>NC_091772.1:3458333-4150000 GCF_029378745.1 Bos indicus | reverse complement strand
ACTGACCTCAGCAGACCAGAGTCTTACCCTCACGACCTCACTAACCATATTACCTCCCAAGTGTTTCATTTCCAATAGCCATCACATTGGGCATTAGGACTTCAAAGTACAAAGTTTGGAGCGACTACAAACATTCAGTCCATAACGTTGCCCATTCTCACAAGTACTATAATGAACTGTCTATTCAAGTCTTGCTTGTTGTTGTATTGATTTGTCTGTCTTCTTCCTATTTAATTGTAATAACTACTTGTATATTTTAGAAAAAAATTCATCAGTCATATTTACTGCAAATAATTTCCTTTGCCTGAAGTGACAAACTCCAAAAAAATATTGCTAAGGCTTATGGCAAACAAAGTGCTGTCAGTGTTTTCTTTTGGAAATAATGGTTTCCAGCCTTACATTTAGGCCTTTAATTCATTTTGAGTTTTTTTTTTTTATATGGTGTAAGAAAATGTTCTAATTTCATTAATTTACATGTAACTGCTCAGTTTTCCCGGCACCATGAAGAGACTATCTTTTCCTCATTGCATATTTTTGCCTTCTACTCACAGATCAATTAATTATAGGTATATGGGTCTATTTCTGAGCTCTCTACTGTGTTCCAATGATCTCTGTGTCTGTTTTTGTGTCAGTACCATACTGTCTAAATTACTGTAGCTCTATAATATAGGCTGAAATCAGGAAGCATTATATCTTCAGCATTGTTTTTTTTCCCATCAAGATCACTTTAGCTGTTTACGGTCTTTTGTGGTTCCATAGAAATTTTAGAATTATTTGTTCTAGTTCTGTGAAGGATGTCATGGGTATTTTGATTGCATTAAACCAGTAGATTGCTTTGGGTAGTATGGACATTTTAACAATACTCTTTAAATTCATGAACATTGGGATATCTTTCCATTTCTTTGTATTATCTTCAACATCTTTTGTCAATGTTTTACAGTGTATAACAGAGTATAGACTTTTCATTTCTTTGGTTTAACATAGTATTGAAAGTCCTAGCAATAGCATTCAGACAAGAAAAAGAAATCAAACGCATCCAAATTGGAAAGGAAGGAGTAAAACTGTCACTATTTGCAAATGACATGATACTATATACAGAACACTCTAAAATCTCCATCAAAAAGCTATTAAAACTAAGAAATGAATTAAGTAAGCCTGAAAGATACAAGCTTATACACATAAATCTGTTGTTTCTCTATACGCTAATAATGAACAATAAGAAAGGGAAAGCAAAAAAAAAAAAAAGTCTTGTTTAAAATAACTTCAAAAAGAATAAAATACCTAGGAATAAACTTAGCCTAAGCATTTTCTTTGGAGAAGGCAACAGCACCCCACTCCAGTACTCTTGCCTGGAAAATCTCATGGACAGAAGAGCCTGGTGGGCTGCAGTCCATGGGGTCACTAAGAGTCGGACACGACTGAATGACTTCACTTTGAATTTTCACTTTCATGCATTGGAGAAGGAAATGGCAACCCACTCCAGTGTTCTTGCCTGGAGAATCCCAGGGACGGGCAAGCCTGGTGGGCTGCTGTCTATGGGGTCACACAGAGTCGGACACGATTGAAGTGACTTAGCAGCAGCAGCAGTAGCAGCAAGCATTTTCTTAATGATATCTTTTCTAGAGTAGTTTTAAATTTGATCACATACATTTAATCCTTTTTTTTCCTTTTAAAAGTAATGCTTTGGGGTCATGTCTAAGAAACACTTGTTTATCCCAAGGTCATGGGATTGTCCTCCATTTCTTCTAGAAGTTTTAAATTTTTAGCTTTTATAGATCCTATATAGATCCTATATAGTCTAGATCCTAATTTGAGTTAATTTTTGTATATGTCATAAAATAAGGACTGAATTTAATAAGTCAATGGATTTGACATAGGTGAGACATTCAATAAATGATAAATTCTAGAATTATTACTTTAAGCATTTAAGGATATTAAATGTTATTTGATATTAATAGCTATATCAAACATTATTTGATATTAAATACTATTTGATAATTTTAAGGATATTAAATGCTATTTACAGTTGAGCTATTTAAAATCCTAAAGATGATGCTGTTAAAGTGCTGCACTCAATATGCCAGCAAATTTGGAAAACTCAGCAGTGGCCACAGGACTGGAAATGGTCAGTTTTCATTCCAATCCCAAAGTAAAGCAATGCCAAAGAATGCTCAAACTACTGCACAATTGCACTCATCTCACAAGCTAGCAAAATAATGCTCAAAATTCTCCAAGCCAGGCTTCAACAGTACATGAACCATGAACTTCCAGATGTTCAAGCTGGATTTAGAAAAGGCAGAGGAACCAGAGATCAGATTGCCAACATCTGTTGGATCATCAAAAAAGCAAGAGAGTTCCAGAAAAATATCTACTTCTGCTTTATTGACTATGCCAGAGTCTTTGACTGTGTGGACCACAACAAACTGTGGAAAATTCTTAAAGAGATGGGAATACCAGACCACCTGACCAGCCTCTTGAGAAACCTATATGCAGGTCAGGAAGCAACAGTTAGAACTGGACATGGAACAACAGAACTGGTTCCAACATGGAACTGGTTCCAAATAGGAAAAGGAGTACGTCAAGGCTGTATATTGTCACCCTGCTTATTTAACTTATATGCAAAGTACATCATAAGAAACACTGGGCTGGATTAAGCACAAACTGGAATCAAGATTGCTGGGAGAAATATCAACAACCTCAGATATGCAGATGACACCACCCTTATGGCAGAAAGTGAAGAACTAAAGAGCCTCTTGATAAAAGTAAAAGAGGAGAGTGAAAACGTTGGCTTAAAACTCAACATTCAGAAAACTAAGATCATGGCATCTGGTCCCATCACTTCATGGCAAATAGATGGGGAAACAGTGGAAACAGTGTCAGACTTTATTTTTCTGGGTTCCAAAATGACTGTAGATAGTGACTGCATCCATGAAAGTAAAAGGCACTTGCTCCTTGGAAGAAAAACTATGACCAACCTAGATAGCATATTCAAAAGCAGAGACATTACTTTGCCAACAAAGGTCCATCTAGTCAAGGCTATTGTTCTTCCAGTGGTCATGTATGGATATGAGAGTTGGACAATGAAGAAAGCTGAGTGCCAAAGAGTTGATGCTTTTGAACTGTGGTGTTGGAGAAGACTCTTGAGAGTCCCTTGGACTGCAAGGAGATCCAACCAGTCCATCCTAAAGGAGATCAGTCCTGGGTGTTCATTGGAAGGACTAATGGTAAAGCTGAAACTCCAATACTTTGGCCACCTGATACGAAGAACTGACTCATTGGAAAAGAGCCTAATGCTGGGAAAGATTGAAGGCAGGAGGAAAAGGGGACGTCAGAGGATAAGATAGTTGGATGGCATCACCAACTCAATGGACATAGCTTGAGTAAAATCCAGGAGTTGGCAATGGATAGGGAGGCCTGGAGTGCTACAGTCCATTGGGTTGCAAGGAATCGGACACAACTGAGTGACTGAACCAAACTGAAGGATATTAAAAGCCATAGATGCCCATTTACTGCAAAAGACTAGGAAGATTTACATACACTAAGGGGGAAAAAGCACAATGGGGCACTCAACAAAGCAAAGAGTGTTTTCCTTGCAAGAAGCCTGCCTAATTGGCAGAGTGGGTGGCTAGAGTGATGCTCTCAGGTTTCCAGTAAATTCTCCGGGCTCACCCTCAAGAGAGCCTGCAAAGAGTTCCCATGCAGAAGGGCTCAGTTCTCCTCATCTCTCTCTGCCCAAGGCCATTCTCTGCCTTTATCAACCTAAGCTAGAAAGTCTCAGAAGGAAGGTAACCACTCAGGATCAACCCTCAACCCAAGAGGGGCCAGAGTTGGTGGATACATGCCCCAGATGCTACATCCTTCAAGGGACAATTTTCAGTTGTGTTTTTCACAGCAATCCAGAGGGTCCCCAGCAGGATGGGGCCCTACAGAGGTGTTTTGTTCCTCACATCCTTTATTGGCTTTCTTCCCTTTCCTCTCTCACTCTCCGGGCTCCCTCTGTGTGCTTTCTGGGATCCACTCCCAAATAATCTACTTAGACCAAAATTCTTTTCTGACGGTCTGTGTTTGAGCAATCTCAACTAAAACAGAGGATGATCTCAGAAATGCAATGCTCTGGACACATATGACTGCTTCCAATGAAAGGCAACCCTCCCTGGAGAAAGAAATAGAGGAAGGAGAGACCAATTGATTCCAAATCAAGGACCAAGAGTAGAAATAAAATAGAGAGATAGTCACGGTAGTTTTTGTTCCCAAACCCTCCATGGTATCACACCCTTAGGGCTAAAGAGTCTTTGTTCTGGAAACTTCTTAGCCAAGTGTTTCAAGGTCCTTGGCAAAACACCTTGCTCAAGGTAGCAGTCTCACAATATAGTGGAGTAATGTCTGGGTTGTTTCTGCTTCTTTTCCACAAGCCACAAGCCATAAACCAGAGGAGAGTGGACATCATTTCAAGTATACCAATTTTGCAATACAGACAGTTTTCTTTGAAAGGGCTCTACAAATACATTTCTCTCACTTGGGAACTTCAATAGAAGATAATTACTCTTTTCTGCCTCATAATATATATTAAAAATGTTCAAATGTGGCTTACCAGGGATTTCTGCCAAATATTTTTAGGCCCCAGATCCAGCTTTACTTAATTTTATATGGCCTGCTTAGCCTATTACAAAATATCCTTTCATGCAGTATGAATTTGCTAAATAAGCTAAAATATATTCCTTTCTATTAAAACCCCAATTGAAAAAGCCAGCAAGGGGACTTTTACCCCCAGACCTATCTCATAAGGAGATAGCCACTGAAAAGAGATAGAAAACCTCTTGAGATGTTATATACTTTTCTAAGTTGTCATGACTACCCTGAAACAAAATCAAACATGACCATCACCTTCCAAGAAAGGCCACATACACAACAAGAAGGCTGTTTTCAGATAAACAATGTACTTGATTACCACCCGGGCACACAATATCTCAACCACTATGTCTCATGGCCTTTTCTGTTTTTATGAGTTTATGCCAACACTAGTAACAAGCACAAAAGCCTGTGCAAAACTCTGCATTCGTTGGAGTGTTTGTGTTGGCTTCCTTGAAATCGGCTGATTTCCAAATCTCATTCTCCACCCTACCTTAGTTATATTTATACTGTTGTGCAGAACAAACTGGGATCCGTATTTAAATGTGAAATGCTTTGTGACCATTTGTGCAAAGCTCTTTATCGGGGTCTCGCACATTAACGCCCTTCACAATTGACCCACAGCCCAATTGTTTCACACGCCATTTCCACGGGGCTGCTTTCACGCACTCCCAGCCCTGTTTTTACTTTTCTTAGCTTTCCTGGACAATCAAAAGGAAGTAGAACCCAGCCGGCTCGCTGAAAGTTGGAACTGCCCCTTGTCTCCTCCTACCTTCTGTCTCGGGTTTTGTTTTTCTGCTTCTTTTTTTTTTTTCCATCATTTTTGGTAGTGGAGCCAGACTATATAGCTACAATCTCTTGATCCTCATGTCTGCTGCTTTTTCCCTTCTGGCTCAGAATCAATTGAAGACTCACTGTGATCAGTCCCATGAAGCCAAACCCTGCCACCTTGATTTCAATGGAATTTTGCTCTCTGTTGTTGATTTACAAAAGCAATGCAAAGGGGTATGTATGTGTGTAGTGGTGGGTGGGAGGTGGTAGGGCTGGGGGCAGGGTAGGGATAAAAGCCCTCTTTCTTAAAGTAATGGAAACATCCCACTTAGGAAAAGTAAATGTCCTCATGCCTTTTTAATTTGGGGATTGCTTTGACTTACAGGTCACAGGGTTCCACACAATTTACTTCCCTCTTCCCAATTTTTTTTCCTTTTTTTTTTTTTTTGAAGAAAAGGGTTGCAATCTGAACAAACTGCAGCAGAGTAGGCTTTGTGTGCCCAAGGCACTTTATTTGAAATAAGGTTTCGTGAGGTGCTATGGCTTTTCATTTAGTCTCTCTCAACTTCAGTTTTCTGTAAAAGAGATTGATCTCTATTTATTGAGTGTTACTGTGGTTACAAGATACACTATGGATGTCTGTCTCATTTGATGGCTATGAAGACTTAATAAACTATCAGACATAAGGCACAGTCTGCAGGGTCTGACAAGAGGTGAGTGTGTAGAAATGTTAATCATATCATCATGATGAAGCATGAATCATAGTGACAGTTAAGAGGTCAAAGAACTAATAGTGAATGTCTCCACTATAGTTAATCTAATGATTAAGAGCCCAGGTTTTAGAGTTGAACACACCTACTTGCAAATCCCCACTTCACCATTTCCACATATGTGACCTTCAGCAAGTTATCTAAGTTCTTTAGGCCTCAGAGTCCCCATCTGCAAAACGGGGATAATAAATTATCCCCCTGAAGTGATTGCTACAAAGATTTTACTTATATGTGTAGTTAGCAGTTTTGCCTATCAACATATGCTTTATATATCAGTAGACGGTTGGTTGCTATTTAGTCACTAAGTTGTGTCCAACTCTTTTGCAACCCCACGGACTGTAGCCCACCAGACTCCCCTGTCCTTGGGATTTCCCAGGCGAGAATACCGAAGTGGGTTGCTATTTCCTTCTCCAGGGGAATCTTCCCAACCCAGGGATCAAATCTGAGTCTCCAGCATTGGCAGGCGGATTCTTTACCACTGAGCCACCTGAGAAGCTTCAGTATTTGGTGTTAAGTTGTTTCAGTCACATCAGACTCTGTTGGAACCTGTGGACTGTAGCCTACCAGGCTCCTTTGTCCATGAGATTCTCTAGGCAAGAATACTGAAGTGGTTTGTTGTATCATCCTCCAGAGGATCTTCCCAACCCAGAGATCGAACCCACATCTCTTACGTTTCCTGCATTGGCATGCAGGTTTTTTATCATTAGTGCCACCTGGAAAGCCCTCAGTATATGGTAGGTATTATTAATATTACTTGCGTGTTTAATATATTTTTATTATAAGAACATAATACAGGATTACCTGAAAGGAAAAATTTATTTCTACTCATACATACACTTTAAAGATACAGATTATTTTCAGTCAATTGATTTATTGGTGAGGATATTCTTCAGTCCTAGGATATCTTTCAAACCAAGGTGCTTCCATGTGATGTAGAAGTAAGCAAGATGGGAGCCAAACAGCTAGAGGAACTGATCCTGAGGTCAATTTTAGTGGGAGGAAGTTGGATGGAACATTAGTGATGGTGTAATCCTGCAGCCATTATAATGGTTTAACACAAATATGGTTCTTTACTGCTCCTGTCACAGGTCAACGCAAGTCCACAGGGCGGGTCTGCCTCCAGTCATTCAGGGGCTGGGTCCTCCTGTTATCTGGCTTTACCATCCTTTAGAGCCTTCAAGTCCTCCATTAAATTATTCCCATTCATCCAGAAGAATAAGAAAGAAAGGATATTGGAGTATGATGCAAGACATTTTAGAAGCCAGTCCTGATATGGAATACATCACTTCTGCCTGTATTCCCCTGACTAGAATTCAGTTAATATTGCCATCTACTTTGCAAAACTTGGACACCACTGAGTAACTTTTACTCATTCACTCACTTCAAGAGATACTAAGAATTGTCTTCTGGGTGTCCAGAGATTTGCATATCACATGGCACTGTCTTTGCCTCAGGTAGGTATGAGGAACTCACTTTATCATCATCTATCAATCTAATTTAAACTAATTAAGGGACGACAGCTACAAACTGCCATGAAAATGCCTTATTCCGGTTGAATATTTTATTCTCTCAAAGAATGATCATATGATTTGTGTCCCAATCTGGGACAATTGTGAGAGTGATAAAAGGTGGTAAAGTAAAATAAAATAATAATTTAAAATACTTTTAAATTAACCAACATAATGATCTTAATTTACTGATAGAACTATAAAGTTGTTCTGGCGAAAACTATTTTTAAAAAATGGCATTTAAAAAATTAACATAGAATAAATCCATATGTATTAAATTTTTAACATTTTTAACAATCTGAATGTTAAAAAAGGACAAGAAAACAAACTTCCTAGGTACTTATTTATATGCATTAGTCTCTTTATACTATAATGTTTTTTAACATTCTCTCATAATTTTCCTTGTTTTCATAAAATACCTGAGATCTGTTTTCCAAATTGCATGATTAAAATATATGAAACTTTGTAATTGTTTAAGGAGACAACCTCTTCACATTCACTGTGCTGTCTGCCAAGCTCAAAGTAAATTCTGCTAAATAAATGCTGTCTTAGTTTGCTTAGGCTACAATACCAAAACAACAAAGACAACAGAAATTTATTTATCTCTGGGAAATCCAAGATCAAGGTACCAGCTGATTCTGCCATTTCTGACGAGAGTTGTTTAGCTGGCTTGCAAGACTAGAGTAGAGGGAGACAGAGAGACAGCTCTCTGGTGTCTCCTCCTCTAAGGACTTTAATATTATTGGATCAGGGTCCCAACTTTACAATCTCATTTAACCTTAACTACCTCCCGATAGGCCCTGTCTCCAAATGCAGTCACACTGGAGAATACCGCCTAACACACAAACTGGGGGCAGAGGGGAGGGGAAAGGGTTACTACTAAAGACCATTGTCAATGCCACTTCTTATTGAAATTTATGAATATTTCAACCCCAGTAATAATTTACTGACTTTTTATCTGTCTTCAGAGTACTTTTCTTAGGAAAATGTTTTTTACAAACAAAACTTCAAAGAAACATAATTTTATTTATGATCCTTTTGAATGTTTTGCCAGACTTAGATGCTATGGAATCATGGACCTTCTCGATTTCATTTTATTCCATTTTATATAGAATACAATTTGATTTACCAGTTAAAAATAGGAGGTCTACAATAGCTTCTTCCCACAAGAGTTTTTCCATAGCATAAGTTATAGCTTCAAATGGAAATCTTGCACACCATTTGAGTTTGCCTTATTTAATGTATAATGTGTAGAAATAAATGTAAATGTCTTCTTTTCTGCAAGCTTTGTTGTCAATAATTTCAGGTTTGAAAGCTTCAACCATTGTAATTTTCTCAAAACTCCATTCACTGAATTATTTTATTTAAAGATTTCTAATTGGTTTGGAACAAGACACAAACAAGATGAGCAGATTCATTTAAAAAAGGTAGTTTACTTTCACTGGAATGAACCTGCAAAATCTTGACTTCAATTATGTGAACTGGGTGAGAAAAAAACCAAGCAAACCATTAATAGAACCACCTTCACTAATCTCCTATCATGCAAGCTGCCTCCTGGGCCAGGGAACAGCTGGCTGGGATACTGAGTGTCCAACAGAATCACAGCCTGGAGTTCTTCTCCCTCCAACAAACCCAGGGCAAGTGAGTCCACTGTAGTCATTCCTGCTTGAATGCACAGTTCATGTTGTCCTAGAAAGGGAGATACTGATTTTGATGCATCTGGGGAAAGTTAGGGGGGAAAAAAACATGTCCTCCGTGCCTTTTACATTGGACTGCCTATTGAAGTGAGAACCCTGTTGACTCCACATGCATCTCACACATGGTTAGGAAAGCATGGGAGAAGTCAAAGTATAATGTGGAGGTCTTCTGAGTCTATTTCAGATTATTTTAATTCAAACATTGACAATAATCCTTTGCTTAAAAAATAATCAGGGACATATGCTAACCTCAGTGGATGATAGAACAAGAAGTTCAACCAGGAATGTCCCAGCAAACCAGCACAGCTGGAACATACAGTTACATTTTTGTGCTCCTTCACAGTTATAAATTCCTCAGAACTCTCCCCATGAAGATAAGTCATGTATCCATCTTTCAGTCCTTCAAAAGGGATCTGCTTAGCAGACAGGAATTCACTGTGTCATGAAATCTCAATGCTCTGGCCTCAGAAAGGACCCTTCACTGCCTTCTTTTCAAGGTTCAGTTCAGTTCAGTTCAGTTCAGTTCACTCGCTAGTCGTGTCCAACTCTTTGCGACCCCATGAATTGCAGCACACCATGCCTCCCTGTCCATCACCAACACGCGGAGTTCACTCAGACCCATGTCCATCGAGTCAGTGATGACATACAGCCATCTAATCCTCAGTCATCCCCTTCTCCTGCCCCCAATCCCTCCCAGCATCAAAGTCTTTTCCAGTGAGTCAACTCTTCACATGAGGTGGCCAAAGTACTGGAGTTTCAGCTTTGGCATCATTCCTTCCAAAGAAATCCCAGAGCTGATCTCCTTCAGAATGGACTGATTGGATCTCCTTGCAGTCCAAGGGACTCTCAAGAGTCTTCTCCAACACCACAATTCAAAAGCATCAATTCTTCGGTGCTCAGCCTTCTTCACAGTCCAACTCTTACCTCCATACATGACCACTGGGAAAACCATAGCCTTGACTAGACAGACCTTTGTTGGCAAAGTAATGTCTCTACTTTAAAATATAGTGTCTAGGTTTGTCATAACTTTTCTTCCAAGGAGCAAACATCTTTTAATTTCATGGCTGAAATCACCATCTGCAGTGATTTTGGAGCCTAAAAAAATAAAGTCTGACACTGTTTCCACTGTTTCCCCATCTATTTCCCATGAAGTGATGGGACCACATGCCATGATCTTCATTTTCTGAATGTTGAGCTTGAAGCCAACTTTTTCACTCTCCACTTTCACTTTCATCAAGAGGCTTTTGAGTTCCTCTTCACTTTCTGCCATAAGGGTGGTATCATCTGCATATCTGAGGTTATTGATATTTTTCCCAGCACTCTTGATTCCAGCTTGTGCTTCTTCCAGACAAGCGTTTCTCATGAGGTACTCTGCGTATAAGTTAAATAAGCAGGGTGACAATATACAGACTTGACATACTCCTTTTCCTATTTGGAACCAGTCTGTTGTTCCATGTCCAGTTCTAACTGTTGCTGCCTGACCTGCATATAGGTTTCTCAAGAGGCAGGTCAGATGGTCTGGTATTCCCATCTCTTTCAGAAATTTCCACAGTTTATTGTGATCCACACAGTCAAAGGCTTTAGCATAGTTAATGAAGCAAAAATAGATGTTTTTCTGGAACTCTCTTGCTTTTTCCATGATCCAGCAGGTGTTGGCAATTTGATCTCTGGTTCCTCTGCCTTTTTTCAAACGAGAGAAGTTCATAGTTCATGTATTGCTGAAGCCTGGCTTGGAGAATTTTGTGCATCACTTTACTAGCATGTGAGATGAGTGCAATTGTACAGTAGTTTGAGCATTCTTTGGCATTGCCTTTCTTTGGGATTGGAATGAAAACTGACCTTTTCCAGTCGTGTGGGCACTGCTGAGTTTTCCAAATTTGCTGGCATATTGAGTGCAGCACTTTCACAGCATCATCTTTCAGGATTTGAAATAGCTCAACTGGAATTCCATCACCTCCACTAGCTTTGTTCGTAGTGATGCTTTCTAAGGCCCACTTGACTTCACATTCCAGGATGTTTGGCTCTAGGTGAGTGATCACACCATCGTGATTATCTGGGTCGTGAAGATCTTTTTTGTATAGTTCTGTGTATTCCAGCCACCTCTTAATATCTTCTGCTTCCGTTAGGTCCATACCGTTTCTGTCCTTTATTGAGCCCATCTTTGCATGAAATATTCCCTTGGTATCTCTAATTTTCCTGAAGAGATCTCTAGTCTTTCCCATTCTGTTGTTTTCCTCTATTTCTTTGCATTAATCGCTGAGGAAGGGTTTCTTATCTCTTCTTGCTATTCTTTGAAACTCTGCATTCAGATGCGTATGTCTTTCCTTTTCTCCTTTGCTTTTCACTTCTCCTCTTTTCACAGCTATTTGTAAGGCCTCCCCAGACAGCCATTTTGCTTTTTTGCATTTCTTTTCAATGGGAATGGTCTTGATCCCTGTCTCCTGTACAATGTCACGAACCTCATTCCATAGTTCATCGGGCACTCTATCTATCAGATCTAGTCCCTTAAATCTATTTCTCACTTCCACTGTATAATCATAAGGGATTTGATTTAGGTCATAAGGGCCTAGATCTGATAGATAGAGTGCCTGATGAACTATGGAATGAGGTTCGTGACATTGTACAGGAGACAGGGATCAAGACCATTCCCATTGAAAAGAAATGCAAAAAGGCAAAATGGCTGTCTGGGGAGGCCACACAAATAGCTGTGAAAAGAAGAGAAGTGAAAAGCAAAGGAGAAAAGGAAAGATATAAACATCTGAATGCAGAGTTCCAAAGAAGAGCAAGAAGAGATAAGAAAGCCTTCTTCAGCGATCAATGCAAAGAAATAGAGGAAAACAACAGAATGGGAAAGACTAGGGATCTCTTCAAGAAAATCAGAGATACCAAAGGAACATTTCATGCAAAGATGGGCTCGATAAAGGACAGAAATGGTATGGACCTAACAGAAGCAGAAGATATTAAGAAGAGATGGCAAGAATACACAGAGGAACTGTACAAAAAAGATCTTCACAACTCAGATAATCACGATGGTGTGATCACTCATCTAGAGCCAAACATCCTGGAATGTGAAGTCAAGTGGGCCTTAGAAAGCATCACTACGAACAAAGCTAGTGGAGGTGATGGAATTCCAGTTGAGCTATTTCAAATCCTGAAAGATGATGCTGTGAAAGTGCTGCACTCAATATGCCAGCAAATTTGGAAAACTCAGCAGTGCCCACACGACTGGAAAAGGTCAGTTTTCATTCCAATCCCAAAGAAAGGCAATGCCAAAGAATGCTCAAACTACTGTACAATTGTACTCATCTCCCACACTAGTAAAGTAATGCTCAAAATTCTCCAAGCCAGCTTCAGCAATATGTGAACTGTGAACTTCCTGATGTTCAAGCTGGTTTTAGAAAAGGCAGAGGAACCAGAGATCAAATTGCCAACATCTGCTGGATCATGGAAAAACCAAGAGAGTTCCAGAAAAACATCTATTTCTGCTTTATTGACTATGCCAAAGCCTTTGACTGTGTGGATCACAATAAACTGTGGAAAATTCTGAAAGAGATGGGAATACCAGTCCACCTGATCTGCCTCTTGAGAAATTTGTATGCAGGTCAGGCAGCAACAGTTAGAACTGGACATGGAACAACAGACTGGTTCCAAATAGGAAAAGGAGTTCGTTAAGGCTGTATATTGTCACCCTGTTTATTTAACTTATATGCAGAGTACATCATGAGAAACGCTGGACTGGAAGAAACACAAACTGGAATCAAGATTGCTGGGAGAAATATCAATAACCTCAGATATGCAGATGACACCAACCTTATGGCAGAAAGTGAAGAGGAACTCAAAAGCCTCTTGATGAAGTGAAAGTGGAGAGTGAAAAAGTTGGCTTAAAGCTCAACATTCAGAAAATGAAGATCATGGCATCCAGTCCCATCACTTCATGGGAAATAGATGGGGAAACAGTGGAAACAGTATCAGACTTTACTTTTCTGGGCTCCAAAATCACTACAGATGGTGACTGCAGCCATGAAATTAAAAGATGCTTACTCCTTGGAAGAAAAGTTATGACCAACCTAGATAGCATATTCAAAAGCAGAGCCATTACTTTGCCAACAAAGGTCCGTCTAGTCAAGGCTATGGTTTTTCATGTGGTCATGTATAGATGTGAGAGTTGGACTGTGAAGAAGGCTGAGCGCCGAAGAATTGATGCTTTTGAACTGTGGTGTTGGAGAAGACTCTTGAGAGTCCCTTGGACTGCAAGGAGATCCAACCCGTCCATTCTGAAGGAGATCAGCCCTGGGATTTCTTTGGAAGGAATGATGCTAAAGCTGAAACTCCAGTACTTTGGCCACCTCATGCGAAGAGTTGACTCACTGGAAAAGACTTTGATGCTGGGAGGGATTGGGGGCAGGAGGAGAAGGGGACGACAGAGGATGAGATGGCTGGATGGCATCACTGACTCAATGGACATGAGTCTGAGTGAACTCCGGGAGTTGGTGATGGACAGGGAGGCCTGGTGTGCTGTGATTCATGGGCTTGCAAGGAGTCGGATAAGACTGAGCGACTGATCTGATCTGATCTGAATGATCTAGTGGTTTTCCCTACTTTGTTCAATTTCAGTCTGAATTTGGCAATAAGGAGTTCATGATCTGAGCCACAGTCAGCTACTGGTATTGTTTTTGTTGAATGTATAGAGCTTCTCCATCTTTGGCTGCAAAGAATATAATCAATCTGATTTCACAGTTGACCATCTGGTGATGTCCATGTGCAGAGTCTTCTCTCGTGTTGTTGGAAGAGGGTATTTGCTATTACCAGTGCATTTTCTTGGCAAAACTCTATTATCCTTTGCCCTGCTTCATTCTGTATTCCAAGGCCAAATTTTCATGTTACTCCAGGTGTTTCTTGACTTCCTACTTTTGCATTCCAATCCCCTATAATGAAAAGGACATCTCTTTTGGGTGTTAGTTCTATAAGGTCTTGTAGGTCTTCATAGAACTATTCAACTTCAGCTTCTTCAGCGTTACTGGTTGGGGCATAGACTTGGATTACTGTGATATTGAATGGTTTGCCTTGGAAACAAACAGAGATCATTCTGTCATTTTTGAGATTGTATCCAAGTACTGCATTTCAGACTCTTGTTGACCCTGATGGCTACTCCATTTCTTCTATGGGATTCCTGCCCACAGTAGTAGATATAATGGTCATGAGTTAAATTCACCCATTCCAGTCCATTTTAGTTTGCTGTTTCCTAGAATGTCGACATTCACTCTTGCCATCTCCTGTCTGACCACTTCCAATTTGCCTTGATTCATAGACCTGACATTCCACGTTCCTATGCAATATTGCTCTTTATAGCACTGGACCTTGCTTCTATCACCAGTCACATCCACAACTGGGTATTGTTTTTGCTTTGGCTCCATCCCTTCATTCTTTCTGGAGTTATTTCTCCACTGATCTCCAGTAGCATATTGGGCACCTAGTGACCTGGGGAGTTCCTCTTTCAGTATCCTATCATTTTGCCTTTTCATACTGTTTATACTTTTCAAGGTTGGTTTCCCCCAAAATGCCAAGAGCGAGATGAAAACACAAAAATAGCCTAAAACCCTCTAGAGTCTCCTAGTTTGGAAAAATGAGTCAGTGAGGGGTTACACATGTGCTGTTAACACTCATGAAGCCTGAGAATATAGGGTAACCATGAGGGCAGGCACATACTTTTAATCCCTACCTGTATTCCACTTGCACTTTGGAATTCTGGGGTGGGCAAAGCTACCTGTTCACCAAAATTAGGAGATACAATCCTTTCACACAATTCCAAAAGCTCAGCTCAGCTAGCTTTAGGACAAATTAATGAAAGTCATCTTTCTATTCCAGAGAACAAATCCTGGTATCTATTTCAAGAGCTAGTTTAGAGTGAAGAGAGAAACCAATTCAAGAAAAAGATGTAAAGCAAGCATGCAATTTGTTGTAGCTTCCATCTACAGTTTTTTCCCTAAGTTCCCTCTTCTAACAGCCTTCACAGCTAAATCATAATCTGTACTGAATGAAGATATTCCTTATTATCAAAGCTGTTACCAGGAAAAAAAGAGATTTCACCAAATAACTCATTTGCATATCTATTCAAAATGTTCATTCAACACATATTTGTCAAATACTGTAGGAGACAAATATCACCTCAGGTTCCATATTAGCCACAAAATTTTCCAGAAGAGGACCCAGTTAAGGCTGTGGGATGTTCTTTGGATACCACCAAATGGATATTCATGATGTTTAACAATGGTAGAACATGGGCAGCAGTCAATCAGAATGACACCCTTCTATAGACTGAATATTTATGTCCCCTCAAATTTTAACATTGAAACCTAATTCCCAACGTGATGGTATTGGGAGGTAGAGCTTTTGATAGGTGATCAGGTCATGAGGATGGAGCCCTCATGAAAGGGATTAGTGACAAAGAGGCTCTGCAAGCTCCCTCCCTCCTTCCACCATGTGACAACACAATGAGAAGACAAGTGAATCTATGAACAACAAAGCTGGTCCTCAGCAGATATTGAATCTGCAAGCACCTTAGTCTGCAAGTCCATCTTCCAGAATTGTGAGAAATAAACATTTGCAGTTCAAGCCACTCAGGCCATGGTATTTTTGTTTTAGCAGCCAGCGCAGACTAAGACAACACCCCCACTCAACCAATAAGAAAGGGTGAAGCTGAAGAATACAACATGGCCACTCTGTATTTACTAGCTGAAGACAGCCCTGGAGCAACCTTAATTTCTGAGAATTGCAAAGACATTCATTTCAATGACAAATGCTTCTAATTCATTTTAAATGGTGTGCAAAAATTTTAAAATATGTGTATCTGTTTTCATTTCATTGTGTCATATGAGGTGAAAACTAGAGAATTTACTGGGTGCCTAATACATGTAAACCTGCTACCCATGCCTTACTTTTATCACCTCTAATTCTCACTTGTAAGAACTTGTAAGTAAGAATTACTAAACCTACTTTGTCAAAGAGAAAGTAATTTCCAAGAGACTCTCTGTTTTACTGAGGTCACATATTTAGCTTATTAAGGTGGTGGGTTCAAAACCAGGTTGGTCAAGCTCAGGTCATCTCCCCTTCAACCCAACTTTCTTATGGGAACTAACTTCTCCCACATTCTTCCCTCCTAGGAGGAGTATGAAATTGACAGGCCTCCCCCACCCAAGGAGCAGACACACGATCTAAGCAAGGTTTGGTGAATTGTAGAAATGGTCACAACTGTTCCCCATGGCCTCCCTTGTATCCATATTATTTTGCTGTATGAATTTTGCAGCTGCTCTCATCAAGAGCTGGAATTTTTCCCTCCATGCCTTGAATCTGGACTGGCCTTGAGACTTGCTTTCGCAAACAGAATGTGGCAGAAATGACACTGAAAATTCGGAGCATGTGCCTTCAGAGACCTTGAATACATCTACTCCTCTTTTGCATTCCCACTCAATTGTGAACTAATTCTTGCCATCCTGCTGGAGGATGAGAGCCCATTTTAAGCATAAATAAGCTGTATTAAGCATAAATAAGCTTATATAAATAAGCCCTTAACTAACAATAAAGCTAAAGGAAGATGTGACTGTACAAGTGTACCAGGCTAAGATCAGTTGGGCCTGATCCACCTCTGCAAAGAAGTTCAGCAGAACCCAGCCCAAAACATCAACCTACAAAATCATGAACTGCATACATGTTGTTTTAAGCCATAGAGCTTTGGAGTGGTTTGTTACACAGTAAAACCTAGCCAATACATGAGAATGGAAAGGATCCATGGTAAACTTCTGAGAGGGCCCATGCGGAGATTTTTAACTACCTCTTGCAGCCTAGCTCCCTAGGTCTTCTCTGATTTTTGCTCTTTCTGAGCCTAATTCTCTAACATCATCATTGATATCATGAGCTGCCTGTACACTTATGACAAGCTCCTTTGGCTTACATTTGTCAGAGTTCCTGTCAATCCCCAAATCTTTAACTTATATTAAAGCTTTTGTCCAAACTCTTCACTTTGCTGCTGAAAAACAGACCAGAGAGGAAATCTAATTATCTGCCCCAAATCATGCGTCTACTTTTGGGAACAATTTAGACAACATAACATAGACAATAGGGTTATCATGATCATACAAGGCCACCACCCCAGTCATGACATGAACCAACCCTGTATCAGCAAAGTAGAAAGACTAGCTGCTGCAAAGGCTTCACACTTACAAAGGCAAGTCATGGGTTTTAATGGCTTATTCATGAACTCAAACTCCTTCTAGATTGTGGTTCCACCCTTCTCTAAGTCCTAGGGTTCTCAGTACTCAGCCAGAACATGGGAAGGAAAAAAAAAAAAGGTCCTTGAGAGGGTTTTATGAGCCAGACCTGGAAGCAGCACCTGCCATCTTCCTCATATGCCACAAGACAGAGCCCAGGCACGTGACCACATCAGGCTGTAAAGGAAATATGGTCCAGCTACATCCCAAGGACTATGTAAGAGCACAGAGAGTGGCAGATCTATGCCACAGACTCTTAGCTGATTTTATAGAGAACCACATCATTAAGATTAAGCCCTTTCTGCTCCTTAGAAAATCACTCCATTCCAAAAAGTGACCAATAAAAGAATAAACCCATTTTATATTTATTCTTCAATAAAAAAATAATTTAAAATGTTGCTCATGCAACTGAGTACTCAAAATCTGAAATTCTTACACTCACTGCAGCTTGCTGAAGCAAAAGTTCTGCTAAAGATAGGAAAACTTGTTCAGAACACACTATTACTCTACCATAATATTTTCTACTCTTCATTTCTTCCAAAAAAGAATCCTGGGATTAGGGGCATGAATTTTACAAGTAATCATTTGCTTTCCTTTGTTTAATCAATGTCACATTTAGCAGTCTACCAACGTGATTGCAGCCATGAAATTAAAAGACGCTTACTCCTTGGAAGGAAACTTATGACCAACCTAGATAGCATATTCAAAAGCAGAGACATTACTTTGCCAACAAAGGTCCATCTAGTTAAGGCTATGGTTTTTCCAGTAGTCATGTATGGATGTGAGAGTTGGACTGTGAAGAAAGCTGAGCGCTGAAGAATTGATGCTTTTGAACTGTGGTGTTGGAGAAGACTCTTGAGAGTCCCTTGGACTGCAAGGAGATCCAACCAGTTCATTCTGAAGGATATCAGCCCTGGGTGTTCTTTGGAAGGAATGATGCTAAAGCTGAAACTCCAGTACTTTGGCCACCTCATGCGAAGAGTTGACTCATTGGAAAAGACTCTAATGCCGGGAGGGATTGGAGGCAGGAGGAGAAGGGGACGACAGAGGATGAGATGGCTGGATGGCATCACTGACTCGATGGACATGAGTTTGGGTGAACTCCTGGAGTTGGTGATGGGAGGCCTGGCATGCTGTAATTCATGTGGTTGCAAAGAGTCAGACATGACTGAGCAACTGAACTGAACTGAACTGAACCACTGGATTACTCTTAAAATTTTGGCATCACATTAGATCACTCAGATACAAGTAAGGGGAAAAAAAATTTTCTCTGCTCCTCACCTCCCCAGCAGATTTTTTTTCCCCTTTCCAATTTCATAAGAAAGTAAAATAGATCCGCAAAAAGTATCAAATTAATAGATGAGCTGAGCCTACATTCTTCTTTTCCCATGATGCCTTCTAAATACCAAAAAAAGACTAGACAGAAGGCGAGACCCATCCATCTACATTCCAAGACACGCTCCAGTTCCCCAATCACTGCAGAGGGTTGCCAGGATGCACAGCCCATGCTTTGGACTAGAATCCAACAATTTTCAATATATTCCAGTTACTGAGTGGATACTGAAGACTGTGACCAGCCATTAAGCAGCCAATGGGTTTTTCTGAAGAATCTGCACAGAGGGCACTGTAGCATCTTAAGTGGCCATGCTTTGAGCCACAGAGTATGCCTCCAAACAGCTGAGATTACTAAACAAAGCCCTGGAACGCATACACTCTCATTCACTGTTTTCACGTTTCTCTGTTTCCAAAATGTTTGGCCACCTTTTTTTCCCTTCGCCTCAACCCCCAGCCCCCTAGCTCTTTCTTAAGGACAGAGAAAAAAATCTAATTCTCATAAAATGAATGGTTTTCAAAATATGTTAAGCATTTAGAGATTTATTAGAAACAGTTTTAGTTCCTCATTAATCTAAAGCAAATTATTATTGATTTACAACAGACGGCTCATCTGATATCCTTTAGACTGTCATAAAAAAATAGTCTGAGCATTAAAAGTGGTTGATGTCTTCCTGGCAATAGCAACTAAACTCAGTCAATGATGGCCCTTTCAAACTGGATGAAAAATAGCCCATTCTCAGTGCTCTGCTCACTTTTGCACAAGTATTCCAAATAACTTGTGCTTATATGCATTTATTTTCATATTTTGTTCATTTTTAGAGCTTGAGATACCTCATTCACACCAGAGTGATTTTCAGAGTGAGAAATAAATACTTGCTAAGACTACCATGTCTTTACACGAGACATGTTTTACTATAGCAAATTTTTACTAAAACTTATGAGGGTTTTTTCCACCTTTAAGCAATCTCAATGATAATAAGCTGAAGCCTGCCTTGGACTTGCTGGCTAAGACAATCAACTCTTCAGTCAAATGCAAAGTTTGGGTGCTGGCTCTGCTACTTGAGCAATTTACCTGCTCTTGGTAAACCTCAGTTTTCTCCTCTGCAAAATGGGAATGTCAAGAGCAACTGCATCAAGGGTGAAATTTAGATGAGGTTTATAATTGTTTCATAGCACCAGGCATATAGAGATTTCTCTATTAATATAAGTTATTGGCACAAGATCAAGACTATTAATAGGCAATTATGAACAGCTTTGCCCACTCCCTGCCTGCTAAAGAAAACTACCCTTTGTCTGCTTAATTGCTTCCTGTCCTTTGGTCCTCCCAGAAGGGCCCAGCTTTGTCAGACTAAAGCAAAGGAAAAACAAAAAGGATGCAAGCCAAGATATGTTCAAGAGATTAAATAAGAGGCCCTGAGGAGATAGGCAAGGCTGTGGTATGCAAGGAGATGCTTTGAACTATGGTGTTGGAGAAGACTCTTGAGAGTCTCTTGGACTGCAAGGAGATCCAACCAGTCCATTCTAAAGGAGATCAGTCCTGGGTGTTCATTGGAAGGACTGATGTTGAAGCTGAAACTCCAATACTTTGGCCACCCGATGTGAAGAGCTGACTCATTTGAAAAGAACCTGATGCTGGGAAAGATTGAGGGCAGGAGGAGAAGGGGATGGCAGAGGATGAGATGGCTGGATGGCATCACTGACTCAATGGACATGGGTTTGGGTGGACTCTGGGAGTTGGTGATGGACAGGGAGGCCTGGGGTGCTGTGGTTCATGGGGTCACAAAGAGTCAGACACAACTTAGCGACTGAACTGAACTGAACTAAACTGATGCTGGGAAAGATTGAGGGAGGGAGGAGAAGGAGATGACAGAGGATGAGATGGTTGGATGGCATCACTGACTCAACGGACATGAGTTTGAGTAAACTCCAGGAGTTGGTGATGGACAGGTAGGTCTGGCATGCTGCAGTCCATGGGGTTGCAAAGAGTTGGACACGACTGAGTGACTGAACTGAACTAATAGGGAGATATGAATTGATTGTCTTATAGTATGTTCTTATGTTACTCACAGTATCAAAAAAGGACTTGACTATTTCTAAATTTAGAGGGGGATGCTTAACTGTGTGTGTATGTGTGTGTCTTTGTGTGTGTGTGTGTGGGGGGGGTGTTTGGTGTGTGTGTGTGTGGTTAACTATTTTCCTGATTAGACAGGGCCACTCAAGTTACAGAATTATACATTATTACTACTACTTCTATCATTACTATTCTCTGAGTGTTATTATATGCTTTTTTTCAACTGGCTGTCCTGCCCTTAATTAAGAACCTGCTTTCCATTTCCCCTAAAATCAGGAACAAGACAAGGGTGCCCACTCTCACCACTACTATTCAACAGTTTTGGAAGTTTTAACCACAGCAATCAGAGAATAAAAAGAAATAAAAGGAATCCAGATTGGAAAAGAAGATGTGAAACTCACTGTTTGCAGATGACATGATCTTCTACACAGAAAACCCTAAAGACACCACCAGAAAATTACTAGAGCTAATCAATGAATATAGTAAAGTTGCAGGATATAAAATTAACACACAGAAATCCCTCACATTCCTATACATTAACAATGAGAAAACAGAAAGAGAAATTAAGGAAACAATTCCATTTCCCATTGCAATGAAAAGAATAAAATTCTTAGGAATAAATCTACCT
Source organism: Bos indicus (assembly GCF_029378745.1). Taxonomy (NCBI): domain Eukaryota; kingdom Metazoa; phylum Chordata; class Mammalia; order Artiodactyla; family Bovidae; genus Bos; species Bos indicus. Next base: position 4,128,327 of record NC_091772.1, on the reverse strand, counting down.
AAAGAAACAAAAGACCTATATATAGAAAACTATAAAAAACTGATGACAGAAATCAAAAATGACACAAATAGATGGAGAAATATACCATGTTCATAGATTGGAAGAATCAATATAGTGAAAATGAGTACACTACCCAAACCAATCTATAGATTCAATGCAATCCCTATCAAGCTACCGATGGTATTTTTCAGAGAACTAGAACAAATAATTTCACAATTTGTATGGAAATTCATAAAACCTCTAATAGCCAAAGCAATCTTGAGAAAGAAGGATGCAACTGGAGGAATCAACCTGCCTGACTTCAGCCTATACTACAAAGCTACAGTCATCAAGACAGTATGGTACTGGCACAAAGACAGAAATATAGATCAATGAAACAAAATAGAAAGCCCAGAGATAAATCCACGCACCTATGGACACCTTATCTTTGACAAAGGAGGCAAGAATATACAACGGAGAAAAGACAATCTCTTTAACAAGTGGTGCTGGGAAAACTGGTCAACCACGTGTAAAAGAATGAAACTAGAACACTTTCAAACACCATACACAAAAATAAACTCAAAATGGATTAAAGATCTAAATGTAAGACCAGAAACTATAAAACTCTTAGAGGAAAACATAGGCAAAACACTTTTTCACATAAATCACAGCAGGATCCTCTATGACCCACCTCCCAGAATATTGGAAATAAAAGCAAAAATAAACAAATGGGACCTAACTAAACCTAAAAGCTTTTGCACAACAAAGGAAACTATAATCAAGATGAAAAGACAGCCTTCAGAATGGAAGTAAATAATAGCAAATGAAGCAACTGACAAAGAAATAATCACCAAAATATACAAGCAGCTTCTGCAGCTCAATACGAGAAAAATAAATGACCCAATCAAAAAATGGGCCAAGGAAATAAACAGACATTTCTTCAAAGAAGACATACAGATGGCTAACAAACACATGAAAAGATGCTCAATATCACTCATTATCAGAGAAATGCAAATCAAACCACAATGAGGTACCATCTCACGCCAGTCAGAATGGCTGCCATCAAAAAGTCTACAAGCAATAAATGCTAGTGAGGGTATGGAGAAAAGGGAACTCTCTTACACTGTTGGTGGGAATGCAAACTAGTACAGCCACTATGGAGAACAGTGTGGAGATTCCTTAAAAAACTGGCAATAGAACTACCTTATGACCCAACAATCCCATTGCTGGGCATACACACTGAGGAAACCAGAATTGAAAGAGACACGTGTACCCCAATGTTCATTGCAGCACTGTTTACAATAGCCAGGACATGGAAGCAACCTAGATGTCCATCAGCAGATGAATGGATAAGAAAACTCTGGTACATATAGACAATGGAATATTACTCAGCCATTAAAAAGAACACATTTGAATCAGTTCTAATGAGGTGGATGAAACTGGAGCCTATCATACAGAGTGAAGTAAGTCAGAAAGAAAAACACCAATACAGTATATTAACACATTTTTATGGAATTTAGAAAGATGGTAACAAAGACCCTATATGTGAGACAGCCAAAGAGACACAGATACAGAGAACAGACTTTTGGACTCTGTGGGAGAAGGCAATGGTGGGACAATTTGAGAGAATAGCATTGAAACATGTATATTACTATATGTGAAATAGATCACCAGTCCAGGTTCGATGCATGAGACAGGGTGCTCAGGGCTGGTGCACTGGGATGACCCTGTGAGATGGGACAGGGAAAGAGGTGGGAGGGGGGTTCAGGATGGGGAACACTTGTACACCCATGGCTGATTCATGTCAATGTATGGCAAAACCATTATAACATTGTAAGGCAATTAGCCTCCAATTAAAATAAATTAATTAATTAAAAAAAAAACCTGCTTTCATTTTAAAAAATATCCTAATTTATACAATGAAATTTATGGTCAATCTCTTCTATTGCTGCTGTTGTCTGCTGTTGTCACTGACTATTTTTTTAATTACATTTGAAGTAATGAAAATTTAAAAATTTTATATTATTCTATGTAAAGTGAAAGTGGAGAGTGAAAAAGTTGGCTTCAAGCTCAACATTCAGAAAACAAAGATCATGGCATCCGGTCCCATCACTTCATGGGAAATAGATGGGGAAACAGTGGAAACAGTGTCAGACTTTATTTTTGGGGGCTCCAAAATCACTACAGATGATGACTGCAGCCATGAAATTAAAAGACGCTTACTCCTTGGAAGGAAAGTTATGACCAACCTAGATAGCATATTCAAAAGCAGAGACATTACTTTGCCAACAAAGGTTTGTCTAGTCAAGGCTATGGTTTTTCCTGTGGTCATGTATGGGTGTGAGAGTTAGACTGTGAAGAAGGCTGAGCGCCGAAGAATTGATGCTTTTGAACTGTGGTGTTGGAGAAGACTCTTGAGAGTCCCTTGGACTGCAAGGAGATCCAACCAGTCCATTCTGAAGGAGATCAGCCCTGGGATTTCTTTGGAAGGAATGATGCTAAAGCTGAAACTCCAGTACTTTGGCCACCTCATGCAAAGAGTTGACTCATTGGAAAAGACTCTGAAGCTGGGAGGGATTGGGGACAGGAGGAGAAGGGGACGACAGAGGATGAGATGGCTGGATGGCATCACTGACTCGATGGATGTGAGTCTGAGTGAACTCTGGGAGTTGGTGATGGACAGGGAGGCCTGGCATGCTGTGATTCATGGGGTCGCAAAGAGTCGGACACGACTGAGCTATTGATCTGATCTGATGTACTCTTAGAAAAATATTTTTTCATAGATACTAATAGAAAACAAATTCCTCAGATGATTTAAGCACCTCAAAACTCATTTGGCCCATAAATACTAACTTTATGGTGAAAATAAGATTTTAGATACTATCTGACCCTAATTTATCCAGCAAGCCCATGCATACACACAAATGACATCATCAAATATTCTTTCTACTTAAATGTCATTTCCTTTTTAGATCCTAAGAGGACAAAGGGTAAGTACCAAACTTGGGCTGCATCAGGTTTCTTATGTGGACACTTTATCCATAAGGATGTGAAAATCTAAATTAATATAAAAAAGCCATTTACAACCTTCAGATCTTCAGACACATTAAGACTGTCAGCAGTAGGAGCAGATATCTTCCCTAAACTTAATTACCCATCAACTTTATATTACTCACTTTACTGCCTTCTTCTTTAAATATTCATCAAGAATTATAATAGGCATAAACTGGTCAGTTAGTCCACTACTGAAAAAACAAAAGGAATATTCTAAGTCACTATTAGTTGTACTTGCAAAGTTGATGATGACATGAAAGTTCTTCCTTCTTAAAAAGATAGGCTTTGAAAAAATTCAAGAGGCAGTATTTACATTTTGTATGGAGCATCTTGGGATGCCAATTAAAGAGTGCTTATTGTCAGACCCTTGAATTTAAGGATCTTCCTAAAACATATATAAAACACAAAGAGAGGGCATTATATGATTAAAGAAGAGAGAAAGACAGTCCACTGTGAATCTCTGACGGTAATTACAGTAAAATATTCATTGTTCTCTACTTGGAAATTGTTACAAAAACGTTTTTCAAAAATATTCCTTACAAAGGAAATAGCTTAGGATGTAATACAGACATGTTTTTCAAGCCAAATGGAAACATTTTTATCTTGGGGGAAGAGCAGTGTAGGGATTAATATAAAAGCAGAAATAAGGCAGAAAGAATAAGCTTTTACTAAATGAGTTACCCCAAGTTTTATCTCCCTGGAGATGAATTTTTGCCATTCTTTCTACTTTACAAGGTCTCCTCCATCTTCCTTGGATATCTGAACCACATTTCTCTCTCTCTATCCCTCAGCCTCTGTCTGTCTAGGTTTCCAAAATGTTTGCTCGGCTTTGTCCTGCTAACACCACTCAATAAAATGCGCTCACTACCTTGGGAGTATATGTGGTCATGTAATCCCATAATCATATTCCTAGATGATATGTCAAAATTCATTTAAGTTGGACTTAGCGCTCAGCATGATCTCACAAAGATGTCCACGAGAGGGGTCAATGATGACTTCATCGTCTAAGGATGAATGCACTAGCTTTTCAACCAGCAGAGCGGAGGCCCATTTCAATGACAAACAGAACCTCAAGGTCAAAATAAAAATCTAAGAAATCAAGTACCTCTAAAATCCGAAAATAACTCATTTCATGGATGAGCACAGAACGAGAGACTTGGAAATGCTTCTTTGGCTGACACTGTCATGGAAAAACAAGAACTGGAGCATCACTTTCCTGAAGTTATGGTGAAATCCTTAGGGCAATGCACCAAAGTGAAAGCATTGAGTACAGAGTTGTGTGTGGGTGACTGAGAAAATTTCCAAGTTCTGAATTCTATTAAATATGATCAGATCTATTAAACATACTAATCTCTCTGTGTATATGTTTCCAATTCTGTGGTCACTTTTATCTCTACTTCAACCATGCCCAACTGCTCTCCTTTTATGTCATTTCTAAGAAAGTTTCATTAATTTGTTCTTGGATACTACCATTTCATTGTCTACTAGTACACTGTTTTTATTTTTAGATTTATGACAACATTTGGAGGATAATTGCATTTTGCTAAGCTGCAGTTTTCACTGCAAAGTTTTTCTGTCTGTAATTTGTCTTGCAAAAACTTTCAAAATCATTCTTGGGCCACAGTCATAAAATCACAGCAGTTACCCAACAATCTCTGATATTGCTGCATTTTCTCCAGTTCAGTTAAGAAGGGCAACTGATTCATTCATGCTAAATCTAGGAAAACAATGCAGAATTGAGGTTTAAGAATCTTTTTATTTTTTTCTGTAAAAGTATCTAGTAGGCTTCAAAAAGGAAATAGTTACACATTTAGTTCAGTTCTCTTTTTTGCTTCCTGAAAGCTTACATGGCCAGATAAATATTGGAGAAAAGGAAAAATGTAGGTAATAAAAAGGCAGCATCCAAGAGATAAAATGCTCAAGCGGTGTGGAAATACAGCTGCCTCGTATGGGAAGTAGCATAAAATTCTAGGTACGGAGGAAACTCATCCTTGGGCTGGGTGGAGAAAAATAAAGTTGCAATAAGAAAAAAATTATTGTCAAAAGAGACAAAAATGTGGTACCACAGGGAGCAGGGCACTAGGAAAATTGCTTGAGGGTGGAACCACACATGGCAGATGGACAAAGTTAGGTGGAGCCCTGAAATAAAGCCTTTTTACCAGACTTGAGGATATGTAGATCTCATTGTTTTGTAAAACCCCAGGAATTTCTCCCACGACCCACGCCCTTCTCAGCAGTCAACATGGTACCAGGTTAAGATGCAGGTCTTTTCAGTTTCTTTGGACTTAGAAGCCTGACTATGGTTGAAATAGCAGTTTACAAGCTTAGCCAATAACTTTCAGCTCCTGACACCCGCCCTGCAATGGAAATTAAGACAAAATAAATATTCTTTTCAGTAATTATTTTGATAGGGAAACTGGGCACCGGACCATGAAACTTCGCTGAAACTCCCAAACAAAGGTCAGATGTAAAACCAACACCCTGTTCTCAGTGAACTTTCTCCAAGTGATGCCTCTTCCGGAGGTTGAAAGAGAATTCTCAGACCAAATCAAAAGATTCCAAATAGTTGGGGGTGACGGAAAAGAAACTTGAATATTTCTAACTCATGAACTTATAGAAAATCAGCAGTTCTAGCTGTTCATCATTTAGTACTTTCTACAATAACCTGTGCAGCTGCTCTTTAAAATGTATCTTTTTTGCAGAATCCAGGGACAACCATTACTTAAATCCAAAACCCTTGCAGAGCCAAATGATTCCATTCCATTAATCTTTATAATAGAAACAGAAGCAAAAAGGAGTAAAATCTAAAAATCTCTGACTTACATGGCTGGCCTCAGGATGAGCTACAATATAACCATGTGTTGGCATATTAAGATTGTCAGAATTCTTTTTTTTTTACATTTAAGGAAAATGTTGGTGTTAGAGCAGAGCTGTGGGTGCTTCTACTTGGCACCCCCAGGCTCTAGGGGGGTGGGGTTACATAGAGTTGAAAAAAGTAAACCAAAGACCTTGAGTTTCCCAAGCAAACTTGAAAATGCACATAGAGATAGATGTTTACTCAGCAAAGAATAAGCAACAGAATTTGAGACAGGCCCTCAGAACTTTAGAGAAAACAGACCTGGCCCCAGAGCAGTGAAGTAACATAGAGTTTCTCTTCCTTTACTGCCTACACTTTCCATCAGCTTCCATTCCTAGAAAGCAATTTCTAGTGCTCACAGACTCTTCAAAGATCTTAGGCGAGAATGGCTCAGTGCCCTTGAGCTGCACAGAAATATTCCTGTGGGTGTCTTTGGTCATCAGTTCCTTGGAAGTGTTAAGGGAAACACTGACTGAAACAGCCCACCCTAGCCAGGCGCCATGATAACCATTTGCATGAGCTATTTTACAACAGGATTTCCTGGTAAAGAACATGGAACTAACAAGCCACCACCAACCGGAAGAATTTGGGAAAGGTCAAGAGCAGACAGGAGATGCCAGTCCTTATGTCCTCTCAGAATCCTTCTCACTAGAATCTATCTTAACTGTGCAATGCATGTGCCACCGGAAAGGACCCTGAGTCACAGTGACTGGCCAGAGACAATCCATATGTGAATCCTGCCACCATAAAACCCAAGATTGCAAGCCACGGGGCAGAACAGTTCTCCTGGGCTCCCTTATCCTGCTGTTCTCCACCAGGGCTCCCCTTCTTGCTTTGTCAGCCTGCATATCTCCTTGGACAGTCTCAAGTGTTAGACAAGAGCCTACTCTCAGGCCCTAGAAGGGGTCCCTCTTCTGAGAGAAGCAGAGCCTCAGATGAGGGTTCTTATGCAAGTGATACATAGAGGGTGGACTCAGAAGAAACCTGTGAGGAAGCAAGGAGAGCAAGATGGTTCACAGGGTGGGGGGAGTCAGACAAAGATGTGTTTTCAAAAGTCTAGCTTCAGCTTGATTCTGCAGGGAGCTCCAGAGAGTGATGGCACAATGCAGCTGGTCAAGATTGTTGGACAGGGGGCCACACCTGAAGTAGCCTACCAGCCCAGGGAAGGGCATCTGGCTGGGCCAACTATAGGACCTGCTACAATACATGTGGCCATCGTATAAACACGGAACATCTTCCAAGACAATTAGTGTCACTCAATGTTTGTTATTTTTTCCTGTTGACAAAAAATATAAACTTTTTCTTTATGTTAGGGCCAAAGGATACATATTTTAAAGATAAAACAAGAGGTTTTCAATACCAAACTAACCATGTCACATATATCATCAGATTTTTAAAAAGTCTCTTCTAGTGGAAATATTTGCAGTCTGTCCAGCATCTGTTCAATGGAAATGCCTGGGGAGGTTAGGTAGATCACACTCCCAGGTTTCAGAACTCTCTTGTCTGTAGTGACTGATTGAGTCAAAGCAACATGACCCAAACAGAGGTGTTGAGATTTTTCTCTGGGACTTTTAATGGAAATATAATGAAAACATTACCCTCTTTTTGCAGGCACTGCTAGGTGTAAGCCTGGACTTTTAGGCACCATCTTTGCCTAAGAATGAAGCTGACCCACAAGAAACAAAGTTGAAAAACAACTGGACATAGCTGTGCCTAAGGTCAGATACAACCCTGGGCTTCCCTGGTGCTTGTCAACTACCTTGCTATTACTTTTAGCGGAAAGAATGCCGCCGCTGCTGCTGCTGCTAAGTCACTTCAGTCGTGTCCGACTCTGTGCGACCCCATAGACGGCAGCCCACCGGGCTCCCCCGTCCCTGGGATTCTCCAGGCAAGAACACTGGAGTGGGTTACCATGTCCTTCTCCAATGCATGAAAGTGAAAGTGAAGTCGCTCAGTCGTGTCCGACTCTTAGTGACCCCAGGGACTGTAGCCCACCAGGCTCCTCCGTCCATCGGATTTTCCAGGCAAGAGTACTGGAGTGGGGTGCCATTGCCTTCTCCGAATGTTACTTATAAACTGCCAAATAAAATCTAAACTCCTTTAAAGAAAAAAATATGGCCTTTGACTGACCACGCGCATCCTTTATCCATCAATCCCCATCCTATCCCGACCCAAGTCCTAAAAATAGTGAACATCCTCCAACCTCACAGTGGTTTCATTTCTTGCAACCAGACCTTTGAAAATCCTGTCCCCCTTGCCTGGAATGCCAGTCCCTATTTTATCTACCCTTCAGATTTCTTCTAGATTACTCTTCCCTCCACCCAAGTTTTTCTGATAGTCCCAGTCTCCTTCTAGGCACTTTTTCTCTGAGGTCAGCCCCAATACATTGGGCGGCAGTGACTTGCTATCTTCATTGTCTCCCCACTAGGGAAAAACATGCTTTTTCATTATTCTCAACTGGGAGCAAAATACCATGTACTAAGCAGGAGCTCAGTAAGTGCTTGAGAAAGAAAGAAAAAGACAGAAGGAGTAAGGAAAGATAAGAAGAAAGATTCCAGAAAATTCCAAAGTATTCCTGGACTCCAAGAAAAGCATCTTTACTTGTGGAACTCCACATATTTATATGGAGCAACAAGAGAGATTTTTGAAGTAGGTTTTCTTTCCTCCCTTGTACATCACATTCTTTAAAATATTATCTTATCTACTTACGAATTAGATGGTACCTTCCTAACAAAATACTCATTAATTTGAGTTCTGCCCAAAAATGCCTATAAGGAAGGCACTTAAAACTTGATAACACTCTTTCAAAAGCTCAGAATATAATATTCCACTAAACTTAAAAAAATCGTCAATCATACAGGACATAGTTATAAACTGCTTAGCTTGGCACTCAAGTTGCTTTGCAGTTGGCCTAATACTTAAATTACCTAATCTTCCATTTTTTCACCTGTAAAATGAGAATAAGATAAATTCCCTAATAATGTTAAGAATTAAGTGAGACACAGGAGAGGACTGATTGAATGTTAATAATATCCTCATCCTTGTTACTGGTACCTCCACCTGTCATACAGGAAAAATGGTACATCTCTTCACCTCTCTCCTCTGTTCCTTCCACTTGGAATGTCTGTCCCAGTTTTTGCTCTCATTTCTTCTCTCTAAACCAACCTTAAGATCTATTTCCTTAAAGTAATTTCATGACAATCAACACGGCTTCAAGTTTCTTTTTTAATCCTTGGAGACCTAAAATATAAAAGGACTTGTGCTCTGTCAACTGCAAATAAGTAGAAACTGCTTATTGGTGAATTAGCAATTAAATACTGCCTTACATATAAAGGTGGTTACCTTCTTTTTCCTATCTGCTAGAGTTCTATAGGCTTTTCACCATCAATGTCTAATTCAATACAATAGACCCTCTTTCATTCAAAACCAAGCTACCAGAGAATTTGAAATGCTAAATTTCCTCTCATCAGCTCTACTTAATTATATGGGCTTCCCAATAGCTTATAAAGGCCTTGGGAAAGGTCAGAGAACTTAGTTTGCTAAAATCACCTCAGTATACTCTAAATCTTTAAACTGGGAAATCCAGTCTGAGTAATATGATGAGTCCTGGTTAATAAAATGGTTAACAATTTACTACCATGCTCCCATTCCTCAGCCATCAGTCAATGGAGTTGTCCTGGAAATCTGTATCTACTTTTCCGCTGGTTTAGTGAGAAAGTCATGATGCTCAAGTCAGTGTGTGACAAATCCCTTCGGTTCACACCGGGAAACGTTAATTATCTGCCAGGTTTCTATAATCCTTCTATGCACTCCTGGGAGAGGGGAATTTCAAAGTGACAAGTGACTATGAGGTGTGTCCCATGCTAACCCCAGGGAAATGGGGCCCCTTTTCACTCACGTCGCTTCCTCTCACCCTTGGGGTAACAGGAGTGTCAGGGAGCTGTGAGGGAGATATTCCAGGCCCGGAAAGTTCAAGTCAAGGCCCACTGGGAGGAATTTACTGAAACCTTCCATCTCCTTGCTGTTGCTGATTCCATCACCACCACCACCACCCTACCCCCACTGGAAGTCATTGAGAACCAAACAGGCCATCTATATGGAAATCCTTTGTGCAAGCCAGAGATGCTGATTGTGTAGATTTGTGGGGAATATAGAATTTATAAGAGAAAACTGGTTGGTCCTTCCAACTCCGACCTTTGCTGTTTCTCTCACTGATTCAAGGACAATATTATCAAATTCCAAATAGCTGCTTTGTCCCCAAACACTATCAAATGGAAATTTGCAGGAAATAGTTAAGAACTATGTTATTTCTGGACTCTTATATTCTCAGTACAAAATGATCATGACAATCGCTTACTTTGTTTATTAAACATATTGTATCTCATTTTAGAAAAACTCTGTATGTATTTTCTCTTTTAATCCCTTGCCTAAATATTATAACTCATAAAATTGTAAATAACTTTTGAAAAACACAACTCTGACCATGTCACCTCTTTGTAGTGCCTTTCACAGGCTCCCATTATTATCTGCATATTAAAAATAATAAGAATAATATAGCTAACACTTAGTGGTTACCTATCTACCATGTGTACCATATGCTGTCCTACAACACTGATGTATATGAACTCACTTAACTCTTATTAAAACCATATGAGTTGAATACTACAATTACTGAATCTCCATTTGACTGATGAGAAAGCCAAGGTTCAGAGATGTTTAGCAATTTGCTTAAGGGTGCACAGTGCAAATAACAGCAAACCACTTACTGGAATCCAGAATATCTGGGTCTAGGGTTCCTATTGTTAACTACTGGGCTTTGAGAAGTGCCTCTGAAGATGAAAGGCTATGATATGGCTTATAAGAGTGACTAACAAGTTTATGCATAACTGTGCCAGGTGGCAGATAAAAGCCAGAACTCTCCAGGCAAACCAGGACTTACAGTCACTGTACCTATAGGGCCCACTGGTCTGGCCATTGCCTGCCTTGCCAGCCTCACCACATACAGTTCCCCATTCATTCTCTGGACCCCCTCCTAAAGGCCTTCTTTCTATTCCTTCAACATTCCCTTCTTATTCTTTCTACACAAAATGTTCCCCTTTTCCTATTCCTCTCACTCTCCTTTCCTGGTTAGTATATTCATTCTTCAACCCTCAGTTCCCAGTAGTCCCCCTGAGCTAACTTTTATATGCTCCATGGGATGGTATCATTCTTATTTTGGTTAATTGGTTAATATCCATCTTGCACTGCCCTCTCTGCTTCATATGGGCAGAAACTGGATCTGTTTCCTGTTCCTCCTGTTAGCCTTGTACCTGGCATAGATTAACTGCTCAAATTAAATATTTGTCAAAAAAAAAGGAGGGAGGAAAAGTGGAAGAAACATCAACGACAAGACACAGACTTTTGTCCATATTGTATAGATAAAAATGTATGTTATAATTCATTCAGCAACGAATGAATTCAGCAATGTCCCAGGTACCATTCTAGGTGTTGAGGATAGAGCTGAGATAAGATGGGGAAAGTCTCCATTTTGGATAACTGTCAATAAACGCATAAAGCAAGAAATAAACACATAAATAAGTAAGATCATTGCTGGTGGTTCAGAAAGCAATAAAAAATAAAACAGGGCAATGTAGTAAAAAGTGACTAGGAGGTAGATTTAAATTTGGTAGCCAGGAGTTCATCACAAGGTGACATCTGTGATGAGTCCTGAATGATGAGCAGCTCTGCTAAAAAACCTTCAGGTGGAGGGGAAGCTGGTTGTGGTTGTATGGGAATGAGAGGCTGTGGCTGGAGGAGACAGTGACCAGAAAGGACAGCTGAGAGGGGAGGAGATGCAGAGGCCACTTCACACAGGACTCTTCAGTGATGGCAAGGAGTTCATATTTTATTTTACATTTGTTAAGAAGTGTTTGGGTTTTAAGAAGCGGAATGAATTGACAGGAATAACTTTCTTTTGAAGATCACTCTGGTGGTTGAATTGAAAATATGCTAGAGGATTGGGGAGAAGCTGGGAAACAATTACAGTCATTCAGGCAAGAGATAGATGGTGAATGAAGAGCCGTTTAAAAGGTATGGTCTAGCAGTGCTTCTCAAACTTGAACATGCCCTTGAGTCACCAGGAACTTGCTGAATGAGCCAGCTCTCATTCTACAAGCCTGAGGGTGGAGTGGGAAGACTGAGGTTCTAAATTTTTAACAGATTTCAGGTAATACTAACGTTGCTGATCTGAAGATCACAGTTGAGAAGAAAGAGGCTATACAACTCGATAGATTGCATTTGGAAGGCATGAAAGGAATCAAAAATTATTTCTGCTTTTTTTTTCTCTCTCTGGGGGAATTACAAAGATGGTCATGGCATTTGTTGAGATGGAGAGCTCTATCACCATCCTGGCTGTCTAAATCAGCTTACTGCTGTATGGGCCAATGGCAGTCGGTGGGGGGATGGGGAGTGCTGGGGGATTGGAAAATTTCTTAGAAGGATTGAACAGCAACTCACTTTGGCAAAATAGCCAAAATTGGGGTTACGATGCTGTAGAAGCACATTTATAGCCCAGTAGAAAATTGACACATGAGTTAAGATGAATCCAAGCCCTTGGCAGTAAAACGACTATTTTCTGATGAGTATGCACTCATTGCCAATACTGGGTTAAACAAAGCTAATTTATGGATCATCTTCTCCCCAGAGACATCAGGTGCCCTTAAAGAGTGGTTAAAAAAAAAAAAAAAAAAATGGGTCTTAGCACAGCTGAAGTAAATGGGACAAAGGAAATGATCCTTAGATTCTAGCAACAGTTTCTTAGACTACTCTCCAACAGTTAGTTGTTCACTTGTCCCTAACAGGCCCACCATCTTTCTATTCCTGGCAGAACCAATTTAATTCTATAGACAACCATTCTCATCTTTAGACTTTGTCGGGCTTTCCAGAAAATGAAGCCTAGCTGCTGAATTGCTGAGCAAATGCTAAGTGTGCTCACAAATGAAGTCTTGTTATATTTATGAATCTGAAAGTAGTTCTAGAATTCTCCACCCTTGCTCAAAGATCTTACACAAAGCCAACTGAAAATTATCTGGCTCCAGTTGTGCACCATAAATTGAGTCTGACTTTATATGTTGTGGGACTTCAGCGGTTGCTCCTAGAAATGGAAAAACATGGCAGGTCCAAGACTCCCTATGGTATTCAGGTCACTTTTCTGTCCCATCTCCCTTGCTTCTCCAATCTCTCAGGGGCTGCTCAAGTAGATCTGGTTGCAAGGCTCACAACGGGAGTTGTGTTTCGCCTGATTTTAAGGCCTCCTCAAAGTACTGTTTCCAATAGGCTCGGAGGATTTCTGATTTGGAGGGGCACTTTGAGCTGGAAAATATGATTTTCTGGCTTGAAGAAAAAAATTTAAAGACTTATAAAAATTCCCAGAAGACTCTTTGGACATCAGCTAGCTGTTACTAAAGAACATTGTGCAAATGAATCAGAAACATATGGATTAAGTTCCCCCTGAATTAAACATGGGTTTCACACATGAAGCGGGTGAGAGCAGGGGCTGGTGAAGGGAAGAGCATGACAAAAAGACTTCGCATCTTTGTTAAATCAAAACCATTTGAAAAATCCATTTTTAGAAAGAATAAAAACACTACTTATACTTAATTCCTCTTGATTTGAAATGTTGTTTATTTCAGTTTGGAGAGCTGTTCCTTGACCTTGGTCTTCAACAATGACCTAGTAGATCAGACAGAAAGCATTTTTTTCCTGGGCTTCTTTTATACAATGTCATTGGGTCCCATTCAACAGCTTTGGTGGTGAGTGTTCTATAACTATTATGTTTCTCCAGAAATAAAGTACAGGAAACATTTTCCATAATCATGATCCAGTGGTATTTTCTAACTGAGGTACCTTCCCCAGTGGACCCTGAAAAAATTAAGAAAAATGCATACTGGCAATTGGGAAATAGATCTACATGTAAGACTCATGGTCTCAGCATGGAGCAGAATATTGAGCAAAAAGAGATGGTCTCTACTTACTTCTTGATTCATTTTAACAGCAATTACAGTAAAAACAAACAAACAAAAAAGTGACCTTGATAACTTTCCTTGCATATAGCCAAGGTCAAGACTAACTTACATTCTTTTCTAAAAATGTTGCTTTGTCACACTGCCAAGGACAAAGGAATGTTGAGTCCAGCTATATATCTTTTAAAATTTGGGGAATGTTTTAAGAAGGAGAGAAAATTTTCTCATAATTACTGTATGAGATGTCTGAATTCAATGCCTGCTATGCTCCTGGAGTTTGAAAAGAGTGAACTGTCCTTTAATCACAACTTTTTCCTTATTTATTCCATGAATCTGCTTAGCAAACTCTTCTAACAATGTTAAGGCAAATCAATGTCAAAGTCAGACAAATTGCCATTTTTACCATTTTAACGCAGGCAAAGGAACTCATTTCTACAACTGGAATGCAAAGTCACCACATTCCTTACAATGGCTTCCCCCACCCTCTACCCTATCCATTATGCCCACTTCTCTACCCTTTTCTTATAACTTTCTTAATTCCACCACAGGCCCAGTGGCCTCCTTCCTGTTCTGAAAACACGTGAGCTACTCAGCCATAAAAGATAATGAAATAATGCCATTTTGCAACAACAAGGATGGACCTCGAAATTATCATAATAAGTAAGCCAAATGAAGACAAATATGATATCACTTATATGTGGAATCTAAAAAAAAAAAACAAACAAACGACACAAATGAACTTATGTACAAAACAGACATAGAAAACAAACTTATGATTACCACAGGGGAAAGGGAAGAAAGGGATAAATTAGGAGTTTGAGATTAACAGGTACACACTACTTATAGAAAATAGATAACCAACAAAGTTCTACTGTATAAAACAGAAACCTATAAAGGAAAAGAATCTGAAAATAACAAATATAAATACATGTAAAACTGAATCACTTTGCTATAATCTGAAACTAATACAATGTACATCATTATACTTCAATTAAAACATTAAACACACACACACACACGAGCTGTTTATCTTAGACCTTGACCAAGGCCATTTCCTCTGCCTAAACATCAGGCCCTCACATCTTTGCATGGCTTGTTCTTCTCACCATTCCCATTTCTGTTCAAGTGCCCACCCCTTGTCCCAGTCATTCCACAATCTAGTTAACTGTTTATTTTTGCTCTTAGAAAATTCTCACTCTCAGAAGTTATCTCATGGCTACATTTATCTACTAGTTTATTTCTGTCTCCCCTACATGCTGTGGGCTTCATGAAAGTGAGGACCTTATCTGGCTTGTTCACTACTTCACCCTTAGCTCCTAGGACAGGAACTTGTCCAGAATAGGCACTCAATAAATATTTGTTAAATGAATGGATGAATGAACAAATGAATGAGCCATGGAAGACTGCCATTAGTGTCCTATCTGGACCCCTTTACCAGTTCTGCTCATCCCCAGCCACCATGTGCTCATGCCTGCATCTTCCCTGGAGGACTGCCCTTGGGCATCTGGAACTTCTCACCTATAGGGAGTTTACAGTCCCCCTGAGGCATCCCATAAACAATGACTGACTGTGTGTGAGGGCAAAAGCCCAGCTCTCATATAGAACAAACGCTCAGTGGTGCCATTCACACTTCAGAGCTCCTTTCTGGTTCAGACTGAAGCTAGACTTAACCTAAAATCTTGTCTTTGCTTTTTCCCATCTCCTATCCTGCTTCTTGGGGCTTCCCCGATATTCAGCGGTAAAGAATCCACCTGCAAAGCAGAAGTCACAGGAGACATGGATTCCATCTTGGGTTGGGGAAAATACCCTGGAGGCGGGTATGGAAAGCCACTCTAGTATTTTTACCTGGAGAATCCCATGGACAGAGGAGCCTGGAGGGCTAGACAGAGTGCATAGGGTCGAAAAGAGTCAGACACAACTGAAACAACTTATCAGACATATGCACATCCTGCTTCTTTCACTCTCTTTCTCCATTAAAATGGTATCATCTGCATATCTGAGGTTGTTGATATTTCTCCCTGCAATCTTGATTCCAGCTTGTGAGTCACACAGCCTGGCATTTTGCATGATGTTCTCTGCATATAAAGCCTTTGACTCTGGATCACAACAAACTGTGGAAAATTCTTAAAGAGATGGGAATATTAGACCACCTTACCTTCCTTTTGAGAAACCTCTATGCAGGTCAAGAAGCAACAGTTAGAACTGGACATGGAACTGGTTCTAAATTGGGAAAGGAGTATGTCAAGGAAATATACTGACACCCTGCTTATTTAACTTATATGCAGAGTACATCATGAGAAATGCTGGACTGGATGAAGCACAAGCTGGAATCAAGACTGCTGGGAGAAATATCAATGACCTCAGACAAACAGATGACACCACCCTTATGGCAGAAAGTGAAGAAGAACTAAAGAGCCTCTTGAGGAAAGTAAAAGAGGAGAGTGAAAAAGCTGGCTTAAAACTCAATATTCAAAAAACTAAGATCATAGCATCCAGTCCCATCACTTCATGTCAAATAGATGGGCAAACAATGAAAACAGTGACACATTTTCTTTTCTTGGGCTCCAAAATCACTGCAGGTGGTGACTCAGCTACAAAATTAAAAGATTTGCTCCTTAGAAGAAAAGCTATCACCATCCTAGACAGCATATTAAAAAGCAGAGATATTACTTTGCCAACAAAGGTCCGTAAAGTCAAAGCTATGATTTTTCCAGTAGTCATGTATGAATGTGACAAATAGACCATAAAGAAGGTGAGCACTGAAGAAGTGACGCTTTGGAACTATGGTGTTCCAACTGTGGAGAAGACTCTTGAGAGTCCCCTGGACTCCAAGGAAATCAAACCAGTCAAACCTAAAGGAAATCAATCCTGAATATTCATTGGAAGGACTGATGTTGAAGCTGAAGCTCCAATAATTTGGCCACTTGATGCAAAGAGCTGACCCATTAGAAAAGACTCTGATGCTGGGAAAGATTAAAGGCAGGAGGAGAAGGGGACGATAGAGGACAAGATGCTTGGATGGCATCACCGACTCAATGGACATGAGTTTGAGCAAACTCCGGGAGATGATGAAAGACAAGGAGGCCTAGCATGCTGCAGTCCATGGGGTTGCAAAGAGTCAGACACAACTGAGTGACTCAAAAACAAAAAAAACAACCCTGCAACCCTGCATATAAGTTAAATAAGCAGGGTGACAATATACAGCCTTGATGTACTCCTTTCCCAATTTGGAAACAGTCCATTATTCCATGTTCAGCTCTAACTGCTGTTTTGTTTTTATTTCTGCATACAGGTTTCTCAGGAGGCAGGTAAGGTGGTCTGGTATTCCCATCTCTTTAAGAATTTTCCAGTTTGTTGTGATCCACACAATCAAAGGCTTTAGCATAGCCAATGAAGCAAAGGTAGATGTTTTTCCGAAATCCCCTTTCTTTCTCTATGTTCCAACTAATGTTGGCAATTTGATATCTGGTTCCTCTGCCTTTTCTAACTCCAGCTTGAACATCTGGTAGCTCTCTGTTCACATACTATTGAAGCCTAGCCTGAAGGATTTTGAGCATTATTACCTTGCTAGCGTGTGAAATGAGTGGAATTATACGTTAGTTTGAACATTCTTTGGCATTGCCGTTCTTTGGGATTGGAATGAAAACTGACTTTTTCCAGTCCTGTGGCCACTGATGAGTTTTCCAAATTTGCTGGCATATTGAGTGCAGCACTTTAACAGCATCAATTTTAGGATTTAGAATAGCTCGGCTGGAATTTCATCACCTCCACTAACTTTATTCATAATAATGCTTCCTAAAGCCCACTTAACTTCACTTTCCACGATGTCTGGCTCTAGGTGAGTAACACCCCATCTTGGTTATCTGTGTTATTAAAACCTTTTCATTTAGTTCTGTGTATTCTTGCCACCTCTCCTTAATCTCTTCTGCTTCTGTTAGAAGTTTGTATACATTGTTGTGCCCATCTTTGCATGAAATATTCCCTTGGCATATCCAATTTTCTGAAGAGATCTCTAGTCTTTTCCATTCTATTGATTTCCTCTAATTCTTTGTATTGCTCATTTAAGAAGGCCTACTTCTCTCTCCTTGCTATTCTCTGGAAGTCTGCATTCATTTGGGTATATTTCCCTTTCACCTTTGCCTTTTGCTTCTTTTCTTTTCTCAGCTATTTGTGAGGCCTCCTCTGACAACCACTTTGCCTTCTTGCATTTGCTTTTCTGGGGGATGATTTTGTTCACCACCTCTTGTACAATGTTAAGAACCTCTGTCCATAGTTCTTCACTGACTTTGTCCACCAGATGTAATCCCTTGAATCTGTTTGTCACCTTCACTGTATCAAATAAAGGATTCGACTTAGGTCATACCTTAATGGTCTAGTGGTTTTCCCTACTGTCTTCAATTTAAGCCTGAATCAGGAGGGTCAGCAACTCTGCCCACTTTAATAAGAAATTAAAGCCAAGCCGTTGATTCAAAAGATATTTATTGAGAATACCCCATGTATAAGGCACTAAACTTAGCTATCCAGGGATACAAAGTTTCATAAATAAGAAATCTTTCCTCTTAAAAAGAGAGAGGGGAGGGGGGACTTCCCTGGTGGTCCAGTGGATAAGAATCTGCATTGCAATGCGGGGACACAGGTTCAATCCCTGATCAGGCAACTAGGACCCCCCACATGCTGCAGAGCAACTAAACTCATGCACTGCAACTACTTAGCCTGCACGCTCTGGAGCCTGTGTGCCACAACTAGAGAGGCAGTGCACCAAAGGAAGATCTTGCATGATGCGGTGAAGATCCCTTATGCCACAATTAAGACCCTACACAGCCAAATAAATATAATTATAAAAATTTTTTCAATAAAAGAAAGAGAGGGAGAGACTACAAAACCTTTTTCTTATCATCTGGTTAAAATAAAAATAACAGTGAGGGAACAAAACTGGTATTGAAGAAATTTAATGAGGCTGGAAACAAGCTAGTTGGGGGCATGAAACACAGGGCTTGGGGAGGTTCAGTTCAGTTCAGCTCAGTTCAGTCACTCAGTCATGTTCGACTCTTTGCGACCCCATGAGTCTCAGCACACCAGGCCTCCCTGTCCATCACCAACACCCGGAGTTCACTCAGACTCACGTCCATCGTGAGGGCAAAAACTTCTCTCCTCCCTCTCATCGCTATACCATGGAGTACTTTAATTTTAAATGCAGATCGATACCATTGTTGAGCTCCCGTAGGTGTGAAATAAATGCTATTGACCTATAACAGGACTCCAGTCACTCATTTCAGTTACCTTTGTGGAGGGCAATGCTGTTTTTATTATTAATATGTATCTTAATATGCAATTAAATCTATAGAGCACTAGGTCTGTGTCCACAAGCTTGTGGTGATGATATTCATTAAAGATGACACTATTCATTAAAGATGAGCTATGATTTGGGAAATAGGCCAGCATTTTTCCCTACGAAGTAAGCTTTGTATTGGCTAATAAATACATCCATGTTCAATACAGGAAGACTTTGTTAGCACATATGCTTCACTGATGCTAGATTCTATTTGGACATTTGAGGGGAAAGTTCAGTTCAGTTCAGTTGCTCAGTCATGTCCAACTTTTTGTGACCCCGTGACACCAGGCTTCCCTGTCCATCACCAACTCCTGGAGTTAACCCAAACTCATTGTGCATCAAGTCGGTGATGCCATCCAGCCATCTCATCCTCTGTCGTCCCCTTCTCCTGTCCCCAATCCCTCCCAGCATCAGGGTCTTTTCCAATGAGTCAACTCTTCGCATGAGGTGGCCAAAGTATTGGAGTTTCAGCCTCAGCATCAGTCCTTCCAATGAACACCCAGGACTGTTTTCCTTTAGGATGGAGTGGTTGGATCTCCTTGCAGTCCAAGGGACTCTCAAGAGTCTTCTCTAACACCACAGTTCAAAAGCATCAATTCTTCAGTGCTCAGCTTTCTTCACAGTCCAACTCTCACATCCATACATGACCACTGGGAAAACCATAGCCTTGTCTAGATGGACCTTTGTTGGCAAAGTAATATCTCTGCTTTTTAATATGCTATCTAGGTTGGTCATAACTTTCCTTCCAAGGAGTAAGCATCTTTTAATTTCATGGCTGCAGTCACTATCTGCAGTGATTTTGGAGCCACCCACCAAAAAAGTCTGACACTGTTTCCACTGTTTCCCCATCTATTTCTCATGAAGTGATGGGACCAGATGCCATGATCTTCGTTTTCTGAATGTTGAGCTTTAAGCCAACTTTTTCATTCTCTTCTTTTACTTTCATCAAGAGGCTTTTTAATTCCTCTTCACTTTCTGCCGTAATGGTGGTGTCATCTGCATATCTGAGGTTATTGATATTTCCCCCCGGCAATCTTGATTCCAGTTTGTGCTTCTTCCAGTCCAGCGTTTCTCATGATGTACTCTGCATATAAGTCAGATAAGCAGGGTGACAATATACAGCCTTGACGTACTCCTTTTCCTATTTGGAACCAGTCTGTTGTTCCATGTCCAGTTCTAACTGTTGCTTCCTGACCTGCATACAAATTTCTCAAGAGGCAGATCAGGTGGTCTGGTATTCCCATCTCTTTCAGAATTTTCCACAGTTTATTGTGATCCACACAGTCAAAGGCTTTGGCATAGTCAATAAAGCAGAAATAGATGTTTTTCTGGAACTCTCTTGCTTTTTCCATGATCCAGCAGATGTTGGCAATTTGATCTCTGGTTCCTCTGCCTTTTCTAAAACCAGCTTGAACATCTGGAATTTCATGGTTCACGTATTGCTGAAGTCTGGCTTGGAGAATTTTGAGCATTAATTTACTAGCATGTGAGATGAGTGCAATTGTACAGTAGTTTGAGCATTCTTTGGCATTGCCTTTCTTTGAGATTGGGATGAAAACTGACCTTTTCCAGTCGTGTGGGCACTGCTGAGTTTTCCAAATTTGCTGGCATATTGAGTGCAGCACTTTCACAGCATCATCTTTCAGGATTTGGAATAGCTCAACTGGAATTCCATCACCTCCACTAGCTTTGTTTGTAGTGATGCTTTCTAAGGCCCACTTGACTTCACATTCCAGGATGTCTGGCTCTAGATGAGTGATCACACCATCGTGATTATCTGGGTCATGAAGATCTTTTTTGTACAGTTCTTCTGTGTATTCTTACCACTTCTTCTTAATATCTTCTTAAACAATCTTAAAAGGCACGTTGTTGTTCAGTCACTAAGTTGTGCCTGACTCTCTGTGACCCCATGGACTGCAGCATGTCAGGCTTCCCTGTGCTTCACTGTCTCCTGGAGTTTGTTCAAACTCACGTCCATTGAGTCGATGATGCCATCCAACCATCCCATCCTCTGTCACCCTCTTCTCCTCCTGCCCTCAATCTTTTCCCAGCAATGAGTTGGCTATTTGCATCAGGTGGCCAAATTACTGGAGCTTCCACTTCTGCATCAGTCCTTCCAATGAATATTGACAGTTGATTTTCTTTAGGATTGACTGATTCAATCTCTTTCCTGTCCAAAGGACTCTCAAGAGTCTTCTCCAGCACCACAATTTAAAAGCATCAATTTCTCAATGCTCAGCCTTCTTTATGGTCCAACTCTCATATCTGTATATGATTACTGGAAAAACCATAGCTTTGACTATACAAAAGAAAAGTGTATATTGATCATCTATTACACATCAAGTGCAATGCTACATGCAGTGAAGACATATTAGTTAAACACCTCACTTCTAGGAAATCAAACTTTGGGATTCCAAAGAAGTATTGATTAATTCTGCCTAATTGAATCAGCAGTGGTCTCAGGAAGGAGCAGATATTGTCTATCTGGTCTTGAAAGGAAAAATAGGTGGAAAAGGAGATAAAGAGATCACAGGTAGCTGGAAGAGTCCATGCAAAGATACTGAAACAGAAAAGTGTATGACCTAACAGGGGTGGTGAAGAGATTAGTAAAGCTGAGTAAGAATGCCTTCATACTCCTTCATGTGTTTAGGGCCATTGCTCACATTAGTATGTTGTCTTGTGAAGTGCCTACTCAAATCTCAAGCGTTCTATTTTACTACTGATTCATTTCCCTTTTCCTTATTGATGTAGTGAGCTCTTTATATATTAAAGATATGAATCCTTTACCCAGGTATATATGCTATATATATATATGAGGGTGCCAAGTTATGGCCAACCCTTGAAACCCCATAAACTGTAGCCTACCAGGCTCCTTTGTCCATGGGATTTTTCAGGCAAGAATACTGGAGTGGACTGACATTTCTTTCTCCAGAATATCTTCCCAACCCAGGGATCAAACCTGAGTCTCCTTCATTGCTATATATATATATATATATAGTGTGTGTGTATATATATATAGTATATAAATATTTATTTATTTAATAAATAAATACATTTAAATGTTTATTAGCATAAATGTATGTTTATAAATATTATAAATATATATATACAGTAATATCCTATATATACTGTGTATACAGTAAATAGTTTCCAGTCTATGAGTTTCCTTTTCTGTCTCAAAAGCGTCTTTTCAAAGGCTGAAAGGTCAATTTACCAAATTCTCCTTTATGCTTAGCACTTTTGGGGTATTGTTTATGATAATTTTTCATAACCACATTATTTATAATTGCCAAAAGTTATAAACAACACAAATGTTCACGAGAGTAGAATGGTTGAGTCTCTTTGCTCTCCAGCTGAAACTATCATAACATTGTTAATTGACTATATTCCAATATAAAATAAAAAGTTATCCCAAAACAATCAGTAGATTCAATGCAATCTCTTTTAAGCTATCAATATTTTTCACAGCACTAGAACAAATATTTTCACAGTTTGTGTGGAAACACAAAAAACCTTGGATAACCAAAGCAATCTTGAGAAAGAAAAATGGAACTGGAGGAATCAACCTGCCTGACTTCAGACTATACTACAAAACTACAGTCATCAAGACAGTATGGTACTGGCACAAAAACAGAAATATAGATTTACGGAACAAAATAGAAGGCCAAGAGATAAATCCACGGACCTATAGACACTTTATCTTTGACAAAGGAGGCAAGAATATACAATGGAGAAAAGACAATCTCTTTAACAAGTGGTGCTGGGAAAACTGGTCAACCACCTGTAAAAGAATGAAAATAGAACACTTTCTAACACCATACACAAAAATAAACTCAAAATGGATTAAAGATCTAAACATAAGACCAGAAACTATAAAACTCTTAGAGGAAAACAGAGGCAGAACACTCTCTGACATTAATCACAGCAAGAGCCTCTATGACCCACCTCCCAGAGTAATGGAAATAAAAGAAAAAATAAACAAATGGGACCTAGTTAAACTTAAAAGCTTTTGCATAACAAAGGAAACTATAAGCAAGGTGAAAAGGTAGCCTTCAGAATAGGGGAAAATAATAGCAAATGATGCAACTGACAAAGAATTAATCTCCAAAATATACAAGCAGCTCAATACCAGAAAAATGAACAACCCAATCAAAAAATGGGCCAAAGAACTGAACAGACATTTCTCCAAAGAAGACATACAGATGGCTAACAAATACATGAAAAGATGCTCAACATCACTCATTTTCAGAGAAAGGCAAATCAAAACCATAATGAGGTATCATCTCGTGCCAGTCCGAATGATCACAATCAAAAAATCTACAAACAATAAATGCTGGAGAGGGTGTGGAGAAAAGGAAACCCTCTTACACTGTTGGTGGGAATGCAAACTGGTACAGCCAATAGGGAGGACAGTGTAGAGATTGCTTAAAAAACAGGAAATAGAACTGTCATACAACCCAGCAATCCCACTGCTAGGCATACACACCAAGAAAACCAGAATTGAAAGAGACACGTGTACCCCAGTGTTCATTGCAGCACTGTTTATAATAGCTGGGACATGGAAGCAACCTAGACGTCCATCAGCAGATGAATGGATAAGAAAGCTGTGATACATATACACAATGGAATATTACTCAAGTGTAAAAAGGAACACATTTGAGTCAGTTCTAATGAGGTAGATGAAACTGCAGCCTGTTATACAGAGTGAAGTAAGTCAGAAAGAGAAACACCAATACAGTATATTAACTCATATATATGGAATTTAAAAAGATGGCGATGATGCTCCTATATGCAAGGCCACAAAAAAGACACAGATGTAAAGAATAGACTTTTGGACTCTGTGGGAGAAGGCGAGGGTGGGATGATTTGAGAGAATAGCACTGAAACCTGTATATTACCATATGTAAAATAGATGACCAGTGCAAGTTTGATGCATGAAGCAGGGCACCCAAAGCCAGTGCTCTGGGACAACCCAGAGGGATGGGGTAGAGAGGTGGGAAGGGGATTCAGGATAGGACACATGTGCACCTGTGGCTGATTCATGTCTATGTATGGCAAAAACCATCACAACATTGTAAAGTAACTATCCTCCAAGTAATTAATTAATTTTTTTAAAAACCTAAATAAAAAAGTTTAAAAATATCCTTTCACTGATTCCATTATATAGTGATAAATATGAATCAACTTCAACCACATGTACATATGGAAGAAACAAACATAATGTTAAGTGACATGGTAAAAGATACACTCTATGACTACATCTTTGCACAGTTCACAAAAAAGGCAAAACTAATATATGGGATTATATGTCAGGACAATGGTTACCCCTGGGGGGACAGTGACTGGGAAGGAAGGACCTTGAGGCCTTTTGGGTGCTGGCTATATTCTGTTTCATGATCTAGTTGCCAGTTTCATGGGCATGAAAATTTTATAAAAATTCATCAAGTAACTTTTTTTACACTGATATAATACTTCCATAAAACTATTTACATTTTAAAAATATAAGAAAAATCACCTGAGGGAGAATAGTGGCAATAAAATTAGACTGAAAGAAACAAAAAGATCTAGAATTTGAAGATCCCTACTAAGAAGTTTGGACAGTTTTAGTGAGTTTTTAAGCTCTTCAAGAAGACTTTGGAAAGAGTAACATTATGTGGTGGACCAAGGTGAGCGTGGATGTGGTAGGAGGCAAGGAGACCTGCTCGGAAGCCCCAGGACAGCCTAAGACATGAGGAATCCTGATGGGAAGAAAAGGCAGTGACACTGGACAGAGAGGACCTTGGGATTTCCCACTGAATGTTTCTTTAAAATCCACTCACCAGTGTCATAAGACCAGAAGCACCTGCCCTAAGTGTGGGGGGCAAAGCCCTCCAAGTCTTTGACAGATGTTGAGTTTTCAAACAATGAGAAACCTTGATAAACAAACCTCTCTCCTGGACTTATTAAGTCCAAGCCTTTTTGTCTGGCTCTTGTCTTGATTGTAAGACGTGAGTGCTGATACAAATCCACATATGGATCAGTGGAAAGTTATAGAACTGACACAACATTGTTTGACACATTTTTCCTTTCCTCCTCTCCCCCCACTCCCCACATGCTCTTCAAGCCCTCTTGCTGGGTGGTTTTCCCTTGTCTCCTTAATTCCCTCCTCTGTCTGCATGCTCGTCAGGAGAAAGAGTGATTCCTTCTCTTGGAAATGAGGAGCTCTGGAAGGAGCAGTTGCACGGGGAGCTCAGGTGGGCAACACGGCTCAGAGAGCACCGTGAAATCTACCACAGGTACTGGGGCAGGACTACACAGATGCCACTGCCGAGAGGCCACATGGCGGGGTACATACCACTTGCTCTCATTAGGGTCCCCTATATTATGCTTGCCAGCAGATATTGCCAGTCACCCATTTAATTATATGCTTCATGGGAAAGAGCAAGAAGGAAGCATGAAATATCTCCATACAGCTGGAAGTGAAATCATAATCTAGATCCCCACCCCACTTCATCCTGCTTCACGCCCTGGGAGACTGGACCCAGGCCCTGCTGAGGAAAACAAGGTAGAGACTTCCCAAGAGGGAACGGATATATGTATACATATAGCTGATGCAAGGGCTTCTCAGGTGGCACAGTGGTAAAGAATCACCTGCCAATGCGGAGATGCAAGAGAGGGGGTTCAATCACTGAGTCAGGAAGATACCTTAGAATATGAAATGGCAACCCCTTCTGGTATTTTTGCCTGGAAAATTCCATGGACAGAGGAGCCTGGTGGGTTACAGTCCATGGGGTAACAAAAGATTTGGACACGACTGAGCACAGCACAGGAGGAAGATAGCTGATGTAATTTGTTATACAATAGAGACTAACATAATATTGTAAAGCAATTATACTCCAATAAAATAAGGAAAAAAAAAAAAAAAAGAGGTAGAAACTTAAGAACACCCTCTCTAAGAACAGAACCAAAAACTGAGCAAAGATTTTCTGATCAGACAATTGGATTTGGTATCCTAACCTTTTTCTTATGGCATGTTCTCTTCTCAAGGTTTATCTTTGAAATCAATATCGTTGTACTATTTTCTAGATTTTATATGAGAAGGTCTCTCTTTGTATATTTCTTGAACTCTGTTTTATGCTTGCCACTTTATGAAAAGGCAACTGAAAGTGTTATTCGCTCCATCATGTCCAGCTCTTTGCAAACCCATGGACTGTAGCCTGCCAGCTTCCTCTGTCCATGAAATTCTCCAGGCAAGAATAATGGAGTGGGTAGCCATTCCCTTCTCCTGGGGATCATCCTGACCCTGGGATCAAACCCAAATCTCCTGCATTGTAGATGGATTCTTCATCATCTCAGTCACCTGATGAAAAGGCAACTGATATGGCCTAAAAACAATTTCAAACTTCATCTTCTTGAGTTTGCTGAATGCCTCTTTTCTGAAAAGCCAGTATGTTAGAATCAATTCTACCCAGAAAAAAACCTAGTGACTTTGGCCCAAGGGAAGCTTCTCCACATGTCCTTTCTGAATGAGAACAACCTGTGCAAAGCATCACTCAGCCTCAAGAGGCTCCCACACCTTCTACACAAAATCACTGTCAATTTCTTATATGAGGAAATACAGCCTTTCCCACTGACCTGGGATAATTCATGAATTTAACTCAAGTTACATGCTGCCAGTTCCAGAGTAGTAGCTACATAATCCCTGCAGAAGGGATAGGCTACCCACTCCAGTATTCTTGGGCTTCCCTGGTGGCTCAGTCAGTAAAGAATCCATCCACAATGTGGGAGACCTGGGTTTGACCCCTGGGTTGGGAAGATCTCCTGGAAGAGGGCATGGCATCCCACTCCAGTATTCTTGACTGGAGAATCCCCATGGACAGAGGATCTTGGCAGGCTACAGTCCATAGGGTTGCAAAGAGTCAGACATTACTGAGCAACTAAGCACAGAACAGCACACAACATAATAGTGATTCAGAATCCATGAGAAGGAAGGCTTCTCTCAGGCCAGGTTAAGCCTACAAAATTCCTAGAACTTAACAGCTGTCAATTTACTCATGAAATGACACACTTCTCTTTTTTTCTAGCCAAGGAGTCATAATGGCCCCTATTCATTTGCTAGGCAGCCACTTGATTGCTTCTGAGAAGTAAGCTTTGATTGGCCATGCATCTCATCCACTACAGTGGGGTCAATGATGGTCCCCTCAAGACACATACTGTATCAAAACTGTATCTCCATGAGCTAAACTCTTAATTTTTCCAGTGAACGCAGAGAATTATATTTTCAAGCCATGTCTTGCGTTACTCATCTAAACTTGGAATATTATTTGCATTTCCAGTCTTGGGATGAAAATGGTCCTAGAAGTTTTCCCATTTTTTCATCCTTCTATTACACAGTTATGTGAAGCCATGCCTACATCATATTTTGAACTGGTTGAAGTTATATTTAGAAGTGCTTCTCAGACACTTCCACCAAAGTCACCCTGTTAGCATCAGAGAATATTGTACTACACCAGAGATCTGAAGGCTAAACTCAGGGTAGTCTTACCTCATTGCAACTTTTTTCTTTGAAACCTTATGTTTATCTTGAAAGCTCATGCATTAATACTACTTATATTCTATTATACATTATCTGTGCCCTCTTTCAATATAAAATTAGTGACAAATTGGGCGATGTTCCAGGAACCTGCTTCATGTTCTATTCTGAAGATAATCTTCCATGAGAAGCAATGGACACATTTTATAAGATCCTTTGAAAAAGGGACATAACATGTTAATCAATGTTATTTTGTTGAACTGAGTTTACAGAGACATGCTTATGTCACATACTGACTGGAGAAAAAGAAAAGATACAAGGGGCAGAGAAAGAGAACAAAAGAATGAATTAAAGGAAATTGAGAGATGATCCCTTGCTCCCTTCTTGACAGAAAAAAAAAAAAAAGAGAAGATAATTATGGACTATTCTGTATTTCATTCCTCTGTTGAAACATTAGGATGGAATAGAACTTTGAATTCAAGTAAGTGATTGGTTCTTCAATGTATGCAAACCCAAGACTAAACCTGCAGGTAATTTTATCTCCTATTTCTGGGACAAGCTATGATGATCTTGTCAGGGAAAGCCTGCAGTCAGGTTTTACAGCACTTTATCCAGCATTTCAGTAGTGGACAACTTCATACTTACCATCCTAATTCATCCCTGAAGTCCTTTGGACAATCTTGTCTGGTAAGTATGGAAGAAAGGCTACTGTCATAGCACAAAAGGGGGTTTCCACGTAGTCAAAAGAAGTCAGCATGGAATTTAGGATAGAGGTTATCTTGAGTACTGGAAGACTCTAGGTATACTTGGTATTAATCACTGTAGTAGTAACATGGTCTAATAAAATCTATGTCTAGGTTTATACTTTAGACTTCCCTGGTGGCTCAGATGGTAAAGAGACTTCCCTGGTGGCTCAGATGGTAAATCCATTTCTCCTCCATGCAATGCAGGAGACATGGGTTTCTTCCCGGGGTTGGGAAGATCCCGTGAAGAAGGAAATGGCCACCCACTCCAGCATTCATGCCTGGAGAATCCCATGAACAGAGGAGCCTGGTGAGCTACAGTCTATAGGGTCACAAAGAGTCAGATATGATGAGCAACTAACACTTTCAGGTTCATATGTGTCATTCAAAGCTGTGCACAGCCCTCAGTAACACGGAGACCATTATATCCACTACCTGACATCCTATTGCTATCCCAACTTCTGTTAAGTCCCTCCAGCCTCTCCTCCTAAACAAAGACTTGGAAAGAATTAAAACTACACCTACTTAGGGTGTTTGCTCTCCCAGAAAGTCCAACTGGAATGTCTCAGAATCTCTGCAATGCTCATGCTTCAGTTCTTTCTTCCTTCTGAGCCCAAGATGAAGATTCACATGGAAGTAATTTATTGAGCAAGAAAAAAAGAGAGTAAGGGACACAGGACAGGGAAAGGGAGGCCAAGTTAGGTGTGGCCTCACTGGAGTCTGGCTCGGTCTTATTCCACTGGGAGCTCCAGAGCCTGGATTGCTCCACAGAGTTGCCCCCTGCCCTTTTGAGGCAAAGGGTCCTTTCATGCCCCTGCATCAGCCAGGCACTGGCTGTGGGCCACACCCAAGGGCAGAAGAGTTGCTTAATTTCCCAGGCAGTTCCAGGCTAGGCAACTCCCATTTGACCAATGGTAATTCTCCAGAGAAAGAGGCAGCTGTAAGCCATTAACAGCTGATGCTCATAGCACGTGGGAGATCTGGGTGGGTCAGCAATAGCATCTCTAGACTTGCCATCCTGATTCCTCTGGACAAAGTTCGGACCCCTAAGTCTTGCTTTAAAACAATTCAAGTGGAACAGAATATAATATACCAACCCACAGTGTTTATTAAGAGCCTACCATGTGTCAGGCACTTCTCTAAATGTATCATGTTCAGAATAAACCCGAGAGGTGGGCACTATTATTATGGATATTTTCCTTATGAGAATATGGAGAGACAGAGTAATTAAAGAACTAAGCAAGTTAATAAGTAGCAGAGCCAGAGTTAGGGCCTACCCTCTTAACTCTGCATTAAACTGCCTCTTGCTTGTTGCCACAGGGTAGCAGCAACAGAGAGACAACAATAAGCTCAGAGCTAAAGCAGTCAATTTCACTTGTGTAAGATGCTACACCCAACTAGGTGAGAGAAAAACTTTTGAATAATGAGTATAAAAGCTTTGGCATAGTTACAATTCATTTGTGTGGGGGTGAGTTTCAAAAACCGTGGCAGTTTTATCTACTGGGTTGATGTTCGCCACTTGAACTTTCATCATTTAAATCCCATGAAAGTGCAGTTGCATAAGACATGACCCTATGCCAAGTGAAATAATGGCTTACATTTGTTAAGCACTTTCTGTGTGCCAGACACTGTTCTCAGCAGTTAGATGGACTCCATCATGTAATCCACACAGCCACACATGTGGCAGCCCCATTTTCAGAGAAAGAAACTGAGGCACCAATATGCCCAAGGGCAAATAACTAGAGAGCCTCAGGGCTGGGTTTCAGAGGGAGTAATCTGGCTGTGGATCTTATTTTCCTGATTTCACCATGTTGCTGCCAAAAGAGTCATGGATGGTTGGAGCTAGGGGTCATGTTGGAGAGACCAACTTTCCCAATTTAGAGATGAGGAAACTGAGGCAGAGAAAAAGCTGGTGACTTACACATGGTCACACAGACCCAGGACTCTCAGTTTTACTAACAGTGTTTTCCACATTTTGACAGTTTTGCCAAAAAGAAAAAATTACATAAACCAGAAACAGTATCATTTACTTGCCAGTAGTTAAGGGGTGTGTTTTTTAAATCTTTGAAGTCTCTTTCTAAGGCAATAAAGAATATCGGTCAGTCTGGCCTAGGAAAAAACTACTCCCTGTCTCTAGAGACAGTTATGAGATATGGCAACTCATGTAAACCTATTTGATGTGACTTTCAAGTTGCTATTCCATCTTCTGGCTGAAACCTGCAGATTCCAGTCTGGGAGTACATCTTTTTAAAGAAAGAAAAGGAAGACAAGAAATAATATTTATTAACTATCTGCTAGATGTTACAGCTAGTGGCTATATGCATACTATGTAAATTATCCATCAGAATCATCCTTAGAATCAGAATATGTATCAGTTAGCATTTGCTGCATAACAAAGTAACCTAAAACTTAGTGGTGTAAAACCCAACAACTCATTGTTGCTGATGAGTAGCTGGGTGGCTCTGTGGATTCCTGCCATGTTTAGCTGATTTTAGCTGAGTTCACCCATGTTCCTGGATTGGCTGGGGACTGGCTGGTTGAGCATGCCCTCACCTCAGATGGCTCATTTCTCTTCTACATCCTACTAAAGGCTATTCCAGGCTTTTCACACAGAAGGGGAGACGAGACAAGAGCAAGCAGGAGCACACAAGACCTCTGAGGCCTAGGATTAGAAGGTAGATCATCCCTTGGATGCCATTCTGTTGGCCAAAGCACAGTCACAAGGCTGGCCCAGATTCAAAAAGAGAGGGGAAAGATTCCACCTATTGATGAGGTGAGCTGCAAGACCACATGGTCAATGGTATACACACACAAAGTGGTAAAAAATTGGAGACATCTTTGCAATCAATCTGCCATAAATATCCTGGAATACTGAAGATCATTTATTATGATCATTTATTATACTGCATGTTTTCCCCCAAAAGTATATCTCCCTCACATATCTCATCTACTCATTAAGACATTTGAGTTCCCTCTGTGTAACTTTCAGAAAAATTCAAGAAAAATGCCACTGGATATTAAAATGGCATGTAAAATATTCAACTTACCCAAGTAAGACAAATGATCATCTAATCCCACCAAAAGTCTTTGGGATCTCATTCTAAATAACAGCAAGAAAGTGCTAAATCTATCTCCCCTCTCTCTACCCATGATATCACTTCTTGGTTGAAAAGAGAGGCAAATTCTGAGGCAAATAGAAAACATCCAGTTTCCAGCTAGATTTGGTAAGAGACTAACCCAACAACTAAGGATAATCCCAAGGGAAGACCTGTGGCTTCAGCCAAAATAGAAACACATCTTTTCCTGGTATTTTGCTTTGCAACTAGAAAAGAGAGACACATAGGAAGAAAAAAAACAAAAACCTCTAAATCAGGGATCACAGATAGTTTTTAATTCTAAGTGCCAACTCCAATGGTTAGTAGAGGCTGCCAGGAGTGCTATGCTGAAGAAGAATACTAAGCCTCAGACTGTTCTAATAAAAATCAATAAACTGCAAGGATTTTCCAGCTAATGGAGATAGACCTTGATGAAGTGGTGCCTTTATCCTAATTCACATTGAGATGAAATAGAGTTGGGTAGTGACCACTTCCCACTATTTGGTTCAATTCACAGGGTAAGCTGACCCTCATCCCCTGGACCTCTCCCCCAATACTTCTTTCTCACATCTTCTGGCTGGGCTATTTTTGAGAAAGGCAAATACAGCAGGGCTTTGATCAGCTCTTGGGTTTTATCCTGGTTAATCCAAAGAAAAACACATGGGGCTCACACCAAATCCAAAACCCAAGAGAAATGATCAAAAATGCAAAAATAATTCAAGAGCATCACTGCAGAATACAACCTCTCTTTGTTCACACCAAGCTTCCACTTACATGTTTCTCAGTGTAATGTCATCCACCTACTGAGTCAAGAAGGATCTGAGACCAGATTCTGACGGCCAGGGTCTGCTTGAAGAAGACACATCTCAGACCCAGAGCAAGGTACAATCTATATAACATGGTGTAATGTAAAGGTTAAAAACCACAACCTTTGGACCCTTGCCATAATGCAAGTATTAACATCTCTCCCATGGTTTCAAAAGAAATATATCCATCTCAGAGATCATGATGAGGATAAATGGACTATTATGTAAAGCACCCAGATTAATAACTGGCATAGTTGAGGCTCCTAAGTACAGCTATTGGTAGCAATGGCAAAGATTTATTCACCTCTCATATGCTGGGAACTATTCTTCCATGCTGTGTGTAAACTATAGAGAAGAGAAACAAAGTGTAAAGACCTGCTCTTTATCTCTGGGAAATACAGAGTCTATCTGGTAGACAAGGTGAATATGCATGAAATAAATAAGAACTGTGGAAATGCTCCAGAAGACACTGAGAATCCTGGGAGTCTAGGATCATTGCTTCTATTTCTTGCCAGAACAATAAATTCAATTCTTTAAGATGCTGACAGTTCCATTTCCTTAAGGCAGTTATTGGAGGTGACTTAAGCATCCAAACTCATTTCATCTGAGTTTTGAACATTTTTATTTGCACTTTGAGTGCCACCAAATAATTTTATATGACAGATATAAAGGATAGTCCACTGTTAGCTGAAGAGAACGAGGCCACCATCTCTTACCCTGGTGCCTCATCTTTTACTTTCCACACCATCAACCTCCCATCATCTGGCACATCATGGGTTCTCAATGGGATAGAATAAAAATGACAACAGGCTGAGACCTGATGCTTTTGAGATTTTCCTCTAGATACTAATGCTTCTGAATAATCATTCTTTCTTTCCATTACTGAGACATCATTATGCAGGCAAAGCATGTTCTCAGTTTCTGTAGGCCAGTGGCAAGGATACATTGTTCAAAGCTAATGCATGTTATTAAATGTCAAAACTCAACTCACATGATTCAGCCACTGCCTCACCCAGCTGCAGGCTGGAAAACTCATCTAAACATTGGAAGGGAAGGTGGTCACTGAGCCCCACCAAAGAGCAGGAAACAAAGACCAAATCGTGGAGATGAAGGCCTTCATCAGATCATAAAACAGCAGTGATTGCAATTAATTGCTGATAAAATATGAAAGAGTATCTTGTTGCTGGAGGTTAGGTGCTAGCTAGAACAAAGTACAGCTGGGGAAAGGCATGCCTCTGAGCTCCGCTTGCGTGAAGACAGATTCATCCATCCTTGTTGGGGGCATCTTGGAGGAAGCAACAGTATAGAGCCATAGAGGACCAAGAGAAAACCCAAAACGTGAGCATACCTTTTTGAAGTGCAACCTCCCTAGCTCACACAGCTCCTCCAGCAAATGGCTGCTCTTGAATGATTTCCCCAACCAGAATGTGATGGGGAGGGTGATGGTGAGAGAGCAAATCCCACTGTTTGGTGGTCACAAGAGTTAAAAAACAAGACAAGGGCTTCCCTGGTGGCTCAGTGGTGAAGAATCTACCTGCCAATGCAGGGGACATGGATTCAGTCCCTTATCTGGGAAGATCGCACATCCTGCGGAACAACTAAGCCCATGCACCACAGATATTTAGCCTGGGCTCTAGAGTCCGTGCTCCACAACAGAAGCCACCACAGTGAGAAGCCTGTGCACTGCAACTAGAGGGGAGCCCACACTCTGCAACTGGAGAAAGGCCCATGCACCAATGAAAACCCAGCACCACTATGAATAAACAAACATTTAAAGACGTCTTCTCATAAGCAGCATTAAAAAAAAGACAAACAGGAGAGAATCTACCTAAAGTTAACATTAGTAAACACTCAGAAATCTTTGGAACAGAGGTTTTTGCAGTAAAGTCTAGGTGTTCTTCACTCTAAGATGGTATTTGTTTTGTTAATCCAAAACTGCCAGGAGAAAGGAGGTGGTAGTAAACTTATTTACTTAAAAAAAGGTTTCCAAGGGTCTTTGAAGTCTAAAATACATCTTCTCTAGCAACTCACCCCCATTCTCAGGATGTGTGAGATGCGCAAGCGTGGCTGTGTGTGTCTCTGTACAGGCAGTCATAAATGCATGTGAGGTTTCTCTTTTTTTCACTTGATTAGTCAAAGAGAATGTTTTGTTTGTTTGTTTGTATAGTTAGTTTTCCTTTATTATACAAACAGATCATTGAAGACACTGGCTCAAGTTTACCTTCAAATTCAACAACCAGACTCAGCATTACAAGCTGCTTATACTCTGAGGGGTACACAGGAAGTGGGTCATTCTTTGCTTCTTTAATGGAATAGTGGGCAGAATTGTCCACACTTTACAATCCTTTTCCTCTCTCTCCTTTCTATTAAGCCTGTAGAGGCACTTTATATAAGTTAAATGTGAATATGATGTGTTCCACTGTATATATGTTAGTCACAATCTTGCCGTCTCTTTACCCATAGATAGCGAATTCCAAATTGTTTAATTTGGTTGCATTTAACATTTGTACACCAGGTTTCCCTGGTGGCTCAGGGGTTAAAACGTCTGCCTGCAATGCAGGAGACCTGGGTTCAATCCCTGGGTTGGGAAGATCCCCTGGAGAAGGAAATGGCAACCCACTCCAGTATTCTTGCCTGGAGAATCCCATGGACATTTGTATGCATATTTAGCTTACTATATATATTTTTTGTGATTATTTATATAAGATCAAGGGTCTCTTATTCAGGATTTTTGTGCTCTCCTCTATCATTTTCCTATATTTTCTTTTTTATCCTTCTAGTTTCATGGAAGTTAATATACTCTTTCTTTTGTGTACATTGCTCTTCTCAGTGGTTAAGGAAGTGATAAGAAATATACAGGGAATCATACACATTAACAAAATAACAAGTTAAAATAAATTTTAAAACTCAGATCGTACCAGATATAATATTCCTAAATGACTTGGACAGAGGTTTCCAAAAGCTGGTCATGAGCTGGATAAATCAAAATAATCAAGGGGTCTTATAAAAATAATAAGTCTCAAATTTCAGCCTGTATTAACCAAAGAGCTCTGGGAGAAAGGCCCAGATGCCCCCAATTGTTACAGTTCTCCCAAGGGATTCAGACATAAATTTTCTATGTAGATGATAGCTTTAGTTCTTGCAACAAATGGATTAATAATTATTTCCCCTGTAGTAAAGAGCACTAGACAGTGAGTGGAGGAATTTAGGACAAGGTCATCCTCTGCTTCTGAGAAGCTCTGTATCCCATACTTTTGGTTCACCGAGTTCAGGCTGGGAAAGAGCAGTATCAGTGTCCCCAAGGAGCCTGTCAGAAATATAGAATGTCAGGCCCAGCCTTCACCTACTGCATCAGGATCTGCATTTTAACAAGATCTCCAAGTGATTCCTGTGCAGCTTCAAGCTGGTGGAAAACTGTCAAGACCAAGTCATCCTGCTTTCTCTGGGCTTCATTTGGAAACAAATGGACTTGGACCAGATGGTCTATATCTTCCTCCAGCCCCACAATTGCACGATGACCTTCAAAGTGAAGATGCAAAGGGGAGATACAATAGAAAGTTCTAGACAGGATGTCAGGGGCAAAAATGAAGATTAAATCGAAACATACTTTTATAGGAAACATTTGTCTAAGAAAAATCCACATCGCATGATATACACACTATCATATGAGACCATGAGGATGTGGCCAGTCCCTTGCTGGGGATGGGAAACTGAAGTGAAGGGGGATGTGAGGCAGTGAGGAAGGATGAGGAAGGGAGGAAGGCTGTGGACAACCCTAAGTCCCAGGGCAAGTCCAGGAGAGAGGAAGGACTGGAATCCAGGTGTCTCCACTCCCAGCTCTTGGACCACCCTGCCTTGTTGTCTCAGCTGCATCAGGAAAAATGAAGAAAACAAGAGCAGGACGTAATAACAAAGATAGCAGGTGTTTATAGAGGGTGGGACATGGATGTGGCTCCTTGACTCCATCCTGGAGTCACTTTAGTCCTCAGATTATTATTTCAACATTAGGGCCCTTATGTTCTGACAACCATCCTTCTTTCCCACATCTCCAGCCCTGTACAATTTCTTTTTAGGGAGTCAATGTCAAACGAATATGCTCTTCTAGTTCCCAAGAGTCAGATGTCATGAGTCCTGATGGGTACCCTTCCTTTCCAGATTCCAGACCTCGGTTTCCTGTCATTTATCCTTTGACAGGCACTCTAGATAAATTATGTGTATTCTTTACTATAAGGTTCCCATGTCAGGAATTCAGACATTTATTCACAGAGCTAAATACAAATATAGATTCATTCTTTCTTTCTAATTCTACAAGAAATATATTAACAGTAATAACATTCAAACATTACATAAATATGCAACATAAAAAGTCAAATTTGCTTTTCTCACAGGCCCCCAGAACCCACCACGGCCCACAGAGTGCCCTTCTCCCACTGCTTTTAATTTCTCTTAAGCATAACTTTTTAAAAAGCAGGATCATATCACACAAACTATTTTATAACTTGCTTTCTTGACTTCATATCTCTTGGTCATCCTTTCAAGTCAATTTATAGTGACCATCCTTCTTCATTATAATATCGGTGTGGTATGCCAACATTTTCCCAACCATGTATCTGTCAATGGACACTTGGATTATTTCTGATTTTTCTCTGTTACAAGCTATGCTGCACATTAGAATATCCAACATCAGGAGCTACACATGAAACAGCAAGGCCTTTGGCTTATTTCATTTGCTGACTGTTGGTTTTCCTCTCACCACATCTTTGGTCTCCAGTTACAATAACAGTGGCAGCAGAAGACAGGATTTATTGGATAGTTATTAATTGGAAGATTATGAAATTAAGACTACCACTGACAGAATCCTGTATGTGTTCTGAGTGGGGTCCACCTTTTCTAAGGAAGCCCCTTGCCCACGTCCATTCCATCCATGCTCCCCCCTCACCCAACATCCTTGCCTCTTAAGTGATGGGGAGCTGGTGCTTCATTTCATATGGCTCTGGTGTTGTCATTAAGTCAGCAATACAGACAAGGTTAACAATCTTAAAGACTCTAGAGTCTACGAAAACTACTAGAGAAGTAAACAGAGTTAACAAAAATTTCAGATGGAGACATATAGTAGGAAGAAAATATTACCAGGTTTTGAGATAGAGAATAACTGAATGAGTGAAGGGAAAGGAAATTTTCAAAATCTTTTTTTTTTTAATAGATTACATAAATACATGGTCAAAAGTTCTACTGTATTTTAGAAATTCCATCTTGGCCTGTAGATTCTTTTTCATAGCTGCACAGGATTTCACTATGTGGATGTACTATAATTCTACACCCAGTCCTTTACTGATAGGCATTTAGTTCACTTCCAATCTTTTGCCATCCAATGTTGTAAGGAGGTATCCTGGACATGTGTCTTTTTACACTTAGGCAAATGTGTCTATAGAATGAGTTCGTAGCTGTTAATTTACTGGGTCAAAAGGGACATATGATTTTGACAGATATTGCCAAATTGTAGGAGAGGGCTCAGCAAAATTTTTCTATGGGAAAAAAAAGCATTTTCAGCCATACAGTCCAGATTGTCTCTTCCAACAACTCAGATCTGCCACTGAAGCACAAGAGCAACTATAGATCAACCAAAGAAATCAGCATGACTTTGTTCTAATAAGATTATAATTAAGGACATGGAGTTTGAATTTCCTATAATCTTTACATATCGCACAATATTATTCTTTTGATTTTTTTCAACTATTTAAAATGTGAAAACTGTTCTTAGTTCATGGGTAGTACAAAAATAGGCATCGGGCTGG
Source organism: Bos indicus (assembly GCF_029378745.1). Classification (NCBI taxonomy): domain Eukaryota; kingdom Metazoa; phylum Chordata; class Mammalia; order Artiodactyla; family Bovidae; genus Bos; species Bos indicus. The sequence continues at coordinate 4,090,154 of NC_091772.1, read as the reverse complement.
GTTTCACTCACAATCTGTAGTGTACTGACTCTTGCCACTTACCGTAACCATCTCTATACTTGAAAGTCTGCATGCTCCCAGACCATTGTTAACATCAGGCATTATCAAACTTTCAAGTCTTGCCAGCTTGACAGATAAAATCATCTTAATTTAGCTTTATTTTGTATTTCTCTTTTTTAAGCAAAGTAAATGATCTTTTCTTATCAATTTCCTTTTGTGTAAATTGTTCATTTCTTTGTTCATCATTTAATTGACATTAGTCATTTTCTTGTTGGTTTGTGAGCCTCCTTTATAGAATAGAGAAACTAACACTTTGAAAAAATTACAATATTTTCCCCAATTTGTCATTTCTCTTTCACTTTGATTTGGTGGTTTTTACTGGGTACAAATATTTTGTTTTTAATCAATCTTTGATTTTATTTCTTATAGGTCATATAGTTAGAAAGACTTTCCTCTTACGTAATTTTTACATTTTCACTTTTACGGTTGCTCTCATTAACATTTAACTATCTGATTCATCTGGAACTTGTCACATTGTAAGGTATGATGTGCTATTTAGTTGTCCTAACATAACTGGGGGATTATTTGGAAGGACTGATGCAAAAGCCAAAACTACGATACTTTGGCCACCTCATGTGAAGATTTGACTCATTGGAAAAGACTCCGATGCTGGGAGGGATTGGGGGCAGGAGGAGAAGGAGACGACAGAGGATGAGATGGCTGGATGGCATCACTGACTTGATGGACATGAGTTTGGGTGAACTCTGGGAGTTGGTGATGGACAGGGAGGCCTGACATGCTGCAATTCATAGGGTTGCAAAGAGTCAGACACGACTGAGCGACTGAACTGAACTGAACATAACCCGCTGAACAGTCTCTCTTCACTGACTACAGGCAGCCTTCATCTTTCAGGGTCTGCTCTGGAGGTGCTGTGTCGTTCCAGTGACGTTTTCTTATTCATACACGGGTACCATACTGTCTCAATTTTTTATAAAATTCAATGTTCACCCCTCATTATTTCTCAGAAGTTATTGTTTGCCTTTCTAAATAAGTTTTAGAATCATCTGCCTACTTTTAAAAATAATCTTGTTATTGAGATTATACGGAATTTATAAATTAAAGAAGGATTGGTAACCTTATTATATCTTCTTCTTATCTATGAGTAAGTCTTTCCATTTTCAAGTCATCTTTTACATTTTGCATATCATTCATGTCTGCTCTCAAAACTGTTCATTTGTATCAAAATATTAAAAAAAAAAAAAAAAAAACTCTGACCTTACACATAGTAAAAGTACCAGTTGGATTACAAAAGGGAGTGAAAATTATCCAGGGGGAAAAAAGGTAGCCTGAGACACCCAGACACGAACGTTTATCAGAGAGAGAAGCTGTAATCAATTCAACTCACACTCACACTTGTAACAGAGATTTGCTTTTTCTTTTCATATACTGAAAAAGAATTGGCATTTCAGCACTTGGCCTAAAAGAGTTTTCTAATGGCAAGAAGAGGCATGGATGGCAGGCTGGACAGATGGACCAGTTTATGGAGGGAGCTTTAATCTCTCTGCAAGTCTTCTGTCTATGCCTCATATGAAGTACAGCTTTCATTCAACTTTTAACAAGTATTGATGAAAGTAAAGAACATCAAAATGGCCTTTCAAGATTGCTTTCAATTCTAAGATTCCACAAAGGCATATGGAAAAACAAAATGTCTTTTGGTTTCCCTTTCTTAAACATTTTCTTCTCTTTATTAACTGAACACAACCCAAAGCAAATGTTAAAAATCAACGTTTAGTAAGGAAGAGTGTGGTTCTCAAATGCTTTCTCTACAGTGGTTTCCCTTTACCTGATCTCAGCCCCACTGGATCATAACACAACTGGCATAAAGTGTTGCTGCAAATGGAGAGAAAAAAAGTTACTGGGCTAAGCCTCTGAATGCATTTATATTTCCTGAGTAGCTTGTGGAAATGCTATGTGTCATGGAGGGCAGAGGAAAGGATGTCAGTGGGGGAGAGTAGATGGTAGGTGGGTGTTTTGTTTCCTGATTTTTAATGAGGCCATCTTAGTTTTTCCATGAAAACTAAAATGTTAGTTCAGTTCATTGACATATATTCTCCGCTGAAAACCAAGAGGCCAATACAGAATCATTGCTCTAGCTTCTTCCAATTTGAACCATTATATTGACTGATCTCACTTACATCTGTGTTGGAAACTCCTTGGACTAGAAGCAAACCAGCCCAGGTGGAGTCTTATTATAACTAAAACTCTCTCATGCTTCCACATGCCAAAGTGTACAGCTGTCCTTTCAAAGTTTGCTCTTTATCAGAGCAGACCATAGTAAAAACACAGAAAGAAAAAGGAGAAGTTAAGTAACAACTAGTCAAGTACTTCTGTCTCAGGATGACTTGACCTTCATTAGAGAATGTGGAGCACCAGGCAATGGACTGAACATCTGTGACCTCCCGAAATTCATATGTTGAAACCTTGAGCCCAGCGTGATAGTATTGGGAGGTGAGGCTTCTGGGAGGTAACTAAGTCATGAGGACAGAGCCCTCAGGAACAGGATTAGTGTCCTCATAAAAGGGGCAGCAGAGAGCTCTCTCACTCTCTTCCCACCGTGAGAGGACGACAAGGGGTCAGCAGCCTGTAACCTGGCAGAAGGTTTTCAGAACCTGACCATGGTGTACCCTGATCTCAGGTATCCTTCCACTAGAGCAGGAGAAGTAACGATCTGTTTCTTCAGGCTACCCAGTTTGCGGCATTTTTTTGTAGCAACCCAAGATGACCATGCATGATCACCAGCTGCCAGGCTAGAAATACTGACATATTAGCACCAAGATAGCCTACTGCAAACACCTACAACTTCTGCTTGTGGACTTTTCCTAGGGCAAAAGTGTTAGGGAGCTAATGCCCTCCGAAGCAACCCTTGACCAGTGACTGAAGGGAACTGGTAAATAAATACCCCAAGTTCCTCTCCCTCAAGCAGAAGCTCTCTGCGGTACATTCCATACTGAGTTCCATTGCTATTCAGTGGAATTAAGGCCCAGGTGCCCACACTGGTAAATACCTAGATAATGCACCTCTTCTGTCCTTATTTTTACCTTCCTGTCTTCTTTTCTCCCTGCTTCCAGTTTCCTAGGATCACTTCCCAAATAAATGACTTGTCCTGGACTCCTTGTATCAGGGTCTATCTCTGGGGAAAACCAAACTAAGATAGATCACGTATACCAGTACGGGCTATGTAACAGGGGTCCCCAACCCCTGGGCCATGTACCAGTACAGTCCAAGAACCAGGCGACACAGCAGGAGGTGAGCAACAGGCCAGTGAGTGAAACAAGAAGCTTATCACTCCTTATCACTTGCATTACTGCCTAAACCATTCCCCCACCCCATGCCATGGAAAAACTGTCCTCCCCAAAACCAGTCCCTGGTGCCAAGAAGGTTGGGGACCACTTCTACTTACACAGGTTATACCTTTAAAAAAAATGACAGTAAGCAAGTGTACAAAACAGAATAATCTAACATGGATTTGTAACTGAATTGAGAGGAAGGGGAATGCGCGATTTTGGAACAGGTTAAGTCCTGTCTCCCCTCCCTGGCCAGGTTCTCTTTCATCTTACTGCTCACTCTTCATTTGCCCAAACCTCCAATTGGGTGGGCTGCTCTTCTTGAAATGTCAATAGACATACATTGCCCAAACCTCCAATTGGGTGGGCTGCTCTTCTTGAAATGTCATAGACATACACGTGCATTCCCCATGCTGTTCTGTATGCCATTCTCCTAACCCAGAAGGGCCTCTCCGCACCTCCACCCCCTGTTCCATGGCCCGAGTCCTTCAAGATCTTCAAGCAGCTTTGCTGCTTCCATGACGCCTTTTGTGTCACAGCTAAGAGAGTTACAGCACTTGCAGCCTATAATTTGCAACCCATTACTTAATCATATGCCTTGTGTTGTCTCTATCACACACGTGGTCGTCTTGTCTCCTGAATTAACCTGGACTTTTCTTAGGAAAAATAATCACATCTTGCAGGGCCTCAGATAATGTGATAGATACAATTAGTTGCCAATGTATGCTTTATGTGTTTAAGCAATAAAACGCAAGTATGTGTATGATCAATAGTAATGAATCATTTTTAACGGAATTCATAAAGTCCTCTTTCTTCTCATGCAAACTGCCTGGCAGACGGAGTTATCCAGAGCATTCTTCTTGTGATCCTTTCCAGGGATTCAAAAAAAAAAAAAGACCAACAGGCTACAGAACACCTTGGTTTATACCCATAACTTCCCCTCACTGGTTTAAAGACATCATAAAAGATAATGCATCTCACTCATAAATAAAAAGCACTTAAATGTAATTTTGGCAAAATGTGTCCTGGGCTAATTAAAGTGTTTTTTTCTCTCTGTTGTGTTTGTTGCTGTTATAAATAGACAATCATTAAAAAATCAAAAAGGGAAACCTTTTAAAGGCTTACTTCAGGAACTGATACCCTTCCCACTTTATTTTTCTTAGCCCTAATGCCAAAGGAAAACAAACACTTATCAATGTGCTAATGGTGTTTATTTCCCCCATCGGATTGGAAGGATGGCAGTGTGCCAAGTCCTGAGACGGTTCACTGAAGCACCAAGGGAACAGAGGTCAACGCCACTGTCGGCTGTTCCCACCACTTATACTTTGAAGTCCATGGAAAGGTTCAGGATCCTGAATTTCTTTTTCCTTACCTCTGTGCCTTTGTAACATCTAGGTAGTTTTTCCCAGGCCTCATGGAGATTAAGTGAAGTGAAGTCGCTCAGTCATGTCCAACTCTTTGCGACCCCATGGACTGTAGCCTACTACACTCCTCCATCCATGGGATTTTCCAAGCAAGAGTACTGGAGTGGGCTGCCATTTCCTTCTCCAGAGGATCTTCCTGACCCAGGGATCGAACCCAGGTCTCCCGCACTGTAGGCAGAAGCTTTACCATCTGAGCCACCAGGGAAGTCCAATGGAGATTAGGTCCCTTCCAATTTGCCTGTGAAATCCTGACCACCTTGAGGTTCCTCTAAAAACAGCCTCATTGAAGATAGTCAAGAAAAAGCTGAATGCTTCTTTGCTTCTGTTTTGTTCAGGGTTCTGACTCCCAGCTGGTCTGGTGGAGCTTCCCTGCAAGGACACTTTCAGCCTCGAGACTGAAGCCTCACCTCTCCCATACCTTTTTTTAACACCTTCTTCCACTATACTGTGCCTAGCAGCTGCTCTGGAGCACAGAGAAGGACTGTACTAGGACTTTTTATCTTCCAGCAAGTCATCCCTTATCCAAGTAAAGTTCAACCGTCCTGATCAGGTGGGAGGTCCCTGAAAGATCCCAGGAGAAGAAACGAGCATTTCCTGCTGTTTTTCTGTATCTCTTCCAAGCAGCAAAGCACACAGAGGAAGTAGCTCTACTTTCTCCTCGCCTGTCTCCAAGTCTTAGCATTTTTGGCACCTACCCTGGAGCACACACCCAAAGCAATCTCATCTGCAGCAAGGTTGTCCTTTGGTGGTGATATAATTTTTAATGCACCCCAGTGTATCAACTGCCTCAGTGCCTCCTGTGAGCCACTGCAATGAAACCTCCCTAATCTTGACAATGCATGTCTTTACAATCACTCCAACAAACAAACAGTAATTAGGAAATGGAATCTAATATCCTTTTACACTGATTTCAACTCATCTGTAAGCAGCTTTCAGTGAGTGGGGTGGACCTGGAGCCAGCCTCTATTTTCGCTAAAATCCTCTCCACACATGAGAGTAGTAAAAGTATGGTCGGGGAGGTTTTAGTTATAAGTATCCCTCTCATTTGTATAGAACTTTTTTAGTAACTTTCATGTCCATTATTTTATTAGATTTTCAAAGGAGTAGGGAGAATCCCAGGGACAGGGGAACCTTGTGGGCTGCTGTCTATGGGGTCACACAGAGTCAGACATGACTGAAGCAACTTAGCAGCAGTAGCAGCAGGCTAGATAGCTTAGTAGTTAGGCATGCTGGCTGCAGATGCCTGAGTTTGAATACTGGCTAGAAAATTAGTAGCTTTGTGATATTATGCAAATCACCATGCTTCTACTTTCTTATCTGCAAAACACGGATGGTCATCATACACACCTCAGAGAGTTAAACTTTTATATGTGTATACATATGTATATTTATATATGCATGTGGAACCATGCCTGGCACATAGTGAATGCTAAATATTTTATTTTCGTATTTGAATACTAGAGCTAATATAATAAAGACTCTGGTGGATTCTATGTCTGGCCTAAACATTTCTTAAAGGAGACCAGATATTGTCTTATTTGGGGTTCCCTCAGAAACAGACCATGCGAAACACTTCCATGCAGATACACGGGAGGAGGAGAGCCAGCAGAAGCAGGAAAGGGAGGAAGCAAGGAAGGGTTTGCCGTGAGCAGGTTACCACTGTGGTCAACCAGGCATGATGCCACCGGGTTCCCTGTGAGTGACTTTGCAGAACACACAACGCACCTCAGAATTACCCCCGAGGCAGGACGTAGCTGGGGAGTTTATCCACCAACTCCTTCCCTCATTGTCAAGGGCGATTCTGGGGCTGTGACCCTGCAGTGAAGACTTCAGTGAAGTCCCGTGCCTGGGAGGAGCAGCCTCGCAGGACCAGATGCAGTTGGGCTTAGAGATGCAGGAAGTTTTGGCATAGACTACAGCCATCTGCAAGTGACCTCCCGGCATGGCCAAAGGACTATGAGTCAGGCAGTGACATCAGAGACTACAGGATAGAATGCGTTTCTCAGAGTGCTTTGACCTGCTGTGCACCAGACAGAACCAAAGTTAAATGCACTCAGCCAAAAACATCTCCCAGATTATCTTCTGGAGAGGAATTCAGATGATGGTTCCTTGTCCCAGAGGTTATCAAACTTTACAACATCCCTACATAATATCAAAATCCTTTTTGGTGAGTATTTCCTTCTACACTTGTTTTCAACAGGAAAGGCCGACAATGTATTTTGTTGTTATTGTTGTTGTTCAGTCACTAAGTCACGTCTGACTTTTTGCGACCCGTGAACTGAAGCACACCAGGCTTCCCTGCCCTTCGTTGTCTCCTGGAGTTGTTCAAAGTCATGATATTGCTTTAGAGCCTGCTAGGCATGTGGAAAAGAAAATGTTCTCTGAGCTGAAATGCTCTTCTCTGAAAATGTGATAACCTATTTGAAAATTACTGTCTTCAAACAGGTTGATTACTCTGCACAGTAATAACTCCACAAATATTTTGGGGGGTTATATTTTTAGAAAACAGTATAGTTTGGAGTAACTCTTATCAAGTTGACAAGTTTACTCTTGAAAGATATAAGGCACACCTGAGTCCCCTAAGGCACCACTCAAGCCAAGTTCCTTAACTTCATCAAATACCCTCCCTTTGCTCCCCTTCATCCCCTCAGGGAGGGCTTTCATTTCATCTTATTACCCTTCTTTCCAAAGCGGGGGGATAAAAAAGTTCCAAAGGAAAAAAATCCAAAATCAATGTATTCAATATGAAAGCAAAAACTTTCATCCATCATCCATTTCTAAATAAAGAATACCAAAACAAAACAATTAAACATATTACAACCACTCTGTTTTCTAGCCAAACCTTCTAAATGTGCAAAAGATACAGTCAGCGGTGAGGAAATGGTACATTCTGGCTTTTATTTAGAAAGTCGGTTAAGCCCATTTCCAAATAGGCATCTTAGTGTCTTTATATGCAGAGGGCTTGCTTTCTCTATATTTGGGCAAAGCCCATTGGAGTAACTGAAAACCACCACCTCTGAAGATGAACTGTGATGTAGACCAGAGAAATCTTGGTTGAGGTAACTGAGGCCAGAGATCCACAATGAAACTGCACTGTACTGTTTCATTTTTCAAACTTACACATTTTCCTAAACCCTTTTCGTTGGGTGATTTATGTTCAGTTGATTTTGCTACAGGCCTGGAATGTTTACACAAAGGCTTAATAGACATTTACTTTGGAAGTTACATTGTGAGATAGAATCAAGAAATTGGCCCATTGCCGGAGTCAGAATGGGAGGCCACCTGGAAGTTAATGATCACTTTGTAAAGACCAGAGGCATGTAAGAGAAGGTTCCAGAAGAGTGGAGACTTCATGTAATAACCACATTGCACTCAGACATACACCATTGGAATGACTGAGTAGAAACCCGTTTACACAGAGGCATCCACAGATAGAAATGTCCAGGACTGCAATTACTCAACACCTTAATACCTTTAATATCACATTTTGTAATGCATCTTACAATTTATATATGTGTTTATGTAACAACTAAATTAATGCTCTCCAAAAAATACCATAGCCCCAAATGCCAAATAGTCTGCCTTAAATATTTGATTCATGCTGAATTTATCTTTCAGAGACAAAAAAAAGAATTATGACCCACTCCTTACAGATGAAGAATCTGAGACTCAGAAAGCCACTTGTTCTAGATTATGTGATGCGTAACTGGTAAATATCAGTCCTTTTAGTAACATTACCAGGCTTCCACAGCTCTTTTGATTAAGGTGCTGGGTTTTTTTCTGTGATTCAACCAAGCCCACAAATTCAGCATTCACATCACTGGGATGAGCACAGAGAGGATAAAAATAATATGCATGAAGTTCAAGGAAAGGCAGAACCACTGCCTACGTGTAGAATTCAGAATACTGGTTTCCCCTGGTTTAAGAGGGGTAGGTAGTAACTAGGAACAGGATCCACATGGACTTTATGGAGGAATAGAAGTGTTCTCCATCTTGATCCAGGTGGTGGTTACACAGGTATCTAGAGACACAGAAATTCAATAAACTACAGATTTCAAATGTGTGTGTTTTACTGTATCCAAACTATGCCTCAAACTTGTTGTGTAGCACAGGGAGCTCAGCTCAGTGCTCTGCGGTGACCTAGATGGGTTGGATGGGGGTTGGGGTGGGAGGGAGGTCTAAGAGGGACTCGATATACATACACATATAGCCATTTCACTTCATTGCACAGCAGAAACACAACATTGTAAAACAACTATATCCCAATTAAAATTTTAAACAAGGGGTAGAAGGGGCTTCCCAGATAGTGCTAGTGGTAAAGAACCCCCCTGCCAATGCCAGAGGCTCAGTTTCAACCCCTGGGTTGGGAAGATCCCTTGGAGGAGGGCATGGCAGCACACTCCAGTTTTCTTGCCTGGAGAATCTCATGGACAGAAGAGCCTGGAACCCTATGATCCATAGGGTTGTACAGAGTCAGGTACTACTGAAGCAACTTAGCGTGTGTGCAAGGGGTAGAGAATGAGGGCATGATAATGGTGTCACATGCTCTAGAATAGAAGGACAAGAATAGAATAAATGGTCTTTGCCCTTTAAGAGTTTATTTATAAGAACAAAAATAGAAAATGCAGAGATTTCCTCTTTGTAACAGCTGAATGTGGAGGACTGCACAGGTATGAGTTTCTACACTCTTTTATGTTTTATACATTATACGTTTTTACACTCTTTTCTGCAGAGCCTCCTCCTGCTCTGCTTCCTACCACTTCAGCCAACAGTCACCGCCTCTGCTTGGCAACTAGACTCCACATACCTTAGAAGAAATAGGAGAAAATGCTGAACAAGTTGCCTTGGTAACCCAAGCTTTTATATAGCTGACTCTGGCTCTCTCTCCCTGCTCTGCCCTTCTCTGAGTTCCCACCCCTTCCCCAGATGCTGCTTTCCTGAACCTTCTATCACCTGTTATGCCCTCCAGGAGTTGGGCTGCCCTTCCCCACCAAGCCTCCTTCTTCTCTTCAACTTCTGACCTACTGACTCTGAACTTGCACAGCTGATTGCATCTCATTTGTAGCAGGCTTCAGCATTTCTAAGCCATGGTCTTGTTTGAATCTCAAGTCCATGCCACTTCAATGTCATTCTGATGGGATATCCTGATTCATCTCCCAGGGCAGTTACAAAAACTCTTTCAAGAATGGACAACTCTTTCTCCACCACAGATCTTTTAAGTTAGATGAGATTTATCAAACTTAATCATTGAAATTCAAAATTATAGTCAGGGCTTAGAATACTGTCTATCAGAAAGCAGAGAAAAGAGAGAATTTCTACTGTAAATATCATCATAAGGTGGGCACATACTTTCTGTTGGAAACTTGTGCCCAATGGCAGAGCAGGCTCCTCTCTCTCTCCCTTCTTCACTGCTTTATCCTATTAACTTGCTTTAGCTGCCAGTTTTTTTTTTTTTTTTTTTCTTCAAAGAACCGAAAAGATGATACCTCATAAAAAGTTCTATAAGAAGTCACCTCTGGGCAAGAATTAAAAATTACTTAGGAACCAACACATTATCCATCCTAGGACATGGCTCCCAGGTTGACCCATATCTGCCTCTGCCCATCATACCATTCTCTTCCCACCTCCCTGTTCAGGTTCCCAGGGTAGTCACAGGGAAACAGATCATAAGAGTAGTCCATTGGGTTGATTCTATTTTCTTTTTTTTTTAACAAGAAGAGTTAAAGGAGAACGTGGCTCAGGGCTTAGACCATGCACAAGACTAAAGCTCAGTCATGAGAGGTAAGAAATGGAGAAAGTCAGTGAGGTTTCTGAAACTTCTATTACTGCCCTTGGATTATTTCCAGGACCAATATCTTGAGCAGTTGCAAAGGGAGCCATGCTTAGAAGGGCCCCACACTTGGTTTAATGCTCTGGCATTCAATGTATACGTATTGCTATGAAAACATTCTACTGGGCATAACACTGATGGTTGAAAAACACATATAACCTGAAATAGCCCTGATCCATTGTTTATCAGAGGTTAAAAAGTGGTAAGATTGGCTGAACTGCATTACAAGTCAATTTCTGGCAGCAGTACAATGAAGCAAAAAGAGGAACCCAGGCAATCTACTGAATAATAATCACAGTGTGTTTCCCCTCAACACTAAGGGATATATTCCCAACGAGGCCCGTCTGATCCCTTACTATTCCTCAAACTTTCTTTGTGTTTTTGGATCAGGTTTCTTCTAAATTCTCTCCTCTTCGTTAAAGTCTTCCCTCATGATTTGAAAGCAATTCTGAGATTTTCCCTTAACTATTTCCCATCCTTTCATTAAATCTCTGAGGGTGTAAAGGCCCTTGTCAGCACTGGAGCCAAAGGGTGCCAGGGCAGGGTAAAAGAGAAGGGGGACCTTGGTGTCTGGGCTCGGTGCCTGGCTGTAACCCAGTTATCACCCACTGCATCCTCCTGGTCATAGAATTCACCACTGCAGTCTTCCTCATCACCTTCAGTTCTCCAGGTCCACTGCATCCCCTGCCTTTTCACTCTCAAAGATGACCTTCCCACCTACTTCCCTGGGAAAATTGAGAACATCTGATGAGAACTCCCACAAGTTTCCTCCCAAACTTCTTAAGTTTTCTTTGGATCATCACCCAAACTTTCGTCCTCCCCGCCCATCTGGAAGAAACTTTCCCTGCCACATGGACCAGTTAACCTCTTATTCCTGCCTCCTACCATGACCACACTCTCTGTCTTCCTTCTCCACTGGTTACTTGTTCGATTCCTCAAGATGTTCTCAGATCTTCTCATCAAAAGGAAATGGACACACAAGCAAGAGTCACTCTCCAGTTTCGAGCCATGCTTTCTCTACCAGTCTCCCTCCCAGACTCTACTCCCTCTTCTCTCTTCACTTCAGTTCAGTCACTCAGTCATGTCTGACTCTTTGCAACCTCATGGACTGCAGCAAGCCAGGCCTCCCTGTCCATCACCAACTTCCAGAGTTTACTCAAACTCATGTCCATCGAGTCACTGATACCATCCAACCATCTCATCCTCTGTCATTCCCTTCTCCTCCTGCCTTCAGTCTCTTCCAGCATCAAAGTCTTTTCAAATGAATCAGTTCTTCGCATCAGGTGGCCAAAGTATTGGAATTTCAGCTTCAGCATCAGTCCTTTCAATGAATATTTAGGACTGATTTCCTTTAGGATTGACTGGTTGGATCTCCTTGCAGTCCAAGGGACTTGCAAGAGTCTTCTCCAACACCACAGTTCAAAAGCATCAATTCTTTGGGGCTCAGCTTTCTTTATAGTCCAACTCTCACATCCATACATGACTAATGGAAAAACCATAGCTTTGACTAGATGGACCTTTGTTGGCAAAGTAATGTCTCTGCTTTTTAATATGCTGTCTAGATTTGTTATAGCTTTTCTTCCAAGAAGCAAGCATCTTTTAATTTTATGGCTATAATCACCATCTGCAGTGATTTTGGAGCCCCCCAGAATAAAGTCTCTCACTGTTTCCATTGTTTTCCCATCTGTTTGCCATGAAGTTATGGGACCAGACGCCATGATCTTCGTTTTCTGAATGTTGAGTTTTAAGCCAACTTTTTCGCTCTCCTCTTTCACTTTCATCAAGAGGCTCTTTAGTTCTTCTTCGCTTTCTGTCATAAGGGTAGTGTCATCTGCGTATCTGAGGTTATTGATATTTCTCACAGCAATCTTGATTCCAGCTTGTGCTTCATCCAGCCTGGTATTTCACATGATGTTTTCTGCATATAAGTTAAATAGCAGGGTGATAATATACAACCTTGACGTACTCCTTTCCCTATTTGGAACCCATCTGTTGTTCCAGGTCCAGTTCTAAGTGTTGCTTTTTGACCTGCATACAGATTTCTCAGGAGGCAGGTCAGGTGGTCTGGTATTCCCATCTCCTGAAGAATTTTCCACAGTTTGTTGTGATCCACACAGTCAAAGGCTTTGGCATAGTCAATAAAGCAGAAATAGATGTTTTTCTGGAACTCTCTTCCTTTTTCAATGATCCAATGGATGTTGGCAATGTGTTTCTAGTTCCTCTGCCTTTTCTAAATCCAGCTTGAATATCTGAAAGGTCATGGTTCACTGTTGAAGCCTGGCTTGGAGGATTTTGAGGATTACTTTGCTAGCATGTGAAATGAGTGCAATTGTGTGGCAGCTTGAACATTCTTTGGCATTGCCTTTCTTTGGGATTGGAATGAAAACTGACCTTTTCCAGTCCTGTGGCCACTGCTGAGTTTTCCAAATGTGCTAGCATATTGAGTGCAGCACTTTCACAGCATCATCTTTTAGGATTTTAAATAGCTCAAATGGAATTCCATCACCTCCACCAGCTTTGTTCGAGTTGGGCTTCCTAAGGACCACTTGATTTCACATTCCAGGATGCTTGGCTCTAGGTTAGTGATCAAACCATCATGGTTATCTGGTTCATGAAGATATTTTTTATATAGTTCTTCTGTGTATTCTTGCCACCTCTTCTTAATATCCTCTGATTCTGTTAGGTCCATGCCATTTCTGTCCTTTATTGATCCCATATTTGCATGAAATATTCCCTTGGTATCACTAATTTTCTTGAAGAGATCTCTAGTCTTTCCCATTCTATTGTTTTCCTCTATTTCTTTGCCTTGATCACTGAGGAAGGCTTTCTTATCTCTCCTTGCTATTCTTTGGAACTCTGCATTCAAATGAGTATATCTTTCCTTTTCTCCTTTGCCTCTAGCTTCTCTTCTTTTCTCAGCTATTTGTAAGTCCTCCTCAGACAACCATTTTGCCTTTTTGAATTTCTTTTTCTTGGGGATAGTCTCTTCTCATAAAACAAGATATTGTCCATCCAGAAAATTGAGAAGGCACCAATAAATATAGAGCCCGTTCCCCCTTCTCATGCATCTTGGCTCTCCCTCTCTTCTGGCCTTGAAATGATCTCAAAGTTCAAACAAAATTAAAGGCCTTGGTTTGCTGCCCATCCTGGTTTTATTCCCAGCAGCATTCTCCCTTCTCAAGATGAACGTTTCTCTTCCTAGGTTTTCTGTGATGTTGGTTTCCCTCTGACCTGGCGTACTGCTCATTTGAAGTATCCTTCAGTGTTTTCCCCCCTATTATTTGCCCATTCGTGGAGCTCATTCCCCCCAAATGCCAACCTCAGTCTGTTCTCTGCTCACTGCACTGTCCATCTTTAACTCATGATGAATCTCATTGGCTCCCATCCTCACTGTGTGTTTCCCAAAAGTATGTTCCCTACTTCTAGACTCACTACTAAATCCCATATGACATCCATAGCAGCTGCTCATCACTCCCAGCTGCCTGCCTGATGTCTTGCTAGGCATGGCCCATTGACTCCATCAGCGCTAGTTAACTAAAGCCAAACACTGGTATGACACGAGGAGCCATTTTATAATTGTCAGAAAGCTTCTTATATGACTTTTTCTGGGGGTAGAAACTGGTATCAGACTGAGGCTCAACAGGCCTAAAGGTAGAAGCAAAAGATTTTACCTGGCTCAGGGAAGAATATGAGATAGAAAACATGGCCAGATCCTGACCCAAAGCAGCAAATTTGCAACTACTTCTGTGTTTAGCACCAAACGTTGCCTCATGGTCTCTTAAAATTTACACTGTGCAAGATACTGATAACACATCAAGACATCACCAAAAATTAGACAAATATTGCTTGTACATATAGAGATAGAAAGTTAAGTACTTATTTTGGCTGCAAGTCAAGGCACAATGGCACTGCATGAAGCAGGAAGCGATGAGGGCGTCTGGCTTGGGCACAGTGGATCAAGAAAAGCTGTGACCTCTTTTCCACTTATTGTTCACACTGCAAACATTTTACTTCCATCAATTAAAAGGTCCGTGTGGACTCCATCCCTCCAATTATTTGTGGGTCTGTTAAGCATCTCTCTGTGATCAAGACTCACTTTTCTTGTTAGTGGATCTGCTTTTCCAATCACAGCATCCCCAGTCCCCAAGGAGCTGTGTGAGTGATACACTCCTGGAAGACACTGATGCTAACTAACATTTTCCTCCCTGATTTAGGAAAAGAAGAGTTAATAAATTTTTGGCTAATACATGTGTCCTACCTCCCACTAGAAGAGAAAAAAAAAAAACAAGTCTCTGTTTTGAACAAAAAAGAATGAAGGAAAGCTCCCTTCCTCCACCAAGAGCCTGGACTTCCCAGGCAGGGCCTCCCGCTAATTCCAGGCCTCACCCTGAAACCAGGGAGGCCCGGGCCCTTGGGATGCTCACCGCTCCACTCGGCATGACCTGTGGTGTTCACAGCTTCCGGGTGTCCTAATCTATTCCATATTCCAGGAGGCTCTCTGGTGGGCAAGGCAATCATTCTCACCCAGTCACTCCACACTCGCTTTCTTTCCCACTACATCCGCTTGGAACTGAGAGCGAGAAGGGACTGGCCTCCCTGGTGCTGTGGGGCTCCTTGGCCTTGGCTTAATCAAGGCTGCTGCCGTGGCAGGAAGCCATGGACAAAGCCGCCTGCCCAGAAGAAAGTAGGGAGCTATGCAACTGCCAGCCTGAAAGGAGCATCTGATCAAAGCCACAATGTAACTGTTAAAGACACAGAAAGAGGAAGAACAGCAAACACCCTTAGGTATGAACAGCTCCAGGGAAGACTTCATGGAGAAAATCACAACTGGATAATGCCATGACTTCTTCCCTTAAGTACCATTTTGCATTACATGAATTCAAAACTGTGTTCGTTTTCAGGTTCATGCACCAATGAAGAAGCTGCAATTAAGAGAAGACAACCCATTTGAGGAGTTTCCAGGGCTAATGATAAAGCAAGTACTGTTCCCACCAAACCTAGTCATTTGCATGGCTGCTAAATAAATCTAGATGTTTTAAGTGCCAGCTGCAATCTAATAGGAAGTCCTACCTTGACTTCTAGAATATCCCCTAAATCCAGCCCCTGCTCACTTTCTTCAGTCAGTCAGTTCAGTTCAGTTGCTCAGACGTGTCCGACTCTTTGCGACCCCATGGACTGCAGCACACCAGGCCACCCTGTCCATCACCAAGTCCTGGAGTTCACTCAAACTCATATCCATTAAGTCGGTGATGCCATTCAACCATTTCATCCTCTGTCATCCCCTTCTCCTCTTGCCTTCAATCTTTCCCAGCATCTGGGTCTTTTCAAATGACTCAGCTCTTCTCATCAGGTGTCCAAAGTATTGGAGTTTCAGCTTCAACATCAGTCCTTCCAATGAATATTCAGGACTGATTTCCTTCAGGATGGACTGGTTGGATCTCCTTGCAGTCCAAGGGACTCTCAAGAGTCTTCTCCAACACTTTCTTCACTACTACCTTTTTAAATTCAAGGCACGATGATTTCTTGGATGGAATATTGCAACTGATGGTCAACAAGGCTCTCTGCCTCATCCATCCACATATTTCATTCTCTGCACCACAACTGAAGAGAGTGTTTGAAGACCTCCCTTACTTCCTAAAGGCTTCCCAATGTCCTTTGATGAAATCTAAGTTTTTACCCAATCAGCCATCCCCTTCCCCATCCGCACTCTCATCCCCTAACACCCTCTCCCTTGCTCTCTGTGCTTCAGCCACAGTGGCCTTCTTTGCTGTCCTCCCATGACACTGGGCTCTTTTGCATTATTTTGGATTGGATTTCCTCATAGGAGAGCCTGTGATGGAGATTCTGGTGCATGTGGTTTATTGAGAGAAAGATTTCAAGACAAAACTAAAAGAGAGAGAGGAAAGCTGAAGAGAAAATGGGAAGGACACAGGTGAACTGCGGTGTCACTGGAAACTCGGCGCAGCCAAGTGACCCCACAGCCCCACCTACAGCAAGGCCAGCACCTTGTACCGCTCTGTCCATCAGTCACCGGCTGTGGTCCACCCCTTAGGAAGGACATGATCACAGGCATTCTCTTCCAGCTGGGGGCAACTGCATTTGTGAGCAGACAGCAGCCAGCATTCACAGCTAGGGAACAGGCGCCTGGGCCCGGGAAGGGAATCGAGGCAGAGCATCACCGGTTTTACTAAACCCATCTTAGGGACTTGTTTAAATTATTCCTTCTGCCAGAAACACCCTCCTTTCAGATCTTGATGTCTCTAGCTTCTCATCATCAAATGAGAGCATTTCAGTTCAAATATCATCTTTTCTGAGTGGCCACGCCTGGCCATCCAGCTAAACGAGCCACACTGGTCTCCCAGTTCGTCAATATCATTACTCTGCAATATTCTTTTTTCATTATCTGAAATAATATTTCCCATTTAATATTTACTAATGTATATTGACTGTCTCACCTACTAGACTATAAAATCCATGAGAGCCAGAAAACAGTCTGGTCACCTACTTGGTAGTTAAGTCAAAAGATTCTGAAGTCATACATCTTGGTTCAGTTTCTGACTCCACCATTTACTGGCTGTATAAGCTTGAGCAAGTTACCCTCTTACAGTGCTAGATTACCAGGTTATTGGTAAGATTAAATGAATAGAGGCAAGTGTCAAAACAGTATCTGATATACATTAATCAGTAAATAAATGTTAGCCTAGTGAATGAATGAATGAACAAATGAACAAAATAATTTTTTGCAATTCAAGCTGCCACTTTGTTTTGCTATATATGCCTCAAAGGCCATTGGCATTGCTCTGATTTTTTCCCTTTAAGGCTACCCCAATTCTTACTCTCTTTCTCAGCCATCAGTAGCCATCCAAAGTACCTAGATTATGTTTTGTTTCTTGATGATGCTCAAAACCAGTCAATATTCTCATCCTGACCACACTTATTGCAAGTTTGTAGACTTAAAGGTTAATTTCCTGGGCCACAGCAAGCTGAATTTTGAAGGCAAAGCCCTCAGCCCCAGCCATCAGCAGTCACTGTTCCAACAACCCTGGCCCATTGTTACCCTCAGGCCAACCCTGCCATGTGATTAAATAAACTGGCTGCATCTAGAGGAAAGGAAGTTTTCAGTAAGCCTCAGCCACCAAATGAGCTGTGGTTTTGTCTGTGGCCTGGATGAAATGGGCAAAGGAGCAATTAGTCCAACTCTCCACTGAAAGGGAGGTTTTATGGGAAGTAGGAAACAGGACAGTCATTAAACAAATATAACCTGACCTCTTTCTGTGAGCAAGCACTATAGGGAACCTAAGGATGAGCTATGACACAGGATGAGATAAAGAATGAAAGACCCAGGTCAGAAAGCAGTTGTCATGTTGGAGGAGGAGGGGTCACTTCGTTCATCTAAATTCTTTAAGGAAGCTATTGTATTTGCTTGGGTGGAAAAGTCTGATAAGACGTTGAGGATTTGTGGGAAAACACCAAGAACAAGTTTAATCTACAGAACCGTTATGGGGAAACCAGACAATGTGTCGGTCCCTGAGGGAGGAGGAAGAGAGCCATGCAAAAGAGAAGAGGGTGAGGATTCAGAAGGAAGCCCTTAACAGCTCCAACCATCAGTAAGGCACCCAATTCAATGGTGAGGGAAGTTTTTGTAGAAAGCAGTAAAGAGTCCAGGCTTTCCAACCAGACGACTTGAAGTGATAAAGAGACTAAACTCGTCCTGTAGGTTAGAGGAGATGGTGAAGCTGAAGAATCTCAGGAGAGCACCTGCCTATGCAGGCCATGAGATAGGGTTTGAACTAAGTTAACCCAGCTCTCCAAAGGATTGAGAGGACTCAGCAAATAAGAAGGCTTAGCAAACACCTACATGCTCTTATACTCAGGCAACAGATATCCACATCTCAATGACAGTCTCAGTGGTCCCATTTTCAGATGTGGCCTAGGATCATCATCCCATGCCCAAAGCCCAGATGATGAGCCATTATAAGCAGTGGCTAAAGTCTCAGAAGTAGCACAGGGCGGGGCAGGCCCACAGAGGTCATCCGCACCTCCTCTCCCTCCACATACTCTTCCTGGGTGATCTCACCCATTCTCGGAGTCTGAGAAATCTGCAGGCCAGTTCTCCCACTTAAGCTCTAAAACTGCACACTGTCCCAACAGTAGATAATAACCAAAATGGCTATTAAATCCTTGAAATGCAGCTAGGACAATTGAGAAACCAATTTTTTAACTTAGTTTACCTTTATTTAGATTTTTAAAGTGATACTCAATTCCGTTATTAGAATGCTTTTAACTTAACTATGTTTGGAACAATTTAAATATGTGAATATAATTTTTCAACCACAAACTTTTCAACTTAGAAATTTAGTATCCAACTTGACATGTGCTGTAAATGTAAAATGTTTTTGATTTAGAAGATGTAGTACAAAAAAGTGTCACATTTTCATTAATTTTTCTTAGATTTATTCAGGTAGAGTTAACAAATAAAACTGTTAAAATGTATATCGTCATGACGTGATACATGTGTACATGTTAAAGAATTCCTACCATCCCATTAATTAAAATATTCATCACTTCACATAGTTCTTTTTTATGGGTAAAAATATTTAAATTCTACTCTCTTGACAAAATTTAATTACAGGGCATTATCACTTATAATCACCATCTTTTACACTGAATCTTCAAAACCTTGCTCACCTTATAGCTGGACATTTGTACCTTTTATCTATTTCCCTACCCCGCAGTCCCTGGCAACCACTTCTCTACTTTCTCTGTTTCTATGAGTTTGACTTTTTTTTTTTTAGATTCCATATTTGAGTGACACCATGCAGTACTGGCCTTTCTCTGTCTGGCTCATTTCATTAAGCATAATGCCCTCAAGTTCCATCCCTGTTGGTGTAGAGGCAGGATTTCCTACATGCTGAAATGATACCATTTTGTATATATTTGATTAAGCAAAAAGAGTATTAAAATTAATTTCACCTGTTCGTTTTGACAGTTTCACGTGGCTACTAGAACACTTACGATTACATATGCAACTTGCATTACATTTATGTTGGACAGCATGACTCTAGAACCATGTAGCCACATCTCCCCTTGGGTCTTTCACAAGTACCTCAAAGTAGCACATCCAAAATTAAACATAATCTTTTGTCCCCCACTCCCCTGCACCCTCAACCATTTTCTTTTATAGAATTGCCTAAATGCCTTTTTTTCATCAGATTACACTGGGGAAAGCCTGGGAATGATTCTTTTTTTAAAAAAGTATTTATCTTTGGCTGTGCTGGGGCTTTGTTGCTGTGTGCAGAGTATTCTTTAGCTGCAGCAAGCAGGGGCTGCTCTCCATTGCAGTCTGAGGGCTTCTCATTGCCATGGCAACTCTTGTTGTGGAGCACAGGCTTTAGGCACTGGGACTTCAGTAGTTGAGGTACATGAGCTGAGTTGCCCTGTGGCAAGTGGGATCTTCCTGGACAAGGAATTGAACCTGTATCCCCTGCATTAGCAGGCAGATTCTTAACCACTGGACCCCCAGAGAAGTCCTTGGAAACAATCCTTGATGCTGAAAAATTAGTACCACCTTCGTTGTGGCTGTGACTGCGCGCATAGCATGGGCAGCTGTGACGGCGCACATAGCTTGGCCGAGAGGAGCTACCCAATGTCCGAGGTCAGGGGCAGAAGCCAGGAGGACCCCATGCCCGAGGGGCAGCGGCCAAGAGGAGTTGCCCCACGTCCAAGGTCAGGGCAGCAGCCGAGAGTGCCAGGCTGAGATGGTGCAGGAATGGCTGAGAGGAGCTACCCCAGGTCTGAGGTCAGGGGCGGCGGCCAGGAAGAGCTACCCCACACCCGAGGCCAGGGGCTGCAGCTGGGAGGAGCAACCCCACGTCCAAGGAGTGGTGGCTGCACTGGCACAGGAGGGTCTAGAGGAGCTATTCCACGTTCAAGGTCAGGAGAGGCGGTGGTGAAGAGATACCCCTCATCCAAGGTAAGGAGCAGCGGCTGAGCTTTGCTGGAGCAGCCGTGAAGAGATACCCAAGGTCCAAGGTAAGAGAAACCCAAGTAAGATGGTAGGTGTTGCAAGAGGGCATCAGAGGGCAGACTCACTGAAACCATAATCACAGAAAACTAGTCAATCTAATCACACTAGCATCACAGCCTTGTCTAACTCAATGAAACTAAGCCATGCCCGTGGGGCCACCCAAGACGGGCAGGTCATGGTGGAGAGATCTGACAGAATGTGGTCCACTGGAGAAGGGAATGGCAAACCACTTCAGTATTCTTGTCTTGAGAACCCAACAGTATGAAAAGGCAAAACGATAGGATACTGAAAAAGGAACTCCCCAGGTCACTAGGTGCCCAATATGCTACTGGAGATCAGTGGAGAAATAAATCCAGAAAGAATGAAGGGATGGAGCCAAAGCAAAAACAATACCCAGTTCTGGATGTGACTGGTGATAGAAGCAAGGTCAATGCTGTAAAGAGCAATATTGCATAGGAACCTGGAATGTCAGGTCCATGAATCAAGGCAAATTGGAAGTGGTCAAACAGGAGATGGCAAGAGTGAACATCAACATTCTAGGAATCAGCGAACTAAAATGGACTGGAATGGGTGAATTTAACTCAGATGACCATTATATCTACTACTGCGGGCAGGAATCCCTCAGAAGAAATGGAGTAGCCATCATGGTCAACAAAAGAGTCCGAAATACAGTACTTGGATGCAATCTCAAAAACAACAGAATGATCTCTGTTCGTTTCCAAGGCAAACCATTCAATATCACAGTAATCCAAGTCTATGCCCCAACCAGTAACGCTGAAGAAGCTGAAGTTGAATGGTTCTATGAAGACCTGCAAGACCTTTTAGAACTAACACTCAAAAAAGATGGGCCTTTTTGGGGTGTTAGAAAGCAAGTGGGCCTTAGAAAACATCACTACGAACAAAGCTAGTGGAGGTGATGGAATTCCAGTTGAGCTACTTCAAATCCTGAAAAATGATGCTGTGAAAGTGCTGCATTCAATATGCCAGCAAATTTGGAAAACTCAGCAGTGGCCACAGGACTGGAAAAGGTCAGTTTTCATTCCAATCCCAAAGAAAGGCAATGCCAAAGAATGCTTAAACTACTGCACAATTGCACTCATCTCACACACTAGTAAAGTAATGCTCAAAATTCTCCAAGCCAGGCTTCAGCAATACATGAACCGTGAACTTCCAGATGTTCAAGCTGGTTTTAGAAAAGGCAGAGGAACCAGAGATCAAATTGCCAACATCCAACATCCACTGGATCATGGAAAAAGCAAGAGAGTTCCAGAAAAACATCTATTTCTGCTTTATTGGCTATGCCAAAGCCTTTGACTGTGTGGATCACAATAAACTGTGGAAAATTCTGAAAGAGATGGGAATACCAGACCACCTGACTTGCCTCTTGGGAAACCTATACACAGGTCAGGAAGCAACAGTTAGAACTGGACATGGAACAACAGACTGGTTCCAAATAGGAAAAGGAGTACGTCAAGGCTGTATATTGTCACCCTGCTTATTTAACTTCTATGCAGAGTACATCATGAGAAATGTTAGACTGGAAGAAGCACAAGCTGGAATCAAGATTGTCGGGAGAAATATCAATCACCTCAGATATGCAGATGACACCACCCTTATGGCAGAAAGTGAAGAGGAACTAAAGAGACTCTTGATGAAAATGAAAGAGGAGAGTGAAAAAGTTGGCTTCAAGCTCAACATTCAGAAACAAAGATCATGGCATCTGGTCCCATCACTTCATGGGAAATAGATGGGGAAACAGTGTCAGACTTCATTTTTTGGGGCTCCAAAATCACTGCAGATGGTGATTTGCAGCCATGAAATTAAAAGACGTTTACTCCTTGGAAGGAAAGTTATGACCAACCTAGATAGCATATTCAAAAGCAGAGACATTACTTTGCCAACAAAGGTCTGTCTAGTCAAGGCTATGGTTTTTCCAGTGGTCATGTATGGATGTAAGAGTTGGACTGTGAAGAAAGCTGAGTGCCGAAGAATTGATGCTTTTGTAGTGTGATGTTGGAGAAGACTCTTGAGAGTCCCTTGGACTGCAAGGAGATCCAACCAGTCCATTCTGAAGGAGATCAGCCCTGGGATTTCTTTGGAAGGAATGATGCTAAAGCTGAAACTCCAGTACTTTGGCCACCTCATGTGAAGAGTTGACTCATTGGAAAAGACCCTGATGCTGGGAGAGATTGGGGGCAGGAGGAGAAGGGGATGACAGAGGATGAGATGGCTGGATGGCATCACTGACTCGATGGATGTGAGTCTGAGTGAATTCTGGGAGTTGGTGATGGACAGGGAGGCCTGGGGTGCTGCGATTCATGGGGTCACAAAGAGACGGACATGACTGAGTCACTGAACTGAACTGAATTCGTTGCCATAGACAGACAACCTCTGTTTGTGTCCATCTGTTGCAGAATGCAACCTGTGGTAGGCTTTCAATAAAGACTTCCCATATGAATGAATGAGCAAAGGAACAAATGATGATTAACTTCGAGCACTGGCTGAGAACACAAAGCACTTTTAACAGACCTGGGCAAATACGAGACAGGCCAGTGTGTGCCCAGGAGCTGTTGTTAGCACTGAGGGATGGAGACTTGTCAGAGTTCCATGTTCAAGGCCATGGAGTGAAGATGGGACAAGAGCCTCCAGCAGCCCCTTGCAAGGTCACGAGTTAACCAAAGCAGTCAGGAGCTGCCCTGTCGGCTCAGCCAAAGACTCTGCACTATCAATATTAGATTGAATTTGAAATTGATGACCTCTGAAATCCCTTCCAACTCTAAGATTTTGTAGTCTTAATTCACTAATGTATTTTCATTGAGATATCATTTACACATCCCAACATTTACTACTTTAAAGTGCACAGTTTAATTATTTATAGTATTTTTGCAGAAGTGTGCAATCATCATCATTATCCAATTCCAGGACATTCCATCACTCCAAAAAGAAACTCCATACTTATTAATGTGTTCATGCTCAGTTGCTCAGTCGTGTTTGACTCTTTGGACTGTAGCCCACCAGGCTCCTCTGTCCATGTGATTTTTCAGACAAAAATACTGGAGTGGGGTTGCCATTTCCATCTCCATGGGATCTTCCAGACCCAGGGATCAAACCTGTGTCTCCTGCATCTCCTGCATTGCAGGCAAATTCTTTACCACTGAGCCATCAGGGAAGCCTCCATACTCATTAGCAGTCACTCCCAATTCCTCTTCCCTTGGGCCCTGGTAGCCACTAATCTATTTTTTGCCTCTGGATCTGCCTATTCTGGACATCTTACATGAATTATGCAATATGTGGCTTTTTTGACTTCCTTCACCTAACATAAGACTTTCAAGTTTCCTCCATGTAGTATGAATCAGTACTTCATTTATTGTTATGTTCAAATAATATTCCATATCATGTTTTTCTTTTCATTTTAGTGGACAATTGGATTGCTTCCATTTTTTACTATTATGAATAATGTTGCTTTAAACATTTGTGTACAAATTTTTGTTTGGACAAAGGCTACCCAATCCAGTATTCTGGCCTGGAGAATTCCATGGACTGTATAGTCCACAGGGTCGCAAAGAGTCAGACACAACTGAGCAACTTTCACTCACTCACTCACTCATGTTTTCAATTCTCCTGGGTATATACCTAGAAGTAAAATTGCTGAGTCATATAGTAATTCAATTTTTATCTCTTTAAGGAACTGTCAGACTATTTCCCAAAGCAGCTGCACCATTTTATATTCCTACTAGTAACGTATGACGGTTCCTTTCCATATTTTAACCAACAGTTATTATTATCTTTTTGATTATAGCCATTCTACTGGGTGTGAAGTCATATCTCTTTGTGGTTTTGATTTGCATTTCCAGACAGAGGATAAGATGGTTGGCTGGTATCACTGACTCAATGGACATAAATTTGAGCAAGCTCTGGGAGTTAGTGACGGACAGGGAAGCCTGGCATGCTGCAGTCCATGGGGTTGCAAAGAGTCTGAGCAACTGAACTGAACTAATAATTCTAAGTATTTTTCCACATGTTTGTTGGACATTTATGTATCTTCTTTGGAGAAAAGTTTATTCAGATCCTTTGTTCATTCTTTGTCTTTTATTGTTGAGTTGTAATATTCTTTATATATTCTAGAAAATCACTAAGATATCTGATTTTCATTATGAGTGAATTAGTTTGAAACCTGGGAAAACTAGCTGACCTTCTAGGAAAAAAGTATCAAAGCTGAAATAATTTGAGATGTTAAAGTCCAATGTGAATAGCCAAGGAAGAAATTTTTAAATGTTTTAAATTAAAAATTTTAAACATTTATAAAGTTAGCTCCATATCTTCCATAAGCCCCTCCCAACCTAAAATCCCAAAAGGCACCAGGATTGACTGGTTTCAAGGGTGAATTTTTTTCAAAAAATGTTTTGAAAACAAAAAGATTTTTTCCTATGCCATGTAGTATGTTCTAGAATCTAAAGAAAGTATATTTCCTAATTTTTTAATGAAGAGAAAATAAAACTGACACCAAAGTCAGGAAAATAGCCTAAGAAAAAATTTTACTACAAATTTATTTATCAATATTGATATAAAACTCATAAATTAAATATTAATATATGCAATCTGGCAATGCATTAAATAAATAATAAATTATCTATGGAATCACACAATAATTCAATTATGAAAAGTCAGTTAACTAACATTAATTTAAAATCCAAATGGATAACAAGAGAACCTCAATATAGTCAGAAAAGGCACTGAACAGAAGCATTTATTTCCATTTTTCAAAAACTCCTTAGAACCTGAAAACTGAACAATACAATACCACCTCACATACCCATATAGGCTAATGTTTAAACATTTGCAACTATAAAAAAGATGGCAAAGAGGGTGAGAAATAGAACTTTTCATACACTCCTTGTGGGAGTTTAAATTGGTCAAATCATTTTAAAGAAAAACAATTTGGAAATATCTAATAAAATTGAAAACCTATGTACTATGACTGAAAAATTCTATATATTCTAGAGAGATTTTTGCACAGGTTTCTATACCGACATTTCTGATTACTCCATTGCAAGGCCTCTTTTAAATACATTGGAAGTCTAAATTACTTCAATAGGAGAACAAATAACTCACATTTGGTATATTTATACACTAGAATACTATGTAACTGTTAAAATAATATAGTTCTCCGTATTCAGCCATATAACTAGAGCTCCATACAAAATGCTGAGTGGAAAAAGGCAAGTTTCAGATGATACACACTTTGACATTTATGCCCTATTTCCAAACACAAAAATGAACATTATATATTATTCATTGAAACATATGTGTATATGTAAGTGTATTAAAATGGAGCAGAAAATATATGTGTTCACTCTACATTTTCTTCTGGTTGTGGGACACAAGGAACAAACTACAGATGGAGGACAAAGAAAACACCAGCTTTCTCTGTGTGCTTTATTTCTTTCATTTAAATTAGGATGCTGCAAAGAAAGGAAGACATCTCCAATCCTCAGTGCCGACTGGTCGATATATTCATTGTGTTATTATTCATTGTACTTTTGGGTAGTTTTCATATTTCTTAGAAAAAAATATCCCTTAGCAAAGTAAGAAAACAAAGTCCCTTAATATGATTATATATGTATATATATATATTTCTTCAAAAGTCAACATCCTTTTAATGTTGGTAGTATCTACATCAAAATTACTTTTTAAAATGCGGACACATGACAATTAATACAGGCTTAAGGTTCTAACTAATTAATTGAGCAAAATTTACCAGTGAGTGTGTTTGTGTGTATCAGTTCAGTTCAGTTCGGTTCAGTCGCTCAGTTGTGTCCAACTCTTTGCAACCCCATGAATTGCAGCACGCCAGGAATCCCTGTCCATCACCAACTCCCAGAAGTCACACAAACTCATGTGCATCGAGTTGGTGATGCCATCCAGCCATCTCATGCTCTGTCATCCCCTTATCCTCCTGCCCCCAATCCCTCCCAGCATCAGGATCTTTTCCAATGAGTCAACTCTTCGCATGAGGTGGCCAAAGTATTGGAGCTTCAGCCTCAGCATCAGTCCTTCCAATGAACACCCAGGGCTGATCTCCTTCAGAATGGACTGGTTGGATCTCCTTGCAGTCCAAGGGACTCTCAAGCGTCTTCTCCAACACTACAGTTTAAAAGCATCAATTCTTTGGCACTCAGCTTTCTTCACAGTCCAACTCTCACATCTATACACGACCACTGGAAAAACCATAGCCTTGACTAGACGGACCTTTATTGGCAAAGTAATGTCTCTGCTTTTGAATATGCTATCTAGGTTGGTCATAACTTTCCTTCCAAGGAGTAGCGTCTTTTAATTTCATGGCTGCAGTCACCATCTACAGTGATTTTGGAGCCCAAAAAAATAAAGCCTGACACTGTTTCCACTGTTTCCCCATCTATTTGCCATGAAGTGATGGGACCAGATGCCATTATCTTTGTTTTCTGAATGTTGAGCTTGAAGCCAACTTTTTCACTCTCCACTTTCACTTCATCAAGAGGCTTTTGAGTTCCTCTTCACTTTCTGCCATAAGGGTGGTGTCATCTGCATATCTGAGGTTATTAATATTTTTCACAGCAATCTTGATTCCAGCTTGTGCTTCTTCCAGCCCAGTGTTTCTCACGATGTACTCTGCACATAAGTTAAATAAGCAGGGTAACAATATACAGCCTTGATGTACTCCTTTTCCTATTTGGAACCAGTCTGATGTTCCATGTCCAGTTCTAATTGTTGTTTCCTGACATGCATATACGTTTCTCAAGAGGCAGGTCAGGTGATCTTGTATTCCCATCCCTTGAAGAATTTTCCACAGTTTATTGTGATCCACACAGTCAAAGGCTTTGGCATAGTCAATATATGAATGTGTAAACATGTATCTGTATGATTGTGACTGTGTGTGAGTGCATATGTATATGTGTATATGTGTATGAATGTGTGTATATGTGTGAGAGTAGGTATATGCATGTGAAAATATGTATGTGTGTATGTATATATATATATGTGAGAGAATAAGTACACATGAGAATGTGTGTGAGAGAGTATATTTGTATGTATTTAGGTGTATACAGGCCTTCCCTGGTGGCTCAGACAGTAAAGAAACCACCTGCAAAGCAGGAGACCTGGGTTCGTTCCCTGGGGAAGATCTCCTGGAGAAGGAAATGGCTACCCACTTCAGCTTCTTGCCTTGAGAATTCCGTGGACAGAGAAGCCTGGGGGCTACAGTCCCTGGGGTCGCAAAGAGTCGGACACAACTGAGCAACTAACACTGGGTTACAATCTGGGGCCTCCCGGTGGTTTAGACAGCAAAGAATCTGCCTGTAACGCAGGAGACACAGGGGACATGGATTCAATCCCTAGGTCGGTAAGATTCCCCTGGAGAAGATAACGACAACCACTCCAGTATTCCTGCCTGAAAAATTCCACGGACAGAGAAGCCTGGCGGGCTACAGTCCTGGATCACAAAGAGTCGGACATGACTGAGTGACTACACTCTTGCTTGCTTGCTAAGTCGCTTCAGTCGTGTCTGACTCTGTGCAACCCCATAGACGGCAGCCCGCTAGGCTCCCCCGTCCCTGGAATTCTCCAGGCAAGAACACTGGAGTGGGTTGCCATTTCCTTCTCCAATGCATGAAAGTCAAAAGTAGAAGTGAAGTCGCTCAGTCGTGTCCCACTCTTTGCGACCCCACAGACTGCAGCCTACCAGGCTCTTCCGTCCATGGGATTTTCCAGGCAAGAGTACTGGAGTGGGGTGCCATTGCCTACTCTGACTACACACTAGTGCTAGGTAAATGTAAGTGTATGCATGTGTGTATATATGTGTATCTATGATAGCATTTATATTCTGTGTCTCTATGCATGTGGTGGGTATATATGTATCTGTAAGTACATGTATATAAGTACTGTGTGAATGCATGCATATGTGTGTATTTGTGTGTTGTGTGGGTATGTGTGTATGAACTGAAGCATCCACACCCAACAAATGGGATGGAATACAGATCAGGTGTACCATATATGCTTTTCTGTCTTTTCATGTAGATTTTATGCATATTAAGGTCTGAAGCTATGACTCATATTTATTTTGGATTCACAAATAGTGAGTTCTCAACAATACTTGCAGAATTGAATTTGGCACCAGCACCCCTCAATTTCCACAGGCCAGCAAATTTTCATAGACCAAACTTCAGAGATTTTTTTTGCTTAGTACAAGACAGTTTGTAGTCAGGATAAAAAGTAGAAAATAGGACCCTAGAGATGAGTTTATTTTAGAGTTTATAGAGACACAGTTACTTCATTTTCTGCATTCCATGGCAAGTATCAGGTAACAAGAGTCTAATAATTTCATATATATATTTCATAATTTCCCCCAAATCATGAAAATTAGTTAAGAAAATATTGAGAAGAGGTTATGCTGTGGATGACTTGCTTTATTAGCCAGAACAGAAGAGACACCATCAGATGGACCTCATCTCCACTCGGGTCCAGTGTTAACTCATTCATTTAGGTGAAGGCTGGGGTTCCCTTCATAGATTCTGGCAGCAGGAGAGGAGGTAGTTGTGGTGGCAGGGACGGAAGTGTCCTGGTTCTCTGTGGGAAAGCTGTCAACCCACAGATTCAGCTCCCAGGATAGGAGGGGGTTCCACAGGGGAGCATCATCGCCCAGGCCTGAGCAGACGTGCTCAGCAATGCATCCTCCTGACAAGGAGACACAGCCACGGCTTTGTTCCATGGGCCAGCAAAGGCAGCCAGAGCGGGAGAGCCATCCAAAAGCAAAGAGAGACCATTTCCTCATGCACAAAAAGAAGTTAATGTCTTATTTGCTTTTCCTCTGGAGACTGAGTCAGGCAGGAAAGCAACACCCTAAGGTCAGATCTAAGTTGAAGAGGTGAGAGCTCCATTTGGGTTCAATTCAGCAGGCTGCAAGACCCACACAGTCCAGATCAGCAATAAAGCAGAAGATCCACAGCAGCAGGGGAAAAGCCTTACTCCCAAATGGCACTTGGAGCCCAAGAACAGTCTCCTGTATTTTAACTCAGACTCCCCACCCAGCAAACCAAGCTGTGTTCTTTCTGGGTGGCTGGCTTAAAGAATTGTACATTACAGTGGAAACTCCCATTTACTTCATTTACTGCCATTTATAATATTTTCCACTATTTGGAGATAATGAATTCATCCTTTTCTTTTTCCTTTTTTTTTTTTTTTTTTTTTTTGCAGGCCACCACAAGAACCAAATGTTCCAGAATGCTTCACAAATGTGTTGCCCTTCATCTTCTATGATAGCTTTAGTGGTTTCTTTGGAAAGGCCCCAATATCAACCTAATTACCAATGCTGAGAATAAACTCAACCGTCACTTTCATTCCCTTTGAACAGCAGGATGAAAACGCCACCTTCAAGGGCCTTTCCAGTGTACAGGCATACAGTAGACAGGTTAACTAAAGTCACTCCCAGAAAAACAACCACCCACCCCAGAGAGTTTCTCCCTAGCCGAGTCTAACTTTGTATCAAAATTTTAGACAAACTCAAGTTTACCTGAAATTTATTTCACACAAAGGACTGAAATCATGAATTTTGTCAATGAAATTACATCTCTGAGATTGCCCAGCTAAAGGACTTTTTGGATGGATGTTAAGCAAGAGTCTCAGCAGGAGGTCACAAAGAGAGAGGGAATGTTCCAGGCTTTTTTCTTGCACAGAGAGCCAGACATGTACTGCATATTGCTGCATGAGTAGGAACTCATCACTTAGAAAGCTTACTTTTTGTCAAATAACAGCCTCACAGCAATGGAGAGGAAACAAAACCACAGCAGCATCTCTTTCATTTTTACACCCTTCGGTCCACCATCAAAACTGAAGCAATAAACATGCCAGCACTTCACTTCTCTTTCTTACATTCTGTCATTTTTTGCTTGGCAACAGTCACTGCCAAGGGGCCAACAGGAAAAGAAGACATACTGAACTAGGAAAAAAGATGGCATCCAGCTAAATCCATCACCAAACTCCAACCAGTAAAGGAAGTGGGTACCCAAATCAGGTGACCACAGCTCAGATACTGGGTGATACTGAAGACGTATCCTGGAGGAAGTGGCAGAGAAATCACAATTTTTGCACCACTAAATGTGGCTTTATATTGTCAATTTCTACAAAGCAGAAAGGAAAAAACATCGTTTGCTCAACTTGTCAGATCTCTAAGGAAATATTTTCAGCAACCATCATCAGTTGCCACTTCCTTGCACCAAGAAGTCATCTTCTTGTGTTGCCTCCTTCTCTGTTAAGGTTTTGGACATCTATGTAGATTCCCTATGGTTGCTGTTTCACATAATGCAGAGTTCCTCAATTTATGTGGTTCAGTCCCTGATATGTCTTCTCCCATCAGTTGCTTTTCCATATAGTCAAAACAATGGTTTTTCCAGTAGTCATGTAGGGATGTGAGAATTGGACCATAAGGAAGGCTGAGTGCCAAGGAATTGATGCTTTTGAACTGCGGTGTTGAAGAAAACTCGTGAGGGTCCCTTGTTCTTATTACATAACTGCAAGGAGATCAAACAACTCAATCCTAAAGGAAATCAACTGTGAAAATTAATTGGAAGGACTGATGTTAAAGAATACAAGAATACACAGAAGAACTGTACAAAAAAGATCTTCATGACCAAGATAATCACGATGGTGTGATCACTCACCTAGAGCCAGACCTTCTGGAATGTGAAGTCAAGTGGGCCTTAGAAAGCATCACTACAAAGCTAGTGGAGGTGATGGAATTCCAGTTGAGCTATTTCAAATTCTGAAAGATGATGCTGTGAAAGTGCTGCACCCAATATGCCAGCAAATTTGGAAAACTCAGTCGTGGCCACAGGACTGGAAAAGGTCAGTTTTCATTCCAATCCCAAAGAAAGGCAATGCCAAAGAATGCTCAAACTACTGCACAATTGCACTCATCTCACATGCTAGTAAAGTAATGCTCAAAATTCTCCAAGCCAGGCTTCAGCAATATGTGAACCATGAACTTCCACAAGTTCAAGCTGGTTTTAGAAAAGGCAGAGGAACCAGAGATCAAATTGCCAACATCTGCTGGATCATCAAAAAAGCAAGAGTTCCAGAAAAACATCTATTTCTGCTTTATTGACTATGCCAAAGCCTTTGACTGTGTGGATCACAATAAACTGTGGAAAATTCTGAAAGTGATGGGAATACCAGTCCACCTGACCTGCCTCTTGAGAAACCTATACACAGGTCAGGAAGCAACAGTTAGAACTGGACATGGAACAACAGACTGGTTCCAAATAGGAAAAGGAGTTCATCAAGGCTGTATATTGTCACCCTGCTTATTTAACTTATATGCAGAGTATATCATGACAAATGCTGGACTGGAAGAAGCACAAGCTGGAATCAAGATTGCTGTGAGAAATATCAATAACCTCAGATATGCAGATGACACCACCCTTATGGCAGAAAGTGAAGAGGAACTAAAAAGCCTCTTGATGAAAGTGAAAGAGGAGAGTGAAAAAGTTGGCTTAAAGTTCAACATTCAGAAAACAAAGATCATGGCATCTGGTCCCATCACTTCATGGGAAATAGATGGGGAAACAGTGGAAACAGTAACAGACTTTATTTTTTTGGGCTCCAAAATCACTGTAGATGGTGACTGCAGCCATGAAATTAAAAGACGCTTACTCCTTGGAAGAAAACTTATGACCAACCTAGACAGCATATTGAAAAGCAGAGACATTACTTTGCCAACAAAGGTCTGTCTAGTCAAGGCTATGGTTTTTCCAGTGGTCATGTATGGATGTGAGAGTTGGACTGTGAAGAAAGCTGAGCGCCGAAGAATTGATGCTTTTGAACTGTAGTGTTGGAGAAGACTCTTGAGAGTCCCTTGGACTGCAAGGAGATCCAACCAGTCCATTGTGAAGGAGATCAGCCCTGGGATTTCTTTGCAAGGAATGATGCTAAAGCTGAAACTCCAGTACTTTGGCCACCTCATGCAAAGAGCTGACTCATTGGAAAAGACTGATTCTGGGAGGGATTGGGGGCAGGAGGAGAAGGGGATGACAGAGGATGAGATGGCTGGATGGCATCACTGACTCGATGGACGTGAGTCTGAGTGAACTTCGGGAGTTGGTGATGGACAGGGAGGCCTGGCGTGCTGTGATTCATGGGGTCAAAAAGAGTACGACACAACTGAGTGACTGAACTGAACTGAACTGATGCTAAAGATGAAGCTCCAATACTTTGGCCACCTGACGTGAAGAGCCAATTCATTGGAAAAGACCATGATGCTGGGAAAGATTCAAGGCAAGAGGAGAAGGGGACGACAGAGGACAACTTGTTTGGATGGCATCACCGACTCAAAGAACATGAGTCTGAGCAAGCTCTGGGAGATGGTGAAGGACAGGGAAGCCTGGTGTGTCCATGGGGTCACAGAGAGTTGTACATGACTGAGCCACTGAATAACAACAATCTACTACTCTTAAATTTTCTGTGCCTTTATATTGAAAATCTATCCTTCATCTAAGTAAAACATGCTGCTGCTAAGTCGCTTCAGTCATGTTCGACTCTGTGAGACCCCATAGACGGCAGCCCACCAGGCTCCCCCATCCATGGGATTCTCCAGGCAAGAATACTGGAGTGGGTTTCCATTTCCCTCTCCAATGCATGAAAGTGAAAAGTGAAATGAAGTTGCTCAGTCATGTCTGACTCTTAGCGACCCCATGGACTGCAGCCTACCAGGCTCTTCCATCCATGGGATTTTCCAGGCAAGAGTACTGGAGTGGGGTGCCATTGCCTTCTCCGAAGTAAAACATAGGTGAATTTTATTTTTCACCCAGTTGGACAATCTCTGCCTCTTAATCTGAGTGTTTAGTCCACTAACATTTAATGCAATTATTGACATGGCTGGAGTTAACTCTACACTCTCATGATTTGTTTTCTGCTTGTTCCACTTTTTTGTTGTTGTTCGTTTGATTCTACTTTCCTGTCTTCATTTGAATTGATCAATTATCTTTTAGTATTATTTTTATCTACTCTAATATCTTTTAAGCTATGCCTCTTTGGTTATTTTTATTAGTGGTTATTCTAAAGATCATAATATGCATTCTCAACACAATTACCGTGAATTAATGGTGGCTCAGCTGGTAAAGATCCTGCCTGCCTAATGCAGGAGATGCAAGAGATGCAGGTTCAGTCCCTGAGTGGGAAAGATCTCCTGGAGAAGGGCATGGCAACCCCACTCCGATATTCTTGCCTAGAGAATTCCACAGACAGAGTGGCCTGGAGGACTACAGTCCATGGGGTCACAAAGAGTGGACACGACTGAGGGACTAACACAATAATAGTAGATCCTGTCACATTTTAAATATAGCAATGTGTACATCTTGGTACCAAACTCCTTAACTCTCTTCCCCCTGTTCCTTCCCCTGGCAACCATAGCTTTTTCTCTAAATCTGTGAGTCTGTTTTGTTTTGTAACTAAGTTTATTTGTATTATTTCTTTTTAGATTTTATATATAAGGAATGTCAAAAGATATTTCTCCTGTTCTGACTTACTTCACTCAGCATGACACTCTCTAGGTCCATCCATGTTGCTGCAGACGGCATTATCTCATTCTTTTTAATGGCTGAGTAGTATTCCACTGTATATATGTACCATACCTTTGTCCATTCCTCTGGTGATGGACATTTAAGAGGCTTCTGTGTCTTGGCTATTGTAAACCCATCTTCATATTGTTGTTATTATATATGTTGTAAGCCCCAAAATACATTGCTTATTTTGCTTGAAATAGACAATTGTATTTTTATGGTCAATTATCATTTTAAAAAATAGAAAAAATAAGTTGAATGTTTACCCACATACTTATTGTTTTTGGAGTTCTTCATTTCTTCCTGCAGAATATTGGACTTCTGCTTCCATTTGGACCTTTTGAACTTTTCTTCCTTGAAAACAAGCCTAAAGTTAGGCATGATAGAAAGCTAATGCAAACTGATGCCTAGGCGAAAAACTAGCTCCAGTAATGACAAGCAGGGATGTGCAACAGCCTTCCTGTGATCGTTAACACACATACTACACAAGTGATCTGCAACAGAAATTTTTAGGGCCTATTTTTACTGCAGGAAAGAAAACCAAAGGGTGTTGGATTAAGCCACGGAAGTCCTTCAAGGTAGAAATAATCTTTTCTGAAAGTTAGAACTAGGATCAAAAAGTTTAAGAGATTTGAAAGCTGATTTACACTCAAGATAAAAAAACTAAGATTATTCAACATGAAACAAAATGTGTTGAAAACCACTGATTCTCCATGACAGGGTTACTCAGGCTGCAGGGGTGAGAGTCAGCACAGCACAGAAGTTCAAAGTAGGGACTATGGTGTTTCTCTCCCGGAGACTGACTCCTGTCTCACTTCTTACTGGCAAGGTGAACTTGAGAAAGTTAATTAACTTCTCTGGGCTTACTTTCCTATCTGTAAAATGGTCATGATGATAATAATAATGACCTCAGAAGGTTGTTGTGGAGGGAGCATCTAAGAAGCAATTGGAACACTACAAGGCACACATGTCCAGTATTCAATAAACATTAGCTATTATTATTATTACTACTACCAGGTGATTCTTCATGCTGTTTCTAGTTCTAAGATTTTGTTTTGCTCTGAGTCTTCTCTTTTTCATTATGCTTGGGATTCAAAGCAAAGATAAGGCAACTGTTTCTGTATCACACTTTCCTTTCACTCAACCTCAGTATTCACTTATGAAACTAATTTTTGCCTAAATTCCTAATTTGAAACACTGAAAGAACTTATTTCTTTTACTGAAATAATCTACTAAGACAAGAACTATGGCCCAAATATATCATATAACATCACCAAATCAATGAAAAACAAAATGCCATAGATAAAAATCAGAATCCTTGATCTGTGCTCTTGAAAAGTGGTCAGCCATGAAAGAAATAAGACTTGATCATTATGTGATTAGACAGTGAGAAACAAGAGAACTAACTTATGCTGCTGACCTATATCATTCACTAATTACTCAAAGGAACACTAAGGTTCTGAATCATCTTCATGATATGATCCAGTAACCTCATTTTACAGGCATCATAACTAATATTTGAAGAAGTTTAAGTCACTCATCCAACTTCACACAGATGCGTCTCCTGCAGCCATAACCTTTCCACCAGAGCAAATGCTACATCGTGTTCATGGGCTGTAGGACAGCAGAGATACTTAGAATATGTCAGGACCTGGAGAACCAGATAGAAGTTTGCATAGACTAAGTTAATGAGAATAGAACACATGGAGGTCAGGAACACAGGAGTTGAGGAGAGGAATCAGGAATAGGCCAGTCTAGATGTGGCTTTCCCCCCAAATAGACACGAAGTCAAGGACTGATTTCAAGTGGTTGATTTAGAAAGCAGAGGTATACCAACAAGAGCGTGGGGAAGCCAAACAGGGGAGGAAGGCAGCCAATAAAGTTTGTATTCTAAGAAAATCTCTACTGTGGGCATCTGGAACTTAGACCTACTAGGGAACCCCTGGAGCCTGGATACAGCCACAGACCACAGAGTTATCCCATCCGAGAGGGTAAGGGAAATGGAGCGTTTATATAGATTCATTCTACTTCTTCTGTGCCTCAGTGACTGACAACTACTCCTGGTGGTGTTCATTCCATGGTACTCCAACCTGCCATGTGAATAAACAGAGTGGCCTTTGATGGCAGGAGCATGTTCTTAAATGAAATAAAGGCAGTGCTGGTCACTAAAAGCTAGGCCAGCATATGTTGAAATGGTAAAGGCCAAAGTCAGGAATTCAGCTTGATAAATATCAAATATGATGGTAGGTTTATGGCTCAAAATTTTATAAGCAACTAAATGTCAGACTTTATTTTTGGGGGCTCCAAAATCACTGCAGATGGTGACTGCAGCCATGAAATTAAAAGATGTTTACTCCTTGGAAGGAAACTTATGACCAACCTAGATAGCATATTCAAAAGCAGAGACATTACTTTGCCAACAAAGGTCCGTCTAGTCAAGGCTGTGATTTTTCCAGTGGTCATGTATGGATGTGAGAGTTGGACTGTGAAGAAAGCTGAGTGCCAAAGAATTG
The DNA here is from genome assembly GCF_029378745.1 of Bos indicus. Lineage (NCBI taxonomy): Eukaryota > Metazoa > Chordata > Mammalia > Artiodactyla > Bovidae > Bos > Bos indicus. The sequence continues at coordinate 4,053,430 of NC_091772.1, read as the reverse complement.
ATGCTTTTGAACTGTGGTGTTGGAGAAGACTGTTGAGAGTCCCTTGAACTGCAAGGAGATCCAACCAGTCCATTGTGAAGGAGATCAGCCCTGGGTGTTCTTTGGGAGGAATGATACTAAAGCTGAAACTCCAGTACTTTGGCCACCTTGTGCGAAGAGTTGACTCATTAGAAAAGACTCTGATGCTGGGAGGGATTGGGGGCAGGAGGAGAAGGGGACGACAGAGGATGAGATGGCTGGATGGCATCACCGACTCAATGGATGTGAGTCTGAGTGAACTCCAGGAGTTGGTGATGGACAGGGAGGCCTGGCGTGCTGCGATTGATGGGGTTGCAAAGTGTTGGACACGACTGAGTGACTGAACTGAACTGAAGGCTAAGAAACCAGAAATCATTGACTTGGCTTTATAGAAACAATACATATTTTCTAGGTCAGCGCCTTAATTTTGTATTGAAGAAGAAAATGACCCTTGGATGCTCAGGGCACTAACAGCAAATTATATTCTAATTTCACCCTCTTGAATGCTAATATTCTCACCTATTGTACCATGTGGTGAGTGGTTATGTACTTTATTCCAAAACAGGTCTGATCTAGGCAACTGTCTCTTTTAAAATCTAGGAAAGGTGAAAAACTCAATTTAAGCAAGGAGATGGGGTTTGAGCTTACACATTCATACAAGGAATAAGTGGCAAAAGAGAAAATAGAGAAATTAAAAAGTCACAATAGGAACTCTTATACACTGTTGCTAGGAATCTAAGATGGTGCAGCCACTTTGGAAAACAATTTGACTATTTCATAAGGTTGGTCTGGGCTTCAATATTCCAATGAGGAGTTGGAATACTAAAACATACTCTTAATATACAATCCAGCAATTCTACTCCCTAAGTATTTATCCAAGAGAAAAGAATACTTACAGTCACACCAGAACCTATATGCCAATATTTATAACAGCTTTTTCATAACTATCAAAAACCAGAAACAAACTGTCAAATGTCCCTCAACCATAGAATGAATAAACAAAGTGCCAGATATTCACACAATGGAATCCTACTAAGAAACAGAAAGGAAGGAACTAGGATATGCATAACAATGTAGGCGAGACTTAAATGCATCATGCTAAGTAAAAGAAGCCAGACTCAAAAGGCCACATGATATGATTCCATTTACATGACATTCTAGAAAAGACTGGATGTGTGGGGCAGCACAAGGAAATTTTACTGCTGATGGAAGTATTTTGATTGCATTGGTAGTCACATGACTGTGTGCTGTGCTGTGCTTAGTCGCTCAGTTGTGTCCAATTCTTTGTGGCCCCATGGACTTGCAGCCCACCAGGTTCCTCTGTCCATGGGGATTCGCCACACAAGAATATAGGAGTGGATTGCCACGCCCTCCTCAGATCTTCCCAACCCAGGCATCGAACTCAGGTCTCCTGCATTGTAGGTGGATTCTTTACTGACTGAGCCACCAGGGAAGCCACGAGGGAAGGTACATGACTGTGTACATTTGTCAAATTCATAGAATTATGCACCAGAAAGACAGAATTTTGCTGCATGCATTTTTTAAGTAAATGAAATTTTTAAAAGGTAATGGTAGATTCTAACAGCAGCACAGAACCTCAGTCAGAGTTGAAAACCAAACCCAGAGTACCGGGACTGAAAATTCCACCCTCCTGTGCCTCAGCCATTGGCAGCAGCATTCTGGGCCCTCAGAAACTGAGACAGTCCATGATTAAAGCAAAAATATGTGCAGACTAACAGATTCTTTGAACCTCCATGAGACTACACCTCCAACTCTATGACAGAGCCAAATCATGTGGATTGATTGCAGTCCAGTACCACAAAAATGACAATCATTCAATGAGATAAATAACAAAATTTTTAAAAGCAAAATATCAGATTTTTAAAGGATAGAAATATAATATCCAGCCTGGAGATTAGGAGTCACATGGACAGTAGAACTGTCTTTGACTGTACATGAAGCATCTGAGCAGGGGAAGAAATGCAGACTATGGAACTGCACAAAAGTGTGTATGAACTCCTTGGCTCCTCACATGACTATGGCAGATCAGACTTGGAGTCTCAATGTTTTACCCCACCCTGTACCATGTTTTTTGCTATGTAACTTCATGGTTAGCCTTTAATTTCTGGCTTAGTGAGGAGACATGCTTTGGCCAAAGGAACTATGGAAGTAACTACATATAGTTCTGAACACTCACCTAAAGAGGTCATGTGCTGTTGCCTCTTCATGAAGAGAGATTTCTTGTTCCCCTAGATGAATTCACATGACACTGGCTATTGCAGCTAGGCTCCTGACCTATGAGCAAAAATACATGAACCCTGTTTTAAGTCATCGAGTTTTGCACACAGTTTGTTATGCAGCATTACTATAGCAATAGCTAACTGAGACAAGGATCTGGTGAGTTTGTATCCCATGTATCCTTTTATTCATTCAAAACAAATATGTACTGAATACATGCAATGTGCTAAGGATGACATCAGGTGCTGAACACCTTGTGAAGAGTTCAATCGTCCCTTCTGACTATAACCTAAAGCTCACTGCTACATGGGTCCAAATGTAGTCATTTACACAAAGATTTGGCCAGCTCTAAAACTCCCCCTGCTTATACAAGAAGTTCAGTACACAAGCTGATTCTTATCAGGCTCTAAACTGATTTAGACTGTATCCTCTGCTATCTCTCACTCCATACTCACCACCCTTTGCCCCCACTCCCACCTTCCATGTCTCTAACTAGGCTTTACGAAGCTATGCTTAATTGTAGGGATTCTATAACACTGTAGATACTAAAGAAGTCAGTTGTTCTGAGCACTAGACACATGTGGCCCTTTATCTAAACTTCAGTTCCTTAGCACATTAGCCTCATTTCAAATGCTGAATTGCCCCATGGGACCAGAGAATACTATTGGACAGAACATACCTAAAACATTTTTATCATCACAAAAAGTTCTGTTGGACAGTCAGCTAGAGTTCTAGTTTGAAAACATCACCCATTTTCTTCCAAAGGCTCACACCGCTATCAGAAAGTCATGTGCCAGCCTCGGTTCTAAACCCAGGATGAACATAAATGTGACTTTATTGTAGACTCGGCACCACTATGCTGTCTCCTATAACTGAAAGGAATTCTCATGGGGATCTCAGAGTCCCTCCCTGAATCTTGGATTCTGTCGTAACCCTTCCCTTGCCAAGTCAATTTCAAGTTATTTTCCTCCTATAGGAAATTTCTAGAATCAGTACACACAGTAAACTAGAGAAAGAGATGCCACCCGACTTCTCCTGCCTGATGTATCCATACCTCAGATCCAGCTAGGCAGGACTGCTCTCACTTGGAACTGAAATGGAAACTATAATATTCAGGTGCTAAAGTGAAGAATAAATACAGTGTATATATAACATGTCCAGTGTAGGGAGCATAGTAGGTATCAAGAAATAATGCTTGGACTTCCCCAGTGGTCCAGTGGTTAAGCATCTGTCCACCAAAGCAGGGGACATGGGTTCAATCCTTGGTCCAAAAAGGTCCCATGCTGTGGGACCACTAAGCCCATAGGCCACAACTACTGAACCTGAGCTCCAGAGCCTGTGAGCTGCAAATTCTGAAGTCAGAGAACCTAGAGCCCAAGTTCCACATCAAGAGAAGCCCCCACTCACTGCAACAAGAGAAAGCCTGAACGCAGCAGTGAAGACCCAGCACACTCAAAATTGAATTAATTAATTTTTTAAAGAAAGAAAGAATGCTTTTCCCTCTAGTCTTTTCAACTGTATTGGAATTAGGCATAATTTCCTGATGCTAGAGACTGGCTGATTCCATTACAGTTTCTAACTAATACTCACCCAGATAAGTTCACAGGTGGCTAGAAATGTTAGCACAATCAAAACACTCAACTAGGACCCATAACCTCCCTTCGTCTGCACCAAGATCTTGTCCTTTTTGTCACTAGACAAGTAAAAGGAAGAGAGATTCCTGACTGGAAGATTGTGATTTCAACTGGATGGCCACTAAATGATCTCAGATGGCTCTGAGAATCCCCACTCCTTCCCTTGGCTCCCAGGGAGCTGCTCTCAGGAACATAACAGCAAGGCTATGAAAAAAAACTCAACATCTTAACTGCCTCTATACTATCTTTCATCCTTAAACTTTGAGATTTGTTTTAAAAAATGTAAAATAGGAGGAGGCTTAATTGGGAAGAATAAAGTCTGCCCTGAAGGAAGAACAGTTAACCAAGAACAAAGCTACAGGAGGGTTTCTGCTGTGTTTTCTTCTAAGCTCATCGGAATTTTTGGTCTTGGACAGACAGATCAGCACAGCACATTGCTCCCAAGTTTCCAACCCCAAAATATTTTTCTTAATTTTAAATCTTTGAAGAAGAAATGCTACATTTGCTTCATGAGTTTTTACTATTGAGTATGATGGAAACAGAATGCTAGCCCCTGCCTCTTATGGCCCCAAAAGAAGTTGGGCCAATGGAAAAAGCTGAGATTTTGCTTTTTTTTTCTACCCATCTATTGAGACTTTCAAAGTATATCACTCAGAAAATATCCTCATTTGAAAAGAACTTTACTCCTAGTACTTATGGCTTTGATGACTAGATTTGAAGGGGAAAAAAAAAAACACTTATAATTCTAAAGTAAGTAAACCCTCACTCCTTCCAAGATTCCAGAACCTAAATACCCTCAGACACAACTTCCTCTTAGAAGAACTAGAAGAATAAATTTAAATTTGTCATTCTCTGAGAAATGCTGATCACCAGACCAAATTCTTTTCAATGGGCCTTTCAAACTCCAATATATCTCATTATTATGCATAAAAACAATTTCCAAGCCAATAGAATTAAACTCTTGTTTACTCCATTGTATTCTAATTTTACATTTTCTACATTTTAGTTTATACATGTGGCATGTTCCTTTTCTTTCTTTTCACTCCTTATACCTTGTCTTTCATTTGCTCCCCTCTTTTTGGGATATATGAAATCCCTTGGTCTTTCCTGTCTCAGTAAATAGCTAAACCATCTGCCCAAAGGCTCAAGTCATAAATACAGGACCCATCTTTGATTTCTCCTTTCCTCTCATGGCCAGCATCCAATCTGTCAACATGGCCTGCTGAGTTGCCTCCAAAACATTTCCTGAATCCATTTCATCTCTTTCTGAATGTGTTTACATCTGTTTCTTCTGTTCCACCACCTGGTTCCAAGACAACATTATCTTTAAAATGACCTACTTAATTGGTCACTCTACTTCCACTTTTGTTCTTCTACCATCCATTCTTCAAAAGCAGTTGGAATGATCTTTTTAAGTATATATAAATTAATTTCACTCCCCTGTATAAACTCACCACTGGCTTCTCTTGAGACTTATAATGAAATCTAAATTTCTTTTTTTTTTTTTAATTTAATTTTATTTTTAAACTTTACAATATTGTATTAGTTTTGCCAAATATCGAAATGGATCCGCCACAGGTATACATGTGTTCCCCATCCTGAACCCTCCTCCCTCCTCCCTCCCCATACCATCCCTCTGGGTCATCCCAGTGCACCAGCCCCAAGCATCCAGTATCGTGCATCGAACCTGGACTGGCAACTCGTTTCATACATGATATTATACATGTTTCAATGCCATTCTCCCAGATCTTCCCACCCTCTCCCTCTCCCACAGAGTCCATAAGACTGTTCTATACATCAGTGTCTCTTTTGCTGTCTCGTACACAGGGTTATTGTTACCATCTTTCTAAATTCCATATATATGCGTTAGTATACTATATTGGTGTTTTTCTTTCTAGCTTACTTCACTCTGTATAATAGGCTCCAGTTTCATCCACCTCATTAGAACTGATTCAAATGCATTCTTTTTAATGGCTGAGTAATACTCCATTGTGTATATGTACCACAGCTTTCTTATCCATTCATCTGCTGATGGACATCTAGGTTGCTTCCATGTCCTGGCTATTATAAACAGTGCTGCGATGAACATTGGGGTACATGTGTCTCTTTCCCTTCTGGTTTCCTCAGTGTGTATGCCCAGCAGTGGGATTGCTGGATCATAAGGCAGTTCTATTTCCAGTTTTTTAAGGAATCTCCACACTGTTCTCCATAGTGGCTGTACTAGTTTGCATTGCCACCAACAGTGTAAGAGGGTTCCCTTTTCTCCACACCCTCTCCAGCATTTATTGCTTATAGACTTTTGGATCACAGCTATTCTGAGTGGCGTGAAATGGTACCTCATAGTGGTTTTGATTTGCATTTCTCTGATAATGAGTGATGTTGAGCATCTTTTCATGTGTTTGTTAGCCATCTGTATGTCTTCTTAGAACAGTTTACCGAGGTTTTGAAGAGTCTAGCCTGTACCCACCTTCCCACCTTTATTTCTGGACTCCTTTCCTGTCACTGTCTCTGGTGTTCTACATGCCAGTACCGGCTTCTTGTATGCACGCTGAATTTCCCAGCTTTCTTCTTGCCTCAGCACATTTGCACTAGCGGTTCTCTCTGCCTGAAACCATCTTCTCCTACCACCCTGAACAATCAACTCATTATTGCCCTTCAAGTCAGTGTCAGACCACACAGTCTAATGTACCTCTCCAGTCCTTCTGGATTCCAACCCTGCAACATATAGTTTGTGTAGTACTTATCACAAGCTAATATTTGCTAGATATATTTCTTAGCTTATCCTCTGCCTCTCCACAGGACTGGAAAAGGTCACTTTTCATTCCAATCCCAAAGAAAGGCAATGCCAAAGAATGCTCAAACCACCACACAATTGCACTCATCTCACACGCTAGTAAAGTAATGCTCAAAATTCTCCAAGCCAGGCTTCAGCAAAACATGAACCTTGAACTTCCAGTTGTTCAAGCTGATTTTAGAAAAGGCAGAGGAACCAGAGATCAAATTGGTAACATCCGCTGGATCACCAAAAAAAACAAGAGAGTTCCAGGAAAACATCTATTTGTGCTTTATTGACTATGCCAAAGCCTTTGACTGTGTGGATAACAACAAACTGTGGAAAATTCTGAAAGAGATGGGAATACCAGACCACCTGACTTGCCTCTTGAGAAATCTGTATACAGGTCAGGAAGCAACAATTATAACTGGACATGGACTGGTTCCAAACAGGAAAAGGAGTATGTCAAGGCTGTATACTGACACCCTGCTTATTTAACTTATATGCAGAATACATCATGAGAAGCGCTGGGCTGGAGGAAGCACAAGCTGGAATCAAGATTGTCGGGAGAAATATCAATAACCTCAGATATGCAGATATCTGAAGAGCCCCTTAATGAAAGTAAAAGAGGAGAGTGAAACAGTTGGCTTAAAATTCAACATTCAGAAAACTAAGATCATGGCATCTGGTCCCATCACTTCATGGCAAATAGATGGGGAAGCAGTGGAAACTGTGACAGACTTTATTTTCTTGGACTCAAAAATAACTGCAGATGGTGATTGCAGCCATAAATTAAAAGATGCTTGCTTCTTGAAAGAAAAGTTACGACCAACCTAGATAGCATATTAAAAAGCAGAGACATTACTTTGCCAACAAAGGTTCATCTAGTCAAGGCTATGTTTTTTCCAGTAGTCACGTATGAATGTGAGAGTTGGACTATAAAGAAAGCTGAGTGCCAAAGAATTGATGCTTTTGAACTGTGGTGTTGGAGAAGACTCTTAAGAGTCCTTTGGACTGCAAGGAGATCCAACCAGTCTATCCTAAAGGAGATCAGTCCTGGGTGTTCATTGGAAGGACTGATGTTGAAGCTGAAACTCCAATATCTTGGCCACCTGATGCAAAGAACTGACTCATTTGAAAAGACCCTGATGCTGGGAAAGATTGAAGGCAGGAGGAGAAGGGGACGACAGAGGATGAGATGGTTGGATGGCATCACCAACTCAATGGACATGAGTTTGGTTAAACTCCAGAGCTGGTGATGGACATGGAGGCCTGGCGTGCTGTGGTCCATGGGGTCGCAAAGATGACTGAGCAACTGAACTGAACTAAACCACAGTAGAATGATAGCCCCCATAGAGCAGAGATCTTATATCTTATTACAACTGTACACGGCAGGTGCTGAAGGAAATATTTTTGAATAAAAAAGTGAATAACCATCTACAATAGTTTCTTCTTCTAACTTGAAGGCTATTTGAGAAAATATCTTTCAACCTCAACCAAAGAAATGAAGTAACTTGCCTTAAACTAAAAAGGAAGAGAAATGACATTTTCATTGATTTTGTGTGTTCTTTGTCCCTGGCACTGTGCTTAACCTTCTGAAGGGATTATATCATTTAATCTTTATGATACTCTCTTTGGGTGGGCATTAGCATCTATATTTTAAAATGATAAAGCTGAGGGTGACCATAGGAGGAGATTGCTACCCTGTCCAGATTCCATTTAGATAAATAAGGGCTGTTGATGCTCAGAGTTAGCTGCCTTCTTCTCTTGAAAACTGCCTTCTTATGACAGAAATACCTGATGGGGAGGCTGCTTCCACTCCATGGAAGCCCCCAAGACAAAAACTGACTGACACAAGGGTACAAAAAGTGATCCCCTTGGGACCAAGCCTCTGGTAAAATTTACACGTCAGAGCTCCCCATGGGATCAGGCTAGATTCCAGTCAAGTTGGATTCTACACTCAGTATCTTCCTCTTCCCTTCCCTGCTTCCTCCTTTATTTCAGAGTTCTCTTGGGAGTCCTTCCTTAATAAATCATTTGTACAAAAATCTCCATCTGAGTTTCTGCCTCCAAGGAATATGACCTAAGACACTTAGCAAGGAAAAACCGTGGACCTAAGATCAGAGAGTTAATAAGTGGTACAGTCAGAACCCACCCACTGGATGGCATGACCCCGGTGCCCCACCCCCACACTGCACTGACTCCTTTGCAAGTTCATCTTTGCACCTCCAAGGAAGATTCTCATTGATCTTTCTGGCATGAGAGCTTCTGAAATATGCCCAAAGGCAAAAATATTTTTTTTTAAACATGGAACAAGGGTTAGTGGTCCTTCTATTCACCATGATTCATATCACTGACAAGCAAAAGAGGAAAAAACAGGCATAAAAGGAAAGAGACAATATAGTTAAAGACTGACTCTGTTCCTTTCTTATAAACAAGGATCCAACTGCCTATTGAACACCTTACTTGAACTCCTTACTTGAACACCTTACTTGAACTCTCCATCTCAGTTTCCTCATCTGTAAAATAGACAGATAATGCCTATGGTGAAGAGTCACGTGATAAGCCCTAATAAGTAATAGATGCTCAATAAATATAGCTAATATTCTCCAAATCACAAATGTTGTTATCCAGCTCCAAGCCTTTCCTGGGGTTCAAGTTCTAAAACTCCAAACATGTTCCTTACATCTCCCATTCCTCGTTTACATCTCCCATTCTCCACATTCTTGTCATAGAGACTGGTTTTTGGCACATATATGTTGCTTTAATCAGTTAAAAAAGGCTGGGGCCTGCCAAGGAGCTGAGTATTGAAGGAGAGTCACCTCCATGGCCTTAGTTTGAGGCATCAAGCTCTACATGAGCATGCTACAGGGAAATAATGCTGGTATTCACCTCTCCCAAATGATGCTATGAGAACTAAGAGAATTATACATGGTTGCCGCAACATGGATGGACCTATCATACTAAGTGAAGTAAGTCACACAGAGAAAGACAAATATCCTATGATATCACTCATATGTAGAATCTTTGTAAAATGATACAAATGAACTTAATTACAAAACAGAAACAGACTCACAGACATTAAAAATAAATTTACAGTTACCAAAGGAGAAAGGGCAGAGGGATTAATTAGAAGCCTGCAATTAACAGATACACACTACTACTTATAAAGAAGCAAAAAGGTCCAACTGTATAGCACAGGGAACACTACTCAATATCATGTAATAACCGATAATGGAAAAGAATCAGAAATAGAATCTATGTGTGTGTATATATATATACATATATATACACACACACATATATATGTCTAAAACTGAATCAGGTTGCTGTACACCAGAAACACAACATTATAAATCAACTATACTTCAATTTTTTAAAAAAGATAATTATACGTGGTCTAACTCTATAGAAAGCTACAGTTGTGTCTTCTTGGACTATCTCTTGTCCTTAGACATGAGAAAAGGAATTTGCATACTTCAAACTCAGTTGAGCCACAGAAAAGTCACCTTCATTACCATGCCTATGCTTTATAATCATTATTATGTTTAATCCTATTTATTTAATGATTATAAATTTTTGATTTATGAATTATACATTCATTTAAATAATTACTTAGTGTTTTATTATTTAAGTGCCTCCAAGAGATCAGGAACAATGTCTGGGTCTAGTCACCATTGTAACTGTTAGCATAATTCCTGATTTAGAATAAGTTTAAAAAACAATTATGACTGTAGGAATGAATATTTAATAGAAGGAATTCTGTAAGAGGATCCCTAAAGTCCCTTTTGTTCTGTAAATAAAAGGAAAATTATATTTCCTCATGCCCTCCTTCATGTAAAATGGAAGAGTGCCTTTAGAACAAATACAAAAGAATATTTGAGGAGGAAACTATCTCAGTCCCTGAAGTATCAAGATAACATATGAAAGAACTTTTGAGGAAAAATTGGCTATTTTAACTTGACAAGAGTGAATTTGGCAAAGCTAGAAAGTATATACAAGTATGCACTTGAAGACCAAGGTAGGATCATGTACAGGTAAGACCATTACTTTGGACTATCTGGTCTCAATCAGAAATAAGAGAAAATTCAATTCTTCATATATTGAAATAAGTTTGGGAGCTTCCAGAAAAGTAGTTGGGAAACAGAAGAATTCTGTAGAAGAAATTGACCCCTATATATGAGATGTCTCTGATGCAGAGGGCATCTTGAAGTAATACACATTTTTGATGACACTTCTGCAACACTTAGTAAATCTGATCTTTCCTTTCATCTGTCATTATGCAGAATCACATGGCCTAGAAAGCAGCTAACACATTGCAACCAAACTTCACAATTGTGGGCTGGGAACTTGTGCTGTCTCAGATTGATTAGTGATATTATCAGTGTTTAAACCCATTTCCTGTCACCTCGGAGGATGTCAGTTACTTGACAGGAAGTCATACAGCAGGGCTGCCAGTGCAGTTGTTTAAACCTGTCAGTGAGTAGAGTGGTGGCCAGCTTTACTCTGGTCTAAAGCTTTTGCTTTTGGAGAAGGAAATGGTAACCCACTCTAGTGTTCTTGCCTGGAGAATCCCTGGGACGCGGGAGCCTGATGGGCTGCCGTCTATGGGGTCGCACAGAGTCAGACACGACTGAAACGACTTAACAACAACAACAAATAGCCCTGCATTAAAAAAAAAAAAAAAAAAATACTCCTGGCCCTTTCCAGGGAAAAGAGAGACTTAGAGCAGCGGGCCTCAAATTCTGGCATGCACCAGAATCACGTGCAGGGCTCTTTAAAATCTTGACTGTTGGGCCCCATCCCCAGAGGCTCTAATTCCATAGGTTTGGGGGAATGGCCCAAGAATGTGCATGGATCACTCTTTGAGAACCACCCAGCTTAGAAGAATTACAAAACATTTCTAAGAACCCAACCCTTCAAAGAGTTCACTTACATTCTGAAGCCTCTTCCGTTAACTTGCCTGCTCATAACCTGGGATGTGCTGAACTTGGCTCCTGCTGGGTCACGAGAGCCAACTGTCATCATTTCCTCCCAAGTTCACATTCATAGACGTCACATTGTGTCTCTGATGAGAGAATTCACACCATGGAAACTGGCAAACACTACAAACCGGGGTGTGTTTTTTTCACACAATAAGCCACGTATTAAACCACCAGTATATCACGCTCAAGACAAAGCACGCAGATTTCTCTGCTCATTCCCCATCCTCTCAGAAGACTTAATCAGTATCCAAGGACATGTGGTTACTGCGTGGCCAAAACAGTGACAGGTTTCTAATACCACATTCTCAATTGCATCTGTTTCTTTTCTTCAGTTTTTCTTTAAAAAGGAAAGTAATCAATTTCAATGTAAAATTATTATTCCCCTGGAAATCACATGGACATGATCAGCCCCATGTATCCACAGAGGGAGTGGCAAGCCTCTATATGAAGTCATCTCATGTATCCTTTGCTTTCCTTTATATTTCTAACAAATATTTTTGAGCCCCTGCTCTCTGCTAGGCACTAGATTAGGCAAAGGGGAGAAGACAGTGATCAGCTGTAGTTTTGTAAAGAAGTCTCTCACAAAAGAGAGAGACTTGAGGGAAAATAATTCCAAATTTTCAGATGAATGAAAATTGAAAGAAAACAAACCTTTATCTGAGGATTCTGATTAGGGATTAGAGTTTAATGGGTAATACATTCATATATGTGGTACAAAATTCTAAAGGTACAAAAGAACATACAGTAAAATATACATCTCACTCCCATTTTTGTCTTCCAAGCACCCAGATCCCCTCTTCTGGAAGAAAAAGCTACTTTCATTCTGTGTGTGTATACTTAAAGATTTTTTTTTTTTTCATTTATTTATTTTTATTTTTATTTTTTTTTAGCTCTTTTTTTTTTTTAATTTTTAAAATTAAAAAAATTTCAGGTATACACGTGCTCCCCATCCTGAACCCTCCTCCCTCCCCCCTCCCCATACCATCCCCCTGGGCCGTCCCAGCGCACCAGCCCCGAGCATCCAGCATCGTGCACTGAACCTGGACTGGCATCTCGTTTCATACATGACATTTCACATGTTTCAATGCCATTCTCCCAAATCTTCCCACCCTCTCCCTCTCCCACAGAGTCCATAAGACTGTTCTATACATCAGTGTCTCTTTTGCTGTCTCGTATACAGGGTTATCATTACCATCTTTCTAAATTCCATATATATGCATTAGTATACTGTATTTATGTTTTTCCTTCTGGCTTACTTCACTCTGTATAATAGGCTCCAGTTTCATCCACCTCATTAGAACTGATTCAAATGTATTCTTTTTAATGGCTGAGTAATACTCCATTGTGTATATGTACCACAGCTTTCTTATCCATTCATCTGCTGATGGACATCTAGGTTGCTTCCATGTCCTGGCTATTATAAACAGTGCTGCGATGAACATTGGGGTACACGTGTCTCTTTCCCTTCTGGTTTCCTCAGTGTGTATGCCCAGCAGTGGGATTGCTGGATCATAAGGCAATTCTATTTCCAGTTTTTTAAGGAATCTCCACACTGGTCTCCATAGTGGCTGTACTAGTTTGCATTCCCACCAACAGTGTAAGAGGGTTCCCTTTTCTCCACACCCTCTCCAGCATTTATTGCTTGTAGACTTTTGGATCGCAGCCATTCTAACTGGTGTGAAATGGTACCTCATAGTGGTTTTGATTTGCATTTCTCTGATAATGAGTGATGTTGAGCATCTTTTCATGTGTTTGTTAGCCATCTGTATGTCTTCTTTGGAGAAATGTCTATTTAGTTCTTTGGCCCATTTTTTTGATTGGGTCATTTATTTTTCTGGAGTTGAGCTGTAGGAGTTATGCACATACAAACAAATACATTATTTCCTTTTTTTACACTGATAGCTCATAATACAAACTTTTCTGTACCCTGAATTTCTTTTCACAGCAATACATCTTAGATAGCATTCCATAGCAGTGCATAAATATCTGCCTCATCCTTTTAAACTACTGCATAATACCTTGTGATGTAGCATAATATATTTGCTACATAGACTAGCATAACTAATATATATAATATACTAGTCCCTTATTGATGGGCATCTAGAATAATTTCCAACCTTTTTAACTTACAAACATTGCCACAACAAATAACTTTGTGCATTGAACAATTCATTCATAAGTGGGTATTTCTGTAGGATAAATTTCAAGAAGTAGAATTCTAGGTCAAACAACTTGCCATTTTAGTAGCTAGTACCAAACTGTGCCCCCAAAGTACCAATTTATTATGGTCATTAATGATTTATGAGAGTTCCATTTTCTTCACAACTTTTCAAAGAAGTAAATAATCAAACATTTAGATGTTTGCTAATCTGGGATGTGAAAACTATCTTATAGTTTAATATGTACCTTTATTATTATAGTATGTATACCTAATATACATTTTATTATTATAAGGCTGAGGGGCTATTTATAAATGCAGGATAGATTTAATTAATGTGTTTCTTAGAGAACTATCTGATATCTTTAGTTCATTTTTCTATGAGTATTTGGCCTATCCTTACTGATATGTATGCACTCTTTGTATATTATAGAAAGTCCCCTTTATCTGATTTAAACAGAATTTTTTTCCAAATGGCTATTATAAGTTAACCAGTTGTCCACAGGAATTTTCTTAGCAAGGAACTACCCCCTATACTTAAACACATTTGAAATGAGTTTTCAGAAGCCACTGATAATAATAAAAGTGTTTGTTTCCATTCAAACAATAGTTCTCTAAAATTGTGACTAGAGCAAATGCTCTTGACCAGAGAACTTGACATTCATGTGTAGAATCTCACTTTTGAACTAATAAGGAAAAGAATCTCAGAATGCTAGACCATGAAAGGAGACAGAGAGGGATCAGCTATGGCCCACTGTCTCCGGAGTGTCAGAGTAGATTGCTAGGATGGTCTTGGGAAGCTTTCTCACTTGTTTATTTTCAAAGGTCTTCAAGAGCCCTTTCTAGGTCTAGGAAATCCTAGATAAGAGCAGACAGGGTTAGAGACACTGACTCCACTAGCCAAGGTGGCGGGGGCGGGGATCACGGGAGTCTTTACAAACACTGCCTACCCCATCCCCCAACGCTGTCATATCAAAGACATCTGCAAACTGGAAAAGGAGACAGCGTGAATCGTCTCCACACAGGTCCCTGGATATCTGGGCTTAGTTTTGATGACAGCTTTCCCTATGTCTCTCACAAATAAGTAAACCCCTGCTTCAGCCCAGGCTTGCCAGTTCGAGCTAATGCCAGTGCTGTGCGGGCTGCTCCTCCTTCCAAACTAAGGTTTTCTTAAGCACTGTTTTCAGGAGGTGGGGGTTGCTCTTGTTTTATTTCTGATAATCAAATTTTACAAAGACTTTTGGCTAAGAAAACACCATATAAGCCTCTAAATCCTAAGGAGGCTCAGTAGAAGTTTTAAGAAGAGAAGATAAAGCTCTCAACAGGCGCCGATGTCCTGGGGCTCAGATCTTCAGCTCAGCATGAAATCCACACTTCAGGGGACTAAAAAGTGGAACTCTCGGTCTCTCTGGAAAGTGGTCATGAGACGTCTTCTGGCAAAACTGGCAATTAAAGCCCCAGCTGCTATGAAGAACAGCTAAAAGTACACTCACTGATCTACAATTTCATGGTCCTCCTTGTGCCCTGCCACAAAGCAGCATCCTCAACAACGCAGATGGAAATGAATGCAGGCTAAGCTTATGACGTGCCAGAGCCAAGACATAAAAGAAGCGCTTGGCAGCCCAAAGGCAAGCATAACTCTCAGTTTCATGAAGACATCATTGTGCTTCTTGCTTTTTTCTCATCTCCTGTGATTCCTCCCACAGAGCACACAGTAGGTGTTCAATGGGCCTTCCTACAAAATTCTCCAAATGGTTCCAGGAATATTTCCCTCTGTCCCACACTTCCAGCCATGTCCTAGAACTCCTTGCATCCCATTAGTTAACTTACCCTCTAAGAAGTCATCCTGGCTCTTTATTTCAGTCCTCACTGATCTTTCTCTGTGTTCTCCCCACTTTTTGGACCAGGGTCTGAACAAATTCAGCAGTTAATATAGCTCACTCTGTAGAACTGACTTCTTTTTATGTGTGTGTATCTCGACATCACAACTATATAAGAAGTTCTTTGAGTAAAAGAATATTTATATTCCTATGTTCCTAGCAGCAGGTAGGAAAAAAAATCTGTTTTTGCTTTTTCTGCTGTAGCTTTCTAATGATGTTTCCTCTGTCTGAAACATCTCCTACACTCATCTTTATCTCTCAGGCCTCAGCTGAGGGATATGTTCCATTAGGAGACCATGTATTTATCTCTGTATGGTTGTTATTCAGTTGGTAAGTTGTGTCTGACTGTTTGCAACCCCATGGACTGCAGCATGGTAGGCCTCCCTGTCCACCACCACCTCCCTGAGTCTGCCCAAGTTCAAGTCCATTGAACCATCTAAACATCTCTTCCTCTGCCACCATCAAACCATCTACCCATCTCTTCCTCTGCTTCCTCTTCTCCAATGAGTTGGCTCTTCACATCAGATGGCCTGGAGCTTCATCTTTAGCATCAGTCCTTCCAATGAATATTCAGGGTTGATTTCCTTCAAATATTGATTTCCTTTAAGATTGACTGGTTTGAGCTCCTTGAAATTCAAGGGACTCTCAAGAGTCTTCTCTAGCACCACAATTCGAAAGCATCAATTCTTTGGTGCTCAGCGTTTTTTATGATCCAACCCTCATATCCATACATGAGCACTGGAAAAACCATACCTTTGACTATATGGAGCTTTGTCAGCAAAGTGATATCTCTGCTTTTTAATATGCTGTCTAGGTTTGTCATAGCTTTCCCTCCAAGAAGCAAGCATCTTCTGATTTCATTGGCTGCAGTCACCATCTGCAGCAATTTTGGAGCCCCAAAAAAGAAAATCGGCACTGCCTCTACTTTCCCCCCTTCCTATCTTTATGACTATATGGTAATTGCTGCCACCGTGATTGGACTATTGCTGTATCAAATACCCCCTAAAACTCAGTGGCTTCACACATGAGTTCCTGAGCTATGCCCAGCAATGCTTGCATATGCATCTGTGGTCGGCTCTGTGGGCACTAACTGGTCCAGGATGATCTTAACTGGGCTGACTTGGCTCTGAGCCATGTGTCTGTGGTTTCCCTCCTCCAGCAGGCTAGCTTGAACTTGTTCACAAAGCATCTGGGCCAGGATCTGAGAGCAAAAGGGGGCAGGGAGAGACAAGGCCTCTTGAGGTCTAGGCTGAGAAATGGAACAAGGTCACTCTCGCCACATTCTATTTGTCAAATTAGTATTCTTTCCTGGAGAATCCCCATGGACAGAGGAGCCTGGCAGGCTACAGTCCATGGGGTCATAAAGAGTCAGACCTGACAGAGCAAGTAAGCACAGCGTAGGATGTTGGTCAAATCAAGTCACATGGCTAGCCCATATTTAAGAGTGAGGAAGTAGACTCCTCTTCATAAGAGCTTCTGCAACATAATATGACAAAGGAGTGTGGTACAGAGAGAAGTGAAGAAGTGGGGCTATATTTACATTCAATCTTCATGGTCTCCCCCACCTGACTTTGAACTTAAGAACTGGTAATATGTTCTGTTCACTGGTGTTTTTCCAGCCCCCAGGACAAAACTGGTACAGAGAAGTCTTATTTGTTAGATGAATATATAAATTAATTAACTACCAGTGCTGAAAGGAAAGAAAAGGAGGAATGAAAACTCATGACTGAGCATCTGTGAACAGTTCAATGTTCTATGTAATCCTCTTAATATATTTCATTGGTTCCAGAAGCAGAGTCTTGGGACTACTGGACCATTAGTATTGTCTTCTTTTAACTCTGGCTTTCAATTTGCCAGAGACTATTCTAAGGGCTTTCAATGGATCAGTCAATAAATTGTTACACAAACATTAGGAGGTAGAGATTGCTTTTGTCACTATGTCCCAATTTATATAGCCTTGGAGAAGGAAATGGCAACCTGCTCCAGTATTCTTGCCTGGAGAGTCCCATGGACAGAAGGATCTGGTGAGCTACAGTTCATAGGGTCGCAAAGCACTGGACACAACTGAAGTGACTTAGCACACATGCTAAATTTATAGACGAGGAAACTGAGACACAGACAGCGGTAAGCAACTACCATGATCTCATGGCTCAAAAAAGCAGAGATGGGGTTTGGAGCCATCTAGTCTGGTTCCAGAGTCAACTTTCTCAGATACAACATTGCGATGTGTCTCAAGACATGTGATTCATACCACGATTTCCCATCTTGGCTACTGGACAAGCTCCTACCTCATGAGAGTTGTCCAAAACAGTGGCCCCATGAGACTATTTAGATTTAAATTAATTAAAATTTAGTGTAAGTAAAGGTTTAGTCCCTCAGTCACATGAGCCACAGTTCAAGGGCTCAACAGTCCCAAGCAGCTAGTGTCTACTGACGAGGACAATGCAGGGGACACCCCCATCATCACCAAAAGCTCTACTTGGATGGCACTGCTCAGGAGCGTTCCACAGTCACAAAGAGAAACAAACTTGAAGAAAGAAGAAGCAATTAAGATCAAGGTAGGATGTACTGTCATAAGGGTGTTTACCAGCTCTGTGGGAAATTGGCATCTTGAGTCCAAAGGGTCTTGTAAGTAAATATGAGCATGTGGGGGCTGTAGAAACACCATAAGCAGTTTCTCTAATGAGAATCATGTGAGCCTGCTAGTGCACTAAAATGTAGATTTAATACAGCTGCAAAAGGCAACAAGCTTTCCTGAACCTATACAATTTGATGTCTTAATAGTCCTCTACCCTTATTCTCAATTTTCTCAAATGTCAACTATATATATCCAAGGTAGAAAAGTATACATTTTCTGTAGCAAATGCTACACGGGGAGGCAGGAAGGGGAGGTGGGAGCAGGTGAGGTGCAGAACATAGAAAAGACCAGTGAGAAACTTTCTCTAGGTAAGGAGTAGGACTATCCTGAGGGCAAAGAACATCTGACTTATAGAATTACAGACCTGGCCAACCACTCTTGTTTCTTTAAATTTCATATTTTAAATAATTCTAAACAGCTGAGGGAATTTTAGCTGTGCTTTAAAAATACTGCTGTTTCTCTTAACTCATCTGTTTTATACTTCATTATTTAAACTTTATGGCCTGCTCTGCCAATTTGATGAGGGTCCTGAAAGCCTACCTTGCACTGAAAGCTGATAACAATCGAAACTCAGAAGGTTGCTTTTCTTTGCACTTCTATTTACAACTTTCCCCAACATTCCAAGAGCAAGCACCACCTAGCCAATAGATGACTCTGCCTCAGCATTTTCTAAACTATTGAGGAATTACAGTGAGAGCCCATGAGGCCATCCTTGAAGAGAATCCTTTTTGTGTTTCAAAAATCAATCCTTCATGTTTTGAAAAAATGAAGAAAAATCAGTACAAAGGACATGCTGTAGCATAGGGATTGACTTCAATGTTACCCTCCTTTATTATAAAGCCTGTTAAAAAGTGCCCTATTTCTATGGTTTGCAAAAACATGAAGAGTTTTCAACAAATAAATCTCTACCTACTAATGGTGATAGGTTAATAATCTCGGGTATTCCATTTCAGGAATTCAGTCCATCCCATGCCTTTCCACTTCCTCATAGATCATCATTAGACCTGAATTCATATGGCAAGAATGTAAAATCTCTTTGGAAAAAAGAATGGAATCTGTGCAGGAAGATGCACTACTAATTTTAAGACACTGCTCAAAAGCACTTTAGCAGGTTTAGGAAGTTTCTGCAGTTAGATTCCCCACCTTTCCCACCAGGATGGTCATTTAATGCCTGTCATATTTTCCTAAACACTATAAGCCCTGTACACCCAGACACATCTACAATCTTAGCTTTATCAGCAAAGCTTGAAAGGAATATGATCAGTGGCAAAGATTAAGGGGGCTTTGCAAACAGAGGAAGGCATATTCCATGTTAATCGCTAATCAGTTTCAGCCAATGTGGCACCGTGACAGGGCAGCAGGTCTACCTAACAAGAAGGGGACAAACTTGCTTTTCTGAGGTACAATATGTCTAAACAGAAGAATCACCCAACAACCCCAGGTGACTAATTTCTCTATAAATATATTATTGACATAATAGAGGCCTTTTTAATGGGATTATAACTACCCAGACAGCTGCTCTGCTAGTCAAGGACAACATGGTTGACAAAAAGATTTAAAGGAAAGAATAGAGGAAAATAGCAAATCTCCAGCCAGGCACACTTAAATGACCTCATTGCCTCAAAATAATAGGATCATGTTGCAGATATGAAAGGAAATGCCAATACGCTTAAAGCAATCGCTTTTTGCATGCTCTTCACCATTTCTCTCCCACTGCTAGATGGAAAAGCCCCCACTTCTCTGTGCCAAAAGCAGGCCTTGCAAACCAAAGGCCACATTGTCTGTTATAGTATTCTTTAAAGGAATTATGCGTGGATTTAAAAGGGCTCTAAAATGGATATGTTCTTTGCCTACACAGCCAGGCAAACTTTTATAATTGATATGAAATTCTTCCAAAGTTTTACTAAAAAAAAAAAAAAAAGTAATTCTCTCAGATGCTCAGTTTTCAAGGAAAAGAAAAGCATATAAAGAACTGATCAAGGAAAATAAAACTGTCTTAAAAATCACTTCCACAATTAAATCTCACTTGGATTAAAAAATAAGGGCATTAAATAAAGTGGTAGGATTCTCTTTATTGCTGCTCATTAAAAAAAAGGGAACATAAATATGTGATATTGTCTACATTCTTTTAAGATTCATAGAAAAGAGTACAGTTGTTCCCCCTTATCCATGTGGATATTCCCCAAGACTCCCAGCAGATTCCTGACCCCCTATACAAACTATATTTTTTCCTATATATACATTCCTATGATAAAATTTAACTTCTAAATTAGGCAGAGTAAGAGATTAACAACAAAAATAATAAAATAAAACAATTATAATATGCTGTTAATAATAGTTGTGTGAATGTTGTCCCTCTCTCTCTCTCAAAATATCTTACTGTACTGTAGTCACCTTTCTTGTGATGATGTGAAATGACAAAATGTCTCCATGATGAGATAAAGAGGGGTGAATGATGTAGGTATTGTGACCTACATTAGGCTACTACTGACCTACCGACAATACGTCAGAAGATTGTCATCTGCTTCTGATGATTCTGGGCCAGGGCCATGGTGCAGGTGGCTGGGTATCAGGAGCAGACGATGTCCATGGGTGGGGATCCTAGGCAGGACAAAACCAGGTGGAAAGATAATGCATCAGGACTCTTAGAACTGAGGGCAAGTTAAAACTTATAAATTGTTTACTTCTGGAAATTTCTATTTCATATTTTGGACTGCTACTGACCATGGGATACAGAAACCTGGGACAGTGAAGTCACAGATAAGGGGTGGGAGGACTACTGCAAGGTATGATCAAAACTCAGTTTTTCTAGTAGTCATGTAACAATGTGAGAGATGGTCCAGAAAGAAGGCTGAGCACCAAAGAATTGATGCTTTGGAATTGTGGTGCTGGAGAAGACTTTTGAGAGTCCCTTGGACTGCAAGGAGATCAAACCTGTCAATCCTAAAGGAAATCAATCCTGAATATTCACTGGAAGGACTGATGTTGAAACTGAAGCTGCAGTACTTTGGCCACCTGATGCAAAGAGCTGACTCACTGAAAAATACCCTGATGCTGGGAACGATTGAAGGCAAAAGAAGGCAGCAGAAGAAGAAAAGATAATTAGATAGCATCACTGACTCAATGGACATGAGTTTCAGCAAATTCCAGGAGAAAGTGAAAGACAGGGAAGTCTGGTGTGCTGTAGTCCATGGGATTGCAAAGAGCTGGACACAACTTAGCAACTAAGCAACAACAACAACTGAAACCTCAAAGACTTGAGAAAACACAGCCAAACTCATGACTTATATTTCTTTGTATTTATTCACAATGGCTAGTGACTTACACACATAAGGCACTGAAACATTCATTTATTAGGCAACAAATTCAATGGAACTTGAGTACATTCCTGCCCTTACATTCTAGTTGAGGCATTAGGACCCCATGGAGCAGAATCTGAGATGGGGATTCTTGAGCATGTGATTTACAAGGGTAAACTCTCAGATGAAACTTGTAAGACAGTGATGGACACAGCACAGGGCAGAGAAAGGAGCTCCAGAAGGATGCAGGATCAGCTGATCCCATGGAGAACTCTGGGTGTGAGAACCATCACCCCACCCAACCACCAATCCTCTTTTTATTCCTCCAAAGTCACTTAAGGTAATAAAGTAATCAAACCTTAATATCTCAAAAGCTAAACAAAATAGCAGTTTAGTTTTGGTTTTGCTCATATAAGTGATCAATGCAAGTTTTCCTCATCAGGAAGCTCTTCTTTGAGCCCTGATCCAGGGACCTAGGCTCCTTCCATTGTGTTGTTTCACCAGAGTCTTCATACACACAGTCTTCACGGTATAAACAAAAGAGATGGAAAGCCCAAGGTGGAGGCCCCTGGGAGCTTTTCAGGGCCTGAAAGGAGCAGGCATTGCTCCCACCCATATCCTATTGGCCAGAACTCAGTCAATGGCCAAACTGAATTGCAAGGGAGGCTGGGAAATATAGTTCAGTTATGTCAGGAAGAAGCACATTTGAGGAACATCTAGGCAGTCTCTACCCCTGCTCTCTGACTCTGCTCAGAGAAGGCCACAAGAATAGACATGTCTGTGCCAACACAATAGAAGAGACTTCGTTCTGAGCTTTTACGACCACTTACTCACACCATGAAAGGGAATCCATTGTTCACAGACTTCCCCACTGGCCGAGGAGGGAGGGAGAGAGCAGAAGAAGAGGAATGGGGAGGAGAAAGGACCTGGTGTACCTGCATACAGCTGAAACAACACATCTTTCAGCCTTTTAGACACATGGCTAGTGTAGAGCAGGAGTACCTACGCAGGAGTACCTACACTGAGCACCTGAGCCATGGGGCCTGACTTTGATGAGCCCCAAGCTTTTGCAAAAAGCTCAGTGACTCACCCGTCCACTCTATGACACAGTTTCCTCATCTACTGAATGGGACAAAGACGTGGTAATGTCTAGTCTATACCTCACACTGGAATTATCTAGAAAGGGCAAGTAAGAAAACAAAGTCTTGGAGAATTTAAAAGCTATGGCCAGAGTCCCAATAACAAAATAGTGGCATAAGACAAATTCCAGCCCATACTTTTCAGGTCCTACCCTGGGAACCTTCACTGTGCTGCAATACCTCTCACATCAAATGTGAAAGCTTGTAGAGGAGTGTAAATCATGGCCTAAATGTAAGGTTGAATCATTCCTGTTGCACACATTTGGGTTATTGCTTTTCAGAAGGACATTTGGGATCCACAAATAAAAATTCCCCAATCAGCCTACAAGACTAATCATATTGTAAGGCACTGCCAGCTCCCAGAACACCATGATAAAGCCATTAGCTTGTTCACCAGAGAATGATGGAATGTTTACAGGCTGAAGCAACCAAATGACAAGCACTAGGTCCACAATAAAAGCAGAACAAACTGGAAATCTTGCATAGAAGTCCGGAGATATGTTGTCCCAGTGCTTCTCAGCCTAGATACACATTGGCATCACATGGTGAACTTTTTAAAAATGCGGATGCCTGAGCCCCACTCCAGGTGAAGTAAAGCAAAATCTTTAGGGTGGGACCCAGGCATCAGTGCTTTCTAAGGTTTCCTAAGCAATTCTCAATACTATACATTCAAATATATACTGTATTTGGATCTTCACAGCATTTTGTTGGAGAGTGACAGCCCCCTGAAAGGATGTGGGGGCAGGCACATAAGAGGTCTGAGACAGAAGAAAAGCAGCTGGATATTGATGGTAACAGACATGAACCCCTGTGGAAGGCAGGACAAGGCTCTGCCTCCACACTCTTCCTCCTGCCCTGGCTCAGATGGTGGAGTCATTCCTGGAATCATGTCAAGCCTAGAACTTGTTTCTGAGCTCCATCACTAGTATAAGGGGGTTCTTTGGATGGGAAACTGGTGTTTAAGGTAATCACGGATGACAGTGAATGAAAGACAAGTTCACAAGCTAAGATAAGAATAACTCCCACTAACTGAGTGCTTACTATCTCCTAAGCATTGGTCAAAGGGCTTTACTTGCATTAACTTATTTAACCCTTATGACAATACTGTGAAGTACATATTGTGACATCCATTTTATAGCAAGAAAAACTGAGACTGAAAACAATGAAATAATCTCCCTCAGCCATCCACGAATAAGTACTACAGCCTGGTTTCAAATCCAGACTACCCACTTTCAAAGCCCTTGCAGTTAACCAAAAATAGTAGCTAAATGGAGGGGCCTACACAGTGTCTTGACCCCAGTCACCCTTCAGAATTGGAATCCAACAAACGATGAGAGCAAAAAGTTTAAGGCTTGTTTTAGATAAAACTCTCTGAGATTGCAAAGGCCAAATACAGTAAAAATCCATAACATGACAAAAGCAAAAGCAAACTTATAACAGAGTCCTTAAAAAGCCAATTGTAGGTCACACCCTACACAAAGGTTACACAAACCAATGGACTAACCTTATGAGTGAAGAAATCAAAAGGAAGAAAGAATTCAACCTTGAAGCCTGGGAAAAGGAGACCTCAAACACAATAAGTTAAAAATATATATAATTAAAGGCAGAGAAATACTACACAAATGGAGGAAAAACTTGAAACACAAGTCCAAATAAATGAAGAGGAAATAGACAAACTACCTGAAAAAGAATTCAGAATAATGATAGTAAAGATGATGGAAAACCTCAAAAGTAGAATAGAGAAATGCAAGAATCAATTAACAAAGGCCTAGAGTTAAACATACAGAGACAAACAAACACAATTACTGAAATCAAAAATACTCTAGAAGGAATCAATAGCAGAATCTCTGAAGCAGAAGAACATATCAGTGAGCTGGAAGATAAAATGGTGGAAATAACTGCCCAAGAGAAGAAAAAAGTAAAAAAAAATGAAAAGAACTGAGAATAGTCTCAGAGACCTCTGGGACAATATTAAACACACTAACATTTGAATTATAGTGGTCCCAGAAGAAGAGAAAAACAAAGGGTATGAGAAAATTTTTGAAGATATTATAGTTGAAAACTTCCCCGACATGGAAGAGGAAATAATCAATCAAGTCCAAGAAGCACAAAGAGTCCCATACAGGATAAACCCAAGGAGAAACATGCCAAGACACATATTGATCAAAATTATATAATCAGGAAATACAAGGGAAAAAAAAGATCTACAAAAGTAAACCCTAATAAGAAAATGCCAATAGATATCAATAATTACTTTAAATGTAAATGAATTAAATGCTCCAACCAAAAGATACAGAATGACTGAATGGATACAAAAACAAGACCCATATATATGCTGTCTACAAGAAACCCACTTCAGGTCTAAAGACACATACAGACTGAAAGTGAGAGGATGGAAAAATATATTCATGAAAATGGAAATCAAAAGAAAGCTGGACTAGCAATCCTCATATTGGACAAAATAGACCTTAAAATAAAGAATATTATGAGAGATAAGAAAGGACACTACATGATCAAGGGACCCATTCAAGAGAAAGACATAACGATCGTCAATATCTAGGCAGCCAACATAGGAGCACCTCAATACACAAGACAAACACTAACAGACATAAAAGGAGAAACTGATACTAACATAATAGTAGGAGACTTTAACATCCCACTTATACCAATGGACAGATCAAAACAGAAAATTAATGAGGAAATACAAGTTTTAAATGATACAACATGGATCTCATTGATATCTTCACGATATTCCATCCAAATGAAGAAGAACACACCTTCTTCTCAAGTGTTCATGGAACATTATCCAGGATAGACCACATCTTGGGTCACATATCAAACCTCAGTAAATTCAAGATAATTGAAATAATATCAAGCATCTTTTCTGACCACAGTGCTATGAGACCAAATACTAATTACAAGAAAAAACAGTAAAAAACACAAATACATGGAGATTAAACAATATATTTCTACATAAGGAACAGATTGCTAAAGAAATCAAAAGAGAAATCAAAAAATTCCTAGAAACAAATGACAATGAAAACACAACTCAAAATCTATGGGATGAAGCAAAAGCAGTTCTAAGAGAGGTTTATAGCAACACAATCCAATCTCAAGAAACAAGAAAAACGGAGGAGCCAAGATGGTGGAGGAATAGGACAGGGAGAACACTTTCTCCCCCACAAATTCATCAAAAGAGCAGTTAAATGCCGAGTAAATTCCGCAAAACAACTTCTGAATGCTGGCAGAGGACATCAGGCACCCAGAAAAGCAACCCAAGTCTTCGAAAGGAGGTAGTAAAAAATATAAAAGACAAAAAAAAAGAGACAAAACAGGGAGGGATGGAGTTCCGTCCCAGGAAAGGAGTCTTAAAAAGAGAGAAGCTTCCAAACACCAGGAAACTTTCTCACTGCCGAATCTGTGCTGAGCTTTGGAACCACAGAGGGCAACATAACAGGGAGAAAAAATAAATAAACAATTAAAACCCACAGATTGCGAGCCCTACGGTAACTCCCCCAGCAGAGAAACAGCGCAGACGCCTGCACGTGCCATTAGCAAGTGGGGGCTGGGCAGGGAGGCGCGGCACGGGCTGCATTGCTTAGAGTAAGGACCTGGCCTGAATACCCTGAGCGTTATCTGAGCGAAATAATTTGGGCTAGCAAATCAGACTGTGGGATATTTACCACGCGAAAAGCCTGCCCTAACCTAAGACACCACCAGGCCGGCGCACAGAACAAAGGACTGAACAGAGATAGCCGGCTGCAGACCTTCCCCCTCCAGTGACAGGCAGCCAGAACCGGAAGGGGGCAATCGCAGCCCCAGAGAGACATTATCTATAAAACTGTAAGCAGGCTTCTTTGCTAACTAAAACTTGGGGGTCTGGACGGTCAACATCTGCCTGAGAAGGTGCGCCGGTTGTACACCTAGATAACCGAGCTGCGGGAAGGTGATAAGTCGCAGCAATCGCGCTCGCCAAACACCTCATCACCTGAGCTGCTTGGACCCAGGAAGGGCACAAAACACAGGCCCAACCGAGTCTGCGCCTCTGAGGACTACCAGAGTGCCTGAACCTGAGTGGCTTGGACCTGGGAGGTCCAGGCAGCCCAGGGCCGGCCACGGATTGTTCCCGGCAGAGCAACCTAGAGCGTGAGCAGTGTGGGCAGGGAGGCTACACGCGCCGTGAGCCAGGGCAGATTCAGTGTGGCTGAGGCACTGCGAGCGCACACCAGTGTTATTTGTTTGCAGCATCCCTCCCTCCCTCCCCACAGCGCGACTGAACAAGTGAGCCTAAAAAAAAAAAAGTGTCCTCCACCATCCCTTTTGTGTCAGGGTGGAAACCAGACACTGAAGAGACCAGCAAACAGAAGAAGCTATAACAGAGGGAACCGCCTTGGAAGCTGCAGGCAATAGATTAAAACCCTGTGGTTACTACTGACTACATAGGAAGGGGCCTATAGATCTTGAGAAATATAAGTTGGACCAAGGAACTAGCCAAAAATGAACTGAACCCACAATACTCACAACAAAACCAGAGAAAGTCCTAGATATATTTTTACTATTTTTGCGATCATTCTTTCTTTCTTTTATTTTTTAATTTTTTAAAAAAATTTTAAGTCCTTTATTATTCCTTTAATTTTCACTTTTATAACCTAGCACTTTCCCAAAAAAAAGACCCTATTTTTTTTTTCTTCAGCAAACTTCATATATATATATTTTATAATTTTTTGACCTTGTTTTTTTTCTTTTTTCTTCTTTTATTTAACATTGTATTTTTGAAATTCCAAACTCTACTCTAGATTTTTAATTTTAGCTTTTTGTTATTTGTTATCAATTTTGTACCTATAGTTTTTTTTTTTTTTTATAATTTCTGTGACTTTTTTTTTTTCTTCTATGTTTCTTTCTCTTCTTCTTTTATATAACATTGTATATCTGAAATTCCAAACTCTAGTCTAGATTTTTAATTTATGCTTTTTGGTATTTGATATCAATTTTGTACCTGTATTTTCTTTATAATTTTTGCGACTTTGTTTGTTTTTGTTTGTTTGTTTGTTTTTTCTCTCTTTCTTTTTCTTCTTTTTTTTAACATTGTATTTTTGAAATTCCAAACTCTACTCTAGATTTTTAACTTTTTCTTTTTGGTATTAGTTATCAATTTTGTACCTATATTTTCTTGATAATTTTCGCGACCTTGTTTGTTTTTGTTTGTTCATTTTTTCTCTTTCTTTTCCTTCTTTTCTTTAACATCGTATTTTTGAAATTCCAAACTCTACTCTAGATTTTTAAAATTTTTGCATTTATGTATTTGTTACCAATTTTATACCTTTAAGAACCCAATCTTCAGTACCCATTTTTCACTAGGGAGCGAGATTACTGGCTTGACTACTTTCTCTCCCTTTGGACTCTCCTTTTTCTCCACCAGGTCACCTGTGTCTCCTCCCTAACCCCTCTCTACTCCACCAAACTCTGTGAATTTCTGTGTGTTCCAGACGGTGGAGACCACTTAGGGAACTGATTACTGGCTGGATCTGTCTCCCTCTTTTTCATTCCCCTCCTTTATCCTTCTGGCCACCTCTGTCTCCTTCTTCCTTCTTCTCTTCTCTATAAAACTCCGTGAACATCTCTGAGCGGTCCAGTTGTGGAGTGCACATAAGGAAGTGATTACTGGCTAGCCCACTCTCTCCACTACTGATTCCACCTCATCTCATTCGGGTCACCTCTAACTCCCTCCTCCCTCTTCTCTTCTCCATGTAACGCTGTGAACCTCTCTGGGTGACCCTCACGGTAGAGAAACTTTTCATCTTTAACATAGATGTTTTATCAATGGTGCTGTATAGAAGGAGAAGTTTTGAAACTACTGTAAAAATAAGACCAATAACTGGAAGTAGGAGGCTTAAGTCCAAACCCTGACTCCAGGGAACTCCTGACTCCAAGGAACATTAATTGACAGGAGTTCATCAAACGCCTCCATACCTACACTGAAACCAAGTGCCACACAAGGGCCAAAAAGTTCCAGGGCAAGACATACCAAGCAAGTTCTCCAGCAACAAAGGAACACAGCCCTGAGCTTCAAGATACAGGCTGCCGAAAGTCACCCCAAAACCATAGACATCTCATAACTCATTACTGGACACTTCATTGCACTCCAGAGAGAAGAAATACAGCTCCACCCACCAGAACACTGACACAAGCTTGCCTAACCAGGAAACCTTGACAAGCCCTGTACAATCCCACCCACAGCAAGGAAACTCCACAATAAAGAGAACTCCACAAACTCCCAGAATACAGAAAGGACACCCCAAAATCACCAATTTAAACAAGATGAAGAGACAGAGGAATACCCAGCAGATAAAGGAACAGGATAAATGCCCACCAAACCAAACAAAAGAGGAAGAGATAGGCAATCTACCCAATAAAGAATTCCGAATAATGATAGTGAAATTGATCCAAAAATTTGAAATCAAAATAGAATCACAGATAAATAGCCTGGAGACAAGGACTGAGAAGATGCAAGAAACTTTTAACAAGGACCTAGAAGAAATAAAAAAGAGTCAATATATAATGAATAATGCAATAAATGAAATTAAAAACACTCTGGAGGCAACAAATAGTAGAATAACAGAGGTAGAAGATAGGATTAGTGAATTAGAAGATAGAATGGTAGAAATAAATGAATCAGAGAGCAAAAAAGAAAAACGAATTAAAAGAAATGAGGACAATCTCAGAGACCTCCAGGACAATATCAAACGCTACAACATTTAAATCATAGGGGTCCCAGAAGAAGAAGACAAAAAGAAAGACCATGAGAAAATATTTGAGGAGATAATAATTGAAAACTTCCCTAAAATGGGAAAGGAAATAATCACCCAAGTCCAAGAAACCCAGAGAGTCCCAAACAGGATAAACCCAAGGCAAAACACCCCAAGACACATATTAATCAAATTAACAAAGATCAAACACAAAGAACAAATATTAAAAGCAGCAAGGGAAAAACAACAAATAACACACAAGGGAATTCCCATAAGGATAACAGCTGATCTTTCAATAGAAATTCTTCAAGCCAGGAGGGAATGGCAAGACATACTTAAAATGATGAAAGAAAATAACCTACAGCCCAGATTATTGTACCCAGCAAGGATCTCATTCAAGTATGAAGGAGAAATCAAAAGCTTTTCAGACAAGCAAAAGCTGAGAGAATTCTGCACCACCAAACCAGCTCTCCAACAAATACTAAAGGATATTCTCTAGACAGGAAACACAAAAATGGTGTATAAATTCGAACCCAAAACAATAAAGTAAATGGCAATGGGATCATACTTATCAGTAATTACCTTAAACGTAAATGGGTTGAATGCCCCAACCAAAAGACTGGCTGAATGGATAAAAAAACAAGACCCCTACATATGTTGTCTACAAGAGATCCACCTCAAAAAAGGGGACACATACAGACTGAAAGTGAAGGGCTGGAAAAAGATTTTCCATGCAAATAGGGGCCAAAAGAAAGCAGGAATAGCAATACTCATATCAGATAAAATAGACTTTAAAACAAAGGCTGTGAAAAGAGACAAAGAAGGACACTACATAATGATCAAAGGATCAATCCAAGAAGAAGATATAACAATTATAAATATATATGCATCCAACACAGGAGCACCGCAGTATGTAAGACAAATGCTAACAAGTATGAAAGGAGAAATTAACAATAACACAATAATAGTGGGAGACTTTAATACCCCACTCACACCTATGGATAGATCAACTAAACAGAAAATCAATAAGGAAACACAAACTTTAAATGATACAATAGACCAGTTAGACCTAATTGATATCTATAGGACATTTCATCCCAAAACAATGAATTTCACCTTTTTCTCAAGCGCATATGGAACCTTCTCCAGGATAGATCACATCCTGGGCTATAAATCTAGCCTTGGTAAATTCAAAAAAATAGAAATCATTCCAAGCATCTTTTCTGACCACAATGCAGTAAGATTAGATCTCAATTACAGGAGAAATACTATTAAAAATTCCAACATATGGAGGCTGAGCAACACGCTGCTGAATAACCAACAAATCACAGAAGAAATCAAAATATGTATAGAAACGAATGAAAATGAAAACACAACAACCCAAAACCTGTGGGACACAGTAAAAGCAGTCCTAAGGGGAAAGTTCATAGCAATACAGACATACCTCAAGAAACAAGAAAAAAGTCAAATAAATAACCTAACTCTACACCTAAAGCAACTAGAAAAGGAAGAAATGAAGAACCCCAGGGTTAGAAGAAGGAAAGAAATCTTAAAAATTAGAGTAGAAATAAATGCAAAAGAAACAAAAGAGACCATAGCAAAAATCAACAAAGCCAAAAGCTGGTTCTTTGAAAGGATAAACAAAATTGACAAACCATTAGCCAGACTCATCAAGAAACAAAGGGAGAAAAATCAAATCAATAAAATTAGAAATGAAAATGGAGAGATCACAACAGACAACACAGAAATACAAAGGATCATAAGAGACTACTATCAACAATCATATGCCAATAAAACGGACAACATGGAAGACATGGACAAATTCTTAGAAAAGTACAATTTTCCAAAACTGGAACAGGAAGAAATAGAAAATCTTAACAGATCCATCACAAACACGGAAATTGAAACTGTAATCAAAAATCTTCCAGCAAACAAAAGCCCAGGTCCAGACGGCTTGACAGCTGAATTCTACCAAAAATTTAGAGAAGAGTTAACACCTATCCTACTCAAACTCTTCCAGAAAATTGCAGAGGAAGGTAAACTTCCAAACTCATTCTATGAGGCCAACATCACCCTAATACCAAAACCTGACAAAGATCCACAAAAAAAGAAAACTACAGGCCAATATCACTGATGAACATAGATGCAAAAATCCTTAACAAAATTTTAGCAATCAAAATCCAACAACACATTTAAAATATCATACACCATGGGATAAAGCCAGGCATGCAAGGATTCTTCAATATCTGCAAATCAATCAAGGTAATATACCACATTAACAAATTGAAAAATAAAAACCATGTGATTATCTCAATAGATGCAGAGAAAGCCTTTGACAAAATTCAACATCCCTCTATGATGAAAACTCTCCAGAAAGCAGGAATAGAAGGAACATACCTCAACATAATAAAAGCTATATATGACAAACCCACAGCAAACATTATCCTCAATGGTGAAAAATTGAAAGCATTTCCTCTAAAGTCAGGAACAAGACAAGGGTGCCCACTTTCACCATTACTATTCAACATAGTTTTGGAAGTTTAGGCCACAGCAATCAGAGCAGAAAAAGAAATAAAAGGAATCCAAATTGGAAAAGAAGAACTAAAACTCTCACCATTTGCAGATGACATGATCCTCTACATAGAAAACCCTAAAGACTCCACCAGAAAAATTACTAGAACTAATCAATGACTATAATAAAGTTGCAGGACATAAAATCAACACACAGAAATCCCTTGCATTCCTATACACTAATAATGAGAAAACAGAAAGAGAAATTAAGGAAACAATTCCATTCACCATTGCAACGGAAAGAATAAAATACTTAGGAATATATCTACCTAAAGAAACTAAAGACCTATATATATAAAATTATAAAACACTGATGAAAGAAATCAAAGAGGACACTAATAGATGGAGAAATATACCATGTTCATGGATTGAAAGAATCAATATAGTGAAAATGAGTATACTACCCAAAGCAATTTATAGATTCAGTGCAATCCCTATCAAGCTACCAACGGTATTCTTCACAGAGCTAGAACAAATAATTTCACAATTTGTATGGAAATACAAAAAACCTCGAATAGCCAAAGCTATCTTGAGAAAGAAGAATGGAACTGGAGGAATCAACTTACCTGACTTCAGGATCTACTACAAAGCCACAGTTATCAAGACAGTATGGTACTGGCACAAAGACAGAAATATAGATCAATGGAACAAAATAGAAAGCCCAGAGATAAATCCATGCACATATGGACACCTTATCTTTGACAAAGGAGGCAAGAATATACAATGGATTAAAGACAATCTCTTTAACAAGTGGTGCTGGGAAATCTGGTCAACCACTTGTAAAAGAATGAAACTAGAACACTTTCTAACACCATATACAAAAATAAACTCAAAATGGATTAAAGATCTAAATGTAAGACCAGAAACTATAAAACTTCTAGAGGAGAACATAGGCAAAACACTCTCTGACATACATCACAGCAGGATCCTCTATGACCCACCTCCCAGAATATTGGAAATAAAAGCAAAAATAAACAAATGGGACCTAATTAAACTTAAAAGCTTCTGCACATCAAAGGAAACTATTAGCAAGGTGAAAAGACAGCCTTCAGAATGGGAGAAAATAATAGCAAGTGAAGCAACTGACAAACAACTAATCTCAAAAATATACAAGCAACTCCTGCAGCTCAACTCCAGAAAAATAAATGACCCAATCAAAAAATGGGCCAAAGAACTAAATAGACATTTCTCCAAAGAAGACATACAGATGGCTAACAAACACATGAAAAGATGCTCAACATCACTCATTATCAGAGAAATGCAAATCAAAACCACTATGAGGTACCATTTCACGCCACTCAGAATGGCTGCGATCCAAAAGTCTACAAGCAATAAATGCTGGAGAGGGTGTGGAGAAAAGGGAACCCTCTTACACTGTTGGTGGGAATGCAAACTAGTACAGCCACTATGGAGAACAGAGTGGAGATTCCTTTAAAAACTGGAAATAGAACTAACTGCCTTATGATCCAGCAATCCCACTGCTAGGCATACACACTGAGGAAACCAGAAGGGAAAGAGACACGTGTACCCCAGTGTTCATCGCAGCACTGTTTATAATAGCCAGGACATGGAAGCAACCTAGATGTCCATCAGCAGATGAATGGATAAGAAATCTATGGTACATATACACAATGGAGTATTACTCAGCCATTAAAAAGAATACATTTGAATCAGTTCTAATGAGGTGGATGAAACTGGAGCCTATTATACAGAGTGAAGTAAGCTAGAAAGAAAAACACCAATACAGTATACTAATGCATATATATGGAATTTAGAAAGATGGTAACAATAACCCTGTGTATGAGACAGCAAAAGAGACACTGATGTATAGATCAGTCTTATGGACTCTGTGGGAGAGGGAGAGGGTGGGAAGATCTGGGAGAATGGCATTGAAACATGTATAATATCATGTATGAAACGAGTTGCCAGTCCAGGTTTGATGCACGATACTGGATGCTTGGGGCTGGTGCACTGGGACGACCCAGAGGGATGGTATGGGGAGGGAGGAGGGAGGAGGGTTCAGGATGGGGAACACATGTATACCTGTGGCGGATTCATTTTGATATTTGGCAAAACTAATACAATTTTGTAAAGTTTAAAAATAAAATAAAATTAAAAAAAAAAAGAAACAAGAAAAACAACGAATAGATCATCTCACTTTATACCTAAAACAACTGAAAAAAAAAAAACAACAACAACAAAAACCATAATTAGTAGAAGGAAAGAAATCATAAATATCAGAGCAGAAACAAATGAAAAAGAAATGAAAGAAACAATAGCAAAGGTTAATAAAACTAAAAGCTGGTTCTTAGAGAAGATAAACAAAATTGACAAACCTTCAGCCAGACTCATGAAGAAAAAAAGAGTCAACAATCAAATCAACAAAATTAGAAATGAAAAAGGAAAGACTACAACAGACAATGCAGAAATACAAAGGATTATAAGAGACTATTATGAGCAATATATGTCAATAAAATAGATAACCTGGAAGAAATAGACAGATTCTTAGAAAAGTTCAATCTTTGAAGACTGAGCTGGGGCGGGGGGCGGAATTATGAACAACTCAATTACAAATGCTGAAATTGAAACTATGATCAAAAATCTCCCAAACAAAAGCCCAGGACCAGATGGCTTCACAGGGGACTTCTATCAATTAGAGAAGAGCTAATGCCTATCCTTCTAAAAGTCTTTCAAAAAATTGCAGAGGAAGGAATGCTTCAAACTCACTTCACAAGGCAACCTTCATGATAGCAAAGCCAGACAAAGACAACACACAAAAAAGAAATCTATAGGCCAATATTACTGATGAATATAGATGCAAAAATCCTCAACAAAATTCTCGCAAACAGAATTCAATGACACCTTAAAAAGCTCACACACCATGATCAAATTGGGTTTCTTCCAGGGATTCTAGGATTCTCAATATACACACATCAATGTGATACACCACATTAACAAATTGAAAGATAAAAACCATATGATCATCTCAATAGATGAAGCAAAAGCCTTTGACAAAATTCAGCACCCATTTATGATTAAAACTCTTCAAACAATGGGCATAGAAGGAACCTACCTCAACATAATAAAGGCCATATACAATATGCACACAGCAAACATTATTCTCAATGGTGAAAACCTGAAAGCATTCCCCCTAAGATCAGGAACAAGAAAGACAAGGGTGTCCCCTCTCAACACTATTATTTAACATAGTTTTAGAAGTCCTGGCTACGGCAAACAGAGAAGAAAAAGAAATAAAAAGAATCCAGATCAGAAAAGAAGTACAGTTCTCACTATTTGCAGATGATGTAATATTATACATAGAAAACCCTAAAGATGCTATCAGAAAATTACTAGAGCTAATTAGTGAATTCAGCAAAGTCGCAGGATACAAAATCAATACACAGAAATCACTTGCATTCAAATATACTAACAATGAAAAAATATTTAAAAAAAAAAAGAAATTAAGGAATCAATCCCATTCACCATTGCAACAAAAAGAACAAAATATCTAGGAATAAACCTATGTAAGGAGACAAAAGAACTGTAAAGAGAAAATTATAAGGCATTGATGAAAGAAATCAAATATGACATAAACAGATAGAGAGATATACCATATTCTTGGGTAGGAAGATTCAATATTGTGAAAATGACTATAGTACTAAATGCAATCTATAGATTCAATGTCAGTTCAGTTTAGTTCAGTCGCTCAGTCATGTCCAACTCTGCAACCCCATGGACTGCAGCATGCCAGGCCTCCCTGTCCATCACCAACACCCAGAGTCTACTCAAACTCATGTCCATTGAGTCGGTGATGCCATCCAACCATCTCATCCTCTGCCATGCCCTTTTCCTTCTGCCTTCAATCTTTCCCAGCATCAGGGTCTTTTCAAGTAATTCAATTCTTCACAACAGGTGGCCAAAGTATTGGAGTTTCAGCTTCAACATCAGTCCTTCCAGTGAACACCCAGGACTGATCTCCTTTAGGATGGACTGGTTGGATCTCCTTGCAGTCCAATGGACTCTCAAGAGTCTTCTCCAACACCACAGTTCAAAACCATCAATTCTTCAGTGCTCAGCTTTCTTTATAATCCAACTCTCACATCCATACATGACTACTGCAAAAGCCATAGCTTTGACGAGATGGACCTTTGTTGGTAAAGTAATGTCTCTGCTTTTTAATATGCTGCCTAGGTTGGTCATAACTTTTCTTTCAAGAAGCAAGCATCTTTCAATTTCATGGCTGCAGTCACCGTCTGCAGTGATTTTGGAGCCCAAGAAAATAAAGTCTGTCACAGTTTACACTGCTTCCCCGTCTATTTGCCATGAAGTGATGGGACCAGATGCCATGATCTTAGTTTTCTGAATGTTGTGTTTTAAGCCAACTTTTTCACTCTCTTCTTTCACTTTCATCAAGAGGCTCTTTAGCTCTTCTTCACTTTCTGCAATAAGGGTGGTGTCATCTGCATATGTGAGATTATTGATATTTCTCCCAGCAATCTTGATTCCAGCTTATGCTTCATCCAGCCCAGCATTTCTCAGATTTTACAGATCCAGTGTGATCCCTATCATATTACCAATGGCATTTTTCACAGAACTAGAATAGAAAATTTCACAATTCATATGGAAAGACAAAAGACCCTGAATAGCCAAAGCAGTCTCGAGAAAGAAGAATGGAGCTGGAGGAATCAACTTTCCTGACTTCAGATTATACTACAAAGCTACAGTCACCAAGACAGTATGGAACTGGCACAAAAACAGAAATATAGACCAATGGAACAAGATAGAGTGCCCAGAAATAGACCCATGCACCTATGGATACCTTATTTTTGACAAAGGAGGCAAGAATATACACTGGGACAAAGACAGCCATGTCAATAGGTGGTTCTAGGAAAACTGGACAGCTACATGTAAAAGAATGAAATTAGAACACTTCCTAACACCCTACACAAAGATAAACTCAAAATGGATTAAAGACCTAAATGTAAGACCAGAAACTATAAAACTCTTAGAGAAAAACACAGACAGAATATTTGATGACATAAATCAAAGCAAGATCCTCTATGACCCACCTCCTAGAGTAATGGAAATAAAAACAAAAGTAAACAAGTGGGACCTAATTAAACTTAAAAGCATTTGCACAGCAAAGGAAACTATAAGCAAGGTGAAAAGACAACCCTCAGAATGGAGAAATGGAGAAAATAATAGCAAATGAAACAACTGACAAAGCATTAATTTTCAAAATATACAAGCAGCTCATACAACTCAATACCAGAAAAACAACCCTATCAAAAAGTGGGAATAAGACCTAAAC
Source organism: Bos indicus (assembly GCF_029378745.1). Classification (NCBI taxonomy): domain Eukaryota; kingdom Metazoa; phylum Chordata; class Mammalia; order Artiodactyla; family Bovidae; genus Bos; species Bos indicus. The sequence goes on along the minus strand of NC_091772.1, from coordinate 4,016,040 downwards.
AGACATTTCTCCAAAGAAGACATACAGATGGCTAACACACACATGAAAAGATGCTCATAATTAGAGAAATGCAAACAAAACTACAATGAGATACCACCTCACACTGGTTAGAATGGCCATCACCAAGAAGTCTACAAACAACAAATGCTGGAGAGGATGTGGAGAAAAGCAAACCCTCTTGCACTGTTGGTTGGAATGTAAATTGATACAGCCACTATGGAAGACACTATGGAGATTCCTTTAAAACCTAGGAATAAAACCACCATATGACCCAGCAATCCCCGAGCTAGGCATATACCCTGAGGAAACCAAAACTGAAAAAGACACATGTACCCCAATGTTCACTGCAGCACTATTTACAACAGCTAGAACATGGAAGCAACCTAGATGTCCATCAACAGATAAATGGATAAAAAGGTTGTGGGACATATACACAATGGAATATTACTCGGCCATTAAAAGGAACACATTTGAGTCAGTTCTAATGAGGTGGATGAACCTAGAGCCTACTATACAGAGTGAAGTAAGTCAGAAAGAGAAAGATAAATATCATATACTAACACATATATATGGAACCTAGAAAGATGGTACCAATGAATTTACTTGCAAGGCAGCAATGGAGAAACAGACATAGAGAACATTCTTATGGACACAGGGAGAGGGGAGGAGGGGTGAGGTATATATAGAGAGTAACATAGAAACTTACATTCAGTTCAGTTCAGTCGCTCAGTCGTGTCCGACTTTTTGCGACCCCATGAATCGCAGCACGCCAGGCCTCCCTGTCCATCACCAACTCCCGGAGTTCACTCAGACTCACGTCCATCGAGTCAGTGATGCCATCCAGCCATCTCATCCTCTGTCGTCCCCTTCTCCTCTTGCCCCCAATCCCTCCCAGCATCAGAGTCTTTTCCAATGAGTCAACTCTTCGCATGAGGTGGCCAAAGTACTGGAGTTTCAGCTTCAGCATCATTCCCTCCAAAGAAACCCAGGGCTAATCTCCTTCAGAATGGACTGGTTGGATCTCCTTGCAGTCCAAGGGACTCTCAAGAGTCTTCTCCAACACCACAGTTCAAAACCAGCAATTCTTCAGCACTCAGCCTTCTTCACAGTCCAACTCTCACATCCATACATGACCACTGGAAAAACCATAGCCTTGACTAGACGGACCTTTGTTGGCAAAGTAATGTCTCTGCTTTTTAATATGCTATCTAGGTTGGTCATAACTTTTCTTCCAAGAAGTAAACGTCTTTTAATTTCATGGCTGCAGTCACCATCTGCAGTGATTTTGGAGCCCCCCCGCCAAAAAAGTCTGACACTGTTTCCACTGTTTCCCCATCTATTTCCCATGAAGTGATGGGACTGGATGCCATGATCTTCATTTTCTAAATGTTGAGTTTTAAGCTAACTTTTTCACTCTCCACTTTCACTTTCATCAAGAGGCTTTTTAGTTCCTCTTTACTTTCTGCCATAAGGGTGGTTTCATCTGCATATCTGAGGTTATTGATATTTCTCCCGGCAATCTTGATTCCAGCGTGTGTTTCTTCCAGTCCAGCGTTTCTCATGATACACTCTGCATATAAGTTAAATAAACAGGGTGACAATATACAGCCTTGACGTACTCCTTTTCCTATTTGGAACCAGTCTGTTGTTCCATGTCCAGTTCTAACTTTTGCTTCCTGACCTGCATACAAATTTCTCAAGAGGCAGGTCAGGTGGTCTGGTATTCCCATCTCTTTCAGAATTTTCCACAGTTTATTGTGAACCACACACACAGTCAAAGGCTTTGGCATAGTCAATAAAGCAGAAATAGATGTTTTTCTGGAAATCTCTTGCTTTTTCCATGATCCAGCGGATGTGGGCAATTTGATCTCTGGTTCCTCTGCCTTTTCTAAAACCAGCTTGAACATCTGGAAGTTCACGGTTCACATATTGCTGAAGCCTGGCTTGGAGAATTTTGAGCATTACTTTACTAGCATGTGAGATGAGTGCAATTGTGCAGTAGTTTGAGCATTCTTTGGCATTGCCTTTCTTACATTACCATATGTAAAATAGATAGCCAATGGGAATTTGCTGTAGGCTCAGGAAACTCACACAGGGGCTCTGTATCAACCAAGAGGGGTAGGGTGGGGAGGGAGATGGAAGGGAGGTTCAAGAGGGAGGGGACATATGTATACCTGTGGCTGATTCATGTTGAGGTTTTGCAGAAAATAACAGAATTCTGTAAAGCAATTATCCTTCCATTAAAAATAAATATTTTCTTTAAAAAAAAAGAAAAGCAAAAAAAAAAAAAGCCAGTGTAGTAATAATTCTGGCCCACTCATGCCCAAAGCTACCAGCCATTTAAAAAATCTACATAAAATCTGGAGGAAGGACATAGTATAGAGCCCTAGGAATTTTGTTTCTGTTTCTTTCCAAGAAGACAACAGAAATCATAGGCACAGGGCCAAACTTGGTTTAAAAAAATTTAAAAAGACATGTATAGATTCCAATTTAGGGAATTTAAGCTCCATAAAAGAAGGCAGAACATTTTAAGTCCAAGAAGCAATTTTCTTTTCTATTAAAAAAATGACTCAAAATATTGGGTTTTTCTATGGAGCAAAGGGACAAATCCCATGGGTTTGAAGGAGAGGTGACTTGACCTACACTCTTCTCTGAAGACCTTCATTCTTCATGGATCTCAGAGACTAAGTGGTCTACACTCCAACAAACCAAACTAACTACATGAATATGTATTTTAATGATCTTTATATACAAGTCAACCACATGTAGCAGACAGACTGCAAAAATGACCTCAGTTCTTTACCTCTCCCTGAATCTCTGCTCTTGACTGTATAATAGCACAGTGCCCACCTCTAATCCTTGGACTCAGTCATGTGGTTTTCTGATTAATTAAACACCAGCAGACATTATGGGAGAAAAGGCTTGAAATGCCATTGCATGGCTTCCACTTCGTCTCTTGCTCTTGTCTCACAGGTGAGCACACCCTGGCTAGACAGACATGTCGAGCAGATCCCACCCATCTCCATCAAGGTCTTGGACATGTGAGGGAGTCCAGTCAAGGCCAGCAAAGCTACCCAGGCAAATGGAGACTGGTAACAGGCACAGGAGGAAGCCCAACAAAGCTCAGCTCAGAAGAGCAGAACCCCCAGCCAAAGCACAGATTCAGGAACAAAAGTGTTTACTGTCATATGCATCTCAGGCTTTGTGGTTACTTGTTATGCTGCACTGTTGTGGCAATGGATAACTGATACAAGTAATAAAAATAATATTTGATGACAATTTCTAGATTACAAATATTACCATCATTATAAAGTTTCAATAAAAAGATATGCCCCTTCACACAGGCACATACAATTTCCTTTGGGCCTGATTCTCTCCCACCTCTTGAACTCTGTTAAGAATCAAAAACTTTCCATTGTGTTTTCTGGCAATTCAGCTATCACACTAAATCACACCTACCCAACAATAGTATATCCACTATTCCAGGGGTTATGGTAGCTTTGAGCATTATTTTATTCTGTTTGTTCTCCACGCAACTGGAAGCTGAACTTTTTCAAAGTACCAGACAGAATAGACACTCAACAAATATTGCTTGAATGAATAAATAAATTAATAAAGTAAAAAGGTAGGATTCACCTTAAACAGGAATATCTATTGGTCAAAGTATCTATTGGTCTCTTTTGGTTGCAAGTTACAGAAAACCCAAGTCAAAGTGGCTTCAGCAAAAACAGGTATTTAACTGGTTAATGTAATGGAAATATTTCATGGGTGCTGAATCTAAGAATTCAAACAAGGGCATCCCATAAGGACCTGGTTTCTCCTTGGATCTTGGCCCTGCTTTCCACTGTTTGCTTCTTTCTTGAGCTCTAAATGGTATAGTCTTACCTGCTTCCAGCAGAAAGGAGAAGGGATCACTCCTCAACAGTTCCAGAAAAGCCTTGACTAGATCTCTGTGACTCTGAAGATGTCACATACCCACCCCTGAGCCAGTCACTTTGGTAGGGGAAATGCAATGTCCTATTCAGTCAGGTCTGGAGAATACAGGAGGTGGGAGAAGGGAACGGGGGATAATGTTGATGAAAGAAAGTGAGGGTGTGTGGTTAAAAAGAAAAAATCAGGATTAGAGTAAATAGATGCTGCTTCTACTCAGAAGCCAAGTCAATCAGACTAAATAAGAAAAAAGTCTTATGAATACACACTGTATGTGACCCACTTGTGCCTTACCTGCGGTCTCTCCACCTTTCTACTACAGCATTTCTGCAGCAACCACATGCACATGACAGCACCTGATCCCTCACCTCAACTGCATTGCCTACTCTCACTTTCAATTCTGGGGCTTTCTCTGGCACAGCCCCAAGGGATACCAGCAGGAACCCAACCAGCCATTCTGACACAAGTGCAAGCCTGGAAATGTAAGGGAATTAACCACCCATGAGGCATGTAATGACAATGAGCAATGGAAACCAGTGGTTAAACATTCTCTTCTTCTCAGAAGACAATCTTATGTGGTTTCTGGTGGGTATGGACTGAGCCCCATGCCCACAGCAAACACCAGCTCAATAATGTGGCCTGACACTGGCTTTCTTTCCTTCCTTATGTCACTCTCCCCATTCCTGCTCCCCAGGATCATTGCCTAAAATTACCTACCTGTACACAAATCCTTGCCTCAGGCTTTGCTTTCCAACAGCAGAATCTAGGCTAATGCATGTACACACACACACACACACACACACACACACACACACACACACCCATCTGCAGAAGGCTAAGGCAACACAACAAACTATGCCTTTCACTCTTCCTTGAGCTTCAAATCCTTTGTCCAATCCACAAACTTTTCTCTGTTCAGTTCAGTCACTTAGTCGTGTCCGACTCTGCGACCCCATGGACTGCAGCTCATCAGGCTTCCCTGTCGATGACAAACTCCCAGAGCTTGCTCAAACTCATGTCCATGGAGTTGGTGGTGCAATTCAGCCATCTCATCTTCTGTGGTCCCCTTCTCCTCCCGTCTTCAATCTTTCCCAGCCCCGGGATCTTTTCCAATGAGTCAGTTTTTTGCATCAGGTGGCCAAAGTATTGGAGTTTCAGCATCAGTCCTTCCAATGAGTATTCAGGACTGATTTCCTTTATGATTGACTGGTTTGATCTTGCAGTCAAAGAGACTCTCAAGAGTCTTCTCCAACACCACAGTTTAAAAGCATCAATTCTTTGGCATTCAGCTTTCTTTATGGTCCAACTCTCATATCTGTACATGACTACTGGAAAAACCATAGCTTTGACTAAACAGACCTTTGTCGGCAAAGTAATGTCTTTGCTTTTCAAAATGCTGTCTAGGTTTGTCATAGCTTTTCTTCCAAGGAGCAAGCATCTTTTAATTTCTGGCTGCAGTCACCATCTGCAGGGATTTTGGAGCCCAAGAAAATAAACTTTTCTGCCCACCTTCAAATGGACCTCAATAATTTTGCTATGTGTTTCTCTAAGAGAATAAAACCTACTTGAAAACTCCCCCTACCCCAAAAATTCTCTACCTTCTGAGAAGTGTTCCCTCTCTAATCAAGCACAAAGGATCAAGGTTATTAAAAGGAAGCAGCAATGGAAGACCAGGAAATGGGAATAGAAGGTTATTCGTGACTTGGGCCTTAAAGGGCAAACAGGATTTTCATATACAAAGAAGTGATGTGGGGACCCCCTGGGCTGACATCTGGAATGGGGAGCCACACTGGGGAGCACATCTATCTCCCTAGTGAGAAGAGATAATGTCAGCTCAAGACACCACAATGCACTTCCAGAAAACCCAGAGAGGCCAGAAAATAAGTAGAAATGGTATCTGCACACACAACACCTAACCAACCCACAACGCAAATGCTGCTTTTCCAAAACTGCAGAAATACAAAAATCAAGATATTTTAACATCCATAACATATATAACGTGTTTTTAAAGCACAAAGATTCCACAGCTATGTAAGCAAAGGATGAAAATAGATGAATTACTTGAGAGGAGTCAGAGCTGGATAAGAAAGGGGGAACTAGACAACCACGTTAATCAAAGATATGCAAATTTAACAAGATGCCATTTTTATAGCAAAATAATCATAACCAGGGGCATCCCAGGTGGAGCTAGTGGTAAAGAACCCACCTGCGAATGCAGGAGATACAACAGACACAAGTTCAATCCCTGGGTCAGGAAGATCCCCTGGAGAAGGGCATGGCAACCCACTCTAGTACTGTTGCCTGGAGAATGCCACAGACAGAGGAGCCTGGCAAGCTACAGTCCAGAGGATCAAAAAGAGTTGGACACAACTCTAGAGACTTAGCATGGATGCAATCATAATCAAGACTGGCAGCCTATGTGTTACTCTGTGTATTTATTCACTCAGTTGTGTCTGACTCTCTGTGACCCCCCTGCAAATGGTCCTCTATCCATGGAATTCTCCAGGCAAGAATACTGGACTAGATAGCCATTCCCTTCTCCAAGGGATCTTCCTGAACAAGGGATTGAATCTGTATCTCTCACTTTGCAGGCAGATTCTTTACTGTCATGAGACTATAAATTGAATGCTATTTGGAAAGCCACTGACAAGACTATCAAGACTGGACATGGAACAACAGACTGGTTCCAAATAGGAAAAGGAGTACGTCAAGGCTGTATATTGTCACCCTGCTTATTTAACTTATATGCAGAGTACATCATGAGAAATGCTGGGCTGGAAGAAACACGAGCTAGAATCAAGATTGTCGGGAGAAATATCAATAACCTCAGATATGCAGATGACACCACCCTTATGGCAGAAAGTGAAGAGGAACTAAAGAGCCTCTTGATAAAGGTGAAAGAGGAGAGTGAAAAAGTTGGCTTAAGCTCAACATTCAGAAAATGAAGATCATGGCATCTGGTCCCATCACTTCATGGCAAATAGATGGGGAAACGGTGGAAACATTGTTGCACTTTATTTTGGGGGGCTCCAAAATCACTGCAGATGGTGACAGCAGCCATGAAATTAAAAGACGCTTACTCCTTGGAAGGAAAGTTATGACCAACCTAGATAGCATATTGAAAAGCAGAGACATTACTTTGCCAATAAAGGTCCGTCTAGTCAAGGCTATGGTTTTTCCTGTGGTCATGTATGGATGTGAGAGTTGGACTGTGAAGAAAGCTGAGTGCCGAAGAATTGATGCTTTTGAACTGTGGGTGTTGGAGAAGACTCTTGAGAGTCCCTTGGACTGCAAGGAGATCCAACCAGTCCATTCTGAAGGAGATCAGCCCTGGGATTTCTTTGCAAGGAATGATGCTAAAGCTGAAACTCCAGTACTTTGGCCACCTCATTCGAAGAGTTGACTCATTGGAAAAGACTCTGATGCTGGGAGGGATTGGGGGCAGGAGGAAAAGGGGACAACAGAGGATGAGATGGCTGGATGACATCACTGACTTGATGGACGTGAGTCTGAGTGAACTCCAGGAGTTGGTGATGGACAGGGAGGCCTGGCGTGCTGCGATTCATGGGGTCGCAAAGAGTCGGACACTACTGGGTGACTGAACTGAACTGAACTGAAAACCCTTTTATTAACTTTGATTACACAATTTCATCTTTGGGAATCTACATTAAGAAGATAATCCTTGACACAGAAAAACATCTGAATTTATAATTATCATGCCCATTTGCAGCATTATAATAGCAAAAAAATAAGGAACACTATGTTTTAATAAAAGAATGCTAATGCAAATTATAGCCTGTTTTCTATATTATGTAACAATTTAAATGATATTCAAAGATTTACAATAATATAAATGCTTAACATCATATTAAATAAATTTGAAAACAAAATTATATATGCAATATAATATATATATATATATATATATGTAGGAAGAATAGCAATACAGGTACAAAAGTTTGAAGAAATAAACACCAAAATGCTAACAGGCATTGTCTTTGAATAACGGTACCAACTTTTCTATATTTTAAAATGTTCTACAATTATACCTAGTGGCAAAATGTTACTTTTATTACTTATTTCAAAAAACATATTATTGGTTTAAAATTGTATTTGTATGGTGAAGACAAAAACCATATAAAAATATACCTACATGTGATCAAGTATCAGGAAAAACACAGAAATATGAACGGCTGTTGCATTTAGATCCAATGACCAGAGCAGTTTTCATTTCCATTATGGTATTCACAGCATTGTTTACAAACCCTGCCCCATGTATACTCATGAAGAGACAACGCTTATGTTGATTTGAAGATGGCTGGCCCCTCTGCTCCACTGGGATGGGTAGAAATAGATGTCAAGGGAAGAATCAAGTCATGGCCCTGGAAATCGTGTGGAGTAAATACTCACAAATATAAAACCAAGCAGGTCTTCCCCCAAGTCTGAATTAAGGATGATTTAGGGAATCATTCAGGGAGCTTCATCCCTAATTACACTCCAAAAATGTTAAAACATGAGCTTCTTGACTATCAGAACCTATTACACTGGTAGATCCCTCAAGAAGCAAAACTGAGGGGCAGAAAGTCTCAGTGCATATAAACACATTCACGTGTATAAACATACATGGTCTCAGATAATGGGGTCGAGTGCATTTGACCACAGCAAGGACATGACCATCTTAGAAAGTGCCAGCTTCCTACCTTTGGACCCAGTAGTAGTTACTTTCAGTTTCTGGAGAACAAAGTTCAAGCACTGATTCCAAAGTGAAGGGCTTGAGGGAAAGAAGGAGCTTGGACTAAGCCAAACTGCCGTTTCATTTACTGAAAGCTTCAAAATATTACCAACTCTGTTTGAAATGCATCAGCAACGGTTCATTTTTTTCCTTTTTATCAAAACACATTTAGACTGTGGTCAATGACAGCATAAATCTTAAATAGAAAAGATACAGGAAAAAAAAGACCACCCGGGTAGAACATAACTGTAAATGTGTCCATAAAACTATATTTGAATTCTGATCTTATACACAGAAATGCATTTAACCTTCCCAGCAAGAGGCTTTCACCAACTTCCAAAGAAAGTGTGACCAATTAAGCTAAAGAAACTTTAAGAGTCAATTTTAATTACACTGAAAGATGCTCCAGTCACTTCCCAGCTCCAGCTGAAGTTTTTACTAGAGAGGGCTGGAACCAATTTATGTGCTTTTATGTTGCGTCTAGACTTTAATAAGCAGTTTGAGCACGAAGCCAGCCGAACCCAGCATCAAGCAGGCTGTAGGGTACCCAGCTCATAGAAACACAGTAGTCCTCAGGGCCCCTCCCAAGCCCTTCTTGCTGCTATCAGAGAATCTCTCTCACCATGTGGCTCCAAAAGCAACAGGATCTAGTCTTTGTTGATAAGATTCATGACACTTCCTTAACTTAGTTCAAGTTTTTCTTTGCCATCTCAATCCCAAAGGCCTCCTGAGATCATTCACTCTAGCTTTCTCTTATGTAACTTTTATTACTTATTTCAAAAAACAGATTATTGGTTTAAAATTGTATTTGTATGGTGAAGACAAAAACCATATAAAAATATACCTACATGTGATCAAGTATCAGGAAAAACACAGAAATATGAACAGCTGTTGCATTTAGATCCAATGACCAGAGCAGTTTTCATTTCCATTATGGTGTTCACAGCATTGTCTGCAAACCTTGCCCCACGTACACTCATCAAGAAACAATGCTTATGTTGATTTGAAGATGGCTGGCCCCTTTACTCCACAGGGATGGGTAGAAATAGGTGTCAAGGGAAGAATCAAGTCATGGTCCTGGAAATCGTGTGGAGTAAATACTCTAGCCTTTCTCTTATCCTTAAGAATAACCGGGGGAAATGGAGAAAGGCGACTTGGAACCAGGTGCACCCAAAAGCACAGACCATCCGGAGGTGGAGTCACCCACCAGCAAGTGATCTTCAGTAAGTCATGTGGCCTCCCTGAGCCCCCATTTCCATAGCTGTAAAATGGGATGCCTACATGGAAGGTCTGTGTAGATGAAACACAGTAGTCTCTGCAGTTGACTGAAGCAAGAATCCTGTACAGGTGGTCTATTTAAGGGAGTGCTGTCAAGAGAAATCAGGGCGTGAGTGGCTGGGCAGGAAAGGGGAAGAAGCAGAGCAAGGGCTGAATTTCCCTCAAATCCCCAGCCTCTGTCTGGTCCTATAAGAAGCTCCAGAGCTACTTACCACTCAGAGTCTGCCATGCATTAAGACAACGGAGCTGGCTTCCCTAGTCCCACCCCCGGTCAGTCTTGGCTATAGAGTCAGGCTGGGGTTGTTGGGGAATGTAAACTCCCAGGCCCTCATGTCGCTTGGTGTAGGTAAAGCAGCTCTGAGTGCCCAGAGGCAACCTTCTGACAGTCAGAGGTTCAAGCTGTTGACAAGAGATGGCATAGGGGCACCAAACAAGCAAAGGGAATGTAGGCATGACATGATGGCACCTGACTTTGCAATCGGTGTTGGGGAAATATGATAACAATAGCAACTATTACTATAGCAACCAATAATTCTTAACATTTTTGAGGATCAAATATCTCTCATGAAGCACTTTACATGTCTTAGCCAACAACTTACAAAGTATGTTTGGTTACTGTCACCATCATACAGTTGGGGAAACTGAGGCTAAGAAGGATAAAGGAAACTGCTTACACACTCCCAGAGGCAGTAAAGCTGAGTTGAGAATCCCATTCCTATAACTCCAGAAGCCAGAACCCAAGTTCCCAAGTACTATACTAGTGCTGTCTATGAAACGTCTAAATTAAGAGCCAGATGACAACCATCTTCATGGAGTCTGAGCACATTATGGGAATGCATACACCTGGCAGGTTTTAGACAACTGAGTGAAATAAAATTCCAAACAAAACGCTTACACAAGGCTTAGGTACTCCAAAGGAGAAAGATTGAGACTCCTGAATCTCTCTTCTTTTTCTCATGAATACCAGATGCTCCATAGAGAAATCTGGTCAACATCCACTTAGGTTAAATGTTTAAGTCTTTGGGGCCCATATTTCCAATATTCACTCTATAGGGTAGTAACTTACAGAAGAGAGAAGGTAATCTCCTGGTTCCATGAGCATCACACACGTTTATTGGCAAGGGGAACACGAAAGCTGTTTGGCGTGTCTGCTCTGCCTGGGTCTTACATCTTCAAGCAGCATGAAGTAGATGCTGAGCTTGTTAGGGCTGCCTTCTCTGGATCAGTGACAGCAGATATCTTTGATCATTACTGTGTGTCACATAATTGCTCTCAGACCAAAAAAAAATAATAATAATACTCTTGTTTACTATTAATATATACCATTTGCAGACATATTTTCAAGGGTTTTTCTACAAAAATGCAAAGGTGTCACTGATAAGTTTTAGATTGAACTAAATGAAACTGCCATTTTTGTAGTTTAAAAACAGATGAATATCAGCAAGCTCACATGGCACAACCCCATAAGTTATTGAGAGCAAAAATTTTTTTAAAACCTAAAGAGATGTCTCATAAATCTTCATGGTCCTTTCAAATGGCTGAATGATATGTAACGTGAGTAAACAGGCAGCGTTGTTTGCTAAAACCAGTGATGTTTGACCAGAATGAGAGATAAGTGACAATGAATAATCCAAACTGGTGGCAGATCCCCTAAAAACTGTGAACCAACCAAACACTTTAGCCAAACAAGGAGAAAAGGACTGATTTGGGTTTCCTCTAACTGGCCTCATGAAAGTGATCTAAATAAGTGGGTAAATAGACCAAAGGAAGGTAGCAAAAAGAACAAAAAGAAAGAAATCATGAGTCTGGGTAACTGTCAGACTGGATAACAAATGCTGCACATACATTTTGGCCTCCAAGCCCCTCCCCTCGCATGCCTGCTGCTGCAGCCCATGTATAACTATGAGTTACACATCTCATTAAAAGGCTCTATTTCAGCTAATCTGTATAACTATGAAACTTGAAAACTCAAGATTCAAAAGGCAAAACCAAAACAGTTCTTCTCCATCATTACCAAGAGCTATAATCACTAGCCCTTGTGTCTGAGAGTGACAGATAACATCCATGGCAGATGGGTTTCTAGGCAGTGCCTTCCTAGACCATCAAGGACATGGGAGAAGGAGTAGCCATGCATGCATCATACATCTGTCCTCCTGACCTAGGCTTCTGTTGACTTTTCTGTAGAAGACACCTAGAGATTATCATACTAAGTAAAGTAAGTCAGAAAGAGAAAGACAAATATCATATGATATCACTTATATATGGAATCTAACATATGACACAAATGGATTTACTTACAAAACAAGACCCATAGACATAGAAAACAAACTTAATGGTTACCAAAAGAGTATAAATTAGGAGTGTGGGATTAGCAGATACATACTACTGTATATAAAAAAACAAGTAACTACCGATAGCATAGGGAACTATATTCAATAACCTGTAATAACAGAAAGACTATGAAATTATATGTAAAGTATATATATAAAGCAGAGACATTACATTGCGAACAAAGGTCTATCTAGTCAAAGCTATGGTTTTTCCAGTGGTCATGTATAGATGTGAGAATTGGATGATAAAGATGGCTGAGGGCCAAAGAATTGATGGTTTTGAACTTTGATGTTGGAGAAGACTCTTGAGAGTCCCTTGGACTGCAAGGAGATCCAATCAGTCAATCCTAAGGGAGATCAACCCTGAATATTCATTGCATGGACTGATGCTGAAGGTCCAGTACTTTGGCCACCAGGTGCAAAAAGCCAATTCATTGGAAAAGACCCTGATGCTGGGAAAGACTGAGGGCAGGAAGAGAAGGGGGAGACAGAGGATGAGATGGTTGGATGGAATCACCAATTCAATCAATGGACATGAGTTTGAGCAAACTCTGGGAGATAATGAAGGACAGGGAAGCCTAGCATGCTGCAGTCCATAGGGTCACAAAGAGTGAGTCATGACTTAGCAACTGAACAACAAGATATATATATAAATATATATATATATACACACATATATATATGTATAAACTAATACAACATTGTAAATCAACTATACTTTGATAAAAAAATTTTAATTAACAAAAAGTGATAATATCCCACAAAGTCTTGTTACATCCCCATCTCTCTGAATTTGCTTCAGAAAATTCAACATAGGCACTGGTGGGCCTATGAACATCATTCCCATTATCTCGGAAGGACCACTTTTAAGTTATTGAAGAACTATATGGGACATGTGCAGAGACTTGGTCTCCTAACCATGTAATGTTAGCTTTTTCCACACAAACGTGGTAGAAGTGATATTGATAGGAGTTTCAAGTTACTGAGTTGCCTGATGCACTTGATCCTTAGGAACGTAAACCCACTTAGTTCTTACAACTACCCCTGAAGCTGAGGATTTGTCCTGGACAGCATGTGACATGTTTAGATCCATTATACATGCAATCTCTGAACCGGTCCAGGTTCCATCGAGAAAGAGCTGGCCCACCCAAAGTGTTCACTGATGAGTTGAATGAAGGGACTGTTTACAAAACAGAGGTGACAGTTAAGCGAACAAACCAGAGATGGTGAAGTACCCAGGATCCAGCAAAAGTTGGAAGCCATTACCCTGAAGGCCTCGAGAAAAGGACTGTTACTAAAATGCAAGAGAGAGCCGTAGTCATGATACAGGTGCTAATGGACACAGGCTGGGCACTGTCAAAACCACAGTCAGATGGCAGGGAGTGGAGATGAATACGTACCCCAACCTTTTTCTCTTCCACTGTCTGATCTCCTGCCAATGCTCCCCATTAATTTAACCTAATAGGAAACCCGACATCAATGGAGTACAGACAATACAGTTTATAGATGTCAGTCCCCAGGGCACATAAGAGGGTGAAGAAGAATGGAGAATGATCTGGAGGAGCAAATGGAGATTATCAAGGATCACCCCCCACTGAACAACATAACCATGTTTAATGTCATGGGTCCCTGTTGGTTGGGCTACTGAAGATGGTTTCAGGGATTGGATCCTGAGCCAAAGACAACTGTTCATAGGCTGAGCCAGCTCTGAGGAAGCCTGGCATGAGAACTCTGACCAAGAGCACTCCTTATTTGATGGTTACCTCCTGACTCACTATGCTATTGGTGATGCTATTGGTGAAGTTTGAATGTGATACAAGGTCAAGGAGAGAGAATGACAGAGTAGAAACAACAAAAAGCCATGAAGGCAGAGTGGAGACAGACACACAGAGAGATAAGAGAGACAAGAATAAATCATGCCATGAACATGGAAGTGCTTCTCATGAAGGAACTGCTTTCTGCCTACGTGGTGACCACTTGGTGCATTTCCTTCAGTGCCTCTGTCTCTTGTAGTAAAATCTCTGATCTGCAGAATCACCTGACCCTGCCTTTGATCCTTACAACCTAAATGGCTCTAACAGCAAACCACAAGTTTCCCTGATTTTACAGTTGAACTAACTGAGCAAGAAGAATTAAGAATATACCCAAGCTGATACAGAAAATAAGTACCCACCAATGAATTCAAACCTGGTTCCATCTGTCAAAAGTCCACGGGCTCTCCACTGAGCAACATTGTCAGATGCAACCCAGGACAAAGCTGTCCTAATAACAGAAGGACAGTTTTCTGATTTTTCCAAGAAAATTCCCCAATGATGGCAGAATTTCTGCCATTACCAGTTGATAAATGCTCACGCTTTTCTGGGTCTGAAGCTCACAGCCTTCTAAAAGCCATTCATAACAGTCTGTCTAACTAAAAGATGTTAAGAGGACCATCTCAGGGATGTTGGCAGATGTTCCTGGCTAAAAAGGCTTTCTGGAATATAAGGGTAAGATATTTCACATCGGTTTCCATTTCCTTTCCTAGATCCCTCGAGATCTGAATGTGACGAAGACATACTGGGAACAGTGTGTGACACTTCTTCCACAACAAACAATACTTGATCTTAGGAAAGACAGAAACTATTTCCACTATATGCATAATAAAAGACTGCATCTTCCATTGCTTTAGCTCGTAAACATTACCAAAGTAACAGAACCATAATTAGTAACATAACTAAAAATTAAAACAATAAGGAGTCATTAGAGGGGTGAGCAGCTGAGGCCTGGAAGATGGGGAGAACAGGTCAAGATGTGCAGAATGTTCTAAGCCCTCCTGCCTTGTGGAGGCTTATGTTCCAAGACAGTGTAAGCACGTTTCATAATTCCCACACAGTCCTCTTCATGGTCTTATCATTAATTTAAAGGGAAAGTTCATTTCCACAGGCCAAGCTTCACAGTGAATGTTGAGAACCCAGTCCAGTGGTGGAAAAAGCTCTAGAATGTTTTTCCACATTCAAACCAGGGCTTCCTTATCAAGTTCATCAAAGCGTTTTTAAAAAATACAAATGTCTCACCAATTTGCCCAGGAAGAATAAATCTTCACAGCCACCTCAAAGGCTTGACAACTTTATTTTCATTGTGTAAAGCTGGGTGGGTCCCCCTGAACTGGGCTTCCTAAAGAGACCCAGCCCTTCTCCACAGTCTCCAGTCCTGCCACTCCAGTGAGTGTGATCAAAGGGGGAGGAAAGCTGAGCCGCTGAGCCTCGAGGAATAAAACTAAAACAACAGATTTGTTTCTTGGCTTCTCTCTTAAATATGTTCAGAGTGTTTAAAGCCCTGTAAGGAAACGCTCTGGGGCCCTGGATATGAGACAGGCACATCTAAGCCCTTCCCAAGAGGAAACCTCTCACCTCGGTGGGGTAAATTAGCTCATTAAGAGCAGCCAGAAGCAGGCAGGAAACCTGGGAAGTAGAAGCTTTAATTCAAAGCACAAAAAATTATAGATTTCTTTACACATTAAAAAAGCATTTATCTTGGCTAAAAATGAAACGACTTTTCAATGATCAACACATGGTTTAAATCTGCTGTGCTAATTTATATCTGTCCACCAGTCTGTCCAGTTGTTCAGCTACCAGGAAATTCAATTACCTTCAAGAAATCTTTCCTGAACACCTACTATGTGCCTGTGGCACATCTGTGACTTGTGTAAATACAAACAACAAAAATAGAAGGCAGGTGTATACCTCCTTGTTCAGGAATGTGTACTGAAGACTGGAAGACACTTTTATTTCACTGAGTGTATTTTTGCATTGAGCTTGGATGAGAATAAAGTACAACGGAACATTAAAAAGTGCTGCGTTCAGTGGAATCAGTGCTGAGACATGTAGAGGGAGGAATGGGTCAAAAGGCGGCAGCAGATTGAAAAAGGGTGAAGTTTCTTTGGAAGATATCCTAGCACAAACAGGACCTGAACTGACCCTGAAGGATGTCAGTGTGGCCTCTGAAAGATCTGGCTTCGGTCTCTGCTCTACTGCTGGGATCTCTGACTATACCAGTTCTCTGGGCCCTAATTTGCCCCTTCAGAATAAACACATTGGACTTGAATTATTCTTTCATTCATTCACTATTCAGAACCAACTACCCATATCAGATGGTCTTGGTGTTTTAGGGTGAAGTCTATGGGTTTGCTTTGACCCAAGGCATGAAAGAAAGATCTCTGCTCTCCAGCAAGGGCTCAGACATACATGGCACCGTGACAAGTCCCATTGTTACCCTCCGTTTACTTATCAAGACATCTAGGTTGGCTCTGGGGAAACAGGACACAGCATTGGTTAAACCTAGCTGGGAGAGGGGACAAGGAAACTGTGAAATACAGACAACTGCAGGAGAAATGTCATAAAGGCAATACTTCGCATCTATTGGGTTCACATGCACTGATACGATTAGGTAGTGACAAGACTCAAAGGCAGTGGAGGGGTTCAGAGAAGAGCTGCCATTTGGCTTAAAGTAAACAGAATTGACAGTCCATTAGAGGCTGGTATGGCATCCTGAGCCATGTGGCCAACTGCCAACAGATCAGCAACAAGAATTGGGACACTCAGGACTTAGCTCCAGTCCTGTTACTGGGTGACATTCAGTTCAGTTCAGTTACTTAGTCGTGTCCAACTCTTTGCAACCCCATGGACTGCAGCACGCCAGGCCTCCTTGTCCATCACCAACTCCTGAAGCTAACTCAAACTCATGTCCATTGAGTCGGTGATGCCATCCAACCATCTCATCCTCTGTCATCCCCCTTTCCTCCCACCTTCAATCTTTCCCAGCATCAGGGTCTTTTCAAATGAGTCAGCTCTTCATATCATGTAGCCAAAGTATTGGAGTTTCAGCTTCAACATCAGTCCTTCCAATGAATATTCAGGACTGATTCCCTTTAGGATGGACTGGTTGGATCTCCTTGCAGTCCAATGGACTCTCAAGAGTCTTCTCCAACACCACAGTTCAAAAGCATCAATTCTTCAGCACTCAGCATTTATAGTCCAACTCTCACATTCATACATGACTACTGGAAAAACCATAGCTTTGATTAGATGGACCTTTGTTGACAGAGTAATGTCTCTGCTTTTTAATATGCTGTCTAGCTTTGTCATAGCTTCTCGTCCAAGGAGCAAGCATCTTTTAATTTCATGGCAGCAGTCACCATCTGCATTGATTTTGAAGCCCAAGAAAATAAAATCTGTCACTGTTTCCATTGTTTCCTCATCTATTTGCCATGAAGTGATGGGACCAGATGCCATGATTTTAGTTTCTGAATGTTGAGTTTTAAACCAACTTTTTCACTTTCCTCTTTCACTTTCATCAAGAGGCTCTGGGTGACGTTACCTACATTGCTTGAACTGCTGAACTTCAGGGTCTACGTTTTAAACTTGGGTTGATAAAATGTATGTACATTTCCCCTCTCACATCTCAAAAAGAATGTGGAGAAATGAATAGTAATAATAATATCCAGCATATTCAGAATACTAATTTTATATCAGTTTCATGTCCTGTGCTCAGTCATGTACAACTCTTTACGGTCCCATGGATTGTAGCCCACCAGCTCCTCTGTCTGTGGAATTTTCCAGGCAAGAATACTAGAACGGGCTGCCATTTCCTCCTCAAGGGGATCTTCCCCACCCAGGGGTTCAACCCATCTCTTGCATCTCCTGCACTGGCAAGCAGGATCTTTACCACTAGCATTCATGTATTAGTTCTGGGCAGAGTCTGTATGCCTGATTTTTCTTGAACATAATACCAGCCTCTTTGAAAAAGGTACCATGTGCAGTTGAATGTTCAAAATTATCTTCCTTGATAAAGTTTGAGGAAATTTATCCATTTGAAAAATCCCACAGCAACCTTGGGGCGTAAGACCAGTACATCTAATGCTGCTTGTTAAAGTTCAATAGAAGGGGCACACGTCTACAGGATATGCTTTGCTTGAGTGATTGAAACTATAATTAAACATCTCATATCGCCTTTGACTGTGTGGATCACAATAAACTGTGGAAAATTCTGAAAGAGATGGCAATAGCAGACCACCTGACCTGCCTCTTGAGAAACCTGTATGCAGGTCAGGAAACAACAGTTAGAACTGGACATGGAACAATAGACTGGTTCCAAATAGGAAAAGGAGTACGTCAAGGCTGTATATTGTCACCCTGCTCATTTAACTTATATGCACAGTACATCATGAGAAACGCTGGACTGGAAGAAACACAAGCTGGAATCAAGATTGCTTGGAGAAATATCAATAACCTCAGATATGCAGATATCACCACCTTTATGGCAGAAAGTGAAGAGGAACTAAAAAGCCTCTTGATGAAAGTGAAAGTGGAGAGTGAAAAAGTTGGCTTAAAGCTCAACATTCAGAAGATGAAGATCATGACATCTGGTCCCATCACTTCATGGGAAATAGATGGGGAAACAGTGGAAACAGTGTCAGACTTTATTTTTCTGGGCTCCAAACTCACTGCAGATGGTGACAGCAGCCATGAAATTAAAAGACGCTTACTCCTTGGAAGGAAAGTTATGACCAACCTAGATAGCATATTCAAAAGCAGAGACATTACTTTGCCAACAAAGGTTCATCTAGTCAAGGCTATGATTTTTCCTGTGGTCACATATGGATGTGAGAGTTGGACTGTGAAGAAAGCTGAGTGCCGAAGAATTGATGCTTTTGAACTGTGGTGTTGGAGAAGACTCTTGACAGTCCCTTGGACTGCAAGGAGATCCAACCAGTCCATTCTGAAGGAGATCAGCCGTGGGATTTCTTTGCAAGGAATGATGCTGAAGCTGAAACTCCAGTACTTTGGCCACCTCATTCGAAGAGTTGACTCATTGGAAAAGACTCTGATGCTGGGAGGGATTGGGGGCAGGAGGAGAAGGGGACAACAGAGGATGAGATGGCTGGATGGCATCACTGACTCGATGGACGTGAATCTGGGTGAACTCCGGGAGTTGGTGATGGACAGGGAGGCCTGGCGTGCTGCGATTCATGGGGTCGCAAAGAGTCGGACACGACTGAGCGACTGAACTGAACTGATCGTCTACCGTGCTTTTGACTAAACATAATAAGAAGTAAACGGCTGACAAATGTAAGGCACATGCCCTCCTATATGACACTCTCATCCACCCTGATGATGCCATTCTCAGACATGAAAAGAATGCTAATCAAAGACATACCCATTCTGATTTGAAGCAAACAACCCAGTGGTTTATAGAAAACTTCCTTTCTACGCTGACCCACAACCTAAACAAAAGGTCAAAATCACTTAAGTTGCTTCAAAATGAACTGTGGTGATACAAGCCAGCAAAGTGGGGTGGATGGAAGCCCATGCAAATCCTTTGTAAGTCACAGAACTAAGCAAACACTGGGAAAACCTGCTATTGTTTACTCTGATACTTTAGTCAACACTTTGGAATCATTAGCTGTGGGCCCTTGGGTAAAGTTGCTTTTTAAACCCACTATTTCACAGTCAAGGTCGACTTCTCCCCTAGCCAGCAGATCCATAACCCTGAAGGCCACATCCTCTGGAGCCTCACACACACATGTTCAGCTCTCACAGGCATCAACAGGGGGGCTTCTGAGACCCTGTGTCTGGATGGGGGTTACCTCCCTACTCTTTTACCTAAAAATGAAATGGTAAGGAGTCCAAATTCAGGTTTATCTAATATAGGAGACCAAAAGCAAGAAAGAGCACATTCAAACTGAACTACAGATGATTCTAAAATGTCTTGACACCAGAAATTTTATTAACATCAAGCAGTATAACTAATTGGAGACATGTTAAAGTATCTCCTCACCAAGGCTTCAAAACACCCATTAATGAAGAATGTAGTGGCCACATATTATCAGTGGAATTTAGTAATCCAATTACTGTAGAATATAGCCTCTTGGCTTCCATATTTGCACAAAGATATTATGTGTGTGTGTGTGTGTGTGTGTGTGTGTGTGTGTAGGCCTTCCCCAGTGGCTCAGTGATGAAGAATTTACCTGCAATTCAGAAGCCACAGGTTTGATCCCTGAGTCAGGAAGATCCCTGGAGGAGGGCATGGCAACCCACTCCAGCATTCTTGCCTGGAGAATTCCATGGACAGAGGAGACTGGCAGGCTACAGTCCATGGGGTCGCAAAGAGTCGGACACAACTAAAGCGACTTGGCATGCACACACATACACACGTATGCTTTTCTGGAAGGCAGGGGTCTTCAACCTCAGCCATGCAGCCACTGGCACTAATTAATGGAGTAGCTTTCAGGAATCGGTGAAGCTCTCTGAGGTGTATTTTCATTTCTTTTATTGAAAACGACCCCCAAAGCACTCAGTGCTCTAAAATTCTGTGACATGTAAGTACTAAATGACAGACAGTAACAGTACAAGTCAATAAGGATTGCTAGAGAGAATTATAAACTTAAAACCTCAGGGCGGTATGATTACCTTCAATTATGAAGGACAAGACATTAATCATTAACTCTGAACCACTGGCAAAGGAGCTAAATTAAGTAAGTACTAAGGTGACTTTCTGGCCTGTGCCCAAGATGAAGCCCTAAGCAGTTAGACTGGTACAACTCCCACCCTAAGAATTAGCAGGATGTACGACCAAGGCCAGGCAAACCTAAGCTGCCTGGGATTACAAAAGGGAGAACACATGTATACACTGTGTGTCTAGATAATTCTCCAAAGTCAGGATTTGAGCCCCAGGGCCATTGACAGAACAAAGAATACCTGGGTCAAGGCATCCCTTCATTTCCAACAGGCTGGGTTCATTCGCGAGTCATACAGGAGGTATATTCTGCACAAAAGATAAGTGTCTTAGCCAGCTCACAGAAATCTCAACAAAGAACCCCATCCCTCCAAACAGTCAAATAATTATTTTAATGAGACCAAAAGTTACATGCAAAAGTGTTTCCAAGCACTCAGAAGAAAAGAGTGCACTCCACCCCGACCTCAGCACACACATAGTAGGTAGGCAGCTGATTTCACCCCCAAATCAGCATTGGTAGTTTAGTTATGCAGGGTAAAAAGATTACACTCTAGACCCTAGTGGCAATGATGGTTTCTACATGGAGAAAAATTCTGTGGATTAGTCATCTCCCCAAACATGGCAATCATCAATGGGTGGCTCAATCTCAAAACAGTCTGTTGAGTAAAGGACACAAAATAATTATACTGTATGATTCCAACTGTAGGAAGTTCTAAAGCAGGCAAAACGAATCTACAGTGATAGATATCAAAACAGTTGGTTTTTGGCAAGGGGAGGAGGACTGTCTCATAGGAGCCCAAAGGAATTTTCTGGAGAAACAGAAATGTTCTGTGAGTTACATGTGGGTATGAATGTGTCCAAAATGACTGAACTCACATCAAATATCTGTGCATTTCACTGATGAGTAATTTATACATCTACTAAAATACATGTGAAAAAGAATGGATGGTCCCTCCTGGAGAGGCAGATGGTAACATGGGAGATGAAAATGACAATATTCAAGGACTTGCCAATGACAAGGGAGACACTATCTCTCTGACAAGGTCAAAGAGTGTAAGGAGGAAAAGACAGACTTGCCGAACACATTTTATAGTATGCATGGGACCTCTTATTTAAAAGCCCTGGTAACTAAAAAAGCAGTTTTTTAATCAGTTGAATGGGTGATACTCAGTCTAAAGTGACTGTAAGGGTGGGGGTGGATCAGGAGGCAAATGTGCTATTACCAGACAATGAACACCAAGATTACAAACTCCAACATCCCCATTTTGGTGTGCCGCTTCATAGATCGTGTCCCAAGGGCTTCAGGTTTTAAGACTATCCATTTCCTTGAGGTCATGGAGCCCCATTAATCTTCTCTGAAAGGCACAAACTGCATAGGACTTGAGAGTAGATGAAAATATCTACCCCTCTGCCCTGGCCCAACACCCAAAATACTGACATCACAGATTCCTTAGGGCTAGAGCACAGATGGGACTCTTAAGGACCCAATACCAACATTTTACCCACAGCCCACCTCTAACCCATGATATTGGAAAACTTGGTCTCCCTTTTGCAGATAAATTCTCCCTCAAGAAATGTCCTTCCTATCCTCCCCTGAACTTTCCACCTTAATTTCCTAAATCCTTAAAGGAACATTTCATCTGATAAATCCATCCCTCCTCCTAGCAGCTGAGTCTAGACTATAAGATGAGCCAATCTCCTGGAGCCCAAGAAGGGAGGAGGGTCCCTTCAACACCTGGGGATCAGACAAGGGAAACCACCAGACTGATGAAGAGATTCAAAAGACCTGGGTTGCTAACGTTTAGATCCTCTTCTGCCGTCGTTGTCTGTTGACAAGGAAACATCGTGGTGGCGACCTACTTGGACTGTTCAGAGTCACTGAGCACCCAGTCAAACCACCCCTGTCTTTACTCCCGCAGGTAACCCTGTCTCCATGCAAACATAGCAACCAACCAGGCTGATCATTGATACAAACAAACCACACTTCAGCCCAACAGAAGATCTGGAAACTTTTCAAAACTAAGAAATCACAAGCACCGAGAGGCAGAGTTATATATTTACCCCTTTCCTGAAAAAAGAACAACAACAACAACAAAAATCAAACCTGAGAATAAATCCACCTGTGAGTTCCTATCTCTACTGAGGTCACCCCAGATCCCTCCTCTTTATTGCAAACAGTTCAGAAGCCACTGAAGGAAGTTGGCCAATAAACCTTTTTCAACCCAAGATTAATGGCTGATTTGTCATCTGGGAGGGAAAGGTGAGCCTGCAGCCTCCGCCAAGGAAGCAAACCGGAGGCGGTGGGGCAGTTGATTTATGGGGTTGAGAGGCGGCTAATTAGAGCCTCATGGCGGAAGATAAGAGAGCCAAGGCATTTGGGGACAACGCGGGGAGGGGGCTGCAGAGTGCCCTGAGCAAACAGCCAGCTGGGTGGGGAGGAGAGAGGGCTCAGAAATCAGCTCCAGAGCAAAGCAGGGAGACTGGATGTGGATTCCAAGAACAAGCATGTGTGGAAAACTTCTGGAAGCCACGAAGGAGAAGCCCATGTTCTGGCACCTCAGAGATAGCCTGAAAACAAATCCCTGTGGCTTAAACAGCTCCGATGGCCCAGCAGTGGCCTGCACGCCAGGGTCACCAGCTGGCTTTCTTTGCCTTCTGAGCCCAGGGTCCCCCGACGCAGCCAGCCCAATGATCCCAAGGTGGGTCGGCTCAACAGAAATGATCATCCAAAACAATTTCTTGGATTTTCCCCTGGAAGCTTTGCCCTCCCAGCAGCTGTCAGGCGTCCCGAGGCAAAGAGGAGCTCGGCGGGGCTGAGCAGGCCACAGAAGGACCAGCCCGCAGAAGCCAGGCGGCCGGGGCCCACTGCGCCGAGTAGTCTCGGCGGGAGCCGGCGCTGCACCAGGGGAGGGGCTCAAGGTCAGGACCACTGTGACGGGGCAAGGAGAGGACCACCTGTCTCACCTTCCCAAAGAGAGCTCGTTCCAGGACAGCCTCGCGCCATTCGCAGTGGGTGTGAGTGCGCAGGGGCTTGTGCGCCGATTCCTGCACTCGGGCGCATGTGCACAGGTTCGCGAGCGCCCAGGCCCTGCGCATCACAGATAATCACCCTAGGGACCTGCTCCCTTCACTGGGGTGCTGTGTTTAGGTGTAGAAAAGAAGCCCGAGGTCCCTCAAGCATTGCCTTCAAACACAGTGGCCTTTGCCCATCTCTCCTTTCAAAAATGAGAGCAGAGAGAGAAAGGGTGAAAGAAGCAGGAACAAGGGAGAGGAAGAGAGTAAAAGGGAAAAGAGGAGGAGAGAAAAAAGAGAGCGGGGTAGACGAGAGAGACAGAGAAAGCAAGCAAGCAAGGCGAGCAGGCGGCTGGGGCAAGACCTCAGGGTCTTCTCTCTGCTTTTCCTGCCTTTTGATAAATCGCTGTGGTGGCCTGTGACTGTTGTCCCTATATGCTCAGGCGAACAGCTTTTCCTGGAGACTGTTCAGTGGCTGCCAGGCCGGCTGGAGCTGGGCAAGCAGCGCGGCTCTCACACTGCCCCCCCGTAACTCAGCTAGGGAAGAGAGCCTGAAGTCAGTGTTCACGGCGCAGAGCGGGCATTGCCCCAACACAATGAAATGGTAGTGGGCCAACTCACAGCACAGAGCTGGGATAATCGGCTTTTAAGGAGGTGCTGGGCACAGGGGCTGCCAGGACTGGGGCCCCCACCTGTGGGACCTGCCCCCAGCCACCTCCACCTGTGGGCCTCGCCTGGGCAGAAGACCTGCTGGAGACTAAGGGAGCCTCACTGGGCCCTCTTCCCTGGCTACTCCTCTCCATTTTGCCATTTGGGGCCCTCAGAGCACCTAAAATGTGAGGACAAAAGCCATTTCACAGGCACAGCCCTACGGCTTTCAGATGAGCCAGGGTGAAGGCCAGCAGATGGAGAAATCCCACAGCTGTGCCCAGTGCCCACGCTCAGTACACTCAGATGTTACCTGATACATCGGGACACCTGAGCACTGCCTGCACACGTGCTAAGTCAGTTCAGCCCTGTCCAACTCTTTGAGACCCCAGGCTCCTCTGTCCATGGCCAGGCAAGAATACTGCAGTGGACTGCTATTTCCTCCTCCAGGGGATCTTTCCAACCCAGGGATCAAACCCAAGTCTGCTGTGGCTCCCGCATTGCAGGCAGATTCTTTACCACTGAGCCACCAGGGAAGTCCAGTCCCCCAAATAACAAGAACTGAGTAGTGGAGTTAGACACTGCATATGTATCTATGTCAGTAGTTTCAAATAAACAAGGCAATTCATTTTACAAGATTTCACTTAATACACCTCTCTTAACGGACAGATTTTTTTTTTCACCTCCTCAATAAAGCTTAAATCAAAGAAGGGCCCAAGAAAGACGAAGGCACGAGCCTGGTGGCCATGTGAGGGCTGCACAGCCATGGCCTTGGATTCTTTCTGGAGTGATTGGTGTCCCTGGATTTAAACAGAATTTTTTCTTCAAAATTTCAATTTTATTTTATCCTGTGTTTTCTATCCATCTGCTTCTACCTGTCTGCCAATAGGCAGCTGTTAAGAAAGTTTCCTGTCATTCCAAGGTGAATCTGTTATCATCAGTAGCAACATCACCATTTATATTTGTACTCTAAGGATTGCAAAATTAAATTAGGTGACCTACAAAAAGGCTTCCCTGGTGGTTCAAATGGTAAACAGTCTGCCTGCAATGCAGGAGACCCAGGTTCAATCCCTGGGTTGGGAAGATCCCCTAGAGAAGGAAATGACAACCCACTCCAGTAGTCTTGCCTGGAAAATTCCATGGACAGAGGAGCCTGGCGGGCTACAGTCTATGGGGTCACAAAGAGTCAAATAAGATTGAGCAACTAACATTCCCACTCACAAAAATGCAAGCCAAAAAGCAAACTGACTTATGATTTGAAATAAAGGGTGAAGGGAAAATCAAGAGAAGAGATTAAAATGAAGCCTGAGGTTCTGTATCCTTGCAGAGCTGAGCTAGGACTTGGTTCTTCAGCTCAAAGAGGGAAAAAACATAATCCTTTAGGTCAGTGAATCTGAACTCAAGCCAAGCCTGATGTATGTGGCCTGGGGGTGGAGGGCCCAAGCTTCCATATTTTTCAAAGCTCCCCTGTGAGGTAACAGCAGACCAGCTACTCAGGAGACGAGCATCTCTGAAGCTCCTATGAAGGATAGGACACTGTGCTGTTTGGGGAGGAAAATAAAACCCTTTCAGTAACTCCTTTACAATGAAAGCAGTGAAGGGTGTTCCATTAAGATGTAAATATAGCACAGAGAAACACAGAGTAGCACATAGGAGATTGAGGCTGAGGGAAGGCCATTCCAAGGAAGAGAAGCAGTGTGAGGGGAGACACAGAGCACCCCAGTCATGAAATGATTAGCAGCCTGGCTGCAAGAGCACCAATACGGGCGGTTGGAACTTAGCAAGCTCGTGCAAAGGGGTTGTGAGGAATCCCGCTTGCCCTGCTCAAGGCCTGAGGCTAAGAACACAGGGTGAGTGATTACCTTCCATGGATTGCATCTCCATCTTCCATCTGTAACAGTGAAAGTTGCTCAGTCATGTCTGACTCTTTGTGAATCTGGGTTTGAATCCCAGCTCCCCTCCTAACTAGCATGTGAGAACTTGCACACACTGCTTACCTTTTTTGGGCCTCAGTTTCCTATCTGTAAAATGAGGACAGAAAAGTATCTACCTTGTAAGAATAAGTGAGATACTCTGTGTAAGGTGGTGAACATAACATCTGATACATTATTACTATCATTGCTTGTACTATTCCCTCTGTAATGAGAACAAGGGAATAAAATTATTTTCAGGGAATACCTTCTAGATGTATTAATCTTTTTATATAATATTTAATTTTGTGACAACTCAGTTGAATAGGCATTATTATTTTTAACTCCAGTAAGCCCATTGAATCTCAGCATGGTTGAGTATTATGCCCAAGTTCATACAGCAAGAAGAAGGTCAAATTGAGATCCAAACCCGGAAACTATAAAATATTGTAATGACTGGGGCCACTTTATAGTACAGGGAACAAAGCCTAAGTTTCAGAGACACCTCTCTCACTTACCCAGACCCCTGTAACACTCTGAATCTACTTTTCCATGCACACTTTTGTATTCTTTTTCTTAAGGAGCATATTTGTACAAGTTCCATATTTATATAAGTTTAGGTTCCCCAAAACCTGGATCCACCTTGATGATAATATATGAATGACATGGTATGATCAGAACTAGTTTCTAAAAAATGGGCAAGGGTAAAGTGATAGGAGGAAGACCAGGAGAAAATGTGTGTTGTGAGTAGAGATAAAGAGTTGAACATTAGGGACACTGCATTTGAGGGGTCCACAGACCACCCAGGTCAAGATGTTCCAAAAATGGGTCCAGAAAACATGTAGGGCAAGAGATTCAGATCAGCAGTAATGGATGGATAGTGTTGGAGACATTATTTCCCATAGAGAATGTTCTAGAGCATATGCTCTAGATGTCAAACAAGCACACAAACCCAGTATGCCTGCAATACAGTAGCCAGCAACCACCTATGGCTAAGTTAAATCAAATGTAAAATTCAGCTCCTCCAGCCCACTAGCTATGTATCAAGTGCTCAGTGGTACGGGGCAGCACAGATAGAGGACGTTGCCATCACCGCAGAAAGTTCTACTGGACAGTGCTGGCCCAGAAATCTAGAGGATGGTTGAGGACAGACTCACAGGGAAACATCCGAGGGACAAATGAAGAGGATAGTGAGGAAGGACAAAGGAGAATGACCAGCAGAGTCGGGAGGAGAACGAGGATGCAGAGAACCCAGCAAAAGGAAGAGTTTACTCAACAGCAGCCATCAGCAAAAGAGACAACCACAGACTCCCAGCACAGAATGAACACAGGTCCACACAGCCACCTGCAAACCCTGTGTCTTAGCCTGTCCAGCTCCTGTAACAAAATGGCACAGACAAGGCGGCTTATGAAAACAGAAATTTACTGCTCACAGTTCCGGAAGCTGCAAGTCTGAAATCAGGGAGCCAGCACGGTCAGGGGAGGGCCCTCCTTCGGGTCACCAGCTCCTCCTGTGTCCTCATTAATGAAAGGGGCCTGGGAGCTCTTTGGGGCCTCTTTTATAAGAGCCCTGATTCTGTTCAGGAGGGCTCCACCCTCAGGACCCAAGTACCTCCCAAAGGCCCCACCTTCAAACACCATCACACTGGGCTTGAGGATCCCAACACATGAGTGTTGGGGGTGGGGGGGACACATTTTCAGACCAAACCCCCTGCATGAGTGCTCCTGTAAGACCTTGAAAAGGCATTGTTTTTCTACAGCCACAAACAACATGCCCTGAACTTGGCCCTGCCCAGAAAGAAAACCTTGAGAAGGACCAAGGACAGCTGTAGCTGGAGAAGTAGATGCCTGGAGGCCTGCTTTCCCTCCCTCCCCACCACAGAATCCTTTAAAACCCTTTGCAAATGGACAAGGCACACGCCTGCCCATGCCAACACCCAGCTCTCCAGCGGGAGACTGCCTGCATACCTATGCAACTTCCTGTTTGCTTGTGCAATTACCTGCAGTGCAAGTAAGAATGCATGTTCTCAGTGTAGCCTTTTCTGCCCTGTGCATGTATGTGCATATTTTGAAGGTGCAAATGAGGCGCCAAGCATAACTTTTTAATGTAGCCCTAAAGGGGTACATTATTCTGACCAGCACTAACAAACCCGTCCCACATTAAGGCAGCAACTTTAGGCCCCAGCAGAGGCAACAATGTCAAACAAGCACACAAACCCAGTCTCCCCACGTGGCTCAAGCTCTTCTTATGCCCTTCACTCCTGCCTCCTCCTTTAAAGTCACTCTGCCTCCAAAACGCCTACTTTGTCCAAAGTCTCTCCAACCCCCTCCCCAGACTTCTGCTGCATCTCCTAGGGATTTATACGGGGACCTGGGTCTGTCTCCCCTCCCTAATTATGACCTTGTCTTTCTAAACTTTGTCCACTGCACTGGGTCACTAGTCAACATTTTGAAATGTGTCCAGGCACCCCTTCTCTTGGAACGTGCTCCTCAGTCACAGAGTCTGTAGCTGCAGCAGAGTCTGGCCAGGTGTTCAACCAACGTCTTCCCTTTTCCTCCTAACACAGCCGGACCAAGTTTCCCAGCCTCCCTTGTAATTGTATTTGGCCACATGATCCAGTTCTGGGTTTCCCAAAGGGGGAAAAGTGATTTGTATGACACTTTCAGGTTGAGATGATTAGGAGATGTTCCTTCTACAGATTTGCTGTCTTCCCTCATCTACTGGCTGGAAACAGAAGACATGGTGGAAGGCTACATGACCTTGAATGACACCACAGCTAGACAGAAAGAACTTAGGCTCCTGAATGACTGTGTGGATCAGAGTCCTCCCACGCCCACTCCCCTGCCCACCCTTACTTGACTGTAATAAAGGCAAGGAATAAACCTTTATTGTGTCAAAATCCTGAGATTTGGGGGTTATTTGCTATGGCAATCATCCTGCCCTGATGTTGTAAATGGATTACAAATTTTCTCCCAATTATTTCCCTTCCATTCAATGTAATTTAGTAGTTTCTTCCATCAAGTGTTGGAATCTATTTTCCATCCCTTAATCTAAGATTGGCCACAGACCTTGGTTTGGCAAATGAAACACAGCAGAAGTGACCGTGTGCCTCTCCAAGCCTAGCAGTCAAGAGGCAATTGCATGCCTTCACATGGTTATATAAAATGGTTTGTAATTAATCTGTTGAACTCTGCCAGTGAAAGGATGCCTCTCAGATCTTTCAAGTTGCTTTTAAAAGTTTGTACTCTTAAAAAATTTCACCACTTCCCCCAACAAAATGTATTTAGTCGAGATTTGTTTTGTAAATGATTCCTTTCATGGTCTTTGAAAAAGAAAAAGCCAACTTTAACCTCCATTCTTTACAAACGTCTCAGATTCCCTACTAAAAAAGGCTGGGGTTGTTTCAGAACTAAGATTAACAATACCTCTGTTGGTTTCAAAGACAAGGTGGGAATTTGATGGTCTTGAGACCTTCTATTTCATGCATGGAATGAAGACAGTTTGTCACAACAGCCTTTGGCCAGCTCCTGGAGTTTTTCTTTGCATTAATTATTGTTATGCCTAGTATCAGCATGCCTGTCCTTTGTAGAATGAACTAAGGTGTAACTGTAACATCCTCCTGTACCTTCACACATGGAAAAAACTAAAGCAGGTTTTTCTTAAAAGTTCTGTGTCTGATTTAACATTGTTTCAATGTTAAGCTCACAACAGCAGTAAATATGAAGTCGTTGTATTGATTATTTGAATTACATTCAGTTTTTCCACTTGTTTGCAAGGTCTCCATAAGAAGTCTATTTTTGGCTGAGATTTTTTTTCAGTGGTTCCACTCAAGGAAGTATTTGCTTGTTTTGAACAGCACTTCAGGTCTCTGATAAGTGCTTCTAAAATTTTATCTTATCCTCTGGAGATCTTGTTAAAATGCAGATATTCTGATGCAAAAGGCCTGGGGTCAGGACTGATATCTTGCATATCTAACAAGCTCCCAAAGTAATGTTGATGACACTGGTCCATGGACCACACAAGAGTCTAGAGTGGACTTTTACTGTGTTGGATTTTCCAATGCTTAAAATTTCACTTAGATGGAATATGATGGAGCACATGAATGAAGATCAGACCAGAAAATAGAAAGCGGTTTGCATAATACCTATAATTCACCCTGTGATCACCAGCCTAAACTCAGTCCTATGTGATGCCAACTGTGCTACCATTTTCTAGCTGGTCATTCGATGAATGAAATCAAGGCACATGTGTTCACACGGGAAGCAGCAGTGCTGGTGTGTCTTTATGTTCTCAATTCACATCTAAATTTCTTTCACAGTCTAAGGAGTCTGAATTCCCCTACTTCTTTCCACAGTTCACTTCCCTCTCCTTGTCTGTCACTATTACCAACTTTCCATCTTGAATATATATATATATTCTTTTTACTTTTTAAAATTTTTTATTACATCTTGAATATAGATCATATAAGCCTGCTCAGTTGCTTCAATCCTGTCTGACTCTTTGCCACCCATGGACCGAAGTCTGCCAGGCTCCTCTGCCCATGGAATTCTCCAGGCAAGAATACTGAAGTGGGTTGCCACACCTTCTTCCAGGGGATCTTCCTGACTTAGGAATCTAAACCATTTCTCCTGCAATACAGTAGGATTCTTTACCCACTGAGCCACTTGGGAAGCCCCAATATAGATCAACGAAGGCCAAATAACACAAGGTGATATCTACTGACCTAAGCACTCATGGTAAGGTTGGATCTTTTTAATCCACTTGTTTGGTCTACCTTTCCACTTGACAGCAATCTCTATAGGTGGGATTGTAAGTTCTATGGGTAGTACATAGAACCACTTCTGTAGGAGAGCTTTCCTAAGAGGCCTATAACCTGAGATTTGGGTTAAGCCCTTAAATGAGGATGTCTTTCAATTTCGTGATCACAGTGCTTGGATCAAGTGTGTGTTTTAGCTGTTAGTCCACCAACTAGGAAGGGGTATTCCTTATAGCTTGACACAGAATATGGTTCATGGATTAATAGAAAGATCCATCAATTGAGTAATAGAAAAGTAGGTTCTGGCTCCAATTCTACCTCCAAATTACCTAGACAGTGTATTAAAAAACAGAGACACCACTTTGCCAACAAATGTCTGTATAGTCAAACCTATGGCTTTTCCAGTAGTCCATGTACAGATGTGAGAGTAGGACCATAAAGAAGATTGAGTGCCAAAGAATTGATGAATTGATGCTTTCAAATTTTGATGTTGGAGAAGACTCTTGAGAGTCCCCTGGACTGCAAGAAGATCAAACCAGTCAATCCTAAAGGAAATCAGTCCTAAATATTCATTGGAAGGACTGATGCTAAAGCTGAAGCTCCACTACTCTGGCCACCTTATGCGAAGAGCTAACTCATTGGAAAAGACTGATGCTGGGAAAGATTGAAGGCAAATGGAGAAAGGGGTGGCAGAGGATGGGACAGTTAGATGACATCACCGACTCAGTGAACATGAATTTGAGCAAACTCCGGGAGACAGTGGAGGGCAGAGGAGCCTTGTGCTGCAATCCATGAGATCGCAAAAAGTCGGACACAGCTTAGAAAGTGAACAACAGCAATTAGCTGAGTGAGCTTGCACAGAGCATGGTGTTTCTTTAAGCATCACTGCTATTAATCATAAAAATAAGTTTCTAGCTCCAACTAACCTGAAATGCCTCCAGACCGGAAGCTACACACAGCAAATGATCCTCACAACTACACCCATTTCTGCACATGGGTCCTTTGAAACCACATTCCAGGCAGGAAGGGCCTGCAGAACATCTTATGCCAACTTCTTCACTTAGCACAAGAGGAAACAGAGGTCTTGGGAGCAAGGTTGGTCAAGGGCAGAGTGGGGATGAGAACACACATTTCCTAATTCTCAGGTCTATAATCTACATAACAGCCCATGAACTCAAGGGGTCTCATCGGGATTAAAAGTCAGTTGCGCCTCTGTGCAGGCTACCATGGAACTCCTTATAGGAGAGGAGTCTTCACACCCCAGAAAGGCCACCTTCCTCTGCACGTGGAGAGAGCTTTACAAGCATTTACTGAATGAGAGAATGTGTGACTCCTTTGCATTTTCTCTTCTTCCAGAGACATATTTTAAGCATTTAGAGTCTCCTGAATATTCACTGGAAGGACTGATGCTGAAGCTGAAGCTCCAATATTTTAGCCACCTGATGCAAAGAGCCAATTCATTGGAAAATACCCTGATGCTGGAAAAGATCGAAGGCAGGAGAAGAAGGGGACGACAGAGGATGAGACGGTTGGATGGCATCACTGTCCAATGGACGTGATTTTGAGCAAGTTCCAGGAGATGGTGAAGGGCATGGAAGCTGGGCGTGCTGCGGTCCATGGGGTTTAACTTATTGATTTGGAGGCATACTCTCAGTGCTCCAGAAGCAGAGTGCCTCTGCAGGACTGGGCTCCAGCTGCTCACAGGGGTAAGTGGCTTAATAACACCTACTTTATCTCCCCCATCCCTTCCCTGTCTCACTTCCCTACCCCCCTACCAGCATTTCCTGGAATCTTCCAAATAAACTATCTGTGATGAAGTCCTCATCTTAGTGTTTGCTTCTGGAGAATCCAAAGCAAGACACCCGGATGTATCAGCTTGAGGGAGATGGAGCTTTCAGGGGGTCCCTTGCATTCTTTTTGCTGTGGCAACTAAATTTTTATCTGACTTGGGTGTAGTTTGGGTTCCTGAGGAAAATACTTTGGTGCGGGCATGTTATTTGGGAAGTGTCCCAGGAAGTGGAAGTGCGAGAGGGGAGCAGGGAGAAAAGGAAGGGAAGTAGAGCCAGTACACAGCATGTCTGTTAGGGGATTGCTGTGGGAAACTGAGGGCACAGCCTCCGGCCCCTGGAAGGGCTCTGTAGGATGCACCTCAGAATCACACACTGAGGGGCAAAAATCAGGGTGCCAATTTTCTAATCCCCTTCCTTAGGGCATTTGCCCTGTAAACAGGCCACACAGATAGGATGCCCAGAAACTCTGGGTATTCCCCAAAACCACCTGCCAGGGGCCTTTAGGAAAATGGTCATGTCTGCTGTAGACACTGTCTGCAGGACTTTTACTACATCAAAACACTACCCTGTTCAGCAGACTGTCACCTGCCTATTCTCAGAGACTTCTCTAAGCCTCCTGAGTGCTGAGCTTGCCTTGTTTGGGCTTCCCTGAAAGGTACCTCTTGATCCATCAGGGCCCAATACAACTCCATCAACTGAGAAGCAGGTGGGATGAAAAATGGAAACAGTAGAAGAAAAATGAGCCTCAAACCTGCCTCTGGGGAGGCGGTCCTAAGACGCTGGAGGAATAGGACCAGACCACTTTCTCCCCAACAAATTCATCAAAAGAACATCTAAACGCTGAGTAAATTCCACAAAACAACTTCTGAATGCCGAGAGAGGACATCAGGCACCCAGAAAAGAAGCCCATTGTCTTCGAAAGGAGGTAGAAAAAAATATAAAAGACAAAAAAAGAGACAAAAGATGTAGGGATGGACCTCCGTCCTGGGAAGGGAGTCTTAAAAAGAGAGAAGTTTCCAAACACTAGGAAACACTCTCACAGCCGAGTCTGGCGAGCCTTGGAAGCACACAGGGCGACATAACACAGAGGAAAAATAAATAAATAATTAAAACCCACAGATTACGAGCCCAACGGTAATTCCCCCAGGGGAGAAGCAGCGCAGATGCCTGCACCAAACCACTAGCAAGCAGAGGCTGGGCGGGGAGGCATGGGCTGCATTGCTTAGAGTAAGGACCAGGCCTGAATGCCCCGAGGGCAATCTGAGGGAACTAACTTGGGCTAGCAAACCAGACTGAGGGATACCTACAAAGCGAAGAGCCCTAACCTAAGAAACCGCCAGGCCCACACACAGAGCAAAGAACTGAACAGAGATAGCCTGCTGCAGACCATCCCCCTCCAGTGACAAGCAGCCAGAGCCGGAAGGGGGCAATTGCAGCCCCAGAGAGACATTATCTACCAAACTGCAAGCAGCCTTCTTTGCTAACTAAAACTTCTGGGGTTCTGGACATCCACCTGTGAAGGTGCGCCAGAAGGTGTACACCCAGAAAACCGAGCAGCAGGGATGGGGGAGGAGATAAGTTGCAGTGACCGCGCTCACCAAACACCTCATCACCTGAGCTGCTCAGACCTGGGAAGGCACAAAACGCAGGCCCAATGGAGTCTGCGCCTCTGAGGACTACCCGAGTGCCTGAACCTGAGCGGCTTAGACCTGGGAGGTGCAGGCAGCCCAGGGCCAGCCTCAGACAGTTCCCAGCAGAGCAACCTAGAGCCTGAGCAGTGTGGGAAGGGAGGGCACACGGACCATGAGAGGGGGCAGACCCAGTGTGGCTGAGACACTGCAAACACACGCCAGTGTTATCCTTTGGACTCTCCTTTTCTCTACCAGGTCGCCTCTGTCTCCACCCTCCCCCTTCTCTTCTCTACCCAACTCTGTGAATCTCTGTATGTTTCAGACGGTGGAGAACACTTAGGGAACTGATTACTGGCTGGATCTGTCTCTCTCCTTTTGATTCCCCACTTTTATCCTCCTGGCCACTTCTGTCTCCTTCCTCCCTCTTCTCTTCTCTGTATAACTCCATGAACATCTCTGAGCGGTCCAGACTGTGGAACACACATAAGGAAGTGATTACTGGCTAGATTGCTCTCTCCTCTTTTGATTCCACCTCATTTCATTCAGGTCACCTCTAACTCCCTCTTCCCTCTTCTCTTCTCCATGTAACTCTGTATCCCTCACTGTGGAGAAACTTTTCATCTTTAACCTAGATGTTTATCAATGGTGCTGTATAGAAGGAGAAGTCTTGAGACTACCGTAAAAATAAGACTGAAAACCAGAAGCAGGAGGCTTAAGTCCAAATCCTGCGAACACCAGAGAACTCCTGACTCCAGGGAACATTAATTGACAGGAGCTCATCAAACGCCACCATACCTACACTGAAACCAAGCACCACCTGCACCATCAACCAAGCACCAAACACCACCAACAAGTTCCAGAGCAAAACATACCATGAAAATTCTCCAGTAACACAGGAACACAGCCCTGAGCTCCAATATACAGGCTGCCCAAAGTTACTCCAAACCCATTGACATCTCATAACTCATTACTGGACACTTCATTGCACTCCAGAGAGAAGAAATCCAGCTCCACCCACTAGAATACCGATACAAGCTTCCCTAACCAAGAAACCTTGACAAGCCACCTGTACAACCCCACCCACAGCGAGGAAACTCCACAATAAAGAGAACTCCACAAACTGCCAGAATACAGAAAGGCCACCCCAAACTCAGCAATATAAACAAGATGAAGAGACAGAGGAATACTCAGCAGGTAAAGTAACAGGATAAATGCCCACCAAACCAAACAAAAGAGGAAGAGATAGGCAATCTACCCAATAAAGAATTCCGAATAATGATAGTGAAAATGATCCAAAATCTTGAAATCAAAATGGAATCACAGATAAATAGCCTGGAGACAAGGATTGAGAAGATGCAAGAAAGGTTTAACAAGGACCTAGAAGAAATAAAAAAGAGTCAATATATAATGAATAATGTAATAAATGAGATCAAAAACACTCTGGAGGCAACAAATAGTAGAATAACAGAGGCAGAAGTTAGGATTAGTGAACTAGAAGACAGAATGGTAGAAATAAATGAATCAGAGAGCAAAAAAGAAAAAAGAATTAAAAGAAATGAGGACAATCTCAGAGACCTCCAGGAAAGTGTTAAACACCCCAACATTCAAATCATAGGAGTCCCAGAAGAAGAAGACAAAAAGAAAGACCATGAGAAAATACTTGAGGAGATAATAGGTGAAAACTTCCCTAAAATGGGGAAGGAAATAATCACCCAAGTCCAAGAAACCCAGAGAGTCCCAAACAGGATAAATCCAAGGCAAAACACCCCAAGACACATATTAATCAAATTAACAAAGATCAAACACAAAGAACAAATATTAAAAGCAGCAAGGGAAAAACAACAAATAACAAACAAGGGGATTCCCATAAGGATAACAGCTGATCTTTCAATAGAAATTCTTCAGGCCAGGAGGGAATGACAAGACATACTTAAAGTGATGAAAGAAAATAACTTACAGCCCAGATTACTGTACCTAGCAAGGATCTCACTCAAATATGAAGGAGAAATCAAAAGCTTTACAGACAAGCAAAAGCTGAGAGAATTCTGCACCACCAAACCAGCTCTCCAACAAATGCTAAAGGATATTCTCTAGACAGGAAACACAAAAATGGTGTATAAACTCGAACCAAAACAATGAAGTAAATGGCAATGGGATCATACTTATAAATAATTACCTTAAATATAAATGGGTTGAATGCCCCAACCAAAAGACAAAGACTGGCTGAATGGATACAAAAACAAGACGCCTATATATGATGTCTACAAGAGACCCACCTCAAAACAAGGGACACATACAGACTGAAAGTGAAGGGCTGTAAAAGATATCCCATGCAAATAGAGACCAGAAGAAAGCAGGAATAGCAATACTCATATCAGATAAAATAGACTTTAAAACAAAGGCTGTGAAAAGAGATAAAGAAGGATACTACATAATGATCAAAGGATCAATCCAAGAGGATATAACAATTATAAATATATATGCACCCAACATAGGAGCACCACAATACATAAGACAAATGCTAACAAGTATGAAAGGGGAAATGAACAACAACACAACAATAGTGGGAGACTTTAATACCACACTCACACCTATGGATAGATCAACTAAACAGAAAATTTACAAGGAAACACAAACTTTAAATGATATAATAGACCAGTTAGACCTAATTGATATCTATAGGACATTTCATCCCAAAACAATGAATTTTACCTTTTTCTCAAGTTCACAAGGAACCTTCTCCAGGATAGATCACATCCTGGGCCATAAATCTAGCCTTGGTAAATTCAAAAAAATTGAAATCATTCCAAACATCTTTTCTGACCACAATGCAGTAAGATTAGATCTCAATTACAGGCGAAAAACTATTAAAAATTCCAACATATGGAGGCTGAACAACACACTGCTGAATAACCAACAAATCACAGAAGAAATCAAAAAAGAAAACAAAATATGCATAGAAATGAATGAAAATGAAAACACAACAACCCAAAACCTGTGGGACACTGTAAAAGCAGTCCTAAGGGGAAAGTTCATAGCAATACAGACATACCTCAAGAAACAAGAAAAAAGGCAAATAAATAACCTAACTCTACACCTAAAGCAACTAGAAAAGGAAGAAATGAAGAACCCCAGGGTTAGTAAAAGGAAAGAAATCTTAAAAATTAGGGCAGAAATAAATGCAAAAGAAACAAAATAGACTATAGAAAAAATCAACAAAGCCAAAAGCTGGTTCTTTGAAAGGATAAATAAAATTGACAAACCATTAGCCAGACTCATCAAGAAACAAAGGGAGAAAAATCAAATCGATAAAATTAGAAATGAAAATGGAGAGATCACAACAGACAACACAGAAATACAAAGATCATAAGAGACTACTATCAGCAATTATATGCCAATCAAATGGACAACGTGGAAGAAAAGGACAAATTTTTGGAAAAGTACAACTTTCCAAAACTGAACCAGGAAGACATAGAAAATCTTAACAGACCCATTACAAGCACAGAAATTGAAACTGTAATCAGAAATCTTCTAGCAAAAAAAAAAAAAAAAAAGCCCAGGTCCAGATGGCTTCACAGCTGAATTCTACCAAAAATTTAGAGAAGAGGTAACACCTATCCTACTCAAACTCTTCCAGAAAATTGCAGAGGAAGGTAAACTTCCAAACTCATTCTATGAGGCCACCATCACCCTAACACCAAAACCTGACAAAGATGCTACAAAAAAAAAAAAAAAAAGAAAGAAAACTACAGGCCAATATCACTGATGAACATAGATGCAAAAATCCTTAACAAAATTCTAGCAACCAGAATCCAACAACACATTAAAAAGATCATACACCATGACCAAGTGGGCTTTATCCCAGGGATGCAAGGATTCTTCAATACCCGCAAATCAATCAATGTAATACACTACGTTAACAAATTGAAAAATAAAAGCCATATAATTTTCTCAATAGATGCAGAGAAAGCCTTTGACAAAATTCAACATCCCTTTATGATGAAAACTCTCCAGAAAGCAGGAATAGAAGGAATATACCTCAACATAACAAAAGCTATATATGACAAACCCACAGCAAACATTATCCTCAATGGTGAAAAATTGAAAGCATTTCCCCTAAAGTCAGGAACAAGACAAGGGTGCCCATTCTCACCACTACCATTCCACATAGTTTTGGAAGTTTGGCCACAGAAATCAGAGCAGAAAAAGAAATAAAAGGAATCCAAATTGGAAAAGAATAACTAAAACTCTCACTGTTTGCAGATGGCATGATCCTCTACATAGAAAACCCTAAAGACTCCACCAGAAAAATTACTAGAGCTAATCAATGAATATAGTAAAGTTGCAGGATATAAAATCAACACACAGAAATCCCTTGCATTCCTATACACTAATAATGAGAAAATAGGAAGAGAAATTAAGGAAACAATTCCATTCACCATTGCAACAGAAAGAATAAAATACTTAGGAATATATCTACCTAAAGAAACTAAAGACCTATATATAGAAAATTATAAAACACTGGTGAAAGAAATCAAAGAGGACACTAATAGATGGAGAAATATACCATGTTCATGGATCGGAAGAATCAATATAGTGAAAATGAGTATACTACCCAAAGCAATCTATAGATTCAATGCAATCCCTATCAAGCTACCAACGGTATTTTTCACAGAGCTAGAACAAATAATTTCACAATTTGTATGGAAATACAAAAAACCTCAAATAGCCAAAGCAATCTTGAGAAAGAATAATGGAACTGGAGGAATCAACCTGCCTGACTTCAGTCTCTACTATAAAGCCACAGTCATCAAGACAATATGGTACTGGCACAAAGACAGAAATATAGATCAATGGAACAAAATAGAAAGCCCAGAGATAAATCCACGCACATATGGACACTTTATCTTTGACAAAGGAGGC
The DNA here is from genome assembly GCF_029378745.1 of Bos indicus. Classification (NCBI taxonomy): domain Eukaryota; kingdom Metazoa; phylum Chordata; class Mammalia; order Artiodactyla; family Bovidae; genus Bos; species Bos indicus. Next base: position 3,976,606 of record NC_091772.1, on the reverse strand, counting down.
AAGAATATACAATGAAGAAAAGACAATCTCTTTAACAAGTGGTGCTGGGAAAACTGGTCAACCACTTGTAAAAGGATAAAACTAGAACACTTTCTAACACTGTACACAAAAATAAACTCAAAATGGATTAAAGACCTAAAAATAAGACCAGAACCTATAACACTCCTATAGGAGAACATAGGCAAAACACTCTCCAACATAAATCACAGCAGGATCCTCTATGACCCACCTCCCAGAATACTGGAAATAAAAGCAAAAATAAACAAATGGGACCTAATTAAAATTAAAAGCTTCTGCACAACAAAGCAAACTATAATCAAGGAGAAAAGACAGCCTTCAGAATGGGAGAAAATAACAGCAAATGAAGTAACTGACAAACAACTAATCTCAAAAATATACAAGCAACTCCAGCTCAATTCCAGAAAAATGAATGACCCAATCAAAAAGTGAGCCAAAGAACTAAATAGACATTTCTCCAAAGAAGACATATAGATGGCAATCAAACCCATGAAAAGATGCTCAACATCACTCATTATCAGAGAAATGCAAATCAAAACCACAATGAGGTACTATTTCACGCCAGTCAGAATGGCTGCGATCCAAAAGTCTACAAGCAATAAATGCCAGAGAGGGTGTGGAGAAAAGGGAACCCTCTTACACTGTTGGTGGGAATGCAAACTAGTATAGCCACTATGGAGAGCAGTGTGGAGATTCCTTAAAATATTGGAAATAGAACTGCCTTATGACCCAGCAATCCCACTGCTGGGCATACACACCAAGGAAACCAGAACTGAAAGAGACACGTGTACCCCAATTTTCATCGCAGCACTGTTTATAATAGCCAGGACATGGAAGCAACCTAGATGTCTATCAGCAGACGAATGGATAAGAAAGCTGTGGTACATATACACAATGGAATATTACTCAGCCATTAAAAAAAATACATTTGAATCAGTTCTAATGAGGTGGATGAAACTGGAGCCGATTATACAGAGTGAGGTAAGCCAGAAAGAAAAACACCAACACAGTATCAGATCAGATCAGATCAGTCGCTCAGTCGTGTCTGACTCTTTGCGACCCCATGAATCGCAGCACGCCAGGCCTCCCTGTCCATCACCAACTCCCGGAGTTCACCCAGACTCACGTCCATCGAGTCAGTGATGCCATCCAGCCATCTCATCCTCTGTTGTCCCCTTCTCCTCCTGCCCCCAATCCCTCCCAGCATCGGAGTCTTTTCCAATGAGTCAACTCTTCGCATGAGGTGGCCAAAGTACTGGAGTTTCAGCTTTAGCATCATTCCTTCCAAAGAAATCCCAGGGCTGATCTCCTTCAGAATGGACTGGTTGGATCTCCTTGCAGTCCAAGGGACTCTCAAGAGTCTTCTCCAACACCACAGTTCAAAAGCATCAGTTCTTTGGCGCTCAGCCTTCTTCACAGTCCAACTTTCACATCCATACGTGACCACAGGAAAAGCCATAGCCTTGACTAGATGAACCTTTGTTGGCAAGTAATGTCTTTGCTTTTGAATATGCTATCTAGGTTGGTCATAACTTTCCTTCCAAGGAGTAAGCGTCTTTTAATTTCATGGCTGCTGTCACCATCTGCAGTGATTTTGGAGCCACCAAAAATAAAGTCTGACACTGTTTCCACTGTTTCCCCATCTATTTCCCATGAAGTGATGGGACCAGATGCCATGATCTTCGTTTTCTGAATGTTGAGCTTTAAGCCAACTTTTTCACTCTCCACTTTCACTTTCATCAAGAGGCTTTTGCATTCCTCTTCACTTTCTGCCATAAGGGTGGTGTCATCTGCATACCTGAGGTTATTGATATTTCTCCCTGCAGTCTTGATTCCAGCTTGTGTTTCTTCCAGTCCAGCGTTTCTCATGATGTACTCTGCATATAAGTTAAATAAACAGGGTGACAATATACAGCCTTGACGTACTCCTTTTCCTATTTGGAACCAGTCTGTTGTTCCATGTCCAGTTCTAACTGTTGCTTCCTGAGCTGCATACAAATTTCTCAAGAGGCAGATCAGGTGGTCTGGTATTCCCATCTCTTTCAGAATTTTCCACAGTTTATTGTGATCCACACAGTCAAAGGCTTTGGCATAGTCAATAAAGCAGAAATAGATGCTTTTCTGGAACTCTCTTGCATTCTCCATGATCCAGCGGATGTTGGCAATTTGAAACGCATATATAGGGAATTTAGAAAGATGGTAATGATAACCCTGTAAGTGAGACAGCAAAAGAGACACAGATGTATAGAACAGTCTTTTGGACTCTGTGGGAGAGGGCAAGGGTAGGATGATTTGGGAGAATGGCATTGAAACATGTATAATATCATATATGAAACGAATCAGCAGTCCAAGTTCAATGCATGATACTGATTGCTTGGGGCTGGTGCACTGTGACAACCTAGAGGGATGGTATGGGGAGGGAGGAGGGAGGAGGGTTCAGGATGGGGAACACATGTATACATGTGGCGGATTCATGTTGATGTATTGCAAAACCAATACAATATTTTAAAGTAATTAACCTCCAATTAAAATAAATAAATTTATATTAAAAAAAAAAAAAAACTTGCCTCTGCAGTCAAGTCAGGAGCCAAGCTAAAATACTCAGTGGCTATAGCAGGCCCAGATCTTGCCCATAGTCAGCACCCTCTCCCTAAGGCCCTGCTGTCAAGGTTCCAGGACCGCACAGGCCTTTTCTTTGAAACCTCCCTGTACAATGTCACCAAGCCGGCCTGATAGGAGGCCCCGAGGTCAAGGCAGTATCAGGGGTAAGGTTTCTTAAGTGCCATGTGTGAGACACCATCTGACACTGTTTATACATTGACTTAGCCCCCTTATTGACCACAAGACAGAAGTTAAAAGCGTTGCTTTTGGAACTCAAATGTGTTAACTTCTAAAGTGATGTTTGAATTAGGGTTAAGAAGGGCCCAACGTTTTGATCTACTGATGGGAGGGAAAGAAGAGAAGAAAAAAACAAGTAACTTAAGGGAAACTTTTTTTTTCCCCAGAAAGGAAATTGAATTATTTTGACTAAAACCAAGAGACTTGTTTGTAATGAGTCTGTCATCTTTGGGGCTGACATGAGATGACTACAGATGTGTCTGAATTCTGCCGCTGCCCAAATGAGGAAGCTGATCTATTAAACTGGACTGCTGGTTTTTGAAGGGGCTCATGGGGAAAGGTAACTTCCCTCTTCAATAGATCAAGGCCAGAAAATGGAGCACTCATTGGAGTTGGACCAAAAGCCATCACTTGAAAGTCAAAGACAGCAGCAACCTGAAGCCTAAAAGTTGCCTTATTAGCGATGGAATATCTGCCCAAGATGAAGGCACAAGTTCCACAACTCAGGTTGCTGGAATTTGGCACTCCTTCCTTGAAACGTCTTTGGATTCCTAACACAAAAGATTAGCAAATGCATTTCCCACACTTCAGTAAACCACGTGACAAAATGCCTGTGATCTGTGTTACATTGTGGAGTTGACAATTTTTAACTAATGGTTTTCTTATCTGCTTGTGTGGCACAGTGGGAAGCAGTGGCAATTAAGATAATTAGATATGAATAGGAAACAGCTCTTCTGATTAGAATCACAGATTGAGCTTGCTGGATATTCGGCACACGGACATCAATGTGTGTGGCATGTCATGAGCTGGCACGGTCACCCTTCTGCAACACAGTGACAATTCCTGCATTAGTGATAGCATGAGACACGACAAGGTGCCGGGGTCCCTTTTGTACCGTGCAGAAAAGAGCAAATGATGTTCAATGGGGTTTGAAAAGTTTATTAAGCTCTATTGTCTTCTAATTCTTTTTAAATTAACAAAGTGAATCAAATCTGGGTTAACTGTCTATTAAGCTATATAGCTGATGAACCACAGGCTCACAAGTGAAATATTTGCTATGGAAATGACCAGCCCAGTAATAAACAGACCAGAATCCTAAGAAAATAAATGAAATGATGTTTGTAAGTAAAACATCCAGAAAGAAAAAGTTTTGTGTTAATATGAACTAGGAAGTATTTACAGGCAACTCAAAGGATGCTTTAAAATCATTTTGGACTCCATTCAGAATATTAAGAAGCAATAAAAACCTAAGTCTTTTAATAAACTCTGTATTAAATTTAATGTGGGCACAGATATTTCACAGAATCTAGATGTTTGCTAAAGATGGTTTTGTACAGTCCTTGGATCTCTTATAAGTCATGTCTTATAGAACTTTTTGCTTGTTTTGAGCTCCAGAAATAAAAATTGAAACTTTCATGTAATTATTCAACAAATACCTTTTGGATATCAACACCAGTGTCCTGCCGAGATACACATCTGAAGACATCCAAATGTCCCTACTTTACCCAGATGATGGGGATGTTTTCCAGATGATCAGGTAAGGGGCATGCCCGATGGTCTAAGCATGTTTAAGCTCAAGCACATTTAAGTTCATGTGTATGAGTAGCAGGGTGAGGGATGAGGGGGCATGAATATACATCATAATAGAAAAAGTTGGAATTCATCATCATTCCCTGATAGCTCAGTAGGTAAAGAATCTGCCTGCAATGCAGGAAACCCCATTTCGATTCCTGGGTTGGAAGATCCACTGGAGAAGGGATAGGCTACTCACTCCAATATTCTTGGGCTTCCCTTGTGGCTCAGCTGGTAAAGAATCCACCTGCAATGAGGGAGACCTGAGTTTGATCCCTGGGTTGGGAAGATCTCCTGGAGAAGGGAAAGGCTACCCACTCCAGTATTCTGGCCTGGAGAATTCCATGGGCTGTATAGTCCATGGGGTCAGAAAGGGTCAGACACGACTGATGGCTTTCACTCTCACTCAAGTGAGAGTGAACAATACTTATGATTTCAAATGTAGAATGTAGATTTTATAGCCATCAGGACTACATTCCCTGTGAGTCACTGAAAAGTCATTCATGGTTTACTCAAGAATTATTAACTGAGAATTTTTTAAGTGCCAGGAACTATTCTAAGTACTAGGATTACCTTAGGGAACAGAGACAAGTTTTGTTGTTACAGGCAAAGCGAGTATAAAAAGTTTTTAGAAACAAGTTGAGTCTCTGTTCCATTTTTTCCCATTGCATCTTTATGATATTCAAAGACTTGATATTGAATAAAATGCTTATATGGCAATCTCTCAGATTTCCCTGGGAAGGTGTATTCCACACGACTCCAAGAAAGTTCCCCAGCAGGAGTGAGCACCGTAGCCTGCCACCATAACTGGCCCGTCAATACATCCTGGATTGCCTTCCTCCCTTCTGTCCGTTTCCACTCTCTCACTGTGCTTTCAGGGGTCACCTCTCAAATGAACTGCCTATTCAGTATCTGCTTTGAGGGGAACCCAAAACAGAAGAGAATGGCAATTTAACAGCAGCTATTCCTGACAGGCTATTCTAGCATCACCAACTCAGGAACGTGAATCTGAGCAAAGTCCCGGAGACGGTGGAGGACAGGGGCTGGCGTGCTGTTGTCCATGGGGTCACAAATAGTCAGACATGACCTAGGGACTGAGCAACAACAACAGCAATTACTGACAAAGTTTCCATTCATCTCACTCAAATCTTTCTGCACAGAAAAGTCATATTCTTCCTTAGTAAGCCTCTGGTGATGCGCTAACTTCAAAATCAGTGTTCTCTTGGAGAAAGTCCATGGAGCCCCCTCCTTCCCTGAGCCCCTTTACCTTCCCCACCGGCCTCTCTCCTACTCTTTGACCACATCTCTCATTCTCCTCTCCCAGCTCCCCACATTCAAGGGCATCTCAGTGTTTTAATGCAAAGTGAAACTGTGACTTGTATAGAAAATGGTGATGTTTGGACTGGCTTATTCTGAAACATTCTCCCCAAATTGAAGTGGTTTTCAATAATGCCAAGGAGTAAGGACAAAAGAAAATAACGTGGTTTCTTCTCATATTGGGCAACATTTTTTCTTCCAAACTCATCTTCATAAGCTTTGTTTCTCCCATTCAGATAGTTATGGTTGGCATAAATACGTTGTGTGTGTGCTCAGTCATGTCCGACTCTTTGCGACCCTATGGACCGTAGCCCACCCGACCCCTCTGTCCATGGAATTTTCCAGGCAAGAGTACTGGAATAGGTTGTCACTACCTCCTTCAAGGGATCTTCCTGCCCCAGGGATGGATTTCATATCTTCTGCATTGGCAGGCAGATTCTTTCTCACTGAGTCATCTGAGAAGCCAGTTTGAATACATTACTTGAATTCAACATCTCAGAATCAATAGTAATATGAGCTAATGATTATGGAAAGCTTAATAGCTCTGTACATCAGCTTAACTTTCACAACTGTTCTATTATCATTAGCCCATTTAACAGGTGAGGAAATGGAAGCAAAGGACGTTGCCCAAGGATGCTCAGCTTCCAAGGATGACAGAACTGGGGAACTGAATCTCTAGCCAAGAACAGATCCTTCATTCCCATGTCAAGTTACCTCCTCTCACATTACACTTTTTGCTAACTAACAGAACCCCTTCCCCCAACCCTCAAATTACAGCTTTCCTGCCTCTGAATGTAAAAGAAACACTGAATTGAAGGGACCAACAGCTCAAACCAGCAAGGAGAGGAATAAAGCTGGATTGAGCAGCATCACCACCTATAAACTGCCAGGATTCTAAAGGCTACATAACTAGTTCTGTCTTAGGTGCATTTAGGAAACCTGGTGAGTCAGCAGTGACATCAACCTGGTTACCAGGGCATCTGAAGCTAGATGTTAACAGTAAAAACAACAGCTCCTAGCTTAACTCCTCCAGTGACATCTGAAATAGTTGTAACAACTCATGCTTTGTGCTCTGGCCACATGGGGGTGTTTTGAAGAGCTCTAAAAAGAGAAGTAGTTCTACAGCCAAGTTCATGCAGTTCCTACATCTCTAACACCAAATCCAGCCTTAAATACATACATATGTATATACATATGTATATACATATACATATACATATACATCAGGCTTCCCTGGTGGCTCGGATGTTATAGGCTCAATCATGCCTGACTCTTTGCAACTCCATGGATTGTAGCCTGCAGGCTCCAGTGTCCATGGAATTCTCCAGGAAAGATTACTGGAGTGGGTTGCCATGTCCTTCTCCAAGTTGTAAAGAATCTAACTGCAACGCAGGAAACTGGGGTTTGATCCCTGGGTCAGTAAGATCCCCTTGAGAAGGGAATGGCCTCACTCCAGTATTCTTGCCTGAAGAATTCCACGGACAGAGGACAACAAACTGCGGAAAATTCTCAAAGAGATGAGAATACCAGAACACCTTACCTGTCTCCTGAGAAACCTATGTAAGGGTCAAGAAGCAACAGTTAGAACCTTACATGGAACGACTGGTTCAAAATGGGAAAGGAGTATGAAAAGGCTGTATATTGTCACTTATACTGTCACTTATTTAACTTATATGCAGGGTACATCAAGTGAAATGCCAGACTGGATGAATCACAACCTAGAAACAAGATTGCTGGGAGAAGTATCAACAACCTCAGATATGCAGATGATACCATTTTAATAGCAGAAAGCAAAGAGGAACTAAAGAGCCTCTTGATGAGTGTGAAAGAGGAGAATAAAAAAGCTGGCTTAAAACTCAACATTCAAAACATTAAGATCATGGCATCCAATCCCATCACTTCATGGCAAATAGATGGGGAAAAAGTGGAACTGGTGACAGATTTTCTTTTCTTGGGCTCCAAAATCACTGTGAATGGTGAATACAGCCATGAAATTAAAGGATGCTTGCTCTTTGGAAGGAAAGATATGGCAAACCTAGACAGCATATTAAAAAGCAAAGACATTGCTTTGACAACAAAGATCCATAGAGCCAAAGCTATGGGTTTTGTAGTAGTCATGTGCAAATGTGGAAGTCTGACCATAAAGAAGGCTGAGTGCCAAAGAATTGATGCTTTCAGATTGTGGTGCTGGAGAAGATTCTTGAAAGTCCCTTGGACTGCAAGGAGATCAAACTAGTCAATCCTAAAGGAAATCAGTCCTGAATATTCATTGGAAGGACTGATGTTGAAACTTAAACTCCAATACTTTGGCCACCTGATGCAAAGAGCTGACTCACTGGGAAAAAACCCTAATGCTGGGAAAGATTGAAGACAAAAAAGAGGGCAACAGAGGATGAGATGGTTGGATAGCATCACTGACTCAATGGACATAAATTTCAGCAAACTCTGAGAGATAGTGAAGGACAGGGAAGCCTGGCATGCTTCAATCCATGGGATTGCTAAGAGTCAGACACAACTGGACAACTAAGCACAGCAGTATACATAGACATAGATAGATGTATGTATAGATATATATATCGGAGAAGGCAATGGCACCCCACTCTAGTACTCTTGCCTGGAGAATCCCATGGACAGAGGAGCCTGGTAGGTTGCGAAGACACGACTGAGCAACTTCACTTTCACTTTTCACTTTCATGCATTGGAGAAGGAAATGGCAATCCACTCGAGTGTTCTTGCTTGGAGAATCCCAGGGACGGCGGAGCCTGGTGGGCTGCCGTCTATGGGGTCGCAGAGAGTTGGACACAACTGAAGTGACTTAGCAGCAGCAGCAGCAGCAGGTAACTATGAGAACTACTGTAGCTAACAACTACTAAGTAGTTGTGGAAACCACAACCTGTTTAGACTCACACAAGAAAACTGGTATTTGTCAAATTAAAAATGTAACAAAAATTTTTGATTACCATCTCACAGACACCAAATGATATAACTATGGAATTTTTCTTTCTCGACCTGCCTTGTGGTTAGCTAGTTAATTCACTTTTCATTTGGTTAACTAATCACTTCCAAGGTAGCCATTAGTCATCCTGATTGCCCATCTTCTACAGAGGAGATGAAAGAACGTGGTCAGGACAAGCATAGATTTGGTTGAGGGTTTCCTTCAGATCTGCTTATGTTTGTGTGTAACTACTTAAAAACAACAGGTAGGGCTCTGGATGTAAATAGGAAATCAGTTATGAACAGACAAGGAGAAAGAGAATGAGAAAGATGAAGCCATCCTTACAAGGTTTTACTCTTTAAGGAAGAACAGAAGGGAAAAGGTGGGGATGGATGAAATAAAGGAAGAGGACTAAGAGGTGCAAGCCACCAGCTATATAATAAACCTTCACGTGGGTATATAATATATAGCTTAAGGAATATGATAAAAAAATATTGTACTAACTTTATATGGAGACAGGTGGTCACTAAATTTATCATGATGATCATTTTGTAGTGTACACAAATTTCAAATCATTGTGTAGTACACCTGAGACTAAAAAGATTGTTTGTCAACTGTATTTTAATTTAAAGGGCGGTGGGGAGAGACAGAGAGGAGAGAGCAAAAAAACAACACATGTCTGCAGGTCGACTGCCCCATGAGCAGGCATCAGTGGTAGTGAGTGGAATGTTTTTAGGGGAGGAAGGTATTCAAAATACACATCTCTCTACTCAGCAGTCTGCTGATCGTCTCATGGCGGGTGGCAAAAATTGCCGAAGAACCCAAGTCCTTGGATATTTTTTGTTGGCAGTTCTACAGGATTCTCCTTATGTGCATGAGTTTCATCTTCAGAGTTTGATATAAACAAAAAACTAGAAGCACTCGAACTTAACAAGAAAAAAACACGAGACCCCAGATTCCAGTTTCCTCATTTAAACATCACTAACCTCATTTCTTTACAAATACAAAGAGCCTCACATTAAGAAAAGTGAAGCTTCCCAGTTCTTTGCTTGTTGTGCCTGGCCCTGTACACCCATCATTATTCAACTCTCAGTTTAAAATAAGCCACAGAACATTTTACCAGCAGAAGTCAAGCCATTTTATTGATGGAAATGTTGAATTGCTTCTCCTTGTTTACTTCCAAGAATAGGACATCTCCTATAAACAAACTGGCTGGGAACACATGCAAATTTCCGATCAATACCCACCTTTGAAAATTCACAAGGTCTCTTGTCATCAGCCCAACGTACAGTGTATCAGATTCTCACTTACCTTTTTAACATCTAATAATTGAAGACAATCTGTCAGGACTCTTACCTCTATGTAGGGGAGGAAGAACCAAGTGCAGGGAGCTTTTCACCTTGCTCTTGAAGACCATTGAGAATATTTCTATAACATCCTCCGAAACATCTCTGGGCTGATGATGGTTCTTACTGGGGAAAGTAAAACAACTTTATTCGTTCTCATTCTGCTTTTGAACTGTAATAGATAAGTTTTCCTGGTGTCATGACTATTGGCAAAGAAAAATGATCATCCTTGTATAATGTAACAATACCTTGTATCTATGTAAAATCTCTGCTTCCAAAGCTCAAAGCACTTTCATGAAGCACTAGCTCGTTCGATCACCTTCGTCCTCACTGAGGTAGGGTGAGGCGTGCATGTAATCCTCGTGTGCAAGACAGGAAACCAGAGACAGAGATTAGGGCAGTGCTCAGAGGTTGCACAATCCAGTTAATGATGCAGCCGGAACTTTCTGCCTTCATTTGCTGGGCTGCTTTCTCTTCTCCTACAGAGATTCTGAAACATATAAATAAATTCATCTGACACTTCTCCGAAATGAAGAATAATAATGTTTACTTAAGGGAGAAATGGAGAAGGCAATGGCACCCCACTCCAGTACTCTTGCTTGGAAAATCCCATGGATGGAGGAGCAGGGTCGCTAAGAGTCAGGCACGACTGAGCGACTTCACTTTCACTTTTCACTTTCATGCATTGGAGAAGGAAATGGCAACCCATTCCAGTATTCTTGCCTGGAGAATCCCAGGGACGGGGGAGCCTGGTGGGCTGCCGTCTATGGGGTTGCACAGAGTTGGACACGACTGAAGCAATTTAGCAGCAAGGGAGAAAAAATATTTCACTTTCTTAGCATCTCATAGAAATGCATCCTGTTTAAGGGCCTTAAAAAGATGTCCTGATCCCTTATTTCTAGATGAGGAACACTTGTGACCTGGAGGATCACCACCTGCACACATGTAGAACAGAGCTAAGAGCTAGTGGAAGAGGTGGAGACAGGAGTTTCAAGTGTTAATCCAGCTTCAACTGAAGAAGGCCACTAAAGCATATAATGCCAGATAGAATAATGCCACACCAGATACTGCAGGTACAATTTCCGGCTCTATCGTACACCTACCTGTGAGGAAGGTAATAGCACTCCCACTTAACAGACAAGGAAAGTGAGTCTTGGGAGGTCAAATTACTTACACAAGGACTTCAGCCAGGCCCAGAAGTGGCAAACCCTAGACAATCCCATAAAGGAGAAAACCTATGCCCAGAAGTCCTCAAAAAATAACCTGAGTAACACAGAATCACGGGTCCCATGCCAACATTCTTGGGTCCATACATTACATTTAATCATAAAAAATTGCTGATATTCACCTCCTTTCAACCTAAAAAAGGGAATAATTCAAATGATTTGAACTATCACTCTGGGGATTCCTGAGATGTTCTTGGGGAAAAAAAATCTCCAAAGTATTAATACTAAGAATAAAGTCAGGCACTGCCTTTGAAAGCACGATTGTGGGCTTGAGATGAAAGTCAGGCTGGATAGAGAATTGTAATTCAAAAAATTCCCCAGTTCGTAAGAAGCTTAGTGAGAAAGGGTGTGTTCCCACCACTGGAGCAGAAACTTCCTTTCCCAAGCCCTTCTAGGATTTTGCCCTTCCTGTTCATCTCTTCCGATCAAATTCATCCTTTAGGTAAACACAGGAGGGATTAGAGACCTTTAATTGGCTTTGAGGGAAAAAATGGTAATCTGAGATGCCTGGGCAGGAACTATCTTGTGTCTTGTGGGAGAGAAGTGGGGAGAGAAAGAGAAAAGGAAAAATCTGCAGTTTGACAGGCTGTTCCCAGCCATAGTGGAGAGTGTTCAGGAACAGGCAAGGTTGTTAAGTCATTCGTCCAAATGTGGTTGTGAGCTGCAGGCACGCTATCTTGGATTTCTCTATCCACTCTGCTCTTTCTGTGTGAAGTAGGAAATGGCATCCCAGAGTCTAACTCAGTGGCTTTCACACTTTGTTGTCGTTTAGTCACACAGCTCTGTCTGACTCTTTGTGACCACATGGACTGCAGCATGCCAGGGTTCCCTGTCCTTCACTGTCTCCCAGAACTTGCTCATACTCATGTCCATTGAGTTGATGATTCCACCCAACCATCTCGTCCTTGCCCTCTTCTCCTTTTACCCTCAGTCTTTCCCAGAATCAGACTCTTTTCTAATGAGTCAGCCCTTTCTCTCCAGTGGTCAAAGTATTGGAGCTTCAGCTTCAGTCATTTCAATGAATATTCAGGGTTGATTTCCTTTAGAATTGACTGGCTTGATCTCCTCACTGTCCAAGGGACTCTCAAGAGTCTTCTCCAGGTTTAGCATAATCTCAATATCTCCTGGGGCTTTGAGGGATAGGGTAGGGGACCTAGAGATTTTGATTGGGTAGGTCTGTTTTTGCTCCTGACAAGTTTCCATGTGATGTTGATTCTGCTGGTTCAAGGAATACACTTTAAAAACCATTAGCCTAACTTCTGGCTATACAATTGCATTCTGTCTTCCTGCTACATAATTTTCTGGGTCATGTCTGCATAGACAGAATCTATACATGATCCAGGGAGGAGAATCCATAGAAATGATGCTGTCTGAAAGTTTGTAACAATGGGTACTGTAACACTGGCTTTGGTACAAACCAACTTGTAATACAGCTGGTGCGGTGGGATTCTTGGTAATGATAGTAGCTAACATGTATTAACTATTAACTGGCCAATATGTGCCAGGCAGTATGTCAAGTTTCTACTCATATTTTCTTTGAGATACATGTACTGTTATTACTCCTGTTTTATAAATGTAGACTTTAAGCCTCCTTGGGTTAATCCTATGGTCACTCAACCAGAGAATGGAGGAGTTAGGTCCAGGCCCCATGGCTCTCTAGTGCTATACATGGTACTTCCTGAACCCCAGAAACATTAAATTAGGAAAAGAGACATCCGCCTCCAGTGCTCTTTGATAAAGGAATAGGGTGAATGGGTGGCCATAGTTCTTTCTTCACTCTACTTTCTTGTCTTCCAGGGTAATGCAAACGTTCCCCTCTGGCCCCATTTTCTCCCTTGACTTCACCTGCTAATGCATGGGAAATGTCTCATAGGTTAAAGTGCAGGAGATAAAAGAAGGGGGTGCCCTGCTACCAGACATGGTTTCTTAGATTATGTTTCCTTATTGAAACAAACACCTAATTCCTTGTAGAAACATCATCCAGTATTGGGAGACTCTGGCCCTGGAAATGCAGTTACAGTTTGGAGCTCCAAAGGGGGTTGATTGCAAGGGATTGGACACATCTTGCTTTTATGACACCCACTTCTTGCATTGTCTATCTCATCTCTTTGATGTTAGGGGACAGAAGGTTGGAGATTGGAGCTGCAGAGATACCACACTCTTATCTGAATGGAGATTGGTTTCGCTGTTACTGTTCTGGCTTTAATATACTCCTTAACTAGTCTCTCAACTTGCTCCTTCCACCCTGAAGTTTCTATTTTAGCTTAATCCAGGACCTGGCTTCAGAGAGGTCAGTTGCCTGGGATTATAAGCTTCTAAAGTAGAAGTTGATAGAGCTTCTCCTCTAATAGGAAGATACTGAGCTTTGCCTGGGAGTTGGGCCTCTGCTGTACAAAGTTCAGGTGCAACATCATGGACCTAGGGATCATCATAGGCTAGGGATCGTTAGGAGCACTGGCCACACAATGGCCATGGGGTCACAGAAGGGTGATGTTCATGCCTAATTGTGTCCTGAGACACCTTTTCACTGGACTAAAGGTCCACTGAGCTGTGCCACTATCTGCTTCCATCTTACTGTCCCTCTTACTTTCCCTGGTGAATAATCAGGAGATGTATTAGGCCCAAACCCATTGCCCTTCATTCTGCACATTTTCAAACTTGCTCAAATTTCTCCACATTAAAATTTCACATGCCCTTTGACCTAGCAATAGCATTTCTAAATATTTATTCTATAGATATACTGCACATGTGAAAAATGAGATATAATAGAATTGCCTGTAACAGCAAAATATTGGAAACCATCTAATCCATCTGATTCATCATTAAGGAGTCAGCTAAATAAATTACAGGTAATTCATACAATGGAATAATATGCAATCAGTAAGAAGAACTAAGCAATCTACTGGTACCAATGTGGAGCACACCACCAAAATGTACTAGTAAAGTAAAAGAAAAACCAAAAAAGATTGCAGTTTAGGGAGGTGAAGGGTCTTGTCCAGGGTCCTATAATTGCATTAGATGCAGCATCTGTGACTCTTTCCCTCCTAAAACTTCTACTTAGTCTTTATCCATTGGATGTTTTACTCCAGCATATAAGCCCCCTCACTACCCCCTCATCGAGAACCCGGACCCTCTTATACGCTACTCTCTTCTATGCCTTCTCTCCAACAAGCTTCTGGATGGTTTCACCTATACTAACTCTCCCCTCCTCCTCTACCAGCCTCCTGAATCTTGTTGTTTAGCTTCTGCCCCCACCAATCCACAGAAAGTTCTCTCCTTAAGGGCACCTATGACCTGTGATGAGCAAACCTTAAAATAAAGCCATTTTTCACTTTGTCATAAGACATCTATGCCTCCATGATGCCCTTCATACTTGCTCCTCGGCCATCTTCCGTGAATGCCCTGTCTTGGTTTTCCTCCTACTTCTCTTACTGCTTCCTCTCAGTCTCTCCTTGTCAAAATCCTCTTCCTAATCCCACTCTTGAAATGCTTGTTCTCTGTATCCCTCTTGTCTCACTGTACACATTTTCCTGGGCTCATCTGTTCCTATTTATTGTATTACCACCTCTGTACCAACAGCATCCAAATGTCTTTTCTTCAACATTAGCTCTTACAGTGATCTGGAACCCAACCTCCAACTTCTTGTATCATCACTTGGATCTCCCTCCAGCACATCAAACTCCATATGCACAAAAATCTGAAGGGAATATCTTTTTTCTCCCACAAAGCAGTTAGTAGCTTCTCTATTGTAGAAAACAGTAATATCATCTCCTTTCTGGTCACCATAGGCTGAAATCTTAGTGTCATCCTTAATTGATGCTTCTTCATAAACTTCATATCCCATCAGTCACCAAGTCTTAATGCCTCCATCTCTGAAACACCCTTCTAATCTATACTATTTTCTCTATTCTCAGTCATTATCTTAATTTAGGTCATTATTATTGCTCCATATTCTAATAGTGTCCTAGCTGCTTTGCCTGCCTCTACATCTGTGACCCCTCCAACACTTACCATTCAGTAACCCTGCCTTTTTTTGAAGTCCCTTTGATGACTGAGTAACCTGGAGATGATATTTTGAGTCTCTTCCATGATCTACAAGTTCTCCCTGATCTTCCCTTTCATATTCTTTCAGCTTCACTTCCTGCTTCTCACCCACCTCCACCGAGTTTGAATAACTTACAGTCCCCCAAAGTCCAAGCCATCAGCCCCATTAAGTGCTAAATATGCTATGACCTCTGCCTTTGGTGCCCTTCCCTTCTCCATCCACCTGCCTGGCTTCTCTCCATTCTGCAAACTCAGCTTAGTCATAACCTCCTTTGGGCGTTCTCACCGTAGTTTTCCTCACACCAATTTTAGCTGAGTTAGCTACTGTTCATCTCTACCTAACCCTCCATTCTTCTATTTTTAATTCTTCACGCGTGTGTGCATGCAAGTTGCTTCAATCATGTCTGACTCTTTGCGACCCTATGTACTGTAGCCCTCCAGGCTCCTCTGTCCATGGGATTCTCCAGGCAAGAACACTGGAGTGGGTTGCCATGCCCTCCTCCAGGGGATCTTCCCAATCCCGGGATCAAACCCATGACTCTCACATCTCCTGCACTGGCAGGTGGATTTTTTTTTTTTTTTTTTTTTTTTACCACTAGCACCAGAAGTTGGCTTAAAGCTCAACATTCAGAAAACGAAGATCATGGCATCTGATCCCATCACTTCATGGCAAATAGATGGGGAAACAGTGGAAACAGTGTCAGACTTTATGTTTTGGGGCTCCAAAATCACTGCAGATGGTGACTGCAGCCATGAAATTAAAAGACACTTACTCCTTGGAAGGAAAGGTATGACCAACCTAGATAGCATATTCAAAAGCAGAGACATTACTTTGCCAACAAAGGTTCATCTAGTCAAGGCTATGGTTTTTCCTGTGGTCATGTATGGATGTGTGAGTTGGACTGTGAAGAAGGCTGAGCACCGAAGAACTGATGCTTTTGAACTGTGGTGTTGGAGAAGACTCTTGAGAGTCCCTTGGACTGCAAGGAGATCCAACCAGTCCATTCTGAAGGAGATAAGCCCTGGGATTTCTTTGCAAGGAATGATGCTAAAGCTGAAACTCCAGTACTTTGGCCACCTCATGCAAAGAGTTGACTTATTGGAAAAGACTCTGATTCTGGGAGGGATTGGGGGCAGGAGAAGAAGGGGACGACAAAGGATGAGATGGCTGGATGGCACCACTGACTCGATGGACATGAGTCTGAGTGAAGTCTGGGAGTTGCTGATGGACAGGGAGGCCTGGCGTGCTGCAATTCATGGGGTCGCAGAGAGTCAGACACGACTAAGTGACTAAACTGAACTGAACTGAGCACCAGAAGCCCCTTAATGCTTCATGCTGCAATTCAAAGAGGAATTATCTCTGTTTTAGTTTACCTTTTCTTCTCCTACAGTTACTGTTCATTGTGAATAAGGATAATTTTTCACTTCTATTTCTAACCCTAGGGCTCTGTAGTATCTTTCACAAAGTTAGTACCTAGTTCCCAACAAGTGATTAACAACTAGGATATCATCCTTCTGGTTTCTAAAACAGATATTCTTTACACTGTCCCTAAAATAATAATTGACTGATTGATTGAAAAGGAGGTCTATCCACAGTCACCAATGACTTGTAAAGCACGAGCTTGTTCTTCACACGACACAGAAATGTAACTCTGCAAGTCTTGCATGATTTCAAAGACCTGATAATTGGAACTGTGTTTCAAGAACTGATTTAATTCTTATCTGCATCCTAAGAATTAAGTTATTCATTCAAGTATTTATATATGTTGGCTTCTGTTTACTGGTTAAAACTAGAGATGCCCCTCCTATCTAGATGAAGTTGCCAAGGTCCTTTTCAGGGGTGTCATTGGAAACCATTCCCAGATTCAACTGCAATTTGTAACAATCACTGCACTGCTAAGAATCCGACTCTGTGGTTCACATCAAGAAAATTCCTCAGCTGACTGGCAGGTTTGCCAAGAAAAGTCCTAGTCCTTGAGAACACCCTCAACTGTCTGTCAGGTCACAGATGAAACACTTGGTGGGAGAGGTCTCTCATCCCACCTCTTTCCATATCCTTCCAACCTCCTTCATTTGTTAGTGAAATGTCAGGGTCAGTGAGCTGATAAATCATGTATAGATTCACTGGAAGTTTGTATCATTTCCATTTCCAGATTTCATGATGTGGGATCAACTTGTAGGGGAAACTGCTTTAGAGAAAAGCTATGTGGGGGCCTCTCAGCAATGAAACCCGTTCAAGCAGAGGCCAAGATGGAATTGTATGACAGAAAACTGAATCATAAAACAAATAGAAACCCCCTGCAAAGAGTCCACTATAAGCTCCAGAAGTTAATTTGTACATAGATTTGTTTAGAACTCAAAGTTTATTTTCCCAAAGAACCTAAGTTGCCCATCTTGAATCTGTTCCCCAGCCTTTTACTGGGTATTTAATGCTCTTCCATATAATTCTGATAGAACCAAAGAATCATCTGCCACACTCAGCACTGCGTGTGTGGGCAACTATATGGTGAGTCCAAATTCCAACGAGCAAATTATCTGACTTTTCCACTATGATTGCAGGAGGAGAAACCATGATTGAAGAGAATGGAGAGGAAACCCCCAAGACAGGGCAAAGGGGAGTTTGCATGAGCTCTAGACTGCTGGACTGGGAAAGCGGTTTCCTGCAGCCAGTCACATCCCAACCAGGCATTTGTACTTCAGGAGGCAGTGCATGAAGCAGAAAGGAAATTCCACAGCATCAGACAGACCCAAATTGAGGGACATTCCACAAAATAACTGGCCTGTATTCATCAAAAATATCACGAAAGACAAAGAAAGACTAAGAAGCTCTTCCAGATTAAAACAGACTAAAGGCAACATGGGATCCTGGATTTTCTGTTACTATAAAGAACATTATTAGGATAACTGGGGATCTGAGGGACGTCTAGATAATAGTCCCGTGTCAGTGTTAACTCTTAATTTTGATAATGGCACAATGACTATATAAGAGAGTGTCCTCATTTTCAGGAAATATGGAAATATGCACTGAAATATTTAAAGTAAAGAATCATTAATTATACAAGTTATCTGCAAACCTTCCTGGAGGAATATATATGTATATAAGAAAGGAAAGAGAAAGCAATACTGAAAAAAAGCAAGAGGGAAAGAAGGAAAGAGAAAGACAGAAGGAAAGGAAAAAAGAGAAAGAGAGAAAGAGGGAGAGAAAGGATGGGAGGGAGAATTGGTCAAACACTGATGTAAAGGCTGTACAGCACAGGTGCAAATTTTCTAGGAGCTTGAAATTATGTTAAAATAAAGTTTTTTGAGATGCCACCATGTTATTATAATTCTCAGTCATGGAGGCTTGGGAGCCTCCCATGCTTTTTACATTTTTTTCACTTGAGTAACAACAGAGCGATGCTACAAGTCCTCCGGGGACGAGGCCACCCCTTAGAAAGTGTCTTTGCCTCTGGTTTTTCTACACTGAGCTGGCTCCTGGTGGGAGGGCAGAGCCAGCTGAGCTGCCTGGAGCTGTCTCCTAGGGACCCACAGTCGTGAGTCTTCTGAACAGACCCTCCCACTCTGAAAGCCTGAGCAATATTCAGCGATTTCACCCAAAACGTTGGCTGAGCCTGTTTGACTTGGCGTCCTGTAGTTTTATTCTGCTATGCTTGGATAACTGTGGATCTATTTACAGCTTTCCCTGTTGCCTGAGAATGTGGCTTTGAGACAGTGTCATAAGCAATTCCCAACATGGGTCTAATGATTTTTTTATGATTCGTAGATTTACTCCCGGGCCTTTCCCCGCCTCCTCTCCTGCAGAGTCATCTGTGCCTCAGGACCCTACTGGTCTCATCACCCCAACGGCTACGCAGACCGCCGCCCTGGGCCCTCCCTCCAGCAGCTATCGTGGTGAAATGCTTGACACGGCCCTGCTCAGGCTTGTCCACATGCCAAAATCAACATGCAGTACGTACTTTGGGGTTTTTCAGAGCTGACCCCAAAATATCTATTTACCAAGATGTTGACATTCTCATGAGTAATGGGCAAAGCCCCGAGGACACACGGTTGGTGGCAGAGCAGAATTCTGAATCCCACTCAGAATATTGCAGTTGGACAGGGACATAGACATTGTGCATTCCAACCATCGTATTTTAAGATAAGGAACATGGGGCTTCAGGTGGTGAATAACTTGCCCACCGAGAACGGCATTGGAACCCAGGTCCTCTGTTCCCCAGATCAGTTCCTTTTGATTCAGCCAAAGCAGTGAATGCCCTTGGGTGAGACGGCCCTGGGAGCCTGAATTATTAGGTGGGTAATGGGGAAGGCAGCCTCCCAAATACATACTTTGGGATTAGAGATGTTTCCAAAACCTTTTTTCAGAGTCCTACATGAAGAAACCTCAAACCCAGGATTCCAGCCAAAAACAATCATTTTCAAGTCCCTCTGAAATCCTGGATGGATGTTTAACCAGGCAACGTACTAGCTGACTCCCGTGGCAGGCACGGGTCTCAACAGAGCCCCGGGGCCTTCGCTTCAGAGCGGGTGGATGTGTGTGTGAGACTGAACCACACACAGTAGGTCATGTGCCCTTATCCACGGGACGTGTGAGGGCAAGAGGATATGAGGGAAACTTCTGAAAATGTTCCCCATGTTAACTTGATTCAATTGTTCCTCACAGCCCACAAAAAAGTTTACTGAGAAACTCTATAGCGAAATTTCCAGAAAAATATACTGGAAAAGGGATAGTTCACTCTCCCTCAGGTCCTAGTACCAAAGAGGAAAAAGGAAACTATTAACTCACTCATTTATTCACTCACTCTCTCAATCATTCATTCACTCATTTTTTGAGTCTCCACCCTCAAGAAGCTCACACTTCTGAAGTCCTTAATATATAAAGAGCTGATACAAACAATAAAAAAAAGAAACCTAATAAAATGTTGACCAAAAGATATACACAGGGATTTCACAGAAAAAGAAATGGAAAGATTGGCTCAACATATGAAAGGATAACTCACTATCACTGGGCATCAGAGGAATCAAATTTAAAAAGTGATGTAACATTTTTAGCCCTCCTTTCAGTTAAAATTTAAAATACTGATAACATCCAGTGTCTTAAGACTGTAGATAAAGGGACTGTGGATCCTACTGGTGCTGGGAATATAAATTGAGATACAATTTCAAGAGAGCTATCTGGCAGTAGCTATCAAAAATTTGTAACGCCTACTCTAACCCTATATTTCAATTTGCAGAGGTCCATGATGGTTCCCTCTCCTGCTAGGCAGTGTTCCTTCCCCCTTCTAGAAACAAGAGCAAGAGTAACACTGGGGAATCTCCCCCGCACCATCTTCAATTCAGGTTACTATGGGGTGTGTTCCTAGGCCTGGCCAACAAAAGCATTACATACCTCTAGACACAGGAATTTGTTTGGGGATGGGTGTGTGAATCTAACTGACATAATCAGGGGACATTGCTTAAGATTACTAAAAGAAAATTGCCCTCTGCTTTCCAGTGGGCTTAGAGTTTTGAGTGGCACAGCATAGAATTACTGGCTGCCACTTTGCCCTTGAAAAGGCCTTGGGAATGGAGCACCACAGAGGACAACAGCAGTTGGGGTGAGTGGACGGGACCTCTTGAGCCCCTGGCAGCAGATTCTAAGGCCAGATCCACTATCTCCACCCTTAGGTTTGCTTTCTGCTTAAACTGGTTAGGGTATTTTCTCTTACAACTAAAAAAATCCAAGCAGAAATTCGTATCTGCAAGATGACTAACACGTGTACAAAGACATGTACACCGTTATTGTAGCATTTTCTATCAGAGAGGAAAAAGTATCAGCACCTTAATCATTCATCAATAAAAGAAATGTTTAAATAATTATAGTATATCCAAAATATATTCTGGAATATAAAGGTATCATATTATTTTTTTTAAAAGCAAGTCACAGTATAATATGTATATGATTTCAGTCATGTGAAATGGCCGATATAGGTATGTGGCAGGAATTGGTAATTAAGGAGGCTTTAACATTTTATTCTTTTTTTTTTTTCATTTATCATTTCAAATGTTTATAAAAAGAAAGGGGAACCCAAACACAAATAATAGCATATTCAAAGGCAAGTCAATGCTGAAAGAGTATACTAAAATGTCTCAGGTTAGGTTCCTTTAAAGCCAACCATGAGCAGAGGTGGGGAAGTTTTGTAGAAAAAGAAAAACAATGCATCATCTTTTAAAATTAGAAAGATACTCAAAGACAGTTATGATTTGCACACAAGACTAGTCATGACTAGTATGTATCATGTAAAATAGATCGCCAGTGGGAATTTGCTGTGTGACTCAGGGAACTCGAACTGGGGCTCTGTGGCCCTTCTTCCAGACCCCCAAGGTCACACATAAGGGACCTGTGAGAATTCCCCAGCCGCCCTTGCCCCTTCTTCCCCAGAGTGTTAATAGCATCCCACGGTTGTCCCTGGATCTTCAGTTGTTCATTCTCAGCTTCCTCATCCCTGCTCTGTGAGCAGGCTCTTCATAAAGGTCTCTGCCACTCAGCCCTTTGAGCGATTCCTGCAGAAACCCTAGTTTCTACAGAAAACAAAAGATTGTTTCTGAGGTTGCTTGGTTAGATTTCATGATCAATTGGATGTGTGCCTGAGAGGTTGGGAGAAGGAAAAAATGAAGACTCCCAGGCTCCAGTCTGCAACACATAGTGGTGTCAGAAATGAAGCCAAAGAGTTGCCTAGGAACCACCAAGTGGAGAAGCAGCAGAGGAGAGGGTGGGCAGGGCCGCACACAGGTGAGTTAGCATCAAGGCTCTGCTGACTTGGGTCTCCAGGTGGAGATGCTACCATTGGATTTCAGGCATTGGAGTCAGAGCTAAAGAATGGAACTGAGGTTGGAGACTGATTTGGAAGAATGAAAAGCCATTTTAAAATAAAACCTCAGGCAAAACTTGCCACTTATACCTCCACCCTTTTTTTTCTGCTCCTGTTTCTCCCTGAGCCCCACCCCACACCTCCTCCTTCAACCAGATTCCCCACATCTCCACCCAAGTTTACTCTTCTATTTTCAAGCCTCCCCCTTTTTCATCACCAAAGGTTTTCTAGTTTCTAATCCCTCAGAGGCCAGAGTGCTGTTTTCCAAAATGGCAATTAACTCCTGTGACAAATTATCTCCTCCTCATGTAAAAATGAACTCACGCATGATTGTTCCAAAGGAGGATTTGTACATTTCAAAGGACAATGGCTGGACCACCAGTTGGATAATGCTTGAAATTCTCGTTTCTCAAAACAAGATCTTCCTGCTCTGGAGGAGACAAGACAGTATTCCTGGGAGCGTTCAGGGCTGCAGGATGGATGTGGCCCATCTTCCTGGAACATCAGCTTTACTCAAAGATTTAAGGGTAGGTGACCTTTTTAAGTTAAATAAAACATGAACATGTTATGGAAAGGATGGAAATTCCTAGCAATTTTTAGGATAAAACATAAGCCTCCAAAGCATTCCCCACCAAAAGGTTCACATTGAATTTGACCTGCTCATGGGGGTCATAGTGGGAAAGTTGGGCTAAGTCAGTGCTTCTCTGAGGACTGTGCCAAAGATGGGAATTTCTGGACATCAGAGGACAAATATTTCAGAACCAGCCAGACTTACGATACCTCCATAAATCATGCCTCATTGGCCCACCCAGACATCATACTCCACAAGCCTGTGCCTGAAAAGACTGTTCCTTGTTTAGCTGCCTTTCCTGGCTTTGGAACTTGGTGCATAAAATGCCTTTCAGATGATGTAAATGCATCCACTACAAGCCTTCTTTAGGTTTTCTATCATACGCTGGTTTAAGTGTAATATATCTGCTTTCTGCCTGAAGAGAACACATCCTGGTTCCAGAAAAATCTTCCAAAGGAGAGGAAAATAAATGCATACACCAACTTCTTGAAACATTTGGCACCTGCCACAATCATCAATAAATCTAACCTGGACAGCTTGACATTTCCTCAAACAAGACCCCACCTCTCAAAGAACATCTGTCCCAACATGAAAAACAATAAAAGGCCAGCTGATAGAATGCAAAACACGTTCCCTTGTCTAACTGGAGAAGCAAAAACAAAATAATTGTTTGCTTAGGCAGCAATCTGAACCACTCCACAGTCCGTGAATATCACAGTCCTATTCAAACGGCATCAGCAGTAACCTCCAAAAATCTTCAGATTGGAAGGCTTTATACACTGCCCAACATTCAGTTTTTTTGAAACCCACCTGTCCAAAGAAAACTGTACTCTGATCTTCTTAAGCACTGGATATGCCTGAATAAAGGCGGTGGAGCTCATTGCCTCCTTTTTTACTTTGTAAAAACAGTTGTCAGTTCCGGCCTTAGAAACAATTCAACTTATAAACAATTTAATGGAGGTTTCCTGTCTCCTCCTTTCCCCTTTAACATGGAGCCTTCCTAGACTGTTTCCAAAGGAGACCTCAGCTCTCCGCTCTCAGCCCCCACTCCCACAGGCCCTCCTCCTCTCGCCACTCAGTGGCTGCCAAGTGCTCCCAAAAGGAGGAGGACAGGATGCGGCCGAGTCCCTAGAGTTTCCCAAACCAAGGAGCTGCCTCACCAAGGCTTAGCAGTTGGGGCCTCAGCAGCCTCTGAGCTCTCTCATTCCAGTTCAGCCACAAGGGGTTCCAGGAAGCTTTTCTGATGACCTAGGGAGATAACCGTCCTTTGGAACATGGCTTTATAAGAAAAATGCTTCCAAAGTTCCAAGGAACTTTTGGAACAGGACGTTTCCACGTGATAGGTCTCCTCTGATGTACATGATACACTGGAGGCTTACACGTGGTTTCCATAGACTCCCAAGATATTGTGGGAGTTCCCTAGCAATGTCACCAAAAATGAATCAAGAGGCTTTGGGGAAGGTCTCAGCCAACCATCAATTGCTTAAAGCACTACAAAGTAGGAAAAAACAATTCTCCCTTTGAATTTTATTTTTGTCATTTTATAAAGCATCACAAATAGTCATAGTGGGGGAAATTAGAATTCTTTGGGGCTTCCTTCACTAATTGCATGACTTGATATTGTTATTTTGAAATCTCTATGGGGAAACCAAGCTTAAGGCCTTTTGAGCATCTTAAACTAACCTCAATTCTAGAGAAAAAAAATCAGTATCTGTGCAAATATCAGCCTTGGCTTCAGCACGAATTGGCTAACATCTGCTGCTGTTGTTGCTAAGTCGCTTCAGTCGTGTCCAACTCTGTGTGACCCCATAGATGGCATCCCACCAGGATCCCCCGTCCCTGGGATTCTCCAGGCAAGAATACTGGAGTGGGTTGCCATTTCCTTCTCCAGATGTCCAATTTCTCACAAGTTGGGTTTGCCCAAGGATTCCTACCAGTTTAACATTTCACGATGCCAATTATTTCTGCCCTGTCTTCATGCACAGTCCTCCAATGGGATCTGCCTGTCCTGGATGAACCTGTGCCAAGATTCCCCTTGGTTCAGTAATGAACACAGCTATGCCTTCCAGATCCATAAATTGACATCCCCAGAACCTAATGACGAAGTGGATAACATGGAGGACCCCAGCACATACCATCCATTAGCCTCAGTTAGACAACACCTGCAAAGCCCCATGACCTTTCATGACACAGTGATAAGATTCACAAATTCCAAGTGAGACATCCATTGAATTTCATCCACCAGAAACAAACAGTTCTGCCTATTCATTATAATAAAGTCAATCTTCATGCTGACAATACTTTAATTCCCTCCTATTTTAGAAAACAGGTAGCAAGACATCCTAGATTTTGAAAAAGGGAATGTCAATATCTGTCAGTTGATAGGAGGAAAAAAAATGATTTCTTTTTGCTGTCTGTTCTCTGTGCTGCCTTCCTCTCCCTCTCTCTCTCTCCATCTCTCTCTCTCTCTCTCTCTCTCTCACACACACACACACACGCACACACTCACCATCCCTCTATACCTATACCTGTGGTTGTTAGTTGCTCAGTCATGTCTGACTCTTTGCGACCTCATGGACTGTAACCCACCAGGGTCCTCTATCCATGGGCTTCTTTAGGCAAGAAAACTGGAGTGGCTTGCCATTTCCTTCTCCAAGGGATCCTCTTAACCCAGGGATCGAACCCAGGTCTCCTGCATTGCAGGCAGATTCTTTACTGTCTGAGCCACGAGGGAAGCCTCATCATCCTCTACTGTGTGCCAAAGGTCTCCTTTCAAAAGTCCCTGCTGGGCAGGGAGGTTCTGATTCCAAGGAACTTAAGATAAAACCAGTTGCTAAATCAAAATAGCTTGCTTGAGCTTTGGGATCAGAAAAAAAAAAAAAAAAAAAAACAGTGGTCAATAAACTAAGGCATATGAACCAAATCTGGCTCCACACCTGTTGGTGTATACCTGCAAGCCAAAAATGGTCTCTACATTTTTTTTTCTACATTTTTAAATAATTAAAAAAATTCAAGAACATGTAGGAGTTTGAGACACACAAGAAATTTATGAGGTTCAAATTTGAATGTCCATAAATAAAATTGTATTGGAATATAGGCACACCTACTTCCTCATACACTTGTCAGTGACTGCCCTCAGTACAACAGAATTGAGTTGTTGTAACAGAGACAGTATGGCCCACAAAGCTGAAATATTTACTAACTGGCCCTTTACAGAGTAAATTTGCCAACCCATAAGATAGACTGACATTTTGATTCTATCATTTAATATTTATGCAGAAGTAAGTACGTTTCTTGACCTCCATGATGTTGATTTTCTCTTTCTAAACTAAAAGAGCAAGTATATTACAGGGTTCTAAAATGATGATTGGGCTTCCCAGGTGGCTCAGTGGTAAAAAATTGGACTGCCAAGGCAGGAGACACAGGTTTGATCCCTGAGTAGGAAAGATCACCTGGAGAAGGGCATGGCAACCCACTCCAGTATTCTTGTCTGGAGGATCCCATAGATAGAGGAGCCTAGTGGGCTACAATCCATAGGGGTGCAAGAAGTCAGACATGACTGAGCAACTAAATAATGACAAAATGGTGCTTAGAATCACAGGTATGGGTCCCTCTGCCATTCGTCTTGCCAGGCCTTTCTCTGTGTAGCTGTCAGAGGCATCAGGCCAGCAGACATTGGCAAAGTTCTAATTTGCAAAGAAAACAGTCCACACTACATCTTGGTTGCAAGGACCAGAGTTGAGCTTCCAGACCTATTTTTGGCTCATACCTGGACTTATTATTTTTCTTTGAGCAGAGGTGAAAGTGGATATTAACAAATTTGTATCTACCACTTTTTCTAATATGCTCCTGGGAAACTCTTGACCAAGAGGAAAGTGTGTTTTAGTTGTTAAACTGATAAACCAGATAAAATAAGTCAATAAGTAGTCAAAGTCAGAGGGTCCAGACATCCCACTCTGGAGAAATTAGAATTATTTATTCAATATGCAATTACTGCAAAGCATAACAACTCCCACAGTGCAAGCCCCAATCACAAGGTCCTTTGAGACTTCCCTGCTGTCCTCTGGAACCCTCTGCCCACTTTATTCGAAAAGTATTTTACTGCTAAGTCAACTCAACAAGGAAAATGGTACTCTGGAAACCAGCTGAGCAGACAAGTCCTACTCAGGAGGAAACCGCTATGTTTAGAAAAATTAGACTACAACTTGGTTAATTTCCTACCTAACTGGGAGGTGGAGGGCTCTTGTGGAATGAGTTTTGGAAGGAAGCAAGCTTGGCTTCAAATATCACTGTGTTTCCTATGGTTCTGTGATGTCACCTACCTGGCTCTCTGAACCACATTGACCTTATCTGGACAATGGGGAAAGCCACTTTTATCCCACAGGGTTGATAGCAGATTAAGTAAGATGACTTATACAGCCACTTATGAATTTATGAGTAACACTTGACACATAATGCTTGCTTAGTAATTGTTCACTTTTTCTCTTTTCCCTTATTTCAAGTTCAAGCAGGGGTTTCGGACTGCCAGTGCTCTGAGTGCCTGCCACTGTCAGGAACCTTACTGTATGAAGATCTTGTTTACTACTTGCAATAGCCCTCTGAGGGTAATATTTCTAGCCTCAGATTTTGAAGATTTATGTTATCAATTTCCCCTGCTCTTTATTAAGAGATTCATATGAAATTTTGGGTTCAAAATTATTTGAAAAATGCACATTTGCTTTGTAGATATGTTTTTCTTACAGTATCACTCTAATAATTTAGAGTTTTTGCTACTTCATGAAATCCCACCTATAGCTGCGTTGGATTAGCATTTTTAAATTAAAAAAAGCTCCCTCCCATAGCTTCAGCTTTTAGATGAAGACATTGACTCTATCATCCTGAAATAATGATATGAAAATTCTCTATTCTGTTTGAAATGTTGTATAAATTTAAGGACTGCAGGAACTGTCTGTAGCTGGTTGACTTAGCTGGTCAGCTTGGTGACACAAAAATTGCTAATTCTGTCTAGAGTGGCAAGGTAAATGTACTAGAAATAATGAACTTAATCTTGCCAACATTTTAATAACATATTGAAACATAACATTGGAAATATACTTTAAAATACACTTCAGCATACAATTCAGTGAATTTTCACAAACTGAACACACTTTTGCAACCAACAAACACTCAGACTAAGAAACAGAACACAAGTCACCCACACGAGAAGCCTCTGGTCATACGTTCCTCTGGTCACTAGTCATCCAAGGGTGACCACCATCCTGACTTCTAAACAGCACAGATTAGCGGTGCCTGTTTTTAATACTTCATATAACTAAAATCATACAGTGTGTTCTTTTTTGTAACTGGCTTCTTTTGTTCAGCATTTGCCTCTAATTTTTGGTTTGGTTTAGCTATAATTGATGGATGTAAATTGAGATTAGATCTCTCATACTCAGTACTGTAGAGCACCCCATTCTAGGAACATGGCACCATTAATCAACCTGTTGTGTTGCTGATAGATATTTGGGTAATTCCAGTTTGAGCATATTTGAGCATTATACTACATGTCTTTTACTAATTAGTTTATGCATTTCTGTTGAGTACATAGCAAAAATTAGACTTACTGAGCCCTGGAGAGGTTTATATTCAGCATTAGTAAGAATTCCAAGCATTTTTCCAAGATTGTGTCAATTTTGACTCCCACTGGCAGCACCCCACATACCTACCAACAGTCAGAATCTTCCATCTTCTTCATTTTCACCATCTGGTGATGCCTCTTCAGATTGCTATCCCCATTCCACATACACAAAATACTCAGCCACAAGAATGCAAGACAAAAAGTGAATACAAGGAGTGTGAGTTGAGGAAGCATCACAGACCCCGTAGAAAACATGAGGACTATGGACACGCAATTAGCCACTGGACAGTGTCAACATTATCAGATGCACGTGGGCTTCATTTCCATGCTCTGTGACTCAGCTCCCTGCTCTGTGGTACGCTTAATTTAAACTTCTGTAACAGATTCTTATTTTCCTTCATCCCCCATTTTGACTTCTGACTTACATTTTCTTCCCACAACTGCTTAGGTCTCCCAGGATAGCCTTCATGAAATTTTGAATATCAGCAAAGAAGAGATAGGAGAGCTAGAAGTCTGTGCTCCAGATCCAGTAACAGTGAGTAAACATAAATATATGCTTCAAAATGGGAAGGAAAAGGGATGGGGAGTTTGGGTTGCGCCCAGTATGTCCTGTCTATAAGTGATCCCCTAAGTGGGACCACTTCACCAGTTAATACATGGTAATAGTAATACCATGCATGTGTACAGCCTTTTTTTCATATTTTAACTTTTTTTCACTTTTTATTTTATAATGGAGTATAGCCAATTAACAATATTGTGATAGTTTCAGGTGAACAGTGAAGGGATTCAGAAATACATATACATGTATCCATTCTCCCCAAACTCCTCTCCCATCCAGGCTGCCACAAAACATTCAGCAGAGGGCTCTGTGCTATTCAGTAGGATTTTATCGGTTATCCCTTTTAAATATAGGAGTGTGTACATGGCCGTGAGCTTCCCTGATGGCTCAGATGTTAAAGAATCTGCCTGCAATGCAGGAGACTCAGGTTTGATTCCTGGGTTGGGGAGATCCCCTGGAGAAGGGAATGGCTAACCACTCCATTATTCTTCCCTGGAGAATTTCATGGACAGAGGACCCTGGTGGGCTACAGTCCATGGGGTTGCAAAGAGTCACATATGACTGAGTGACTAACACACACACTCATGCACATCCATCCCAAACTGCCTAACTATCCCTCCCCCACCCTTCCTCCCTAGTAACCATAAGCTCATTCTCTAAATCTGTGAGTATGATTCTGTACAGTCTTTTCAATTCATAAATGTTCTAGAGCATTCCATGGAACACCTGGAAAGAAATAAGTCCTGTGACAGCAATAAGCCGTAGGGTTTGTGCAGTACTCAGGTCAGAGCTGCCCCTAAGTCAATATGGACTTACATCCATAACAAGAATTACTGGAGTTATCACTCCTCTGGTCCCTGTGTTCTCTATCATGCCATCTGACCTTGGAGACAAGAGGGAAATGGACTTCCTTCTTGCCCCCAATGACATCTCCAGTGCAATATACATCCCCACCCCCAACAGCAACCCAAGGCAGTTGCAGTTTTTCCACTCAATGTCCTTAACCACACAACAGGTATTCCATAGTTCACAATAACAGTCCATACTTACTAAGTCTCCTTTACCTGCCCAACAGCATGCTAAACACATTACACACATTATCTGTTTTGATTTGACTTGATCCCCAGAAAGTTCAGTTAAGTTCAGTTGCTCAGTCATGTCCGACTCTTAGCGACCCCATGGACTGCAGCACACCAGGCCTCCCTGTCCATCACCAACTCCCAGAGTCTACCCAAACTCATGTCTATTGAATTAGTGATGCCATCCAACCATCTCATCCTCTGTTATCCCCTTCTCCTCCTGCCTTCAGTCTTTCCCAGCATCAAGGTCTTTTCCAATGAGTCAGTTCTTCACATCAGGTGGCCAAAGTATTGGAGTTTCAGCTTCAACATCAGTCCTTCCAATGAACACCCAGGACTGATCTCCTTTAGGATGGACTGGTTGGATCTCCTTGCAGTCCAAGGGACTCTCAAGAGTCTTCTCCAACACCCACAGTTCAAAAGCATCAATTCTGCGATGCTCAGCTTTCTTTAATAGTCCAACTCTCACATCCATACATGACTACAGGAAAAACCATAGCCTTGACTAGATGGACCTTTGTTAATTAGCAAAGTAATGTCTCTGTTTTTTAATATGCTGTCTATGTTGGTCATAACTTTTCCTTCCAAGGAGTAAGCGTCTTTTAATTTAATGGCTGAAGTCACCATCTGCAGTGATTTTAGAGCCCAAAAAAGTAAAGTCAGCCACTGTTTTCCCATCTATTTGCCATGAAGTCATGGGACCAGATGCCATGATCTTAGTTTTCTGAATGTTGAGTTTTAAGCCAACTTTTTCACTCTCCTCTTTCACTTTCATCAAGAGGCTCTTTAGTTCTTCACTTTCTGCCAAAAGGGTGGTGTCATCTGCATATCTGAGGTTTTCTCCCAGCAATCTTGATTCCAGCTTGTGCTTCCTCCAGCCCAGTGTTTCTCATGATGTATTCTGCATATAAGTCAGATAAGCAGGGTGACAAAATACAGCCTTGACGTACTCTTTTACTGATTTGGAACCAGTCTGTTGTTCCATGTCCAGTTCTAACTTTTGCTTCCTGACCTGCATACAGGTTTCTCAGGAGGCGGGTCAGGTGGTCTGGTATTAATCTCTTCCAGAATTTTCCACAGTTTATTGTGATCCATACAGTCAGAGGCTTTGGCATAGTCAATAAAGCAGAAATAGATGTTTTTCTGGAACTCTCTTGCTTTTTCCATGATCCAGCAGATGTTGGCAATTTGATCTCTGGTTCCTCTGCCTTTTCTAAAACCAGCTGGAACATCTGGAATTTCATGGAATTTCACATATTGCTGAAGTCTGGCTTGGAGAATTTTGAGCATTACTTTACTAGCATGTGAGATGAGTGCAATTGTGTGGTAGTTTGAGCATTCTTTGGCATTGCCTTTCTTTGGGATTGGAATGAAAACTGACTTTTTCCAGTCCTGTGGCCACTGCTGAGTTTTCCAAATTTGACAAAATGTGGTTGACTGGAGAAGGGAATGGCAAACCACTTCAGTATTGTTGCCTTGAGAACCCGATGAACAGTATGAAAAGGCAAAAAATAGGACACTGAAAGATGAACTCCCCAGGCCGGTAGGTGCCCAATATGCTAGTGGAGAAATCAGTGGAGAAATAACTCCAGAAAGAATGAAGAGATGGAGCCAAAGCAAAAACAACACCCAGTTGTGGATGTGACTGGTGATGGAAGCAAGGTCCGATGCTGTAAAGAGCAAGATTGCATAGGAACCTGGAATGTTAGGTCCATGAATCAAGGCAAATTGGAAGGAGATGGAAGAGTGAACATTGACATTTTGCTGCCGCTGCTGCTAAGTCGCTTCAGTCGTGTCCGACTCTGTGCAACCCCATAGATGGCAGCCCACAAGGCTCCCCTGTCCCTGGGATTCTCCAGGCAAGAACACTGGAGTGGGTTGCCATTTCCTTCTCCAATGCATGAAAGTGAAAAGTGAAAGTGAAGTTGCTCAGTCGTGTCCGACTCTTCGCGACCCCATGGACTGCAGCCCACTAGGCTCCTCCATCCATGGGATTTTCCAGGCAAAAGTACTGGAGTGGGGTGCCATCTTCTTCTCCTACATTGACATTTTAGGAATCAGCAAACTAAAATGGACTGGAATGGGTGAATTTAACTCAGATGACCATTATATCTACTACTGTGGGCAAGAATCCCTTAGAAGAAATGGAGTAGCCATTATAGTAAACAGAAGAGTATGAAATGCAGTACTTGGATGCAATCTCAAAAACGACAGAATGATCTCTGTTTGTTTCCAAGGCAAACCATTCAATATCACGGTAATCCAAGTCTGTGCCCCAACCAGTAATGCTGAAGAAGCTGAAGTTGAACAGTTCTATGAAGACCTACAAGACCTTTTAGAACTAACACCCCCAAAAGATGTCCTTTTCATTAGAGTGGACTGGAATGCAAAAGTACAAAGTCAAGAAACACCTGGAGTAATAGGCAAATTTGGCCTTGGGGAATAGAATGAAGCAGGGAAAAGGCTAATAGAGTTTTGCCAAGAGAACACACTGGTCACAGCAAACATCCTCTTCCAACAACACAAGAGAAGACTCTACACATGGACATCCCCAGATGGTCAATACCGAAATCAGATTGATTATATTCTTTGCAGCCAAAGATGGAGAAGCTCTATACAGTCAGCAAAAACAAGACCAGGAGCTGACTGTGGCTCAGATCATGAACAGCTTATTGCAAAACTCAGACTTAAATTGAAGAAAGTAGGGAAAACCACTAGACCATTCAGGTATGACCTAAATCAAATCCCTTATGATTATACAGTGGAAGTGAGAAACAGATTTAAGGGACTAAATCTGATAGAATGCCTGAGGAACTATGGACAGAGGTTCATGACATTGTACAGGAGACAGGGAGAAAGACCATCCCCAAGGCGGGGGGGCGAGAGGGGGGAGCAAAATGGCTGTCTGAGGAGGTGTTACAAATAGCTGTGAAAAGAAGAGAAGTGAAAAACAAAGGAGAAAAGGAAAGATATACACATTTGAATACAGAGTTCCAAAGAATAGCAAGGAAAGGTAAGAAAGCCTTCCCCCATGATCAGTGCAAAGAAATAGAGGAAAACAATAGAATGAGAAAGACTGGAGATCTCTTCAAGAAAATTAGAGATACCAAGGGAACATTTCATGCAAAGATGGGCTCAATAAAGGACAGAAATGGTATGGACCTAACAGAAGCAGAAGATATTAAGAAGAGGTGGCAAGAATACACAGAAGAACTGTACAAAAAAGATCTTCATGACCCAGATAATCAGGATGGTGTGATCACTCACCTAGAGCCAGACATCCAGGAATGTGAAGTCAAGTGGGCCTTAGGAAGCATCACTCTGAACAAAGCTAGTGGAGGTGATGGAATTCCAGTTGAGCTATTTCAAATCCAGAAGGTTCAGAGTCACACAACATGTAATTCACAAGTTCCTGTGTGAATCCTGCTCTGCTCCCTCAATGTCGGGTGTTCCTTCTATGTCGGGTGTTTTGGACCTCTATTCTCCCGCTCCAGAATGTACCCCTGCCTGCTGATGCTTTAGATTCCACAATTCTAACTTCTTCCCTGTACCAAAAAAGGGTGTTTGTGCTTGTTTGAGGCCTTAATGTTTAATGAGCACATTACCAAACATTTACGCCTTAAGGGAAATGTGTTGAGAAGGAAACTGACCCTTTATAACCTAAAGGCCTACATAATGGGCTTCTGAGAGGTCAAGGAACATGAACTGCTAGATGTTTTTCTCTGCCCTTTAGTATGTCCTAATCTATGAATATTTTCATAGATTTCCTTGGCAGCAACTCTCTCAGACTAGCTTAGAAGGCAAACATTAGGTAGATACCAATCATCCCCCCAATCCCAACATAACA
This sequence comes from Bos indicus, assembly GCF_029378745.1. NCBI lineage: Eukaryota > Metazoa > Chordata > Mammalia > Artiodactyla > Bovidae > Bos > Bos indicus. The sequence continues at coordinate 3,942,789 of NC_091772.1, read as the reverse complement.
GAACAAATGAGCCCCCTTTCCTTCTCTACTTGGATCTAAATTTATTTTATCCAACGATGTATTAATCCCCAAGTGGGTACAAGTTTTTTCTTCATTTTTTGGCCACATCATGCAGCATGCAGGATTCTAGTTTCCCAGTCAGGGGTTGAACCTGCACCACTTGGAATGGAAGTGTGGAGTCTTAACCACTGGACTGCCAGGGAAGTCCCACAATTTAAAGAAACAAAACAGATACTTCAGAAGGCCTGGATGAAGCATGGTCGATTGAGGCATAACGGGTTCATACAGCCTCCTGGGGTATGATGGGGATGCCTGCTAATGGCTGACATCAGGGGAAGCAGACGTCCCCCCATCACCCAGCCCCAGTACTTCCCAGGCGGGGAGAATACCTCGCTCTCTTGTCTTGGCAGTGAGATCCCAAACGCCTGACAGCACCAGCAATGGTCAATACTTTCATTCCTTTGTACACACGAGCACTCAGCCCTAGGCAGACTGTCCCTTTTGCTGGAAAGTGCTTCCTTCCCCTTGTTGCTTCATGGACTCTCTCTTACTCCATGGCCTCTGTGTATATTTCAGCAAGAAATCTTTGTCAAGTCCCTGGATATGGATAAGACCCCAGTCCTCTCAATGGCCTCCCTTACATTAACCCCATGTCCATTTTCCAGGCTTTCCATGACTGTCCCTTCATGTGTCTTTCCCTCTTAGGTATCCTACATGAGGCCTGGCCCACAGTGAGCACTAAACTATCTTTCCATTTTGAATTCACTGAATAGTGTGCTCATTAAACTAAGATCATTTCTTCTAACCCAGTAACAGGAGATCCCCAAGCTACCATCTGAGGTAAGCCTGCCATTCTTCGGGGTGAGGAAAGAGAAGAGACACTTCATGGATGAAAAGAAAGCCCACAGTCTCTAAGACTAAATAAATTAATTCAACTTAGCCAACAAGTAAATACAAGATTAGGAGTCAAAAGGCTACAGAAATCCCCCTCTTTGGCATGTGCAGAATGCATGGCCAGCTCTGAAATGTCTTCTGTTTTCCCAGACTGTTTTTGTTGCTTAATTGTTAAGCAAAAAAAAAGAAGAAGAAGGAAATTCGGACACTCCCAAGTCTCCCTCCCACGGAAACCTGTTTTACTAGCTGCATTTTATATGGCTGCAGAAGGCCCCAGAAGGAGGAGAGCAAGGAGTAACAACCGAGCAGACTTGCAGGGCCAGAACACACGCCCAGGGCTCAGAAGAGCCCCCAGTTCAGGTGTTTTCCTCGTGTTCCTCTTAGAGCTGCTGTGTCATTAATTGAACTTGAATTCTGGTGCTTGTATAAAGCATTCCCTTTGTGGTTCACTCCCAGTCTTAAACCTTGCATGTGACCACATGTAAATGTGTATTTTTATGGTCCTATAATCTCAGGACTTTTAAATCTCTGTTGCTTAAAGGCATCCAGTGAACTGAAGCGGAGAGCTCCAGAGGTTTCTGATCATTTAGAAGCAGTTTATGTGCTGGTTCTAAGTGGCTTCACAGCTCCACTTCTTGCAGAGACCGGGACAGAGCAAAGCTAAAGCCCTGGCACCAAATTAACCCTTCAGACCAGAATCAAAAATCACTAGAATATAGACAACCTCCTTCTGTTTAAACACCTCACTGGCAGACGTCTGTATATGCTTGCTCACTGGAAGCATCCTTCTATTACTCCTCTGTTACCTATTGTGTCAGTTCAACTTCAGAACTGATCTGCCTTTCCAAGCTTGCATGGGCCACCTTAGACGGCCTCACTGAAAGGTGGGGTACAGACCAAGAAACAAAGTCAGAGAGAATTGGGCTCGGGATCCAGAAGATGGACTCCCTTCATGTCCTACAGGAAACTCTCCTAGTATTCTATCTACTCACATTTATTTTTTTTTATTTCTACAATTGCTTCTTTTTTATTGATTTTTAAAATTGAAGGATAGTTGAATTACAATGTTGTATTATAGTTTCAGGTGTTCAGCAAAATGATTCATCTGTGTGTATATATACATATATATATATATAACTGAATGTATACAAATATATTAAACTGAGTATATACCTAAATATATATAATAACTGAATATATGTTTTTTTTTTTTCAGAATCTCTTCCATTAAAGGTTTTTACAACATACTGAATATAGTTCCCTGTGCTGTACGGTAGGTCCTTATTTTTTATCTATTTTATATACAGCCATATGTATCTGTTAATTCCAACTACCAATTTATCCCTCTCCACCTTTTCCCCTTTGATAACCATAAGTTTGTTTTCTATGTCTGAAACTCGCATTTCTTTTATTTCTTTCTCATTCTTTGTACAGTTGAACATTTTATGCAACTGGGACAAGAGTAAAAGGTAGGCAAAATGAAAAATAAACAAGCAAAAAAAAAAAAAAAACCAGCCCATAGATCTACTTTATATTCACCTCTGTTTTTCTCCAAAATAAATATTGTTTCTTTGGTGCTGAGCTGATCGCTGATCACATGGGATGACAAAGCTAAAGAACATTTGCAAATGTTAAATTGATGAAAAGAACTGCATCCACCTCCTCTCTACTTCAGTGACATCCAATTACATTTCTCATACTCAAAACATTTGTGATATTTTTCCATAACACAACCTTAATTTCCATATGCATAAACTATTGTTCTTTATGCAAAATTGGTTGCTTGTCTTCAGAATTTTCTTTGACATTTTTGTTTCTCTCTTCCTCCTCCCCACTTTTTTTTTTGGGGGGGGGGATTGTTGCTAATGTTTTATTTTAAAAATCCATTTGTTTCTGAAAGATTGTCATAAGGAAAAAATAGGCAACAGGGTTTGAAGCTTAGTATAAAGTCAAACTTAATGGAAAATCACACAACTCTTCTGACTGAGAAAGTATGTACCCAGTGGGTTTGCTCAAGAATTCAGAAGCTGCCATCCTCCACATCAGGTCACTAACACTGGACCTAAGGGCCTCCAACATTTCGGTCAAGGTCTTCATTACCAGGCCACTAGATTCTGCATTCAAGGACTCCACAGGAATGGATTGGAAAGTTACGTTTCCAGCCACTCCACATTGCTAGTGTGGGTTTATCTGCAGTGAAAACTCTCTACCGAGTTTGGTTTTGTTTCATTTTGGTTTTGCCCATTTGCTTCTTCTTTGATCTGTATTTATGCCAGCAGATATTCTGACCCAAACTAACAATCTCACACATAGCCCTTTTCATTTCAGCTTGTTACATTTGGCCCAGACTCAGCAGTCACGACCTTTCGGGTTTTAATCCAATCTTAAGATCAGCCTAAATCTGTCTTCTGGAAATTGTGCTCTCTCTTAGCCTTGTGTCCACAATACACTTAATAAACATGCTTTAAAAATTCATCCCAAGTTCTTGTTACAGTATTGGGAAGGGCAGAAACACACTTTGGTTTCTACTATTATGTCTCGATTTTAAATGATTGGGGTTTTATGGAAGCAGATCTTCAAACAGCCATCAGGAAGGAACTTTGACAGTGGAAACTAGTGAGAGGTGATGGAGGTGTTAGACTTCCAGCACTTGAGTTCTCTAAGGAGGAGGAACTTATAATCAAGGATGGCTTCCGGAAGTGAAGGTGAAACTAAAGAAACTTGTTAGGCGTAGGAAGTTGTCTTGTTATCTTGGAAAAGAAAAGTGAACCTCCTATACCAACATTAGACAGTAAAGAATTCTCCTGCAATGCAGGAGACATGGGTTGGATCCCTGGGTCAGGAAGAGCCCCCAGAGAAGGAAATGACTACCCACTCCAGTATTCTTACCTGGAGAATTCCATGGACAGAGGGGTCTGGTGGGCTGCAGACCACAGGGTCACAAAGACTCAGACACAACTGGGTGACTAACAATTTCCCTTTCATACTTTTAAAGGAGTCAGCCCTGAAAAAATACTAGTTTTGTGAGAAGTCAATTCTCATTCACATTTTGGGGGATTACCTGAGGTGGGGGGGTGGTCTTTTCATCAGCTGGCCCCAGTCATTCCAAGGACTTTTCTTTGGTGGACACCCAGGTATATCTGAGTCTTGCAGCCCATTCTAAAGTAATGAGTGAAATTCTGAGGCAGTTTTACTTATCTGCTTACTTCCATACACCTAGAATTGCACTACAAAAATAATTAAAGGAGGTGGTCAAATGTTAACACCAGAAATCCCCCATCACAACCTTCCTCTCTCTCCCCGAGAGTCCAGCTTACTTTGATGGGTATTAAAATGTGGCATGAAGCTTTTGTTTTTGACACGTGTGTAACCCAGAAGTTTATTTCAGTATGATGTACACTGATTAGGTGTTTTGACCTTGAAGATAAATGCTCTTCTCTACTCACAGGAGTAACTGAAATACATTTATGCACAAAAGAATCCACTTAGCACCTTTTTCTATGTTTTTAAGTACTTGAAATCCAGTAAGAACCCTCAGGAATTACCACGCCTGTCTTTCAAGTACATTTACTATGCGTGCACATTCTTAACTGTCACATGGTCGTGCATTTATAACTTTGGGTAAATAGTGAGAGAAAGGAATCCAGTGAGGCAATGAATGAGTAATTATGAACAACAATCCAAAGCTCAAGAAAAGGAAATTTTAGATTTCACATTAAATATTGAATCTTCTTTAGAGTAAAATTGCTTCTTTCTCATACAAAATGGGACAATGGGAGTTCAGTTTCAAACTTCCACAGTAGAATGAATATCACAATAAAACAAGTCACACAAATTTTTTGGTTTCCCAGTGCATATAAAACTAATGTTTACACTATACCACAGTCTATTAAGTGTGCACTAGCATTATGACTAAAAAAGCATGTGTGTGCTCAGTTGTGTCCTACTCTTTGTGGTTCCATGGACTGTAGCCCACCAGGCTCTTCTGTCCATGGAATTTTTTTGGCAAGAATATTGGAGTGGGTTGCCACTTTCTACTGCAGGGCATCTTCCCAACCCAGGGATCAAATCCATGTCTCTTGCATCTCCTGCACTGGCAGGTGGATTCTTTTCCACACCACCACCAGGGGCTTTGTTTTCATTGTTCAGTACCTCAGTGGTGTCTGATTCTTTGTGAACCCATGGACTGCAGGACACCAGGCTTCCCTCTCCTGAACTATCTCCCAGAGTTTGCTCAAACTCATGTCCATTGAGTCAGCAATGCCATCCAACATTTCATTCTGTCTTCCCCTTCTCCTCCTGCCTTCAGTCTTTCCCAGCACCAGGGTCTTTTCCAATGAGAAGGCTCTTTGCATCAGGTGGTCAAAGTATTGGAGCTTTAGCTTCAGTATCCGTTCTTCCAAAGAATATTCATGGTTAATTTCCTTTGGGATTGACTGGTTAGATATCCTTGCAGTCCAAGGGACTCTCAAGAGTCTTCTTCAACTTCACAGTGTGAAAGCATCAATTCTTCCATGCTCAGCCTTCTTTATGGTCCAGCTCTCACATCCATACATGATTATTGGAAAAGTGATAGCTTTGTCTGTATAAACCTTTGTCAGCAAAGTGATGTCTCTGCTTTTTAATATGCTATCTAGGTTTGTCATAGCTTTCCTTCCAAGGAGCAAACATCTTTTAATTTCATGTCTGCAGTCACCATCCGCAGTGAGTTTGTAACCCCGGAAAATAAAATCTGTCACTGTTTCCATTTTTTCCCCATCTATTTGCCATGAACTGATAGAACCAGAAGCCATGATCTTAGTTTTTTGAAAATTGAGTTTTAAGCCAGCTTTTTCACTCTCCTCTTTCACCTTAATCAAGAAGCTCTTTAGTTCTTCTTCACTTTCTGCCCTTAGGGTGATGGGTATGTCTTAGTTAAAAAATATTTCACTGCTAAGAAATGCTAACCATCAACTGAGCCTTAAGCAAGTCATAATAGTAACATCAAAGATCATTGATCACAAATCACCTTAAGAAATATAATAATAGCAAAAGCTTTGCAACTTTCCAAGAAAAATAAAAATGTGATACAAAGACACACAGTGAGCAAATGCTATTGGGAAAATGTCACCAATAGACTTGTTTAACACGGGTGGCCACAAAACTTCAAGTTGTAAAAAACACAATATCTACAAAGTGCAATAATATGAAGTGCAAAAAAACAAAGTATTTCTGTAGTTGTTTAAGGCAAGAATTATCAGTTAAAACTAGTAGGGGACAGTAAGGTGAGAAACAGGATTTTTACAAAGTCTCAAAGTATCTCCCCACAGAATACTTATTAATTATAGTGGAGAATACTTATTAATTATAGTGAAGTCCTTTGGACTGCAAGGAGATCAAACCACTCAATCCAGGAGGATACCAGTCCTAAATGTTCATTGGAAGGACCAATGCTGAAGCTGAAGCTCTAATACTTTGGCCACCTGATGTGAAGAACTGACTCATTAGAAAAGACCCTGATGCTGGGAAAGATTGAAGGCAGGAAGAGAAGGGGATGACAGAGGATGAGACGATTGGATGGCATCACTGACTTGATGGACATGAGTTTGAGCAAGCTCCAGGAGTTGATGATGCACAGGGAAGTCTGGCTTGCTGCAGTCCATGGGGTCACAAAGAGTTGGACACAACTGAGTGATTGAACTGAACGGATAGTGGAGATATCTACCAGATACCACCTTAACCAAGAGATCAAAGTTAACAACATCAGTAGTGAGATATCAACATCAAATGCCTCCTAATATGGTGCACTGAGAAGGACACAAGATCCCTTCTGTGATTTTCCTGCTAAAAGTGTGTGGCCTGCAAAGAATCACAAGGAAACATCAGTCCAACCCAAGGTGAAGAAACTTTTACAAAATAACAGGTCCAAACTCTTTAAAGTTCAAAGTCACAAAGGACAGAAAGACTTTAATCAGACTCCTTTCTGATTAAAGGAGAAGAGCAGAGATAAAAGCTAAATGTAACATAATTTAATCATAGGTCAGATTCTGGACCAAAAAAAGAACATTAGTGTGATGACTGGTGAAGCTTAAATAAGCTCGACAGCTTAGACAATAGAGTAGTATCAGTGTTAATTTATTGATTTTGATCATTGTACAGTGATTATAAAAAATATTAACTTTTGGAGAGTCTTGATGTGAGCATACTAAGAAATTAATTCTGTAACTTTTTCATAAATCTGAAATTAGTTCAAAATGAAAAGTTAAAATACACAAAAATACAGCCAAAAAATATAAATAAATATATACACCTGTCACACTGATAAATTGCTAAGGAAAAAAAAGAAGAAAGTTTGAGAACTACTGGATTAGATTGTGTGCTAAGGTTTTACAATTACATGAATTATCAAACTTAGAAAATCAGAACGTTTCAAGATCAATTGCTTTAAGAAAATCTGCCTCCAACTGAACCATGAGAGAGTGAGAATTTATTTGAATTTCTTACATCTTTATGTTCACACCAGGTAATAGGTAATGTAACAGATTCACATCACCTGACACTTTCATAAGAGATACAGAAATAAATCCGCTCCTTGTCTTTTCCACTAGTGGAGATATATACACATGTGTGCATCATTAACGTGGGCCCCCAGGTGGATCAGTGGTAAAGAATGGACCTGCAGTGCAGGAATTGCAGGGGACTCAGGTTTGATCCTCAGGAATATCCCCTGGAGGAGGAAATGGCAACCCACTCCAGTATTCTTGCCTAGGAAATCCCATGGATAGAGGAGCCTGGTGGGCTACAGTCCATAGGGCTGCAAAGAATTGGACACAACTTAGCATACATGTATCATTAATGCATCTTATTCTAGAAAATAAACCAAATAATCCATACTCATTCTAGCCTAGACTGCCTGACACCCAGCTTCCTGCCATTCACAATTGGAATGTTCACAGATTAAAATTTTCATTTCAGTTCAGTTCAGTCAGTTCAGTCACTCAGTCATGTCCAACTCTTTGAGACCCCATGAATCACAGCACACCAGGCCTCCCTGTCCATCACCAAATCCCGGAGTTCACCCAGATTCACGTCTATCGAGTCAGTGATGCCATCCAGCCATCTCATCCTCTGTTGTCCCCTTCTCCTCCTGCCCCCAATCCCTCGCAGCATCAGAGTCTTTTCCAATGAGTCAACTCTTCACATGAGGTGGCCAAAGTACTGGAGTTTCAGCTTTAGCATCATTCCTTCCAAAGAAATCCCAGGGCTGATCTCCTTCAGAATGGACTGGTTGGATCTCCTTGCAGTCCAAGGGACTCTCAAGAGTCTTCTCCAACACCACAGTTCAAAAGCATCAATTCTTCGGCGCTCAGCTTTCTTCACAGTCCAACTGTCACATCCATACATGACCACAGGAAAAACCATAGCCTTGAGTAGACGGACCTTTGTTGGCAAAGTAATGTCTTTGCTTTTGAATATGCTAGCTAGGTTGGTCATAATTTTCCTTCCAAGGAGTAAGCGTCTTTTAATTTCATGGCTGCAGTCTATGCAGGAGGTAAAACTTCTGCTGGGGGTGCAGAAAATAGCAAATAATGTATTCTGTGGGTCAGTTTAAAGATGACCTGCATCGTTGCGCCTCTGAGTTGATTTTTTTTTAAATAATGACATGAATTTTACTTGGCAATGTCCACTCTAGACAGTGGAAGGTAGAAAAGTACATTTGAGTTTGGAAACAAATTTGCTAATATTAGCCTCAGGAATTTCTTATCATCCCTGAATCCTCAGCTTAAAAACATTTGTTGCCAGAGGTGTTGTATATTGTTTTTCCTGAGGGTACATTCTTCTTCTGCAGAGTCCCATAATGGTGGGAACAGAACAAAGACAGCACTATGGGATTCTGGCTCTTTCTCTGCCCCTCACCATGCTGCCTCAATTTCCTCAGCTGCAAATAGAGATTGTGTAAGGAAATGCTCTTTTTGTAAATATTTATTTATTCATTTTGGCTATGCCAGGTCTTAGTTGTGGCTTGTGGAATCTAGTCCCCTGACCAGGGATGGAATCTGGGCTCCGTACACTGGGAACTCAGAGTCTCAGCCACTGGACCACCAGGAAAATCCCCAGAAGCACTCTTAAACCTTGTATTATGGACCTCTTGAGCAGTCTGATGAAGCCTATGACCTCTTTCACAATAGTATTTTTAAGTGGATAAAAGAAAATACATACAATTACAAAACAATTAATCACATAAAACACAGAGCTAAAAATAATTTTAAATGTGTGATATAATACTATATGTATATTCTTTAGTAACACAAATAATAATATCTAACAGTCGATCTCCTAAATCCCATAATTTCAAAGACATAATGGGCATGAACGATATCTCAAGATAATGTGCAACACTGAAATGTGATACAAAGACATCTTTGACTTTTATTGTGTCAAAATCACAGGCACAAGTGATGTCCCTGTGGTTTTTGCCCACATTTGAAATGGGAAGAAATGATAAATTTCAATTAGAGATTAGTAAAAACAAAAATTATAATTATTTTCCCCCAAGGATCCTCAGTTATGAACCTCTGGACCAGATGACCCCCAGGTCCTCTTCTGGCCTGACGAGTCTGTCATTTCTGTAATCTCCTCCAGCCAAGCACCTTGAGGGGGACCTTCATCAACCATGTGTGTGTGTGTGTGTGTGTGTGTGAGCCTTTCTGGGGACTCAAGTTTAACGAGATATCAAAATATTTCATTTGCAAGTCTTGGCAGCTGTACAGCACTTAGCAAAGCAGAGCCAGTTTTCCTAGTTGAGATTGGTCCACATCAGATTCATTTGTCTAGCATTTCACAGAGCATTTTCCCACATTTGTCCAACTGCAGTTTGAAGGCTGTAACTGACAATATAAACGTGCCCTAAGGTAGAAACTCTGACCCCATTTCCCTCAGTGATCTCCAGGGTTGGCCATTACCATGCACATGCCTAGAGTCAAGGGATCTCCATGGATCTGCTAATTATTCCCCAGGTTTTTCCACCAGCAATAAAAATCCCATTTGTTGCAGCTTGCTTGCAGAACAGTCCCATTTCCACAATGGTGGCATTAATTAGCAAAAACCTGTGAAAATGACTACAGTTTATAGGTTTTAAGGAGAGAGAAAGAAAGGACCCTAAGTCACTCCTAAATATTCTTATAAACTCTCCTGTAGCAACCAGGGACAAGCACACTTGTCTAGATGCTGTGAGTTTTCATGTTTGTCGCCTTAAATGGGAATTGGTCAAGACTTCAGCTTCCCATTAGAGTAATGGCTTTGGTGAATGCAGAAAGACGGTGAAACTTCTCAGATAATCAATCACCATTTCCTGATGGCCTAGTGGCACTTCACATTAAAACTGGAAGGATCCTGGATATTCCATTCTAGAAGGCATAGCCCCTGCCCAGTGGGGTGCTCTAGAAACAAACCATCTCTCCAGGGTTTTAAGAGATATTCCAGATGATGATGTTGGGATAAGGACCGGAGAGTGATGAGAGGTGTCCCCGCCCTCCCACCTGGAAAGATACACAATCTAACCTCAGAAACATTCGATACACCCACACAAAGATGGTGGTTGACAGAGGAGGAAAAATAAATAGGAAAGCTTGTCGTCCATGATTTTATCCAGTCTTTGTTTTGGAGCAGTTTTGGGTTTTTGCTTTTTTTTTTTTTTTTTAAGCTAAGTAGCCCTATTTTCTGTTTAACAGTTTATCCACAAGGAGAAAATGGTCTATCCTTATCTTAAAACCCAGGACTCAATCACTTTCTAAGCAAATGTGACTCTAACTTTCCTTCTGAAGGGTTAAACAGATGGATAAAGGGTAATAAATCTTCTCTCTTCACTTTCAATGAGTTTCAGAATGTTTTCCTCCCTAATTCCTACCCTGAGCCAACAATCACTGCTGACTTTAGCTAAGAATTCTATTTTCTAATTTTTTTATAGCTGCAATGTGAGTTTCCCATGCAGTTTTTATTAACTGTGTTTCATTCCAAAGCCATGCAAGCAAAAATGGCCCTTATTTTTATTTGAAGAAGTCTATTTCAGTGACAATCTAGCCTCGGGGCAGCTATATGTCAATCTCTTTGATTTTTTTTCCCTGTTGAAACAAGCATGGGAAAGTTGCAAGACAAATGCCATACAGGGCAGGACTGAAGCAAGCAGCATATCACCCCTCATCTTTAGCCAACTCAAGACCAGAAAGTAAAAGAAAAGTCAATGAAGGGATGACCCAACAGTATAAGGTGGAAAGAAACTCCTGTACATCTACCAGCTTTCTTTCCCAACAGATGGAAGGCCTTAAATTCTCTCCACTTGTCAACTTTTCCCAGAGATGACATTATTTGGGATTATGCTGGGAGGTTGGAGCATAATATTTACAATAAGAAGCATGTCTTCTTAAAAAGGCAATAGGAGCTTAAGTGCCTGTTGTTTCTGGGCTACCGCCCCAGGGCTTCCTGAACTGTTTCTTCCCTGTAACCCCTGAAATAAAGCTGAGTCCTTCAGAGCTATGAACCTGGAAGTCTACAGTATTAATTACTGGGGATCAAACCCCAGCACCTCACTCTGCAAAGTGGTGATATGGCAGCTGGGCCAGTCTACATGTGTTTTGAACACCTAACACTAGGTTCCTCAGACATACACAAGCCTGTGATCTGAAGCTTCAGTTGATGGACTGGAAACAGTATTGGACATGTCAACCTCTAAAGCTAAATCCTGAAAACAAATGGGAAAAAACTGGAACAGGGTTTGGGAGTGAAGGATATGAATTTCTTTGAATGAGCCCAGCATTATCCAGATATCTGTGTCTTTATATTATTTCACTAAACATTCTCATCAACACTATCAAGTAAGCATCATTATCACCACTTTATATATGAAGCGGAGGTTGGCAAGAGAATTAGTAGTCAAATTAATTAGTAGACTAATTATATTAGTCAAACTAATATAAGTTATTACATGCTGTCTTCATCTAGCATGATCAGAGAAGAGAACCTTTCATTTTTTCCCAAGTGAAAGCTGGAAGAAACTCTAGAGACCATTTGGTCTTCTCATTTTTCAGCTGATGAGTAATAAAAGCGGGACAAATCTGGCCCACAGTCTGTTTTTGTAAATAAAGTTTTATTGGAACCTGGCCACATTTTTCTGTATATATTGTCTAGGCTTTCATATTATATAGGCAAAGTTGAGTACTATCCAATTAAGATCACATGACCTACAAAACTTAAAGTTCATGGCCCTTTCAGAAAATGTTTGCCAACACCTTCTAGAGATCAATTTGATCTTAATAATAGTGAGTTTTCCAATCCATGAATATGGTATATTTCTCCATTTCTTTAGGTCATCTCTGCCTGAAATGTTTTGTATTTTTTTAATGTGCATCTTGCACATTTTTGCTAGAAATAAATTTTGGTCTGTTACGATTTTTGATGCTTTTTAAACATTTTTCATTTTTCAAATGGTTGCTGTTGGATATATAAATACAATCTATTTTGCATATCAACTTTGAATACTAAAACCTTGCTGAACTTAATACTAGTTCCAGCAGATTTTTACAGAATCCTTATGATTGTCTACATAGATAAAAATAACTTTTGTAAAGTCATATTCTCCCTTTTGATCTTTATGCTTCTTTTTCTTCTTTTACTGGACTGGTGTAACCTTTAATACAATGTCAGTGGAAGTGGTAAGAGTGGATATCCCCATCTTTTTCATGATCATCAGGGGAAAACACCCAATAGTCACCATTGAGTATGATGTTAGCTGTTGCTTTTTTTCTTAGACTTTTAAAGTCCTTCACATTTTCACTTATTTATACATTTTGAAAATACGATTTTTGAACAGAATGAATTGGCGAATAAAAAGCTTAAGTAATCAGAAATGAGAATATCTGCTAATTGACTCCTGCCCTGTGTTTAGATTTGGCTCGTTGACCCTGTTTGATAGGAAGAGAGGAAGATGGAAGATCAAAGAGAAAGTAGTACAAAGATCCCTCTTCCAGCACTGCTGATCTTTTAAGAGAAAATCTTGAGTAAGTATATAAAATGGCACAACAGCTTTGGGAAACTGCCCTCTGACCCAACAATTCCCTTCTGCGTATCTACACAAGGGAAATAAGTGCATGTGCCAACAAATCTTGCACATGAACTTTCCTACTGGCTTTGGGTATCATGCCAAAAATGAGAGACAACCTTAAAGTCCATCTCTGGGAATGGATTCTAAAAGCAGTGGTGTATTCATATAATGGAATACTTATCAGCAACAAGAAGGAAGAAACTCCTGGTACACATCATAATGTGAAAAAAAACCCTCAAGATCATTATATCAAGTGAAAAAAAAGCAGACTCAAAAGGTACATACCATTTGGTTTCAAGTAGACAAAGGTCAGGCTTCCTAGGTGGTGCTAGTGGTAAAGAACCCACTTGCCAATGCAGGTGCCAATGCAACCTATCAAACAGGTTCAATCCCTGGGTCAGGAAGAACCCCTTGAGGAGGGCATGGCAACCCATTCCGGTATTCTTGCCTGGAGAATCCTAGGGACAGAGGAGCTACAGTCTGTAGGGTCACAAAGACATGACTGAGCAACTTAGCAAGCAAAGGCCAGGTGAAGTTCTACAACAGGTAAAACTAATCTATGGGGATAAAAATCAGAATAGTTGTCAGGTGTGGTGACAAGAGAGGCAGAGATCAACTAGAAAGGGAAAAAAAGGACTTTCTGGAAAGATAAAAATATTCTAAATCTTGAGTGGTGGTGAATCCATGGGAATACCTATTTCTCAAAACTCAAACCATATTTTAATACTTAAGATCTGTGCATTTCACTGAATGTAAATTAATCCTCAAGAAAAAATAAATTTAGAAAAGGCAAACCTTCAGGGAAAAGGCAGGATGCTAATGAATGAGTCTTCAGTGGTGCAGCTTCAGACACTTGGACCCCAGTATCAAGAGGATCTGCACGGGATCAAATGACAGCACCAATGAACAGCTTTGCGAGTGGACTCAGACTCCAGTCTCTACCAACAGACCTCCCGCAGCAAATAAACATGCAAACTAAGCAAAACTACATTACTTTGCAAACAAAGGTCCATCTAGTCAAAGCTATGGTTTTTACAGTAGTCATGTATGGATATGAAAGTTGGATTATAAAGAAAGCTGAGTGCCAAAGAATTGATGCTTTTGAACTGTGGGTGTTGGAGAAGACTCTTGAGAGTCCCTTGGACTGCAAGGAGATCCAACCAGTCCATCCTAAAGGAGATTAGTCTTCAATATTCATTGTAAGGACTGATGCTGAAGCTGAAACTCTAATACTTTGGCTGCCTGATGCGAAGAAGTGACTCATTGGAAAAGACTCTGATGCTGGGAAAGATTGAAGGCAGGAGGAGAAGGGGATGACAGAGGATGAGATGGTTGGATGGTACCACCGACTTGATGGACCTGAATTTGAGCAAGCTCCAGGAGTTGGTGATGGACAGGGAAGCCTGGTGTGCTGCAGTCCATGGGGTCACAAAGAGTTGGACATGACTGAGCGACTGAACTGAACTGAAGCAAAAATAATGTGTATGCCAAGCAAATGAAGCTTCAAGACAAGTTCCATAGACCCTTTTCCAACTGATTTGCAGGTCCCTGACTCTCCTGCTCAGAAATTCAGGGGCCACCAGTGTGAACCTCAAATCACTTAGCCAGTCAGTCACCCAGACCCAGCCACCTTCCCCATACACTTGCAAACACTTGTCCATCTTCTCAGCTTTCTAGATTCACTCACGAGCCCAAGAATACTGGAGAGGGTAGCCTACTCCTCCTCTAGCAGATCTTCCCAACCCAGGAATCGTACCAAGGTCTCCTGCATTGCAGGTGAATTCTTTACCAGCTGAACTATCAGGTAAGCCCCACAGGGCCCACACACTGTTGTAAATCACTGGACTAAGTGACTTAATGAGTAAAGATAGTCCAAGTAACACAGTTACAACAGTGCTGGAGTCGTAGCAAATGCCCAATAAATGTCAGATACCATCACAGCTCCCATTTCTGTCTATTTTTCTACTTTTCCTTCAGCCCTCTTGATCCTAAGGGGCACTTGGGCAATGGTCATGCATGTTTTCTTGAACTTCTGAATGAACGATAGGAGCTTCCTCAAGAGATAGTAGACCAGAGAGTAGAGTTTTCTCTCTAAGTGCCTAAGTGTTCAGCCAGGGTCACCACACCCTAGAGCTTCAAGGAGCTTTATCCTTTATACTTAAGCCCAGTGGAGCTCAAGATAGTAAGGTGGGTGTCACAAAGTCCCCAATCTGTCAGACTGGGTTAGGACTTTGCACCTTGCTCTACTTGCCCCCTCCGACTTACAGGCAGACATTGCATCCAGCAGGCACTCAGTAAATGCATTTATGAAATATGTACTGGTGGGGTAGTGAAAGGTATCTTCTTTTCAGGGTAGTGAGACATTCAAATCTCACTATAATAAACATACATGTTCTAGACAAATTAAATTATGTTGACTCACAAGGATTTTCTTTGCTATTTTACAACCAGATGTTTTTTCTTCCAGGTGAGAATAAATTTTGTTTTCCTGGGTTACACGGGGAAACTTTGGAAACTGAGCTGAAATATCTACTTTAACTTCCAGTTCAAGAAAGGTGATGTAACAGAAAGGAAAAAGCAGAGATGCAGGAGCTAACTCAGCCTAACTTCTGAGGTACTTAAAGACCACTCTCCATCTCTGGATCATAACTGCTTACACTGCAAGTTTATGGTGGGAGCCTGAGACCAGCCTAGCAGAATGCTTGGCACATAGTAAGATCTCAACAAGTAAGTAGAGCTTCCCCTTTTTCTAAGCACATGGGATCACTGTCTCTGAGCCCCAGCACTCCCATCGCATCATTCCCTGCCCATTCCAAATCGATCCCCATGTCAGAGGTGCAGAAACAAAGTAGGTCATGAGAGCTGTCTAAAGCAAAGCAATGAAGTCACATTCAGGTCCAGCTTTAACTCATGTCCTGAGGACCTGGAGTAGAATGACATTTCAAGTATCAAGAGCAAAACAACAAAAGAGGAAACAGGCACCCTGAGCTCCAAACTACAAACCTTAGACCAAGCCACGATTCCAAAGCAGCCTCAAACTGAGGCACAACAAAACATTATGTAACCAGAAGGCTCCTTTATTTATTCCACTGGCAAACATTTCCTGCTTGTTTTGTATAAACACGGGTGCAGAATTTCCTAGCCGTCGTATCTTCTGTGGGGCCAGCTAGCATTACCCTGTTTGGTTCGGAGCATTGACCTCATTGTTTTGAAGCTCGCTCCTCCCACCAGACACTTTGGTTAACTGGCTCCATGTACGGATGGAGGTTTGGAATAAATGTTTCAGGGCTAACAACACAACCAGACTGAGTTATCCAAATTAGCATCAGCAAAATGAAAGAAGCCCTTCTACACAAGGACATGGAGCTCAAGGTGTTGCTCAACTTTTCTGAAAGGTAGAAAGAAGGCCAAGATGCATGAGGGCTTAACCCAGGAGGAGACCATGTGTACACGTGGGAACTTGGCATGTTCCAAGAGCTCTTCTAAGAATTGCACACAGATTAAATCCTTCCAGGCTATGTGCTGTGTTGTGCTGTGCTGTGCTTAATCACTCAGCTGTGTTCGACTCTTTGCAACCCCATGGACTGTAGCCTGTCAGGCTCCCCTGTCTATGGGGATTCTCCAGGCAAGAACACTGGAGTGGGTTGACATGCCCTCCTCCAGGGGATCTTCCCAACCCAGGGATCGAACCCAGGTCTCTTGCACTGTGAGTGGATTCTTAACTGTCTGTGCCACCAGGTAAGCCCAAGAATATTAGAATGGGTAGGCTATCCTTTCGCCAGAGGATCATCCCGACCCAGGAATCAAACTGGGGTCTCCTGCATTGCATGCAGATTCTTTACCAGCTGAGCTACTAGGGAAGCCCCCATAAGCCTATAAGACACACTATTTTACAGTCACAACTTAAGCTCAGATCCAGACCAGCACAATAAAGCAAATATCACAACAAAGTGGGTTACACAAATCTTTTGGTTCTCCAAGGCAGATAAGTTAAGTTCATACTACACTATCTCTATTAAGTGTAAAATAGCACCATGTCTAAGAAAATGGACATAGGACATACCTTCCTTGAAATAATGACCTGGAGCTGCCAATCAAAAGGCAAGAAGAACATGATTATGACTGTCACATGCGTGTGTGCAGGCTAAGTTGCTTCAATCATGTCTGACTTTTTACAACCCTGTGGACTGGAGCCTACCAGGCTCCTTTGTCCATAGGATTCTCCAGGCAGGAATACTACAGTGGGCAGCCATTTCCTTCTCCAGGTAATCTTTCCAACCCAGGGACCAAGCCTGTGTCTCTTCTGTCTCCTACATTGGCAGGTGGGTTCTTTACCACTAGCGCCACCACACACACGCACCCATAATAATCATAATAATACCAGTAGGACAGGAGGAAACTTTCAGAGGTGATGTATATGTTTATGGCATAGATTATGAAGATGATTTAATGGGTATAAAATGATCTCCATACTCTTCCAGTTGTATACATCAAATATATACTGCTCTTTATATGACCAAAATATACTTTATGCTAAACATCCTCTGAGCCTTTGGTGTGTTGCAGTAGTAACATCAAAGATCACTGATCACAGGTTACCATGATAAATAGAATGATAATGAACAACTTTGAAATATTATGAGAATTACCCAAATGTGACCCAAAGACACAAAGTGAGCAAATGCTGTTGGCACCAGTAGACTTGCTCAACACAGAGTTTACACAAACACCCAGTTTGCAAAAAATGACAGTATCTGCCAAGTACATTAAAATGAAGCACAATAAGATGAAGTATTCCTGTGTCTCCATTTTACAGATGATGACAGTGAGGCATAGGAATCAAGAAGGCAAGCTTAATAAACAGTAGAGTCCATATTCAAGCCCAGACAAATGAGCTCTGAACTCTGCAGTCTTATCCACTTGCTATACAACACCACCCAAAATACAGTTTCTAGGAAAAATCAAGTGGAACAGATGTGAATGTGTCTCCCATGGCACCTTAGCCCCCTGCCTCAGGCAATAAGCTCCTTGCTCGCAACAAACGTGTATTGAGTGCTTCAATATCCTGGCTATGTCCTAGGAATTCAGAGCTAAATATGCCATGAATCCTGTTCTCTAAACCCGCACATTCACCACTAGCCACATTTAACAAAATTAAACTGAATTAAATTTAAATTTATTTTCTCTGCTTCACTAGCCACGTTTCAAATACTGAGTAGCCCCATATGGTTAGGGACTAGTGTATTGGACAATGTAGATATTGAACATTTCCATCATTGTAGAAACTTTTTTTGAGAGCAACATTCTAGACTTTGCTACTCAACATTCTAGACCTACAGCATCAATATAGCTCAGGATCTTGCTGGAAGAGTCTCAGCCCTACTGGATCAGAATCTTCATTTTAACAAGATTCTTGAGAGATTCATGTATATTTTAGACTGTAAGAGCACTTGAGTCTAGAAATATTTTCTGCCCTACTACTTGAAGTTACATGAACTGAGGTTGGAAACCCAAGGCAATGAAGGAGCAAGAGTATTCTCAAGGGCTCAAAGAAAAAGAGTCCTGATGGGACTTGCTATCATCATGGCCCTTGGAATAGAAAATAGACTCTTGGAGTTCATGCCAAGGAAGGTAGGGGATAGGCTGTTTGGGGGCAGTGGTGGAGATGGGCAGGAAGAGAGCTGAGAGAGCAAAACAGTACATAAATCTAAATATCAAAGATAGCCAGCAATAACAACCATGAGCAGCATTTATTGAATGTGTACAATCAGCTTTAACACTGTACAGGAGGCGGTGATCAAAACCATCCCCAAGAAAGAGAAATGCAAAAATGGAAAATGGTTGTCAGAGGAGGGCTTATGACTAGCTCAGAAAAGAGAAGTGAAGTGGGAGAGGCGGTCCTAAGATGGCAGAGGAATAGGACTGGGAGGCCACTTTCTCCCCCACAAATTCATCAAAAGAACATTTAAATGCTGAGTAAATTCCACAAAACAACTTCTGAATGCCGGCAGAGGACATTAGGCACCCAGAAAAGCAGCCCATTGTCTTTAAAAGGAGGTAGGAAAAAATATAAAAGACAAGAAAAAAGACAAAAGAGGGAGGGACGGAGCTCCGTCCCCAGAAGGGAGTCTTAAAAAGAGAGAAGTTTCCAAACACTTGGAAACACTCTCACTGCCGAGTGTGTGGCGAGTCCTGGAAGCACAGAGGGCAACATAACAGGGAGGAAAAATAAATAATTAAACCCCACAGATTACGAGCCCAGCAGTAACTCCCCCAGCGGAGAAGCAGCGTAGACGCCTGCACCCGCCACTAGCAAGCAGAGGCTGGGCAGGGAGGTGCGGGCTGCATTACTTAGAGTAAGGACCAGGCCTGAATGCCCTGAGGGCAATCTGAGGGAACTAACTTGGGCCAGCAAACCAGACTACAGGATACCTACAAAGCGAAGAGCCCTAACCTAAGAAACCGCTAGGCCTGTGCACAGAACAAAGAACTGAACAGAGATAGCCCGCTGCAGACCATCCCCCTCCAGTGACAAGGCAGCCAGAGCCGGAAGGGGGCAATCACAGCCCCAGAGAGACATTATCTACCAAACTGCAAGCAGCCTTCTTTGCTAACTAAAACTTCTGGGGTTCTGGACATCCACCTGTGAAGGTGCGCCAGAAGGTGTACACCCAGAAAACCGAGCAGCAGGGACGGGGAAGGAGATAAGTTGCAGTGACCTCGCTCACCAAACACCTCATCACCTGAGCTGCTTGGACCTGGGAAGGGCACAAAACGCAGGCCCAATGGACTCTGTGCCTCTGAGGACTACCCGAGTGCCTGAACCTGAGCGGCTTAGACCTGGGAGGTCCAGGCAGCCCAGGGCCAGCCTCGGACGGTTTCTGGTGGATCAACCTAGAGCCTGAGCAGTGTGGGAAGGGAGGGCACACGTGCTGTGAGAGGGGGCAGACCCAGTGTTGCTGAGACACTATGAGCACACGCCAGTGTTATTTGTTTGCAGTGTCCCTCCCTCCCCACACTGCAACCGAACAAATGAACCTAAAGAAAGTGTCCACCATCGTCCCCCTTGTGTTAGGGCAGAAATCAGACACCGAAGAGACCAGCAAATAGAAGAAGCTAAAACAGACGGAACTGCCTTGGAAGTGACAGGTGCAATAGATTAAGACCCTCTCATTAGTACCAACTACATAGGAAGGGGCCTATCAGTCAGTTCAGTCAGTTCAGTCACTCAGTCGTGTCCGACTCTCTGCGACCCCATGAACTGCAGCATGCCAGGCCTCCCTGTCCATCACCAACTCCCGGAGTTCACTCAGACTCACGTCCATTTGTCAGTGATGCCATCCAGCCATCTCATCCTCTGTCATCCCCTTCTCCTCCTGCCCCCAATCCCTCCCAGCATCAGAGTCTTTTCCAATGAGTCAACTCTTCACATGAGGTGGCCAAAGTACTGGAGTTTCAGCTTTAGCATTATTCCTTGCAAAGAAATCCCAGGGCTGATCTCCTTCAGAATGGACTGGTTGGATCTCCTTGCAGTCCATGGGACTCTCAAGAGTCTTCTCCAACACCACAGTTCAAAAAGCATCAATTCTTCGGCACTCAGCTTTCTTCACAGTCCAACTCTCACATCCATACATGACCACTGGAAAAACGATAGCCTTGACCAGACGGACATTTGTTGGTAATGTCTCTGCTTTTCAATATGCTCTCTAGGTTGGTCATAACAGATCTTGAGAAATATAAGCTGGATCAAGGAACCATCCAAAAATGAACTGACCCCACACTGCCCACAACACCACCAGGGAAAGTCCTAGATATATTTTTACTATTTTTACGATCATTCTTTTTTTTTTCTTTTAATTTTTTTTTAATTTTAAGTCCTCTATTATTACTTTATTTTTATTTTTATAAACTACTATTACTTTGCAAAAAAGAGACCCTATTTTTTTAAAGCAAACTTCATATATATATATATATTTTCATATATAATTTTTGTGACTTTTTTCCTTTGTTTTTTTTTCTTCTTTTCTTTAATATTGTATTTTTGAAAACGTCTACTCTAGACTTTTAATCTTTGCTTTTTGATATTTGTTATCAATTTTGTACCTTTAAGAACCCAATCTTCAGTACCCATTTTTACTTGGGAGCGAGATTGCTGGCTTGACTGCTCTCTCCCGCTTTGGACTATCCTTTTTCTCTACCAGGTCGCCTCTGTCTCCTCCCTCCCCCTTCTCTTCTCTATCCAACTCTGGGAATCTCTGTGTGTTCCAGATGGTGGAGAACACTTAGGGAACTGATTACTGGCTGGATCTGTCTCTCTCCTTTTGATTCCCCACTTTTATCCTCCTGGCCATTTCTGTCTCCTTCCTCCCTCTTCTCTTCTCTTTATAACTCCATGAACATCTCTGAGCGGTCCACACTGTGTGGAGCACACATAAGGAAGTGATTACTGGCTAGCTTGCTCTCTCCTCTTTTGATTCCACCTCATCTCGTTTGGGTCACCTCTAACTCCCTCTTCCCTCTTCTCTTCTCCATGTAACTCTGTGAAATTCTATGGGTGTCCCTCACTGTGGAGAAACTTTTCATCTTTAACCTAGATGTTTATCAATGGTGCTGTATAGAAGGAGAAGTCTTGAGACTACCGTAAAAATAAGACTGAAAACCAGAAGCAGGAGGCTTAAGTCCAAATCCTGCAAACACCAGAGAACTCCTGACTCCAGGGAACATTACTTGACAGGAGCTCATCAAACGCCTCCATACCTACACTGAAACCAAGCACCACCCAAGGGCCAACAAGTTCCAAAGCAAGACATACCACACAAATTCTCCAGCAACACAGGAACACAGCCCTGAGCTCCAATATACAGGCTGCCCAAAGTTACTCCAAACCCATTGACATCTCATAACTCATTACTGGACACTTCATTGCACTCCAGAAAGAAGAAATCCAGCTCCACCCACCAGAACACCGATACAAGCTTCCCTAACCAAGAAACTTTGACAAGCCACCCATACAACCCCATCCACAGTGAGGATACTTCACAATAAAAAGAACTCCACAAACTGCTAGAATACAGAGAGGCCACCCCAAACTCAGCAATATAAACAAGATGAAGAGACAGAGGAATATCCAGCCGGTAAAGGAACAGGATAAATGCCCACCAAACCAAACAAAAGAGGAAGAGATAGGGAATCTACCTGATAAAGAATTCCAAATACTGATAGAAAAAATGATCCAAAATCTTGAAATCCAAATGGAATCACAGATAAATAGCCTGGAGACAAGGATTGAGAAGATGCAAGAAAGGTTTAACAAGGACCTAGAAGAAGTAAAAAAGAGTCAATATATAATGAATAATGCAATAAATGAGATCAAAAACACTCTGGAGGCAACAAATAGTAGAGTAACAGAGGCAGAAGATAGGATTAGTGAACTAGAAGACAGAATGGTAGAAATAAATGAATCAGAGAGCAAAAAAGAAAAACAAATTAAAAGAAATGAGGACAATCTCAGAGACCTCCAGGACAATGTTAAATGCCCCAACATTCGAATCATAGGAGTCCCAGAAGAAGAGGACAAAAAGAAAGACCATGAGAAAATACTTGAGGAGATAATAGGTGAAAACCTCCCTAAAATGGGGAAGGAAATAATCACCCAAATCCAAGAAACCCAGAGAGTCCCAAACAGGATAAACCCAAGGCAAAACAGCCCAAGACACATATTAATCAAATTAACAAAGATCAAACACAAAGGACAAATATTAAAAGCAGCAGGGGAAAAACAACAAATAACACACAAGAGGATTCCCATAAGGATAACAGCTGATCTTTCAATAGAAACTCTTCAGGCCAGGAGGGAATGGCAAGACATACTTAAAGTGATGGAAAAAAATAACCCACAGCCCAGATTACTGTATCCAGCAAGGATCTCATTCAAATATGAAGGAGAAATCAAAAGCTTTACAGACAAGCAAAAGCTGAGAGAATTTAGCACCACCAAACCAGCTCTCCAACAAATGCTAAAGGATATTCTCTAGACAGGAAACACAAAAAGTATGTATAAACTCAAACCAAAAACAACAAAGTAAATGGCAATGGGATCATACTTATCAATAATTACCTTAAATGTAAATGGGTTGAATGCCCCAACCAAAATACAAAGACCGGCTGAATGGATACAAAAACAAGACCCCTATATATGTTGTCTACAAGAGACCCACCTCAAAACACGGGACATGTACAGACTGAAAGTGAATGGCTGGAAAAAGATATTCCATGCAAATAGAGACCAAAAGAAAGCAGGAGTAGCAATATTCATGTCAGATAAAATAGACTTTAAGACAAAGGCTGTGAAAAGAGACAAAGAAGGACACTACATAATGATCAAAGGATCAATCCAAGAAGAAGATATAACAGTTACGTATATATATATATGCACCCACATAGAAGCACCACAATACATAAGACAAATGCTAACAAGTATGAAAGGGGAAATGAACAACAACACAACAATAGTGGGAGACTTTAATACCACACTCACACCTATGGATAGATCAAATAAAAAGAAAATTTACAAGGAAACACAAACTTTAAATGATATAATAGACCAGTTAGACCTAATTGATATCTATAGGACAGTTCACCCCCCAAACAATGAATTTCACCTTTTTCTCAAATGCACACGGAACCTTCTCCAGGATAGATCATATCCTGGGCCATAAATCTAGCCTTGGTAAATTCAAAAAAACTGAAATCATTCCAAGCATCTTTTCTGACCTCAATACAGTAAGATTAGATCTCAATTATAGGAGAAAAACTATTAAAAATTCCAACATATGGAGGCTGAACAACACGCTGCTGAATAACCAACAAATCACAGAAGAAATCAAAAAAGAAAACAAAATATGCATAGAAATGAATGAAAATGAAAACACAACAACCCAAAACCTGTGGGACACTGTAAAAGCAGTGCTAAGGGGAAAGTTCATAGCAATACAGACATACCTCAAGAAACAAGAAAAAAGGCAAATAAATAACCTAACTCTACACCTAAAGCAACTAGAAAAGGAAGAAATGAAGAACCCCAGGGTTAGTAGAAGGAAAGAAATCTTAAAAATTAGGGCAGAAATAAATGCAAAAGAAACAAAAGAGACTATAGCAAAAATCAACAAAGCCAAAAGCTGGTTCTTTGAGAGGATAAATAAAATTGACAAACCATTAGCCAGACTCATCAAGAAACAAAGGGAGAAAAATCAAATCAATAAAATTAGAAATGAAAATGGAGAGATCACAATAGACAACAGAGAAATAGAAAGGATCATAAGAGACTGCTATCAGCAATTATATGCCAATCAAATGGACAACGTGGAAGAAATGGGCAAATTCTTGGAAAAGTACAACTTTCCAAAACTGAACCAGGAAGACATAGAAAATCTTAACAGACCCATCACAAGCACAGAAATTGAAACACTGCAATCAGAAATCTTCTAGCAAAAAAAAAAAAAAAAAGCCCAGGTCCAGATGGCTTCACAGCTGAATTCTACCAAAAATTTAGAGAAGAGCCAACACCTATCCTACTCAAACTCTCCCAGAAAATTGCAGAGGAAGGTAAACTTCCAAACTCATTCTATGAGGCCACCATCACCCTAATAACAAAACCTGACAAAGATGCCACAAAAAAAGAAAACTACAGGCCAATATCACTGATGAACATAGATGCAAAAATCCTTAACAAAATTTTAGCAATCAGAATCCAACAACACATTAAAAAGGTCATAAACCGTGACCAAGTGGGCTTTATCCCAGGGATACAAGGATTCTTCAATATCCACAAATCAATCAATGTA
This sequence comes from Bos indicus, assembly GCF_029378745.1. Taxonomy (NCBI): domain Eukaryota; kingdom Metazoa; phylum Chordata; class Mammalia; order Artiodactyla; family Bovidae; genus Bos; species Bos indicus. The sequence continues at coordinate 3,917,976 of NC_091772.1, read as the reverse complement.
ATACACCACATTAACAAATTGAAAAATAAAAGCCATATGATTTTCTCAATAGATACAGAGAAAGCCTTTGACAAAATTCAACATCCCTTTATGATAAAAACTCTCCAGAAAGCAGGAATAGAAGGAACATTCCTCAACATAATAAAAGCTACATATGACAAACATACAGCAAACATTATCCTCAATGGTGAAAAATTGAAAGCATTTCCCCTAAAGTCAGGAACAAGACAAGGGTGCCCACTCTCACCACTACTATTCCACATAGTTCTGGAAGTTTTGGCCACAACAATCAGAGCAGAAAAAGAAATAAAAGGAATCCAAATTGGAAAAGAAGAAGCAAAACTCAGTGTTTGCAGATGACATGATCCTCTACATAGAAAACCCTAAAGACTCCACCAGAAAAATTACTAGAGTTAATCAATGAAATAGTAAAGTTGCAGGATATAAAATCAATACACAGAAATCCCTTGCATTCCTATACACTAATAATGAGAAAATAGGAAGAGAAATTAAGGAAACAATTCCATTCACCATTGCAACGGAAAGAATAAAATACTTAGGAATATATCTACCTAAAGAAACTAAAGACCTATATATAGCAAATTATAAAACACTGGTGAAAGAAATCAAAGAGGACACTAACAGATGGAGAAATATACCATGTTCATGGATCGGAAGAGTCAGTATAGTGAAAATGAGTATACTACCCAAAGCAAATTATAGATTCAATGCAATCCCTATCAAGCTACCAACGGTATTCTTCACAGAGCTAGAACAAATAATTTCACAATTTGTATGGAAATACAAAAAAAAAAAAACACACACACACACACACAAATAGCCAAAGCAATCTTAAGAAAGAAGAAGGGAACTGGAGGAATCAACCTGCCTGATTTCAGTCTCTACTACAAAGCCACAGTCATCAAGACAATATGGTACTGGCACAAAGGCAGAAATATAGATCAATGGAACAAAATAGAAAGCCCGGAGATAAACCCATGCACCTATGAACACCTTATCTTTGACAAAGGAGGCAAGAATATACAATGGAGAAAAGACAATCTCTTTAACAAGTGGTGCTGGGAAAACTGGTCAACCACTTGTAAAAGAATGAAACTAGAACCCTTTCTAACATCGTACACAAAAATAAACTCAAAATGGGTTAAAGATCTAAATGTAAGACCAGAAACTCTAAAATTCTTAGAGGAGAACATAGGCAAAGCACTCTCCGACATAAATCACAGCAGGATCCTCTATGACCCACCTCGTAGAATATTGGAAATAAAAGCAAAAATAAACAAATGAGACATAATTAAACTTAAAAGCTTCTGCACAACAAAAGAAACTATAAGCAAAGTGAAAAGACAGCCTTCAGAATAGAAGAAAATAATAGCAAATGAAGCAACTGACAAACAACTAATCTCAAAAATATACAAGCAACTCCTGCAGCTCAATTCCAGAAAAATAAACGACCCAATCAAAAATTGGGCCAAAGAACTAAATAGACATTTCTCCAAAGAAGACATACAGATGGTTAACAAACACATGAAAAGATGCTCAATATCACTCATTATCAGAGACATGCAAATCAAAACACAATGAGGTACCATTTCACGCCAGTCAGAATGGCTGCGTTCCAAAAGTCTACAAGCAATAAATGCTGGAGAGGGTGTGGAGAAAAGGGAACCCTCTTACACTGTTGGTGGCAATGCAAACTAGTACAGCCACTATGGAGAACAGTGTGGAGATTCCTTAAAAAACTGGAAATAGAACTGCCATATGACCCAGCAATCCCACTGCTGGGCATACACACTGAGGAAACCAGAATTGAAAGAAACACACGTACCCCAATGTTCATCGCAGCACTGTTTATAATAGCCAGGACATGGAAGCAACCTAGCTGTCCATCAGCAGATGAATGGATAAGAAAGCTGTGGTAGTTATACACAATGGAGTATTACTCAGCCATTAAAAAGAATACATTAGAATCAGTTATAATGAGGTGGATGAAACTGGAGCCAATTATACAGAGTGAAGTAAACCAGAAAGAAAAACACCAATACGGTATACTAACGCATATATAGGGAATTTAGAAAGATGGTAACAATAACCCTGTATGTGAGAGAGCAAAAGAGACACAGATGTATAGAACAGTCTTTTGGACTCTGTGGGAGAGGGAGGGGGGATGATTTGGGAGAATGGCATTGAAACATGTATAATGTCATATAAGAAACGAATCGCCAGTCCAGGTTTGATGCAGGATACAGGATGCCTGGAGCTGGTGCACTGGGATGACCCAGAGGGATGGTATGGGGAGGGAGGTGGGAGGGGGTTCAGGATTGGGAACACGTGTACACCCGTGGCGGATTCATGTTGATGTATTGCAAAGCCAATACAATATTGTAAAGTAATTAGCCCTCAATTAAAATAAATAAATTATAAAAAAAAAAATAGAAGAGGTGGTGAGAATACACAGAAGAACTATACAAAAGAGACCTTAATGACATGGATAATCACGATGATCTGATCACTCACCTAGAGCCAGACATCCTGAAGTGCCAAGTTAAGTGGGCCTTAGGAAGCATCAGTATGAACAGATTTCCAGCTGAGCTATTTCAAATCCTATAAGATGATGCTCTTAAAGTGCTGCACTTAGTATGCCAGCAAATTTGGAAAACTCAGCAGTGTCCACAGGGCTAGAAAAGTTCAGTTTTCATTCCAACTCCAAAGAAAGACAATGCCAAAAAATGTTTATGCTACTGCACACATTTCACACGCTAGCAAAGTAATGCTCAAAATTCTCCAAACAAGGCTTCAACAGTACATGAACCAAGAAGTTCCAGATGTTCAAGCTGGTTTTAGAAAAGGCAGAGGAACCAGAGATCAAATTTCCAACATCTGTTGGATCATAGGAAAAGCAAGAGAATTACAGAAAAACATCTACTTCTGCTTCATTGACTATGCTAAAGACTTTGACTGTGTGGATCACAACAAACTGTGGAAAATTCTTCAAGAGATAGTAATACCATACCCTAACCTGCCTCCTGAGAAATCTGTATGCAGGTCAAGAAGCAATAGTTAGAACCAGACATGGAACAACAGACTGATTCCAAATTGGGAAAGGAGTACGTCAAAGCTGTATATGTACGTCAAAGCAGAGTACGTCACCCTGCTTATTTAACTTATATGCAGAGTACACCATGTGAAATGCTGGGCTGGATGAAGCACAAGCTGGAATCAAGATTGCCTGGAGAAACATCAACAGCCTCAGATATGCAGATGACACCATCCTTATGGCAGAAAGCAAAGAACTAAAGAGCCTCTTGATGAAAGTGAAAGAGGATAGTGAAAAAGTTGGCTTAAAACTCAACATTCAAAAAACTAAGGTCATGGCATCTGGTCCCATCACTTCATGGCAAATAGATGGGGAAACAGTGGAAACAGTGACAGACTTTATTTTCTTGGGCTCCAAAATCACTGTGGATGGTGACTGCAGCCATGAAATTAAAAGACGTTTGCTCCTTGGAAGAAAAGCTATGATAAACCTAGACAGTACATTAAAAAGCAGAGACATCACTTTTCCAACAAAGTTCCATATAGTCAAAGCTATGGTTTTTCCAGTAGTCATGTATGGATGAGAGAGTTGGGCTATAAAGAAGGCTGAATGCAGAAGAATTGATGCTTTCAAACTGTGGTGTTGGAGAAGACTCTTCAGAGTCCTTTGGACTGCAAGAGGGACAAATCAGTCCATCCTAAAGGAAATGAATGCTGAATATTCTTTGGAAGGACTGATGCTGAAGCTCTAATACTTTGGCCACCTGATGCGAAGAGCTGATTCATTAGAAAAGATCCTGATGCTGGGAAAGATTGAAGGCAGGAGGAAAAGGGGAGAAAGAGGATGAGATAGTTGGATGGCATCACCGACTCACTGGACATGAGTCTGAGCAAACTCCAGGAGATGTTGAAGGACAGGGAAGCCTGGTGTGCTGCAGTCCATGGGGTTGCAAAGAGTCGGACGTGACTGAGCAAGTGAACAACAACAACGTTGGGCTCAGTACTGTGGTTGATATGGAGATGCATCACACAGACCCCTCTGTAGTAAAGGTTTGTGTCTAGCTGCAGGGTATGCATTCTACAACCTGCCTCCAGCTGCCAGCTCCTTCAGTGTCTGCCTCAGTCACAGCATTCCCAAGCCCAAGCCATGCCACTTGTTGGACAGCCCACATCAAATGGCTAGTCTAGAAAGAAATATAAAGGTGTGATCATCTTGATCCAACTCAGGAAAGATCTAGAAGGCAATTCTAGTTCCAGAGCCCATGCCTGGTTGGCTAAGGCTTTATCACAGTTTTAGATTGACTTCTCCTTTTTCCCAAACCCTAACAAATATCTTGCATCCCAAGCATTGTACCAATGTCTGCTTTGAAGACCCTAAGAAATATTCATTCATAAGAGTCAGTGGTTACAGTAAGTACTGAGATCCAGGCTATTCATCTGCTAAAAGTCTCATTTTACTTTTAAAAAGAAGAAATGAGAGAAAAGGCAGAGGAAGGAAGGAAGAAAAAAAGGATGGATAGAAGGGAAAGAGGGAGGGAGCAAAGGAGAAAAGAAGGAAGGAAGAAAGGAAATAAGGAAAGAGGAGAGGCAATTAATGGCGGCTAAGTACTTCTTGAGATTCACAACTCACTACATGGGTTCTGAGAAGTTGACATCTGTGGCATTTTTCAACCATTATGTAATCAGTGGCCAAGCGAGCACCATCCTGGATGAGGGAGAGAGAAAAAGAAGCATCTCTCCTCTGCTCTCATGTTGCTAACAGTCTTTACATTCTGCAGCAGGAGTGGAAGAAGTCGGGCACAAGGAAGAGCCTCTGGATAAGTTGTCACATGAATCTCATTAAGGTCTGACTGGGTTTCCAGAGGTTCCTTTGTTTCTCTCTTTCAATTTATGGAACCATCTTTTTATAAGTAATAGTAAGGAATGCTACTGATCTTTTACTATGTGACAAGTAACTATTCTAAGAGTTATAAGCTATTGTACAATTATCACTCAAACAACTCTAGGTTAGTAAGGTAGATGTTATTAGTGAACAAGTACTCATTCTGCCTTCCTCATTCCATGAGAAAAGGATAATTGCCCTGCCTTTCAATGCTGAACTTGGCTTTATGACTTATTTGAGCAATGAAATGTGAATTTATACAAATGGAAGTTCTGACTGGGATTGTTCAGTGGTTTGGCTCACTCTCCTGTGCTCCTAACATCCCCTTCACAGAACCTCTTCCCTTTCAGCCTGGTACCTATGATGTAGAACTGAATCTACCTTTCAGCCTAGAACACGGCTTCCCAGTTGACCTACAGACTTTTGAGAAGGAAAATAATATTTATGGTCATAAGTCACTGAGGTTGGAGAAGGAGATGTTTGTCACACAGCACTATTGTAGTAAAAGCTAACTAATACAGACATGGCCTGTTCTTATTTTCAGATAAAGTAATTCAGATACAGAAAGTTAAGTGACTTGACCAGGGTCACACAGATAAATTATTAGAGAAGATAAAATTTAAACCAAACAATGAAACTCTAAAACAGCATCATTATGCCCTGCTTTATAATGCATATTCAATGTTAGAAAGAAATAAATATTGTGATATCATTCTACAAGAAATGTTAACAGACCTTTGAGTTCCAACTCCAACCAAGATATGGTTATTTTATTTCCTAAGTCTTTGAAAGTGAAGTGAAGTGAAAGTCACTCAGTCATTTCCAAGTCTTTGCGACCCCATGGGCTATACAGTCCATGGAATTCTCCAGACCAGAATACTGGAGTTCCCTTCTCCAGAGGATCTTCCCAACTCAGGGATTGAGCCCAGGTCTCCCACTTTGCAGGTAGATTCTTTACCAGCTGAGCCACAAGGGAAACCCAAGAATACTGGAGTGGGTAGCCTATCCTTTCTTCAGGGGATTTTCTTGACCGAGGAATCAAACTGGAGTCTCCTGAATTGCAGGCGGATTCTTTACCAACTGAGCTATCCTAGGTCTTTAACCATTCTTGAACAGAGACATCACTTTGCTATACATTCCATAGGCAAAATATCCATACAGTCAAAGCTATGGCTTTTCCAGTGGTCATGTGTGGATGTAAGAGTTGGACCATAAATAAAGCTGAGCACCAAAGAACTGATGCTTTTGAATTTTGGTGCTGGAGAAGACTCTTTAGAATCTCTTTGATTGCAAGGAGATCAAGCCAGTCAATCCCAAAGGAAATCAACCCTGAATATTCATTGGAAGGACTGAAGCTGAAGCTGAAGCTCCAATACTTTGGGCACCTGATGCAACAAGCTGATTCACTGGAAAGACTCTGATGCTGGGAAAGATTGAAGGCAGGAGGAGAAGAGAGCAGCAGAGGATGAGATGGTTATATAACTTCACTAACTCAATGGACATGAATTTGAGCAAACTCCAGGAGATAGTGAAGGACAGGGAAGCCTGGCGTGCTGAAGTCCATGGGGTTGCAAAGAATCAGATACGACTGAGTGACTGAACAACAACAAAAGATGGTAAGATCTGTAAATGGGCCAACATTTAACATACAAGTACTGTGAATATTGTAACCAAAAAATGACACTAAAATGTCCAATCATTGGTCCATAATTTATGCACTTTATTTCCATTTTCATGAGAATAGTGAGTTACTTTGAAAAATAACTGATTTTCTTTCTCTTAATTTTTATTGGCGTATAGTTGCTCTAAGTCTTCCCAAGTGGTGCTAGTTGTAAAAAAAAAAAAAAAATACTGGCCTGCCAATGCAGGAGACATGGAGATGCAGTTTCAATTCCTGAGTTGGGAAGATCCCCTGGAGGAGGGCATGGCAACCCACTCCAGTATTCTTGACTGGAGAATCCTCATGGACAGAGGAGCCTGACAGTCCATAGGGTCACAAAGAGTGGAACAAAACTGAAGGGGCACATTATTGCTTTAAACTTAGTTTCTACTATGAATCAGCAAAGCAAAACAGCTATAGGTATACAAATATCCCCTTTTCTGGATCTCCTTCCCATCTAGGTCACTACAGAGCACTGAGTAGAGTTCCCTGTGCTGTACAGCAGGTTCTCATCAGTCATCTGTTATACACAGCATCAAAAACATACATGTGTCCAACTCAATCTCCCAATTCATCTCATTCATGCCTTTCCCCCTTGGTACCCAAACATTTGTTCTCTACTTCTGTCTCTATTTATGCTTTGTAAATAAGATCATCTATGCCAAAGAAAAATACCTGATTTTCTTAGCAATGGAAAACTCAGAGCAATTGCAATGGCAAAAGAGATGAGGAACAGGTTAGAACAGGCATATCTCTGAGCCTGTATGCTTTAAGAGATTGACATCTTTAAGAGAATACCATATATGTGAGGAATGGTAACTTGTATTTAATCAAAATTTTAATTGAAATATTTAATTTTATGTTTTATTTTTACTTTTAAAAAATAGAGATCACAAAAATCTTCCCCACTGTTACTTCACACAAGCAATCAAGCTCTCCTATATGATATTGAATGTATACAATTAAGTCAAATGATTTATGTCAAACCTTTTTTTTTTTTTTTTTCATTTTACTGAATTTAGACCCCAAGAAGTTCTTGAACCCTCCTGGAGAATTTCAAGACCCCAGCAGATCTTCCAAGCACGCCCTTCCTCAGAACAACTCCATCCATCATCCCCTGCCTCTGCGGCTGCTTTCACAGCCCTTAGAGAAGATAAACTTGTGACCCAAGCTGGGAAACTGGGCCTGACTCATGCTGAGAAGTTGAGCAGTATAAAGGGCATCTAGTACTTTAATTTACTCCTTCAGACTTCCCTCTGTCCTTACCAGAAGCTTATTGTCACAGTCCTCTGGGCTCTTTCAACTCAAACCCTTTATACACCTCACTAGAAATGTGTAACTATAAAAGTTCCAAACCATTAGTTTAGATTCTTTCCAGATCCTTTCAGAAGGTCTGCCCTAAAGACAGTGACATGCAGTAAATTACCTCAAAGGGAACATGCCGCAGAATACTTACTGGAAAGATGATCTAGGATGGAAGAGACAAAACAAGGAAAGGCATTTTAAAATTCTAACTGTCTGAAGTGCATTTTACCCCCTTTTAGCCCATGAATGCCATGAACACAATGGTGATAGCAATATTGTTCCCATTACCTCTATACTGGATTAACAAATACCTCTTTTGTGGCTCTCCAGAGGGTCTCCCATCTGTGGCTTCCAAAAGACGTCTGAAAAGGGAGGGAAGTATATCACAGCTGCAAAGGAAAGCACCTGCTGATTTTATATACTCAATATGAGGCCTGCTACAAACCCAGCCCTGCACGAGACATGATGGGAAATGCATAGTCATAACGAAGCCCTCATCTCTTCCTTCAAGATGCTCACAAATCAGGTACTTGTTCAGCAAATAACTGCAAGCACCAAGATTAAGGTGTGTCCCTGAGAAAGAATATGAGGGCAAATCCATCAGTTACCCTGATTTCCGGGACTTCACTCACAGTCTACAAAGGGAGAGAAAACTGGCGTTAAATACTTCTAATAAATAAAGCAGAAAGTGACACATTCCTAGGAGAGATCCAGATAATGGACAACAAGGCATTAAGGAGAATGGAAATTACTTAGAAGTAAGGGAGGATGGATTGAGGAAGATTTTGAGCAGGTCATTTTTAAAATTAACTTTAAAAAAAAATTAAATTAAATTAACTTTTATTGAAATATAGCTGATTTACAAAGCTGTGTTTGTTTCAGGTGTAGAGCAAAGTGAATCAGTTATACATAGATCCACTCATTTTTAGGTTCTATTCCCATGTAGTTTGTTACAGAGTCCTGAGTAGAGCTCCCTGTGTGGATGTTGAAAAACATATGCAGATGCAGGGTGCATAAACTAAACAGAAGGGAATTCTATTCATATGAGCAAAAGATACAAATGGGAAGAGCAGAGAGGGTGCATGGAAATAACAGTCCCTTTGACTCAACTCTTTAGGACTAAATGGGGACAAATGAGAAGTAAGATTGAAAAAATACATTGAGAGGAGATTTCAGAGGGCCATGATGATGAGGCTCAGGAAACTGGCGTTTATTCACATCTCTTCCACTGAGTTCTGGATGTCATGAAGACAGAATGGGCAATGGTTAAGGATACTCTCCTGGTGTGACCAGAACAGACTGCTTTTATCCAGTTGATCTACTAGAGTTTCTAGACAAGATTAGGAAGCCACATAAAAAACCACTACTGTCAGTAAATTCCATCTGTGCAAGCATTTTAAGAGGGTTGGGTGAGTCAGAAGATTCATTGCCAAAAGATGAATCTGGTAGTAGTAGCGTATATGATGGATTCAACAGAGGGGAGTGTCAACATGGGAAGATGGATTAAGAGGTTATTGCATCATACCCAGGTAGAGGTACTGGGGGCCTAAAATCAAGCCCAGAAATGTGGAAGAGGAGAGGAGACTGGCCACTTAACAGCAGTACAAAGAAGTCAACATTGTGGGCCTTGGAAGCAAATAGAACATGAAGGAGAATCCAGGGTTTTGAGCCTGGAAGATAGGAGGCTGTCACAGAAATAGAGGACACCAAACACAAGTCAAGTCTGGGAACTGAAAAGCCAAGTTAGGGAAATAGTGTTAAGTTTGAGGTTCTGGAAAGATTTCCAGGGGGCAAACAGCTTGATGGAAATGACTTGCAAGCAGTTGAGGGGAAAAAATCTCTCTGAATAAACACACACGTGAGATGAGCACATGAGACAGTTAATCATATACAGGAGAGCATTTTTATTTGAAATCAAGTTTTATATCAGATAATATTCAGAGTGAAATTTTTGAGTGGTATGATTCTTTTATTGCAGTGTAATTGCTCTACAATGTTGTGTTAGTTCCTGCTGAACAATAAAGTGAATCAGTTGCATAGCCCCTCCCTCTTGAGCCCCCCTCCCACCCACCCGGGTCCCACTCCTCCAGGTTGGCTCAGAGTGCCTAGCTGATCCACTGTGCTTCACAGCAGTTTCCCACAGCTATCCATCTCACACATGCTAATCTCCTAATTCGTCCCAACCTCCCCTGCCCCCACTGTGTCCGCACGTCCATTCCACACTGTGCTGCTGCTAAGTCGCTTCAGTCATGTCCGACTCTGTGACCCCAGAGACGGCAGCCCACCAGGCTCCACTGTCCCTGGGATTCTCTAGGCAAGAACACTGGAATGGGTTGCCATTTCCTTCTCCAATGCATGAAAGTGAAAAGTGAAAATTAAGTCGCTCAGTCATGTCCAACTCTTCGTGACCCCATGGACTGCAGCCCACCAGGCTCCTCCATCCATGGGATTTTCCAGGCAAGAGTACTGGAGTGGGGTGCCATTGCCTTCTCCGCCATTCCCCACTGTATGACCCAGCAGTACAACCCAGCAATACCACTCCTGGGCATACACCATGAGAAAAACATAATTTAAAAGGACACATGCACCCCAATGTTCACTGTGGCATTATTTACAACAGCGAGGACATAGAAACAACCTAGATGTTCATCAACAGATGAATGGATAAAGATGTGGTACATTATATGCAATGGAATATTACTCAGTCATAAGAAGGAATGAAACTGGGTCATTTGTAGAGATGTGGAATGGACCTAGAGTCTGTCATGCAGAATGAAGTGAGTCAGAAAGAAGAAAACAAATGTATATTAATGCATGTATGTGTAATCTTAAAAACAGTACAGATGAACCTATTTGCTGGGCAGGAATAGAGACAATGATGTATAGAACAAGAGGCTATTTCTAAATAAAGTGCAAATGTTTATTACATGCTAGACTCTATTTGCTTTCCAAATACATCAGGTGTATAAGATCTTGTTCCTGAATGCTCTTTCTTCCTGTTCCTTGTTCTCCAGCTCAGAGATCTCATTTACTATCAACAAAATTTTACTGTCAAAAAAATCCAATTTCCATATCTTTGTCTCCAACCCTATAGGTCCAGCTACCTGCTAGGGATGGCACCTGACCTGGACATTCTAGTCCAATCAAGGCACAGAGGAGTTCAGCCTCTTCTCTCCCCTTTAACTGGTCCTTCCTCCAAATCTCCCTATTTCTTTGAACAGGGACTTCAAGTTGTGGTGCCTCACACCTCCCCACACTCAGGGCACAGTCATTCTAGAATAGCACTTCCTACCATGCTCGTACCCCTGCTCAAAGCCTTCCAGCTCCCTGATATGGACAGAATAAAATCTAAGGTTCTCAACCAAGGTTTCAAGGCCACCCTGGGTCCAACCCAAGTTCCCTTTCCCAAAGTGGTTCCTACTGCCTCTCTGCTCAAACCTTCTGAAGAAGATATCCTCTCTGTGCTCTCAAGCTTGCCCACTTTTATGGCTTCCCAACATCTCAAGCAGACTGCCAATCCTTCTTTCTGCCAGGCATCGTCCTGCCCCAGTTCTTTCTTCATCTGATTCATCCCCACCCCCATGCCTTGGCAAAAGTCCCATCTGGTCCTGAACCTCTTTTCATCCATTCAAGGACAGAAGTGGTGCTTCCGCTATGCTCAGTAAAAAACCAGATGGTGTTTGCATAGATATTTTCCCATATGGGATATTGGGTTTTAAGAGCACCTAGATTATAGGATAGTCTTGAAGATTCAATAAATGCTCAATAAATCATCATTATGATCATCACTGTTATATATTAGACATTGGGGTGGGCATTTGGAGATCTATGTAGGAGTAAGATGTAGTCCCTGACCTCAAGAAGTACAAAATTCACTGGAGGAGAAAATGGTTTGGGGAGGGGAAATACCTGTAGGAAAATGATGCTTTTCCACTTGTCTAATTATCTTTTCTAGGATGTAAGGCCTGACTCTTCTACATGATTGCAAGCCTTGGACAAAGTAAATTAAATATTCTCTTGAAAAATTCTTTGAAAAATGTATCTTATTTCTTGTGTGTGTGTGCATGTGTGTGTGCCTTTTACTTCTCCCAGGAGACTGCATTAAATAATTATATTTTCACAGGACAAACATTTTAGTTCCCAGAGTCAGAGATTTTTACCCATCTGATGACAATTCAGATTAACAGGCCAACACTTAACATCTTCCACTGACAGATCCTCATCCTGAGGCACGCACACACACAAGCACACTCTCATCCCTAACTGCCGAAGCATATGTACTCAGAGACTTGGAAAAAAGCTTTGAAGCTGGAGGACAAAGAAGGAGGAGGAGGCAAAGGAGAGGGGAGGGAAAAAAGAAAAGAAAAAAAGTGGGGGAGAAAAGAAATTCTAGCCTCAGCTTACCTCTAGAATAGGAATTGAGCATGTTAATTACCCTTGCCAAATGTCATTCTACTTGTCTATAAAATGTGTGCACTAGATTGTGGTCCTCAGTCCTGGCTGATTATAAGACTCCCATCTAGGGAGATTTGTTAAAATTCCTTTTCCTAGATTCCAATCTGAATCTGCTAAATCCTTCCTGGAGAGGAGCCTGAAACTTTCTACCTTCAAAAGAGTATTCCAGGCAGTTAAAATAATCAGTCAAGTTTGGGAATCCCTTTTCCAATTCTGATTCTCTTCACATTAAAAGATACACTCCCATCAGAAAAAGAAAAACAAATACTGTATATTAATGCACATATGAGGAATCTAGAAAAATGGTATCAGTTCAGTTCAGTTCAGTTCAGTCACTCAGTCATGTCCGACTCTTTGTGACCCCATGAATCACAGCACACCAGGCCTCCCTGTCCATCACCATCTGCCAGAGTTCACTCAAATTCACGTCCATCGAGTCGGCGATGCCATCCAGCCATCTCATCCTCTGTCGTCCCCTTATCCTCCTGCCCCTAATCCCTCCCAGCATCAGAGTCTTTTCCAATGAGTCAACTCTTCACATGAGGTGGCCAAAGTACTGGAGTTTCAGCTTTAGCATCATTCCTTCCAAAGAACACCCAGGGCTGATCTCCTTTAGAATGGACTGGTTGGATCTCCTCGCAGTCCAAGGGACTCTCAAGAGTCTTCTCCAACACCACAGTTCAAAAGCATCAATTCTTCAGCGCTCAGCTTTCTTCACAGTCCAACTCTCGCATCCATACGTGACCACCGGAAAAACCATAGCCTTGACTAGACAGAGCTTTGTTGGCAAAGTAATGTCTCTGCTTTTGAATATGCTATCTAGGTTGGTCATAACTTTTCTTCCAAGGAGTAAGCGTCTTTTAATTTCATGGCTGCAATCACCATCTGCAGTGATTTTGGAGCCCAAAAAGATAAAGTCTGACACTGTTTCTGCTGTTTCCCCATCTATTTCCCATGAAGTGATGGGACCAGATGCCATGATCTTCGTTTTCTGAATGTTGAGCTTTAAGCCAACTTTTCACTCTCCTCTTTCACTTTCAGCAAGAGACTTTTTAGTTCCTCTTCACTTTAAAAATGGTATAGATGATCTTATTGGTGACACAGAAATAAAGACCCGGATGAGAAAACAAACGTACAGACACCATGGGGGGCGGGGGCGGGATTAGCTGGGATTTGGGGGTTGGCGTATATGCACTATTGATACTACGTTGTTGTTGTTCAGTCACTCCGTCGTGTCTGACTCTTTGTGACCCCGTGGACTTCAGCACACCAGGCTTCCTTGTCCTTTACCATCTCCTTGAGTTTGTTCAAATTGATGTCCATTGAATTGGTGATGCCATCCAACCATCTCATCCTCTGTTGTCCCTTTCTTCTCCTGCCTTCAGTCTTTGCCAGCAGCAGGGTCATTTACAATGAGTCAGCTCTTCACATCAGGTGGCCAAAGTACTAGAGCTTTGGCTTCAGCATCAGTCTTTCCAATGAATATTCAAAGTTGATTTCCTTTAGGGTTGACTGGTTTGTCCTCCTTGCAGTTCAAGGGACTCTCAAAAGTCTTCTGCAACACCACAATTCAAAACATCAGCTCTTCCATGCTCAGCCTTCTTTACGCCCACTTCTTACATCCATACCTGACTACTGGAAAAATCGTAGCTTTGACCCTATGGACCTTTGTCAGCAAAGTGATGTCTCTCGTCTCTGCTTTTTATTGTGCAGGGTAGTTTCTCTTCCAAGGAGCAAGTGTCTTAATTTCATGGCTATAGTAGATAACGAATGAGAATCTACTGTATAGCACAGGAAACTCTACTCAATGCTCTGCAGCATGGGAAGGAAATTCAAAAAAAGAGGGGATATATGTATTTGCATAGCTGATTCACTTTGCTGGACTGTAGAAACTAACACATTGTAAAGCAACTGTACCCCAATTTAAAAAAAGACATACTCCCCTCTAAGGAGTGTCTGCTAGCTTAGAGCTGGGATTTGAGGCAGAGATCTTTATAGTCCTAAGAGAAAGGCTGCGATAAGAGTGGGAGTCTCCTTTCTCCCTGCTTTCTCCCTGCACAGAAACACTTTTTTTCCATTTTCCAACTGTGGTTTCTGATCAACATAAACGTTTTAACCATTTATGATTCTTCCACAAGCCAGCTAAGAGCAAAGAAAACACTTTGATTATTTTGATACCTCTTAAGGACTTAAAGCCGGCTTTGAACATGTGGCACAAAATCTCCCTCATCAGATAATTTTGTGGCAGTGGCTGAATTCGATCTGAATCAGATGCATATCTCCAATTGTTTTACTTACTCGACTGTGTTATTTTTAAATTGTATGGAGTCCTCCTGTTTACATAAAGATACATTTAAGGAATTACACTCAGCTTTACTGGCTTTGATCGAGCCTCTTCCATCAAATGCCACTTTGCTGGGGCTTCCATCAATCAGCTTAAGAAGAAACTTCTTCCCACTCTCCCAGGGGGGCTCCAGGGCTCTTCTGTGCAAACTTTAGAGTATGTGTTTTTCTGGAAGAGCAAAACCACCTCCAAGAGTTTCATAGGCAGAAATGTTTCCACAATCTGAGTTAATTCCCTGGAAATGTCTACGCTCATTAAAAACAATCATATGCTTCCCCCCACATTATATGATTGGATGCCTATGTTCAAGTAGACAAAAACCACTCTAATTCTCTAGGAAACTAACTTTTGAAAAAGAAAGGGGACTTCCCTGACCGTCCAGTGGTTAAGATGTTGCCTTCCAATGCAAGGGGTGCGGGTTTTGATCCCTTGTCAGTGAGCTAAGATACCACATACCTTGTGGCAAAAAAAAAAAAAAAAGAACAAATAAAACAGAAGCAATATTGAAACTGTAATATTGAATTTTATTGAGTCTTTAAATTCAATAAAGGCTTTTAAAATGATCCGCATAAGAAAAATCTTGAAAAAAAGAAAGAAAGATGTGTTTCTTTCTTCCAAGTTGTAGCACAAGAAGCATCATACACAGGGAGGAGCCCCGTTTTCTGGTTAAGAGCTCTATGGAATCTGACTGCCTGGCTCCACCTTCCGCTAGCTACATGGATTTGGGCAAGGTACTCATGCTTTTCGTATCTGTTTCCCCATCTGAAAAAATCATAGTAATAGTGCCTAGCTTAAAAGTTTACCATGACATCTAATTAGATAGTATATAGAAGGATGAAAATAGATTCCTGCCACATGGTGAACACCCCATGAGTGCTAGCTCTTACTTCTTCTTCCAGAGCTTTAGCATTTTAGGCAACAGAGGTAAAAAAGAGTATTTATGCCCCATCTGTCTCATCACCTCAGCAACAAACCACAGTCTTCTTGAATGTTCTGGTTTTGTCTATAGTAAGAAGCCTATTCAACCAGGTAAATCCCTCCCCTGGCCAGTAGACACTTCCATTCTATTTCTCGAAGACAGCCTAGAAAGAGTTCCCCACACCTCGTTGAAGGGCACAGCTGTTTACCGTCTTTCCTGTGGCCTAGGTCCCAGGTGCTCTGTTCCAATTCGCCATTGTGAAGTCATCTCTAACAACATTTGCACACAAGGTCAGAACACCTTTGCTCCTGCTTGTCCTCAACCACTGCCATTTTGGAGATGAGAAATGTGAAATTTCGACCTCAGTTGACCTCAGGAGCTGGCATCTAGTAGAGCCTAACACATACTTGAGTAATTAAAATCTGCCCTCTTAATCCTCCCTCCACTAAGGCATTCAGAATGTATAGCATGGTACTTTAAAAAATTATCAGTCTATCTGAGGCTTTTTTTTTTTTTTTTTAAGATGAAGGAGGTGAAGAGGAAGGAAGAGATTAGGGCTGTGGATGTTTTACCAGGAAAAGCCAGGGATTCTTATATCTGTTAAAAGGTAGGACATGAGTATAAAGTGGTGGGCATTTAATAGAATTATCTGTTCTATGCCCAGGATTAAGCCTTTATATGATGTAGATGAGAAAACATAGACCTTAAGCCATTTCCAGGAAAATGACATGAGAAGAAATACTCAGGATGCTAGATGAGTTACTTGACAAGGGAGATCGACAAGTCAAATGGCCAAGCATGTGTAAATAGCCCCAGGGGCGCCCTGTACCAGACAGACTTGAACAACATCAGCTCCTTAGCCACTGGCGCTCAAACGGCTCGTTTCCTACTAAGCAAGACGGCACTGCATTCAACAAGAGTGACAGAAAACCAAATCATGCAGAAAGTCAGTCTGCTAGCAACCCTTCCAGAAGGGAAGACATTTATCAATAAGATGACAAAACCTAAAAATTCATTGACTTAAAATTGAGGGTAGGATGATTTTTACTAAAACATGATTTGGAAGATGATCTTGATTTAGCTCACTGTGTGTGTGTGTGTGTGTGTGTGCACTCAGTCATGTCCAACTCTTTGCAACCCCATACACTGTAGCCTGCCAGGCTCCTCTCTCCATGGAACTCTCCAGGCAAGAATACTGGAGCAGTTTGCCATTTCCTTCTCCAGGGTATCTTCCTGACATAAGGATTGAATCTATGCTTCTTGCATCTCCTGCATTGTCAGGCAGGTTCTTTACCAGTAGCTGAGCCATCAGGGAAGCCCTGATTTACTTTAAAGCCATGCATAAAGCTAAAATTGTAAACTGCTTTTCCTCAATCATTAAAAGATAGAAAAACACTATTAGTGAAACATAATGGTCAAAGTACATGGCAAAGAGTTGACTCTTTAAAAAACTTTTACTACATCCTGTTCATTGGGACACTAAAAACTCATCCTGTTCCCAAACTGAACATCATGGTTAAATTCTGATTTTCAGAAGAAATGTAATGAGCCTTCAATAATTAGTTTATATCTAGGCGACAGGGAGAATGAACAGTTCTACATGGGAAAAAGAATATGAATTATTCAGAAACAAATTCACCACAATAGCTTAATCTTCTCTGTTTCCACATATTTGTAACTGATATAGCTTCAGGAAGTAAAGAAGTTACACCCATCCTAGTTTTAACTGGAAAGGCCCATGGCGTTCTGGGAGAAGTCCCTTTTTATCAGTGTTAGTCTGGGGAACACAACAGCTTCTGGTAATACCAGTCACTGAAAGATCAACCAAACTGCTAATTCTGTACCCCAAGAAAGTGTCTAATTAATGCAAAAATCTCCAGTATAACACATTCCATTATCCTAAGGTTATAAAAAAGAGGAATAGCTTTTAAGTTTCAAAATATCTTAATAGGAAACTTTTTAGATTAATAGTAAAGGTGGTACAGTGGCAAGGAAAATAACAAGAATGAAATTTTATTTGGGCAGAATTCATTTATTAAATATGTACTTCCTCTGTAGTCTGTGTTCTAGACAAAAACACAGGTTGATATGCCTGATCCTTTTTCCCATTCTCTTTGCTTGCATCTTTTGCAGGCACCTCTGACAGAGGGCTGTGCCACCACAGGATAATATGCATGTTCTTGGCCTGGCTAAATGAGGCATAGCTGGCATGTGGGTTAAGAAGAAAACAGTGGGAACATGAACAGAAGTAGCACAAAATTTTGAATGTTAAAAAAATCTTGTAACAACCTATACATGAAAAGAATCTGAAAAAGAACATATAAATATGTATATATAACTGAATCGCTTTGCTGTACACTTGAAACTAACACATTTACAATTAGCTCTCTCGCTTGCTTAGTTGTGTTCAACTCTCTGCGACCCCATGGACTGTAGCCCATCAGGCTCCTCTGTCCATGAATTTTTCAGGCAAGAACACTGGAGTGGGCTGCCATTTCCTCCTCCGGGGGATCTTTCCAATTCCAGGGATAGAACTCATATCTCCTTTGTCTCCTTCCTTGCAGGTGGATTCTTTACTGCTGAGCCATCAGGAAAGAAAATTAGCTATACTTCAATTTAAAACAAACAAACAAAACAAAACCTTAAAACAAAACAAATGAGTCGTAGACATCTAAAGAATATATTGTTTAAAGAAGACAAAAACTAGACTGGTTATAGATTTGGAAAAAAGCAGAGGAGAGAAATGGTTAAAGGAACTGAGATTGGCCCCTCAGGGTGGCTGAGTAATATATGGAGTGTTATTAGATCAAAGCCCCCTATCACCGAGGAGAAAACAACCAAAAATGGGCTTTAAGTCAGTCCAGAAAGATGTCAGCTTAGTTTTTAGGATGAATTCTTCGTGCATAAGTTGATACGTATCATATTAGATTACAAAGGGAAGTCTTGTAATCTTGTTCCCAGGAGATGCCTGGATGTGAGACAGGAAAGCCCCAGTAACACGCATGACCATTTAGAGTGGCTGATTCACCCAGAGCCAGAGGAGCACACTAGAAGACTTCCTGGGGTTCTCACAGGCTCAGGATTTTCTAATAATTCAACAAACACGAGGCTGTCAGAGTGACTGCTCAGCAGTTCTGGAAAATTCCAAATACTTTTTCTTTGTGCAAATGAGGCTAACAGTAAGAATAGATTTTACAAGGACATTTTACAACCAATCAGCACCTCACGAAATGGAATAAATACCTGCTTCTTTCTTAATGCAGTAAATGAGTAGACATAGTTTACAATACAGCCAGAGCTCAGTGCCATTAAAATAACTGGTGGGAAAAAAGCACCATGCATGGATAAATCTTGTAGATAGTCAGTGTTTTGGGAAAGAGAGTTGGTGGCCCTGGTGTTCCCAGAGGAGTTTCACTGGGTTCTTTAAGCAAAGTCAATCTGCCACATTGAGGAAACCCAGGGTCAGCCTTAATGCTTTTGGTCCCAAGAGAAAGTTGTCCAGTTGCCAGAACATGAAGGAGAAAGAGAAGGAAAATTATCTCCTTTTCTGTCACTGCTGTGAACAGTGATGAGAAGAAATGGATCCTGTGGGAAGGTCTGCAAAGAGAAAGCCTTTTGTTTACTTCTCACTTGACTGAGACTTCTCAAGTCGTGGTTGAGACTTGCTCCTGCCACACGAGAGAGGTACTCATGATACCATACCACAGGGTCTTAAGAATGAAGAATAAATTTAGAAATTATCCAACTTAAAAAATGTATGTATGTGCACATACATATACATAGATACACACGCGCATGCCTCAAAACACCCACCAGCTAAAGAAGACCATAGTCCAAGAAATCATTCTTCTTTCTTACAAGAAAGGCACAATCCAGGTAAGAAACACTCAGTGAAAGGCAGCACCATCTCGAGGGCTCCAGACAGTTGCTCCAGTTTACCAGGCACTGAAATGAACCCCCCTGCTTCCTCTCCAGACCAGCATTTCCCAGAGAGACACCAGCATCTCTCTGTTCAGAAAGAGATCTCAGTCACCCACCTTAATCGCCAGGCTTCCAAAGAGCTTCGGCCTCCACTGCAATTATGCCTTAGAAATCCCACACCCATTTTGCATGCTAAGCCATGGAATTTTTTAAAACTGTTAAATCAGAAGTCTTGGGACCATATTACTCTGCCAAATAAGTCATATACATGGAAAATGAACTCCCTGCTAGAAAGCTTCACGCTGTGCTTAGGTGTGTCTCTAGTCTAGTCTTTGTTGAAAAAATAAAATCCTTGTCTTTCATTCTTTGACTTCTTTTCTAGGTGCTAAGTGAAAAAGTAGAGTTTTGTAGTCCCCGACTTGAACGGAGAGCCCCCTGTAAAACATTTCAAATCATGTTAAAAAAAAATAATCACAGCCCTACCCATGAAACTAAAAATGGAAACTTTTAAAACTGTTGCTAAGCAAAGACAACAACCGTGTCCCCTTTCAGAGCTGATAAGAGATCATGAGGTTGAAATTCTGCACAGCACATTGAAAAGTAGAAGCCTTCATCTTAGGACTTCATTTTTCTTTTAAAGCAAATACCTTTGAAAGCTTGCTAGATCCACACTGGCTCCATCCTCTGTTGTGTTTTTGATCTGTGACACTCAAAAATAATTACTGTCATAGTCAAATGCATGTGGATAATTTATAGCTCTCTATGCCATTTACACTTAAGAAAAATAATTCTTAAAGCATACTGATATCAGGACAAAATGGCCATGGAAATGAACCAATCCTGCCTGCCCAAAAGTCATATTTTTTTAAATCAACAAATAAAAAGAGAACACAAGAATTTTTGTTTGAAAGCTCACAAAATTGGAAATGAGGCAAGTCAATAACAAACTTTCTTCCAAACCCCCTTTCCTTACCCCTGGAAAGCAATTTATGAGACAATGAAAACCTCTAATACTGAGCGATGTGATTAAGTAATAAAAAGCTGAATTTTTCTTTCTATGTAACCCCCACAGGATGCTTCCAAAAGCACGACAAAGGTCTGTATAAAGAATTAACTGTGTGTTGGTGTAACCCCAGATTACAGGTGTTTGTTAAAGGAGATCCCACTGAGATTTTTCTCAGGACTGATTGAACAACAGCTTCATTCTCTCTCATGCTAATGGGCTGGTTAGCAAGCGCTCCCCTTTCTAGAAGGCTCTGTTAACAGCGTCCATGGGTGCACTGTCTCAGCCTTGAGTCTACAAGAAAGGCAAGCTTGCACAATTAAAACCTCGTGAGTCACTGATGACTACTATCCGGATGCCGGAGCTTGCATGAAGAACCAACTTTTCCTCCACATGCTTCACAAGCGACGGTGGAGCCACCGCAGACATGCCCAGGCACCAACAGAAGGTGGCTGGCTAATCTCCGCCCCTACAATGCAATTTACAGGAGAGCGCATGCGCTCCTTGCCTCCGGAGGGACAGCTCAGGGCACACAGCCTTGACCCAGACCGCTGCTCTGCAAGTTCCCAGTAACAAGCGGGTTAAGCCAGCCAATAAATCAACCCTCCAACCAGGGCTTCATCACCCTACACCCTGGACTCTCGGGGCTTTGCAGGCATCTGAAATTTCTTTAACGGGATTACCTTGATGGACCCAGAAATCCTGGAGTCTGTCATCGTAAAATGACTGCTTCCAAGAATATTTATGAGAAGGTGCTTCCACGGTTCATCCTCACATTTTCCCTGTAATGTTCAGGCTGTTTGTATTCTAAATTCTTCTCCTAGAAAACCTTTACCCCAAGAGATACATGTGTATGTGTGTGTAGTGGAGAGGTTGGCTCTATTTTTTAAAAACTTTTCCATTTGAAATGATTTCACATTTAAAGTTGCAAAGGCTAAACTCCCTTTCCACCCATTTAACAAACTTTAATATTTTGCTACTTTTGCTTAATGCAGCCCTTTCTTTCTGTGTGTGTATATAGGTGTACACACACACAAATATAATCAGTTCTGAACCATGTGAGAGTAGGCTCCATGTTTGATGCCTTACTCTGTAATATATCAATGTGTATTTCTTAAGAATAGTCTTACATAATCACAGTACAGCTATCAAATTTGAGAAGTTTAACAATGGCATAATACTTTTTCATCTAATCTACAGTCGACAGACAAATTTCATCATGTGTCCCCAATAATGACCATTGTAACAATTATTTGGGGGATGAAGGATCCAGTTCATGGATTACCTTTGGGGCTGGAATACCACATCAGGATGTGTTCTTCCCAAACTGTCCCATCTCTGGGCCTGTAATACCATTTGCCCCTTTGTGGTGATGCTAATGTCTATCATCTGATGACAGTGCTGTCCCATGTTTTTACTGCATAGTTAACTTTTCCCTTCTGGACTTTAAGATACCTTGAGATGATGTAAGTATTCTGTTCTCCATGGAATCTCCACCTCTAGATTAAGTATCCATTGAGGACTCCTGCCTGAATCCATTTTCATTATAATGCTCTTGAGTTTTCTTTTTTATTTAAGTAACACTATAGAAACTTAACTCACTGAACACCATCAGTGAGAAAGGGTTTTGTAGAAACCCTTTTTTGGAGAAAAACCCTTAGACTGTATTAGCTCACAACTCATCAGGTTTCCTCATTCACAGGGTGACAATGAAAAGAAGGACAGAGGGAAATACATGCACTATGAATGGGCCAGTTTTGCCCCAACACTCTTTTCTTTTATCCTCGTTTCTCCAAAAGAGTCCCATCCCGAGAGATAAGAGTGTATAGAATCGATAACATCTTCTACTCCTTTGATTCAATATCAAGCATTTTTCATGATGATTACATGCAGCCACTAGTCCAGGGCATTTCCTCTCTTTTGTTTAAATTGCTTCTAGAATAAACATCTCAAAACTTAGGATGGCAGCCAAGGGAAGATAACTCTCAGGGGAAGACACTGGAATCCTCACAACTTCCATCAGTAAGAAGCAGAGGAAAATGCCAAACTCCCATTCATTTCCAAAGAAATACCACAACACAGTATAGCTTCTCACCTTTAATCCCATGGAATGAAAGTTGGTCTTTCCCCTAAATGGAGAGGAAATCCAAAAAAGATGGAATATATGTGTACCTAAGGCTGCTTCACTTTGCTGTACAGTAGAAACTAACACAACATTGTAAAGCAACTATACTCCAAAAGAAAAAGCTGGTCTTTCAAATGTGAAATTTCATCTATGGCAATAAATCATACTGTAACATCTCCCATGGAAACAGAAACACATATACATATATTAAACATAGAATTTACAACCATATACACTTTTCCTTGCAAGAAGAGCTCCAGGGACCTCAGAAACCTGACATGCTAATTGTCAAGAGAATCCTACACTCCATACAAAATGAAAGGAAGTGGGGGTAGTCTACACTTACCCCTCTAGGGTTTATCTTGCTCACTAAAAATAAACATATTTCCTGGAGGACAGATGGAACATGTGAGGTGACAATTCATTCTCTAAGAAAGCATGTGACTTTCCAAGAGCAAATTCGCACTTCAAGGTGTAGAATATTCAGATACACAAAACACTTTCTGATCTGTAGGCAAGAAAGTCTACGAAAGTGATTTTTCCAATAAGACTGTAGTTTGACTGAAAAGCAAAACTAGCAAAGACAACATGACCAGGTCCACGACACAGATGCTGGCCTGGGCCAGGCTTGCTTCCCTCATTCCTAAACACAGTCTGGCAACACGAGGCACTTCTTGTCATCCAATGAAGAGTTGCTTGTCTTTCTTGCATTGGGATGTGTTGTATTTAAAGATACTCTACCAAAATCCCAATAGGGCAGCCAAGTGAAAAGACCACACATCTACACATAGAGTGGCAGCATGTTGCACTATACTGTACAGTATCTACCTTGTCAGTTTCACTGTCTTTTAGAGCTGGAAGCCACTTCGATATCATTTTACAGCTCCCTCATTTTATAGGCAATGCAACACAGATACCATTTGAATACGTGATCATTTCATAAATATTTAAACTTATTTAAATATGCATTTGTTGGAAGAATCTTTATCACCTTTGATTTGTGCAGGGAACAAGCCGGGCCCCAGTTATAAGATGGGGAATAAGACAGATGTAATAGCTACTCTCACAAATATTGGACCCTCTTTGTACAGTATTTATTGATGATAAAAACATCATAGTTTATTCAAAGTTTTCATGTAGATCAGCAGTGCTCAATAGAAATGTAATGTAAGCCACATGTGATATTTTACATTTTTTTTAATGTGAAGAGGTGAAATCAATGTAACAATATACTTAAATTGAGGGAAGGGGGTTGATGTAGAGGGTAGAAAGAAAAAAAAACTATATTTAATTTAACCTACTATGTCCAAAATATTATTTAACATGTAGTAAACATAAAAAGTTATTAATGAGCTATTTTATATTCTTTATTGTATTTTCAAAATTCACTGTGTACTTTAGTACCATTTAGGTCTCTCAATTCAGATGCTTAATTTTCATGAGAAATGTTTGATCTGCATTTATATTTCAGAAAAAATTACAACTAAAAAAAACTAGATTGATAAAGTCAGCTATTCCAGTCATTCTTTAAAAAGTTTTCTGAAAAGTAAATCAAGCAGGTTTTCAATTTCAATTTAAATGAATTAAACCTGGAGGCAACTAAAAAATCAAGTTCCTCTGTGACACTAACACTCTGCCAAATGCTCAGTGGCCCCATGAGGCCAGTGGCTGCCATACTGGTGGCACAGCTCTGAATGGTATG
The DNA here is from genome assembly GCF_029378745.1 of Bos indicus. NCBI lineage: Eukaryota > Metazoa > Chordata > Mammalia > Artiodactyla > Bovidae > Bos > Bos indicus. The sequence goes on along the minus strand of NC_091772.1, from coordinate 3,893,606 downwards.
ATTGTATGTTCCTAGGGAAAAAATGAGCATGGCGGGGCAGGCATCACAAACCAAAATGCACATATGAAAAATACACAAGACTCATCTGAGGCTGTGGGGACCAGTGAGTGGTGGAATCAGAATTCAGTCCCAAGAATTCCAAAGCCCAGTGATCTTTCCCTACACCTCGCTGAATTAAAAATGAGCGTGAAGAGACTTCACTGGTTGTCCAGTGATGAGACCATGCACTTCCACTGCAGGGGAAATCCTTGGTTTTGCTTCTTGATCAAGCAGGTTTGATCCTTGGTCAGGGAACTAAGATCTCATTTGCCCAGTGGCCAAAAACCAAAACTTCAGACAGAAGCAATATTGCAACAAATTCAGTAAAGACTTTAAAGATGGTCCACATCAAAAACATCTTTTTAAAAAGTGAGCAGGAAAACCTTACTCTATTTGAAAGTAAGTCGCTCAGTCATGTCTGCCTCTTTGCGACCCCATGGACTGTAGCCCTCCAGGCCCTTCTGTCCATAAAATTCTCTGGGCAAGAATACTGAGTGGATAGCTGTTCCCTTTTCCAAGGGGTCTTCCCAACCCAGGGATTGAACCCAGGTCTCTGACATTACAGGCAGACTCTTTAACCATCTGAGCCACCAGGGAAGCCAGGCCATAGAGAATCTTAAATGCCAGATTATCATGCTTGAACTTGAGCCAGCCCAGGGGTAGCACACAGGTGGTTTAAGACATGAATTGACCCACATGTGTATTCTTTTGGTTAGGTCCAATTTTTCTTCTAAAAATATGATTTTGAGTACTTCTCAATGAGACTTCCAGTTTCCAGTTTCCCACAGGCCCCCCACCGCTATTATATATACTCAGAACCACACAGCCTCACTCACCTGTGCTTTCCCCATCCCTGAGGTACTTGCATTTGGCAACCCAGTGAGGCAATTGGTGCCGTGAAGGGTCTGCAAGCAAAGGAGGAGAATGAGAGGCCAAGGCTGCTTCCAGACACTCATCTGCTCTCCGCACTTGCTAAATTTGTTCCAGTAAAGACTGGAATCAAGGCGACTAGTTTAACTCGAGAACTGGTCTTTTCTAAAGCTCTTTTTGCTTCTTTCAGGTTTTTTCCCTTTGAGTGTTCATTAAAATACATTGTTGATCTCAAAAGTTTCTTCCAGAATATCTTAAATTTTCAGTCTATGGCTCAAAGGCAGTTTCCAGTGAAATGATAGTACTACTCTCACTTACAGACACACAGGCACATACATACACAGACACCACACACACACACACATTCACACACTGTGCACACACACCACACACACACACGCCACTCATTCACATACACACACACACACAGACTTACCACATACTCACATAGACACACCACTCACATATATCTACACACATGCATACACCACACATACAAAAGCACGTATACACCACACACATACACACATACACACACACACATATACACCACACACACATATACATACCACTCATATACATACACATGTACCACACACACACACACCACACACATGTACACACTCACCACACACACACACACATATGCAGAGTTGGTCTCTACCTGAAGGGCATCTGACTCCCACTGAAGCCTTCTGAGTGGAAGATAAAGATAGATTTCAAACATATAACAGTATCTTCCATCCCTACTCATAGGCTAGGAGGCACTGGATAAAACCTATGACCCCCATATATCTATGTCCTTTTCTCCTGAAATATAAATTTATGAATATTTCATCTTTGCTATACCACAGGCTCCTAGAGGGGGTAACATCTTGGTAAGTTTCTGAGTCTTCTTATGAAAGAAACCAAAGGAATATTGACTTGGACATTATCGTTGAGGAAGGGGAAATAGCCCAATTTTGAGATGCATCAGGTTTTAGGGACCCTTTGCAGGTATAAAATCAAAGGAGCAAAAGTAGTGATTATCCTACCAGTATGAGTTTACTAATTAATATAATTTTGTCATATTATATTTATCATAATTTGGGAAAAGGTAAGAATTTGTCTAAGGCAATACATTGGAAATGTCTATCTATATTTTTTGTACTTAAATTCAAAATAAATTTTATATATCTGACAAACATACTCTTACTTGATTCTACATGTTTTCATGCTGGGTAGGAGACTCTAAAGCAGAGATTCTGAAACTTGAGTGTGTTGTGGGGTAGGGTTGGGAATATTGATTAACATGCAGATTTGTAGGACTCACCCCAAAATATAATGCGGTAGGTTTAGGGCACCTCAAGTCCTACAGTGACTCTGATGTGGGAGGTAGAGCACCTACAGACTGCACTTGTTGAAATATGGCTCGAGCAGTTGGCTGTAAGTCATGGACCTTTCACCTGGGGCAGAGATCACTAGCCTTGTTGATGATTAGTTCCCATTATGATGCAATCAGTTGGTTGCACTGATGACTCCAAGCAATGGCCTCCCTGTATCTACACTCTCTCCAAGAGACTCTACAGCTCCTCCCATCAAGAGGAAGTCTACTTTCTTACCTTTTGTGTCTAGACTGGCCTTGTGGCTTGCTGGTCAACTTGCAATGGAAATGTCAGTGTGCTGTCTTGAAAAAACAATCACGTGTCTCTCTCAGATCCTTATCACCATGTGAACAGGTCCAGACAAGACTGCTGGACAATGAGAGCCTTCGTGAAGAAGACACCACCTGTCCCATTCAAGGTGACCTCAGACCAGCCCATAGTCAGCCTAGAAATGCAGAGCTCCCTACCTGGCCACTGCTGGCAGGAGATAGGAGGCGAGCCTTACCAACAGCATAAGAGCTGTCCATCTAACCCAAGAGCCATAAATTGTACTCTGAAGGAGACTGAATCTTGCAACAGGAAGGAAACACACCTCTTATTTTGACCTAAATAAATAAATAATAAATTCATGGCCAAACTTTACTGGTGGACCAAGGTGATGACTGAGGATACAGTACAAGATAAGAAGTCTGAAACCCAGGTTCCAAACAATGGAATGCGTGCATGCTAAGTCGCCTCTGTCGTGTCTGACTCTTTGTGACCATATGGACTGTAGCCCGCCAGGCTTCTCTGTCCATGGGATTCTCCAGGCAAGAATGCTAGAGTGGGTTGCCTTGCCCTCCTCCTGGGGAATCTTCCCAACCCAAGGATTGAACCCATGTCTCCTGTGTCTCCTTCATTGCAGGCAGATTCTTCACTACTCAGCCATCTGGGAAGCCCAAGCAATGGGATTGTTAAGAATAAAAATCTAAAGTGACATCATTTAAAGACATTACAAGATTAAAGATCCAATCCATAATAAAAGACTTTCTTTAGTGTTCCATCAGTATCTTACTGTCCATTCACCCTAAAAGAACATAAAAGATATAGAATTTGTTCTTTTGAATATAAGACACATGTAACATAGTATTTTATATTTCCTGTAAAATCCATAGAATCTATGTGAATTCCTCAAAAGCATTCAAAATCAGATTTTTTTAAAAGCTCCCCAAAGGCAAAACCAGGTCTTCCCTGATGACTCAAATGGTAAGGAGTCTGCCTGCCCAATGTGGGAGACCCACATTCAGTCCCTGGGTTGGGAAGATCCCCTGGAGAAGGAAATGGCAACCCAATCCAGTATTCTTGTCTGGAGACTTCCATGGACAGAGGAGCCTGGTGACTACAGTCCATGGGGTGACAGAGTCGGACACAACTGAGCAACTCACACACACACACACACACACACAAAGGCAAAACCAAAATTAAGACATCCCTTAATTCAAACACAGCTTCACTGAATTTCCCTGCTGTTGAATTATTACAAGCTGTTTCACCCATCTAGAATGAGAATGCTAGAAAGACCGGGTCTCCTAAGAGAAATACATCTTTGCGCTCCTAGAGTATTTATTATTTTGGCACTGGTTGTATTACTGTCTGCTTGGAAAGCAATGTCTGTGGTATAGGAAACTCGTTGGAGTGCTGGGTTGCAAAAGAACACACCATATGCTCTGAGGTTCACAAGAACGATGGCCTTAAGTCAAAGGTGATGCTTGGATTAAGAATTCTCTTTACAAACTGGGCTTTATATGACTGTAATGGGAACATTATATTCAAAGGCCAGATAAGTTACCTCTCTTGTCTGATAGATCATTATTTCACCTCCTACAGAAGAGAGAATGAACACAGCCTGTCAAATCATTGTGCTTCCTCATCACTGACCATCTGCAAACATGCTAAAATGGATAAAAACTTAAAAAATCTATTTCTTATAAGACCAAATATTAGCCCCATGGGACCCATAAAGTTTCCAAACTTTTCTTATTGATTGGCTTCCTTTGATAAAGTGACCAAAAAAGTCATCAAAACAGCCCCCAACTAAGAAACCATATTATGTAGTATTCTGTAAAATTACATATACCATCAGTAAAAACAGGAAAAGAAAGCCAGAAAACAGATTTCAAGATGATTTCCCACACATTTCAACAAATTTCCTACCAGGTAAAAGTCCCAACTTTTAAATGGTAATCCCCCAAACAAGGAAAATCTTATGGCTTCATGACTTCTGACTTGGAAGCAAAAATCTGTAAGTCAAAATAGCCCTAGATATACATTTGTGGAAGACTTCCTCCCTATTTTAGGTTAAACCTACAGTAGGCAGTCTTTCTGATTGTACGGATCCTGACATTTGGCTCTTTTACTGGAAGCTTGGTGGCTTGCAGTACAAGCGTGCCAGCACTCTGGGACTGCCCTCTTAGTGTGAGCGGTCAGAGATGATTAACTGAAAAATATTTCCAAGTTAAACATTGATTCGCCTCTGCCTCTATTTATTCCTATCTTGGATGACCTTTCCAACTCTCTTTTTCTTAAACCAAAGAAAGCAGGCACCAGTGACTTTGCATGTCTCAGTAGAAAACAAAATCAGAATTCTGCATTTGGTTGGTTCTTACAGCTTTATAAAGAAATGAGCAGGGCATTGAAGTGATCCAAGGAAGTCTATTTTTCTTTGTACACACACACAGGCAGACAGACACACACACCATACTTGTGACTTGAATGAGATCCTCTCTTTTTTGTTTCAGTCACTATCTTATGAAGTCCACACAGATTCAGAAGGTCTGAAACTAGCTTAGTGTATGAGTTAGCTTGAACCTCATCCTCCTGCTCCTCCTCTTCCTACTTTAGGAAAGGGGCTGCATATACTAAAGACATCGATCCTCCAGATCTCAGTCTACCACTTCAATCCATCACCAAATCCTGTGGCATCTTACTTTGAAGTATCTTGTATCTCTCTCACACACACACATACACAGACATCCCCCTTAGCTCAGTCCCCACCAGTGCTCAGCACTCCAAGCCTTAAAGTTTATGGAACGGCTCCCTATCAGTCTCCTCTTCATCCTATTTGCAAGGTAATGGTTATCTTACTTGAACACAGCTGTCATCATGCCCTTTCACTGTTCAAAAATCTACTCTACAATGGCTACCTACTGCCTAATATCAACAACAAATTCCTCCTCCTGGGCCAAAAGACTTTCCATAATTTTGTCCCATTTTATCCAATCCATCTAATTTCTTACCTTTTTCTCCACTGTGTAACCTTTATCTGATTAGGCTAGTTTGTCCCAGGCTACCACCTCCCACTACCCAAGAGGATTAAAACTATTTACTAATATCTTTTAAACATCTCCAGCCAGGTACTCATGAAGTTAGGTGTGGCCATGTGATCACCTCTGGCCAATGAATTCTATGCAGACAGAAGTGACATATACAACCTCTGGGTGAAAGTATTTAAGAAGCAATTCATTTTTCTCATCTCTTCTCTTTGCCACAAAGACCGATTAACTCCAGATGGTAGCAACTCCATTGCCCTGGATCCCTAAGTGAAGATGAGTTTCAGCAGATTCCTCCTACTGATATGTGATACTCCACTGCATCTGTCACTGAGATTTGGGGGATGGTTGTTGCTCTATCACAAGCTAGCCCATCCTAACTAATACACCCACTGTGCTGGTTCCTGCCTCCAAGCATTTTTACTATACATATGCCCTCTCTCTACTTCCTCCTATTTTTTGAAGTTCTGCTCAGGCTTCTGGATCCAGCACAAGTTCTCTTTCTCCAAGAGGCCTTCCTAATTTATTTATGCCACAATGATCTCCCCTTTCTCTCTATGGATATGTACCATCATACCCTTTAACCTTCAATTCAATGGTGACCAAATACTTATTGAACTCTTTGTGTTAACAACTGTCTTAGATACAAAAACATGAGATGTGATTCTTATCACCAAGAAGGATACAATTAGAAAGTCATACAGTAATAAAAGATGCAACATAAATGGTCAGAATGCAAAAATGGCTCATTGCTAAGCCAGTGACATAAAGACATGCTGCCAATAACATGACTAAAGGCATTTGGGAAAGCTTTCGGGAAGTTAAGAGCTCCCCTGAATAGCATGTAGCCAGAAGGAAGAACATTTTAGGTAGAGACTTAGAGACAGAGCAAAAGCACAAAAAGAAACACTTAAAGTTGGATGTTCATAAAAAGAAGTTTATTAGAAAAAATTAGCATAGGAAAGTACTGGAAGAAAATAACAGAAAGGTAGTTGGAGTCAGATTTTGCTGAGTCACATGCTGAAGACTTTGAGCTACTTCCTACAGGAATGAAGAGCTGCAAAGTTGTAAACAGTAGAAAGAAACATGCAAAAATCACTTAATTGAGGTGATCTATCTAACATTTATAAAACAGATGGATTGAATGAGGTAAGAGAATGGAAGCATTATCTAATTCCCCTCAAACTTAATAAATGTTAATGTTGTCTCTCTAATTACTGTGTAACAGTTAGCAATTGCTGTATAACAAGTCACCCCCAGATTTAGTTGCTTAAAACAATAAGCATGTATTACCACTCATAATTGTCTGGGTCTGCCGGGTTGTTCTTCTGGTCTTGGCAGGACTCACACGTGTGTGGTCAGTGTCAGGCTGGGTAGAGAGGGAACTCTGTTGATGTTAGCCAAGCTTTCTCACACATTATGAAGGTCACTGACTACAGACTGATCTAGGATGGTCTCCACTGTGACAACTGGGCTCTCCAGGTCATTTCTTACCACCCAGCAGCCTAGCCAAGGCTTGTATGGTCATGGCAGGCACCCAAGAAAACAGATAAGCACATAAGCGTCTTCAGGTCTGACCTAGGAAATGGCAAGACAGTACTTCTGTTGATTCTGCTTGCCAAAGCAAGTCACAAGTCCAGCTCAGATTCAAGATGTGAGGAAGTAAAGTCACACTGTGAAAGGTGGGGTTGCATCCAGGCCATTATCTGAGAAGCAAAGATACAAGCAACTAGGCATCCTCCACCACCCTTTATTCACGCTCACTTTATTCTGCTATAAGCCAGGAAGTTACATTATTACACTCACCAGTTTACAGATGAGGAAACTGAGCTTCCACTTGGTTAATAATTCACCTAAGATTATATATAACGAGTATAATCAGTATCTGAAATTCAGTCTAACACAAAGCCCATGGAATTTTACTTTTTGATAGAAATCATTGGCACTATTGGTGAAAAGCCTGCCTGCCAAAGCAGGAGACATAAGAGATGCAGGTTTGATCCCCGGGTCAGAAAGATCCCCTTGAGAAGGGCATGGCAACACACTCCAGTATTCTTGCCTGGAGAATCCCATGGACAGAGGAGCCTGGTGGGTTACAGTCCATGAGGTCACAAAGAATCGAAAACAACTTACCACATTATATTGAAAGAGAGTGAAAATCAACAGTAAAGGAGAAAGAACATTTTGCTGACGTTAAAGAGTTAAATTCAAGTACCAGTTATGTTTGTTTCTTTATCTCTAATACATTCAGCTGTTTTGTAGAGGCTAATATAACAACCAAAATATCTACACACATAAAAGTATTTTGAAAACTACAAAATTCCATACAAATAGAATTTATTCTTATTCTAACATCTTGATGGAATCTGGAATAAGTCTGCATAGAAGGAGATGAGCAATACCCTCCTGGGAAAAAGATGCATTTATTATCTAAAATTATCTAAAATATGCCATGCCAAAAATACTTCCAAAAATTGGCCAAATATCTTAGTATCTTATGCTTATGAGAAATTTAATTTAGTAAAAATTCCTGGCTGTTAATAAATTATTGTTCAAAAAAAAAAGAAACTATTGTTAATATTTTTAAGGCACAATAATGCTATTGCAGTTGAAGCTTTGCTAAAGAGTTCCTGTTTTTTAGAGTGTAGTAGTCATGGGTGAAATTATATAAGTCAGTGTTTTCCAGAAACATTAGAAAGTATAAGTGAAAGATTAGCTACAATTAATTACTGAAGCTGAGTAATGAGTACTTTTATGTCTGTTTTAAATAATAAGATATTTATATTAAAAAAAAACTTTTTATATTTATTTAAAACCTTCCAAATGGGAGTAGCTGCCCTTCTTTTAAAATAAAAGCTCTTTGCATCTGATATTTCAGAAATATTCCCAGAGCCATAGGCATGACCTATAAGGCCTGGATATTGTTTCTTTCAGCATGAAAACTAATTGCCAAAACAAAACCCCAATATCATCTTTTCTCAACAGCCAGAGCAAGAGTTTCCTAAGCTGCTTCTCAAACTTAATTCCTAACTTTCATTCTAACATCAAGTTTCAACCTTACACATTAACCATGGCAATCTTACCCCACCCTTGCTATCTGTTCCTAGCAATCGTCCATTCACCCTTGTCTGAGCCACCCTCTCACGGTCTGTTTTTCTGAGCAGCAGAATATAGAGTAAGGCTTGTGTTGATTTTGTGCAGTCCACATTCCTGGAATGTTAGCACTGAGCATAGAATTTGACCTGTAACACAGTGAGGAAAGAGTTCAAATGCAAACTCCAAAGATATCCACCCCACAGAATAAAATGCCAATAAGCAATTTCCTTTTCCCAGCCTACCAAAGATTTTTAGCAGATAGCCCATAACAGACAGAAGCCATGCCAATATTTTATAACCCATAAAATTTCTTCAAGCAGTTGTACAGATTTCCAGCCATCCTTTGATCAGTCATTGTAACAGTGACTCTGGGCTTTTGCCTAAAAATGATTCCTAGATCTCAATACATATACAATGGAAACGATCTGGCCTTCAGAAGGTCTCTCATTAAAGCGCTAATCTGTTCCACCACATTCTTCTGAGACGCAGCAATCAGCATCCAAGCCGGCCTCCGTGGCCAGCCCTAATAAGACTGAGAGAAACAGCTTAAGTAATTGGATTGCTCTATGGGATTGAATGTCTGACAACAAAAGATAGCCATCTCTATGCGACCACCCCATCTTTGTTCCCACAATGAATTCATTTAGCAAGGCACTCAGAGGTTCCCGGACCCGGGGAGGAATGACAGGCTAGGAACACAAAGGCTGGGCCAGCTGATGAGCCCAGAGACAGAGACTGTGCGATTCCCAAAAGTGAATTGCAGGGAACACAGGCAGCACACAAAGAGTTGTGGAACATTATCATAATCACATTACTGCACTGGTCCCCGGTTCCCAGCCAAGGCTGGTGTTGGCTACTTCTCATTCTGACCGTGGACTTCACCCTCGTTTGCCACCTGCAGTCTCCTGTACATGACTTCCTGGATGATACTCTGAAGCCCAGATTGTTTCTGAGTCCTGGATGGTTTTTTTTCATAAATTTAAAAATAATTTTTATCCAAAGAGACTGACAATATAGAAGTGTCCAAGTAGTCAGGGAAGAAGATGCTGGTGCTAAAATGATCTCCTATCTGTCTCCAAATCTGTGACTTGGGAGAGCATTATCACCCATGACAATGTAACTGCAAAGTCAAAATCCTACTTTTGTGTATAACTTCAGGTAGGTCTAAACAGGGTTACTATAAACTAAAATATTGATTTTTAAGTTAGGTAGGTCTAAAGAAAGTTAATACAAAGCAGAATATTGAGATCTAAAGCTGGTTCTGGGGACTTGCCTGGTGGTCCAGTGGTTTAGACTCAGTGTTTCCAGCACAGTGGGCACTTGTTCAATCTCTGGTCAGGGAAGTAGGATCCCACATGCCATATGGTGAGGTCAAAAATATTAAAGCTGGTTCCACAGTGAAAGGCAGTGAGTAGGTCCACACAGTCTGGAGCTACATTCCCACTTCATATTTTGCTAGAAGCTTTGACATATTTATTTCTTGACCACTGGGTATTTCATTTCCTCAGCACTGTGACATAAATTATTTTCACTTTTAATTTCTCTGGGACAGTTTGGGGCTGTCTGGAAAGAATACCAGTCATCATCTCACTTTATAATAAACAGAGACATTGGTACTATAACCATGACCAAAACTGTAATAACAAAGCAGCAATAATAATAGTAGACACTATTATATATTATAATAGTAGCATTATTAAACAATAATTATTCTAGACACTCCAACTTAGGCGATTCTAAATATTTCTAAATGAAGTTCTGATATAGCCATACAATGTTCTGTAAGAGGGCTCCGGGATCATTCCTGGTACATTAAAATGGAAAGAAACAGCAAAGCCAGGACACCTTTGCTTTTTCAAACAGTGGCACCAAAGAAGTCCAAATACAAATGTCTTGACATCTAGTCCAATACTCCAGGTCTTTAAAAAGCATCTTTCAGCCAAGATTCCTTGCCCAACTTGGCAAAGAGATAGAACCAGCTTCACAGGCCAAATTGTGACTTTGGATCATAACTAAAAATACACAATCATATGTTGTCCAAAGTTGGCATGATATTCCCTTCTCCACTTATCTCACTGCCAAATGGAGGACATCATCTCAAGTGCTAGTGCTATAGCCATGAAAAAGATACTTCTAATCATGGGTAAAGAACGTATTCTTCATTTTGACATAAATAATGAGCAAAACCATACAAGGACTTTTATTCAACCCTTCTAAGCAGAGACTTCTGGGAGCTTTGCTGATTTCTTGGTGGAGAGTTTTTCAGAGGAAAGGGCATTTCTAAGTTTCCAATCCAGGAGGTCAGTCCTTCAGTGGGAAGCCATGGTCTCTTCATCAACATAGCCTACAACCATGCACCATACTTGTGACCATCACATCTGGCAAAACGAAAGTTACTGTAATAAAATAAGCTTCAAATTCAACAAAATATTCCAAATTTTTGCTTAAAATGCCTTCACTTCTTTTTATTTTTTCAAAAGGGACTAAAGCACCAAGAAGTAACAGTTAGGACTGGACGTGGAACAACACACTGGTTCCAAATCGGGAAAGGAGTACGTCAAGGCTATATATTGTCACCCTGCTTATTTAACTTATATGCAGAGTACATCACGAGAAATGCTGGGCTGGATGAAGCACAAGCTGGAATCAAGATTGCTTGGAGAAATATCAATAACCTCAGATATGCAGATGACACCACCCTTATGGCAGAAAGTGAAGAAGAACTAAAGAGCTTCTTGATGAAAGTGAAAGAAGAGAGTAAAAAAGTTGGCTTAAAACTCAACATTCAGAAAAACGAAGATCATGGCATCCGGTCCCATCACTTCATGGCAAATAGATGGGGAAACAGTGGAAACAGTGACAGACTTTATTTTTTTGAGCTCCAAAATCACTGCAGATGGTAACTACAGGCATGAAATTAAAAGACACTTCCTCCTTAGAAGAAAAGCTATGACCAACCTAGACAGCATATTAAAAAGCAGAGACATTACTTTACCAACAAAGGTCCATCTAGTCAAAGCAATGGTTTTCCAGTAGTCATGTATGTATGTGAGAGTTGGAGTGTAAAAAAAGCTGAGCACCGAAGAATTGATGCTTTTGAACTGTGGTGTTGAAGAAGACTCTTTAGAGTCCCTTGGACAGCAAGCAGATCCAACCAGCCCATCCTAAAGGAAATCAGTCCTGAATATTCATTGGTTGGACTGATGCTGAAGCTGAAACTCCAATATCTTGGCCATCTGATGTGAAGAACTGACTCATTGGAAAAAACCCTGGCGCTGGAAAAGATTGAAGGCAGGAGGAGAAGGGGACGACAGAGGATGAGATGGTTGGATGGCATCACCAACGTGATGGACATGAGTTTGAGTAAGCTCTGGGAGTTGGTGATGGACAGGGAAGCCTGGCGTGCTGCAGTCCATGGGGTCACAAAGAGTCGGACATGACTGAGCGATTGAACTGAACTGAGAGCACCATCAATCTATGCATAAGAAAATCAAGGAGAATAATATTTGACACATCTTTAGGAAGGACTGTTGTGTAAGACAGGACAGTGGGTCTACTCCTAACCCTACACCAGTCCATCTCCCTTCCCCATCTATGCCTCAAGCTCCTCCATTTCCACCATTCATTTCTCAATTATATGCCCTGCCTGTATTGAACACTGTTTTGCTTTTTTCAGTACTGTGTATTTCTTGCCTCTTTCCCTGGATCATAAAACCCTTCAGCAGGATGGAGGGGTATATAATCAACCAATTTCTCTCAGTGTCCAGCACAAAATGGCATTTCCTAGCATGCCACTGACCATTAGGATGAAGGTTAAAACACCAGAGAGACAGAATTTTCCACACTGCTATACAATATAAATATGCATTCATGGCTTACCTTTGAGGTCATTACCAAATTACCAAGAACAAAAGAAAACAATAGGCATTTAGTTCCAGTGTTTATAGTCTTTGTAAATCACCAAAAGTATGACTAGGACACAACCACAATTTTGTATAAAACTTGAACCTGACAGCTAGTCACAGGGTTACAGGAAATGTGTGTCTATGCAGACTGGACCTCTGTCTTGGACCGGTAAGTACACACTGCATCTGTGACTAAGCGTGAAATCACCCGTTTCCCAAGACCATACCCTGCTCCCTTCCCACCTTCTCTGGGTGTCACAGGCAGGCAGGACACGGTTGAAGACAGGCAGACATGGGTCTTTCTTTCTCAGCCATTTTACTTCTCCCTTCTTTCTAGTCACCATCCTCAGCTTTGCCACCAATCCTTGCTTTTTTTTTTTTTTTTTTTCCCTATAAAAACTATTATTTATTTTCCTTTAAAAACAGATGTAAGAATTTGTCCTCAGGGTCACGCATAGAAGTTTAGACCCAAGTTGAAAGGCTTTTAGGCAGCTTGGAATGCTGAACTTGTCACCTTAACGATGAGTGAAGGTGACAATGGGCATCCTATATCACTCAGTGGTCTCCACAATGTTTGATCCTCTGAGCATTTCTGAAGGCTGAAAAGACTGGGGTCAAGGTGATAGGCAGTTGGGTTCCTAGTCAGAGCTCTCTTTCTGGGTTGTAGATGGCTGCTTTCTTACCATGTCCTGCATGGCAACAGAAGACAAGACCAGTTCTTCTTTGAAAAGGGTCTGGAAACGTCTAATCAAAGGGCTTTTCCCCGTCCCCTTGGAGCTTCTCCTAGGCCCTGGGAGGGAGGCCTAACAAGCACTCGGGCTGATTTCTCCCCTTTATCCTTTTGCCTAGGGCAGTCCAGGCTGATTGTCACCTGTAGGTTATCTGCCTCCTAGGCTCTTATCTGATTTTCTAGGACTTTCCCATGTAGCACATAGGTACTACACATAGGTACTACACATTGGTAGCCTGAAATATGTAGGGAATGCTGGACCTGCACAGGCATTTTCTTTATACTCTACACTGGTTTTTTTTGGCCGCCCTGTAGCATGTAGGATCTGATTTTCCCAACCAGGAATCAAACCCAGGTCCTTCCAGTGGAAGCTTGGAATCTTAACCACTGAATCACCAGGGAAGTCCCTACTGCTGCTGCTACATTCCACATATTGTTGTTTGTTTAAATAAATTCATCACCAACATTTTACAGTCAAGAGATTTTACATATCAATTGAGAAGCCTCACTGCTCCTTAGAGACTGGGAGGTCTGGCTGTCCATGGTTTGCATTTCTACCTGGCACCATTTAGACATGGAGGCAATATTTCCCTTTAGGACTCCCTATCATTCCTCACTGTTGTGCCCCCAGTATTACTTGTATTCAGTGTGTACCTGCCGAGGCAGAAACTAGAGAGAAGTTCACAAAACATGATCCCTCTTCTTTCTGAACACACATGACTTTATCTCTCATCCTCCCTGGCAGCTAGGTGTGGTCCGGCCAGTGGAATGTAAGGGCTCACTTTATGGTAACTGCTATAAAATCTCTCACAGGTGCTCATCCCTGCTCTCTTCTCATCCACTTGATGCAATCAAGCCATGTGTTAAAAACAGAAAGATGTCAGGTTGGCAGATCCACCTGCAAGGAATGAAACTAGTTTTATCATGTTTGAGTGATTATGCATTTTGAGTTCTTTTGTTACAGCAGCTAACATGACCTCAGCACACCTGCCTTTGAGCTTGCTAGGAAGTCTGTGACATGATTTAATGTCTCAGCTTACACTGATTCAGCCATTACTAATCTCTCTGAAAGGCACTATTTCTTATAGAAATCTACCCATCATGAACTTCAAAAGATATACTTCCTTCCTGGAACTCCTTAGTAATTAGCTTTTTCTAACAACATTAATTTGTGCAGCTATGTTTGTGTCTGAATTTGCCTGTTCCTTAAATCTACATCGTCAGTTCAGTTAGGTTCAGTTTCTCAGTCGTGTCCGACTCTTTGCAACCCCATGAATCTCAGCACACCAGGCCTCCCTGTCCATCACCAACTCCTGGAGTTCACTCAGACTCAAATCCATCGAGTCAGTGATGCCATCCAGCCATCTCATCCTCTGTCATCCCCTTCTCCTCCTGTCCCCAATCCCTCCCAGCATCAGAGTCTTTTCCAATGAGTCAAATCTTCACATGAGGTGGCCAAAGTATTGGAGTTTCAGCTTTAGCATCATTCCTTCCAAAGAAATCCCGGGGCTGATCTCCTTCAGAATGGACTGGTTAGATCTCCTTGCAGTCCAAGGGACTCTCAAGAGTCTTCTGCAACACCGCAGTTCAAAAGCATCAATTCTTCAGTGCTCAGCCTTCTTCACAGTCCAACTCTCACATCCATACATGACCACAGGAAAAACCATAGCCTTGACTAGACGAACCTTTGTTGGCAAAGTAATGTCTCTGCTTCTGAATATGCTATCTAGGTTGGTCATAACTTTCCTTCCAAGAAGTAAGCGTCTTTTAATTTCATAGCTGCAGTCACCATCTGCAGTGATTTTGGAGCCCCCAAAAATAAAGTCTGACACTGTTTCCACTGTTTCCCTACCTATTTCCCATGAAGTGATGGGACAAGATGCCGTGATATTTGTTTTCTGAATGTTGAGCTTTAAGCCAACTTTTTCACTCTCTACTTTCACTTTCATCAAGAGGCTTTTGAGTTCCTCTTCACTTTCTGCCATAAGGCTGGTGTCATCTGCATATCTGAGGTTATTGATATTTCTCCCGGCAATCTTGATTCCAGCTTGTGCTTCTTCCGGTCCAGCGTTTCTCATGATGTACTCTGCATATAAGTTAAATAAACAGGGTGACAATATACAGCCTTGACGAACTCCTTTTCCTATTTGGAACCAGTCTGTTGTTCCACGTCCAGTTCTAACTGTTGCTTCCTGACCTGCATACAGATTTCTCAAGAGGCAGGTCAGGTGGTCTGGTATTCCCATCTCTTTCAGAATTTTCCACAGTTGATTGTGATCCACACAGTCAAAGGCTTTGGCATAGTCAATAAAGCAGAAATAGATGTTTCTCTGGAATTCTCTTGCTTTTTTCATGATCCACCGGATGTTGGCAATTTGATCTCAGGTTTCTCTGCCTTTTCTAAAACCAGCTTGAACATCAGGAAGTTCACGGTTCATGTATTGCTGAAGCGTGGCTTGGAGAATTTTGAGCATTACTTTACTAGCATGTGAGATGAGTGCAATTGTGTGGTAGTTTGAGCATTCTTTGGCATTGCCTTTCTTTGGGATTGGGATGAAAACTGACCTTTTCCAGTCCTGTGGTCACTGCTGAGTTTTCCAAATTTGCTGGCATATTGAGTGCAGCACTTTCACAGCATCATCTTTCAGGATTTGAAGTAGCTCAACTAGAATTCCATCACCTCCACTAGCTTTGTTCGTAGTGATGCTTTCTAAGGCCCACTTGACTTCACATTCCAGGATGTCTGGTTCTAGGTCAGTGATCACATCATTGTGATTATCTGGGTCGTGAAAATCTTTTTTGTACAGTTCTTCTGTGTATTCTTGCCACCTCTTCTTAATATCTTCTGCTTCTGTTAGGTCCATGCCATTTCTGTCCTTTATTGAGCCCATCTTTGCATGAAATGTTTCCTTGGTATCTAATTTTCTTGAAGAGATCTCTATTCTTTCCCATTCTGTTGTTTTCCTCTATTTCTTTGCATTGATCACTGAGGAAGGCTTTCTTATCTCTTCTTGCTCTTCTTTGGAACTCTGCATTCAGATGCTTATATCTTTCCTTTTCTCCTTTGCTTTTTACTTCTCTTCTTTTCACAGCTACTTGTAAGGCCTCCCCAGACAGCCATTTTGCTTTTTTGCATTTCTTTTCCATGGGGATGGTCTTGATCCCTGTCTCCTGTACAATGTCACGAACCTCATTCCATAGTTCATCAGGCACTCTATCTATCAGATCTAGGCCCTTAAATCTATTTCTCACTTCCACTGTATAATCATAAGGGATTTGATTTAGGTCATACCTGAATGGCCTGGTGGTTTTCCCTACTTTCTTCAATTTAAGTCTGAATTTGGTAATAAGGAGTTCATGATCTGAGCCACAGTCAGCTCCTGGTCTTGTTTTTGTTGGCTGTATAGAGCTTCTCCATCTTTGGCTGCAAAGAACATGATCAGTCTGATTTCGGTGTTGACCGTCTGGTGATGTCCATGTGTAGAGTCTTCTCTTGTGTTGTTGGAAGAGGGTGTTTGCTATGACCAGTGCATTTTCTTGGCAAAACTCTCTTAGTCTTTGCCCTGCTTCATTCCGTATTCATCTTATACCCTAGTAATTCTGACTGATCTCTATGACCTTCTTTTTGGAAAAGTAAGGGATTCTTACAAACACAACAGAATTAAAATAAATATAATCACAGTCCTTGGAATCTGAAAAAATCTACTGAGGCAGTTTATTCCATCAGTAAAAAATTTTTTCCAAGGTAACCAAGGTCTAGAAAACAAAAATGACTTGCCTAAAAATGACACAGCCAGAAGATATTAGAGAGAAGAATCAAACTCTCCTTTTTCTTACTAATGCAGTGTACTTAACATTATCTTCCACCTCTGATTGCAACCCCAGTGTTATTTTGCCTTTCTCCACCCCACACACATCTCCAGCAATTTATGGAACATTTATTATGTGCCAAGTACTATCTGAGTCTTTTACTTGCATTTTAAAAAATTTAATCTCAAAATAAATATAAGAAGTTGTATTATCATTTCTACTTTTCAGATGTGAAAAAGCAATCGGTTAATGAAATTTTTAAAGCTCACACAGCTAGGAGATTGAAGGTAGGTTCTAGCTCAAAAATCCACATTCTTAAAGCCATGTTATATTTGCATATTGCAATCTTATCCTTCTCCCTAGAGGAGCATTTTTTGTCAGTTACCTTTTCTTGGGAAACAAAACACACAAAACACGGTGGCTTAAAAGAACCATCACTCCTTTAGCCCTTGATACCGTGGGGTAGCAAATTTGGGCTGGGCTCAGCAGCATGGTTCTTCTGCTGGTCTTGGCCGGGCTCACTCATGTATGAGGTCAGCTGTTGAGTTGGCTGGTAGCTAGATGAGTTAGATGGCCTCACACTCATATCTGGGATCTTAGCTGGGAGAGCCAGGATGACCAACATGTCAGGGCCTCCCTCCACAGGGCCCCTCCTCCTGTAGCAGGCCAGTCAAGGCTTGTTTCCATGGTAATAGTTACAGTTTCCAAGAGCCTGAGAGCATTAAGAAAGGGAAATACCAAAGCACAAGTACTTTCAATCCTCTGCTTGTATCATATTTGCTACTATTCCACCTGCCAAAGCAAGTCACAAGCTAACTCCAGTTTCAAAAATGATGATCACACTTTCAAAATTATACTGCAAGGGGCATGCAGAATGGAATTGATGGACATTTTTAATATTTCAAGTAATTTAATAGTTTTATTCTAGTATTTACTTTCATATTTCTACAAAATACATGTGTATAGCTACCTCTGAAGTAACCAGTTTCAAATATGACTTTCTGGTTTATTATTATAATAATTAAGAGCTTATCTTTTTTATTCCCCCACTTTTTTTTTGGTTGCACCAGCAGCATGTAAGATTTTAGTTCCCTAATCAGGGATCAAACCCATGCTCCCTGCAGTGAAATCATGGAATCTTAAGCACTGGACAGCCGGAGAAGTCCCTTTCCCTTTCTTTACCTCAAAAAGTTGGTATACCTTTCACTCAGATTCTTTAAATGTTAACAGTTAACAAAACTGATACAAAATATATATTTTATATACTGATATAATATATATATATATATATATATATATATATATAGACCCTTGAAGAACATATGATTGAACTCAGTGGGTTGCCCAGTGGCTCAGTGGTAAACAATCTGTCTGCTATGCAGGAAGCTGGGGTTCAATCCCTGGGTTAAGAAGATACCCTGAAGAAGGGAATGGCAACCCACTCCAGTATTCTTGCCTGGGAAATCCCATGGACAGAGGAGCCTGGTGGACTACAGTCCACAGGGTCACAAAAGAGTCAAACACACCTTAGTGACTAAACAACAATAACATTTCACTATTACATGATCCACAGTTCGTTGAATCTGCAGATTTGGAACCATGGATACAGAAGAACCAAAGATACAGAGGGCTGATTGCAAATTCTATGTGCATTTTTGACTCTGCCAAAGCTGAGTGCCCCAGTTCCCACACTGCATTGTTCAAGAATCATGATATATGAATATATATATATGATATTCTTTGATTTCTACCATAGAGAATATGATAGAAGCATATATATATATATATATGTATATATAACAGTGATAGTATGTATTTCCTCTAAATTTTTTGAAAATAAGTTAAAACAGACATGATGTTTATTTACCCTTAAATATTTTGGTGTGTATTTCCAAAATCAAGGCTTACACAATCAACCATACAATTATTAAAAATTAGGAAATTAACTTTACAATTCTATCACCTGATCTATCTCAAACTGTCCAATATGGCAGCCATTAGTGACATGTGACTATTTATACTTAAATTTAAGCTAATTAAGATGAAGCATTCAGTTCCTTGGTCACATGAGCCACATTTAAAACGCTCAACAGCCGTATATGCCTAGGGACCATTGTATTGAATTGTACAGAGAACATTTCCATCATTACAGAAAGGCCTATTGGACAGTGTTGACCTATAGCTTTCAAATACTGTTTAGGATATAATTACAGATTTATAGACATAAAATAGGTATGTTTGCAAGATTGTAGTCACAAGGTAGTGATTATTACCTCCAATTTTTAGGTTTGGAGGCAAAATTAGGAAAGTGAACTGAGTCCATGGATGTATATATTAGATCAATTCTGTAGGCAAGGATTTGAGTCCAAATTCTACCATTTGAAAGACTTTTCTCTTACCATGATATCACATTCCATTTTAGAGAATTTCCATGTCTTAGGCCGGGTGCTCAAGAAGCAGAACCTGAGACAAGGTCTCATGTGCTTAAATGGATCAAGCTCTTCTTTTACTCAGGAAGAACTCCCAGAGAAATAGGAGAAGGATGGGGAAACAGGACAGGAGAAATAAGTCCCAGGAAGTGGCAATTTTAGACCCAGTCCCAGCCCCAGTCTGATTCTGTGGGCTTCTGTGGGCTCCTGTGGCATGAATGATGGAACATGCTCTGTCCCACCTGGAAGCAAGTGAGTGGGGCTTCCACACACCCACACTGCCAGCTACCGGCTCCAGGCTGCGCCAGCAGACAGAAGTTCCCAGGTACTTCTGGATCCCTGCTTGCAGGATGGGCAAAGCAGCGCCAATAGCCCAAGGGTGGTCCTCTGAAGAAGGTCAGCAGTTCCCACTGCTGGCATCAAAGCACACAGAGGCCGAGGCATGACACTCTCAGCCAGTAGAGGGTCCAGGAACGTGGGGAACAGCCTGATGGAAACCGTGACAGTGTTCCACCTATTTTTATCAATAAAATGTGTTCATGAAACATCTCCCCATGTGGCCTTTTGTGTAAATAAAACTTAAAATAAACCTAGCTAATTTGTAAATAAATGCTCATTTACTTACCCTGGCCTCTTTCCATGAGACATTTGCTTGAGCCTTTAATATCTGTTGAGGAATTATGGGCGTGGTAGGTGGGGCCATCCTTGATAAGAAGCATAAAATCAAAGGGCAGGAACCATGGAAAACAGATCCAGGGACAACCTAGTGCAAAACAGAGAGGAATCAATCCATCTTCCCCTGCCTGGCCATCCACCCAGACTAGAGAAATCCATGCAAACTAGCTCAGTAAAGAGGGAATTGTTTTTTTTACCACACAAGAGGGCCTCAAGATGGCAAAATCCAGTGGGGCAATTTGAAGAAGTTGGGGAACCACTAGGAACAGACTCCATCTCCTCTTTCCTTTTTTCCTTCTTTCCTACCCCAGTTCTCCAGTCCACAGGCCACCACAGCTCCAGGAGTAGATCCAGGTATACAACACCTCACTCTCTGAGTTACTTACACTCTCAGCCAGGGCGGAATCCAATTGGCCCCATTCCCACATCATGTATCTCCCTCTGCTCCAATCCCCAGAGAATGAGAAGAATGGGTCTGTCTGTGTAAAGATGGCCAGGGCTTCTGATGAAAATAAATGGGATAGCAGACTGTTTTCTTCCCCAAACCACCAGTCCTCTGTACTCTTGAGACCCTTGACACTCTTCAGTTTGAGAAGCGGGGGTCTGATTCCCTTCTCTTGAACCAAGGCTCGAGCTGCTCTGGCCAATCAATAGAATATGGCAGCAGTGGTGCGATGGAAATTCCGAGGCTGCTAGGTCATGGAAAAGGTGCCATTTCTGCCTGGTGCTCACGACTCTCTCCATCTCTCTCTGTCTCCTTCTCTCCCTATTCACACTTGGGAACCTAGCCACCAGGTTGTGAAGAAACCCAGGTCCCACTGAAAGGTCAGATGTTGACGCTCCCACCAACAGTCCCACCTAACGCCCCGCGACTAGCATCCACCATAGGACACCATCACAGGACCTCCAGTCAAGCCTTCAAGCTGCTCCAAAGAACCCTGAATCGAGTAGAGGTGAGCTATTCCCACCAAACCCTGCCCAAATTACTGATTCACAAGAAAATAAATATTGTTATTAATGAATATTTTTGCTGCTGCTGGTTTGAGTCCTTCGTTTGTGGGGAATCTGTTGCATAGTTATAGTAATTGGTTTCAGTGAGCTTTGGCATTCCCATCTTGTCCCTCACTGGACTCGTCCCTCATCTGGATTTCTGATGACCTTCATGCTCCAAATCCCTTGTCTGGTCTCCTCACCTCACTGCCAACCAAGCCAAGCATAGTGCTAAGGAATTGCAGAAGAGCAGTGTCTCCTTATTACATGGTTTCTATTCCTTTGAGGAGGATTTAGGATCCTCACTGCCATCCCATAACATGCAGGGTGGGGAAAAAAAGATAAGATCACTATGTATACTCTAAGTAAAGAGTGTGAAGAACAGTCAAAGATGAAGCCATTCAGCTTGGCCAGGTGTAGGATATGGAGTTTTTTGTTCAAATATACTACTGTGCAGAACCACTGAGATGTCATTCCTCCTTGAATCCATCCTGATCCAAGACCTGTGGGTTCTAAAGTGCCAGAAGTATGTCTCACACATCGTTCTGGAGTGACACCTTCTGATCCATCACACTGCAGGAAAGCTGGTAAGATGTTGGTCCCCTCTTATTATTTTGGCAAGTGGTAGCATCCTGGACCTCATATTACTTCATTTTTAAAACATCATTAAGGGGCTTTCTTGGTAGTCCAGTGGTTAAGAATCTACATGCCAATGCAGGGGACATGGGTTCTATCCCTGGTCTGGGAAGATTCCACATGCCATGGAGCAACCAAGCCTGTGTGCTACAACATATAACCCCACATGCCCAGTACTGAAGCCTACATGCCTAGAGCCCATGCTCTGCAACAAGAGAAGCCACTGCAATGAGATACCCTCACACCACTAGAGAGTAGCCTCCACTCAAGCAACTAGAGAAAGCACATGCACAGCAATGAAGAGCCAGCACGGCCAAAAGTAGAAAAATAAATTTTAAAAAATCATTAACTCATTAACCAATGGGGTTTATGTGGGGCAGGTGGCCTTGTCCAGTGCCGTGGTTCTCCAAGTGTGACTGCTGGACCAGCAGGGTCAGCATCTCATGAGAACTTGCTAGAAATTCGAATCCCTGGACCCATCCAGAACTATTGGATTGGAAACTCTAGAAATGGGCCCAGAAATCTGTGCTTTCATGAGGCGTTTCTGATGCACTTTAAGACTTGAGAACCGCTGGTCTGCTCAGGTCCAGTCAGAAATCACACCAGACTGAAGAGAGAATGTAATAGAAGGAATTGTTAACCAGGTATAAAGTTCCAGCTAATAACTGAAGAGACAAAAACGGAAGGCCAGAGTCTCAAGGAGACAGAAGCTGGAGAAAGCAGGCTGCCCTCCCAGGGCTGGGGAAACAAAGGTAAGAGATTGGAATTATTAAAATTTAGATGGAGGAGAGGAGGGGCCCTGTGGGACTGAGAAGGGGCCACTGAAAAGGATCAGGACTCAGTCACTCCAGAGGGAGAGACCCAGGCTTCTGAGGAGGGACCCCGGCAACTGGTACCGAGCGCCTGAGGGGGTGCGAGCAAGCTGATGCTGCAAATGGGAAATAAACCACAAACCAATTAACTCCTACTGCCAGAGAATAATGGAGAAGGCAACGGCAATCCACTCGAGTACTCTTGCCTGGAAAATCCCATGGATGGAGGAGGCTGGTAGGCCGCAGTCCATGGGATCTCTAGGAGTCGGACACGACTGAGCAACTTCATTTTCACTTTTCACTCTCATGCATTGGAGAAGGAAATGGCAACCCACTCCAGTGTTCTTGCCTGGAGAATCCCAGGCACGGGGGAGCCTGGTGGGCTGCCATCTATGGAGTCACACAGAGTCGGACACGACTGAAGTGACTTAGCAGCATCAGCAGCCAGAGAATAAAGGATACTCTGGTGATGCCCATTCAAACAGAAAGCTCGGACTGCCTCCTCCAACCTTGTCGTCTCAATCTAGCACCCACTATGGGCAGCAGCTGGCAAAGCTAAACCAGGATTAACGGGGTCTGAGCTCCAGAATTACAGAGTATACAGGGAGAGCTGAGAGCTGAGAGATAACAGCCTAACTACTGTCAAGTTTATTTGGAGCTGTTGTTTCCAAAGGGTCTTATGTGGTCTCAGGACATACATCTCACTTGGGACAGGCTGCCCATTGCCTAGAAACCTGATGCTCACGGTACACTGAGTACTGGGTGGTGACTCATTGACATACACGTGTGTGTCGGCAGGAGTTGGGGGGGGTGGTGTTCAGAAATAACAGGGTGCATTTTTGTTGGCCTTTCATTGCAAAATGGCCAGGAATGCTTTTCCCCACTGCAGGGGATGAAGGCTAGAGAAGGAAGAATGGAAGGGGGCAGCTGAAAGAGCAGAGATTCCAGGTGAGGGGAAAGAACTGAATGGTACTGTGGACTCAGAGCCTCCTGATGCTTCTGAGAATGAAATGTACAGCAGCATTGTCTGCTACTGTCTTCCTGGAACTTCAACATCCCCGATGAATGATACCTCCTTGGATTTCCAAGTGCTAGCACAGGCCCAGCAGGCATGCTCTGCAGCTCTTGCAGAGAGCTGTCTCCTGGGCTTTAAGAGGAGAAGGTGGCCCGTCCCGGAGGCCTCCTCTGACGGCTGGCAGCCCCAACGCCAGCCCCTACTGCACAGGTCCTATCAGTTCCCCACCACTGTCAGGCAGCCCTGCTATAGCAGCTGAGACAGGTCTCTGGCTCTTTCAGGAAAGAGGGCATGATGCTCAGTGAAGAAAGAACATACAAACTTTCAATAAAATTGAAAACACATTTTGAGGGAGAAGGAAATAAATCACCTGTTGGGCCGTGGAAAGTCAGGAGAACTATGTCATGAGGGTCATGGATAGCTGGAGATCCCTTTGTGTTTCTCAGGAAGCTCTAGCCCAGCTTTGACCATTTCTCAGGAAACCCCAAGATAGTACCTTGGGAAATGCTGGTAATAAGATGCTTTTTACAGGAAGAAAATGAAGGTAAAAAGAAGATACGTTGTTCACTGTACTTGGGCCACACTTCCTTGGCAGTTCCTAGAACAAAAGCTTTTCCTAATGTTTGAAATCAATGCCCACTCTAAAACCTATCCTTAAGGTACTGATTCCATGTAGAGCAACTGCTGTGCCTCCACTCTCACCAGCTCTGAACCAAAATAAATTTAAAAGATTTATCACAAGGAAGCCGACTTCTTATGCCTCTTTGTAGAAAGGAAACAATCACACTATTACAATTTGACATATCATCCAGCTTCAGAAGCCTCGCTATGGAAAAAATGAAGCTCAAGTGCTTTATCCTGGCATTCAAGTCCATCAAGAGTCTGGCCACACCCTTGTCTCTCATTAACCCCAAATTTCTGTTGCTTAAACACATGTTGATGTTCATAGGCTTAAATTTATGTTCACAGACTTTCTTCCAACTTATACATCTTATCTCTTTATCAAGATCTAACTCAACTTTCCAGCTGCACTTGTTTTATGAGACCCTCTCCGACTAAACACTTCATCTATAGCCTCTTCCCTCTTCTGTACTACTCAGCACCAACTTGCTCTGAGGATGATTGGCATTCCATGTGTCCTGGCTCCTCAGTGAAAATGTGAGATACAAAGGCAAAAGCCATGTATTATACAGCCTCCTGCAGGAGACCCAGTTCCATTTCTGGGTTGCGAAGACCCCTGGAGGAGGGAAAAGCTACCCACTCCAGTATTCTGGCCTGGAGAATTCCATGGACTGTATAGTCCCTGGGGTTGCAAAGAGTCAAACACAACTGAGCGACTTTCACTTTCACTGAACACCTAAGACATTTTCAACTGGGAGCGTAAATGTGAATGCATATGCCAGAGTTCTTGGTGGCAAACAATAGAAACTGCCAAAAATATATATAAGGTACCTAAGAAACTAACAAAAATATGCAAATATTTCATAGACAAATGAATTATTGAAGATCATTAATAAATAAGTTTAATACTCAAAGTATTATACCATGTTCATCGATGGAAAGCCAAAATCATAAAATGTTAATCAGCAAATTAAAATATAATTTTAATGTAATTTCAGTAAAAATGTCTATATGTTTTTTTATGAACCTTAATAATCAGATTATAAAATCCACACATAGGCGCAAAAGCCCAATTACAGCCAGGTCAGTTTTTAAAGAGAATGAGGATGAATGGAGGGAGAAACTCATTTTCCAAATATTCAATATTTGTAGCAATAAGTACAGTGATGGTGGTGAATATAGCATAGTATTGGCACAAAGATAAATATAAATAGAACAGAATAGAGACTCTTGAAACAGTCCCATTCATACATGAAAAGGTCACAGGTAACAGATGAGGAACCATAGGTTATAGAGCAAACAGTGGACTATGTATTTATGTTGCAGGTGGGACAGCTCATTACACACGAAGCTAGGTCCCTGCTCTATGCCTCACACAAAAGTCTGTTCAGGTGTCTAAAGGCCTAATGGGGACAACACAGGAGAATCTGTTATGATCTGAGGGTAAAGTTCTCAACAATATACAAAAAAAAAAACCCAAACGCCACAAATCACAAAAATAGAGATGAATAAATTCAACAACATTAAAAGTTAACGTTTCTGTTTATTAAAAGACACCAAGGCTTCCCTGTTGGTTCGGTGGCAAAGACTCTGCCTGCCAACATAGGAGACACGAGTTCAATCTCTGGTCTGGGAAGATTCCACATGCTGTGGAACAACACAGCCTGGGTACCACAACTACTAAGCCTGCGCTCTGAGCCTCGGAACCACAGCTGACCGAGCCCACCGCTGCAAATACGGATGCCTGTGTGCCCTAGAGCCTGTGCTGCCCAACAAGAGAAGCCATCGCAAGGAACCCTCACACGCCAGCCAAAGAGCAGCCTGCTCGCTGCAACCAGAGAAAAGCCCACACAGCAACGAAAACCCAGCACAGCCCAAAACAAAACAAATAAATAGAATTATATATATTTAAAAGACACCATTAAAAAAATAAACTCAAGCCACATACTGCACTGCTTGTCATGCATGGTAAATAGTCACTGTCTGGAAGAGGGACCTCACTCCCACAAACAGGCAAGAGAAAGACCAACAACTCAAAAGGGGAGAAAATGGGCAAAAGATGTGTTTACTGAAGAGGAAATTCCCATCTAGAAAGGGAATCAGTTTCACAAGTAGGAAAGCGCAAATTGAAACAAAGTACTGTTTTCCAGTTATCAAAATTTGGTTAAAAAAAAAAAGAATAAGTATGATATCAGTGTTAGGGAAAGTATGAAACAATAGGACACAGAATTATTATTACACAGTGGCAGGGTTGGAATGGAGGCAACCACCCTGGAGAACAACTTGGCACCAGCCAATATGTTGGAAGATACTATAAACATGCTGCTGCTGCTAAGTCGCTTCAGTCGTATCCGACTCTGTGTGACCCCATAGACGGCAGTCCACCAGGCTCCTGCATCCATGGGATTCTCCAGGCAAGAGTACTGGAGTGGGTTGCCATTGCCTTCTCCAATGCATGAAAGTGAAAAGTCAAAGTGAAGTTGCTCAGTTATGTCTGACAATTAGCGACCCCATGGACTGCAGCCTACCAGGCTCCTCTGTCCGTGAGATTTTCCAGGCAAGGATACTGGAGTGGGTTGCCATTGCCTTCTGGGACTCAAAATTCCACTCTGAGGAATAGACCTCAGGCAATGCTCCCAGGTGAAGCTAATACTGCTTCGTTCCCCTTTCCAAACGGAGGTAGGAAATGAGCTAAAAGCTCAACTAAACATACAGTTAACACCCCAAGGTCCTTTAAAGAGGATTCAAACTCCACCAACCATTTATTCCAGGACTTTCCAGGTGATGCTAGTGGTAAAGAACCTACCTGCCAATGCAGGAGATATAAGAAACACAGTTTCGCTCCCTAGGTCAGAAAGATCCCCTGGAGAAGGAAATAGCAACCCACTCCAGTATTCTTGCCCGGAGAATTCCATGGACAGAGGAGCCTGACAGGTTACAGTCCATGGGGTCACAAAGAGTTGGACATGACTGAAGTGACTTAGTACATAGTAAGTGTTAGTCGCTCAGTCGTGCCCAACTCTTTGCAACCCCATGGACTACAGCCCACCAGCCCCGCTGTCCACGGAATTCTCCAGGCAAGAATACTGGAGTGGGTTGCCATTGCCTTCTCCTGGGGATCTTCCTGACCCAGGGATCAAACCTGGGTCTCCTGCACTGCAGGCAGATTCTTTACCAACTGAGCTACACAGATAGCATAAGCACTTATTCCAATGGTTCTCAAAAAGCAGATGCTTAACACTGACAGTTACTTCGACATTTAAATTGTGAGTGATAGCAACCAATAGAAGTCTGTGTCTTCGGTAGCCACTCAGCACCTCACTATCAGAACACAGATAGGATTTTAAAGGAGCTTAATTCCCAAAGATCAAGTGTCCTAAGACTGGTTTTGCAGCTTGCCACCTATGATCCAATTGAGACTTTGACCCAAATAAATTTTAACGCCAGAGAAAAGGATAGCCTCTGAATGAGGATGTCATCAGATCAACAATTTAAAACCTGCAACTCACCTGGGAAAACTTTTAACTAGAACTAGGTTTGCCATAGTGAAAAGGCCCAATTTTTGACATGGAATGCTCAGAGACCACTACGATTCGGGTTCCACTTTTACAACCAGAACAGATTCATTATTCTGTCCACTTTATACCAAGAAAGAGGGAGACCAAGGCAAAGCAAAAGGTAGGCTCGGCAAGGTTTCCAACAAGGGGCTATCTTTTGTCCGTTGCTTTTAGTGGCTTTCAATCTGACCTATCAAAGGTATACCCTCGGCTCCAAAAAAGGGGAAAGAAACTATAGCTTTGTATTCCCAATTCATGTATCTTTGCCTGCAATCTTGCATTCAATTTCAGTGTAATTTGAAGAGGCCTATTCTTTTACAAAAAGGTCCCTCTTCCCACCAGGCTTGTTTGTTATTTTATGTGTTTCTGCATCACTTGTAGACTCTGCTTTGATCTGCATTCCTCCTGGATGTGGGGTTTCCTTTTCAGCTACCAAAAGGAAAGCTGGTTTGTTTGAAAATCTGTTTATTTGGATTTTTTTTTTCTGCTAGCCTAAAGTCCCTATCTTTATCAGGATGCGCAGAGCTCCATGTCTGCCCAGCTCAAACATCACAAAAAGCAACTTGGAAATCATACAGCTTGCCCGGTTGTCTCTGGAATATTCTGGGAAAGAATATTCAGGGTTTAGAGGTTTCAGTTTAGAGCTTAAGAGAAGTGATTCTTGACCAGATATATTTAATCAGTAGTGGATCTTTCAGGTTTAGATTGAGGGGAAAAAAGTTTCCTCTCTCATTATTGCTCAACTAGGAATTTTCTCGGCAAGCCCCGGTAAGAACCTACACCATTCTCAGAGCAAGAAAATCCAGGGCAGGGTGGCATTGCTCTCCTGATGTAGGCCAGCATGGCCGTGTGGACCCAGGAAAAGAAAAAGTCAAAGTCACAGAAAAGTGATGATATCTCTGTGTCACGGTCTCCAGAATAATTTCCTTTCAAAAGAAAAGTCAACACCTGACTCATGTATGGCTGCTAGGCTGCAACTCACACCCAGGCTCTGATTAGTGAACACTGGCTACATGAAAAATCTTGGTCACCTTAGGCCCCCCAGAGAAAAAGGAGCCACAGTCACAGGATTAGGGATGCCCTCCATGGTGTGGAAGGATGTGGCACACTTAGAGCATCATCAGTGAAGGCATCTAGAGGTACCGTGTATCAGATCTTTGTCTCTGATGTGTGTGTGTGCAGGATGGTGGAGGGGGACCACTTGTTAGGGGCAGGACATGGGTTCCTTCAACCAATCCCATGGTTTACTGCTTATGACCTATAAATGAGATTGGCTCTCGACCAACATTGCTTCCTAGGGACAGTTCTTCGGAAGACTGAAGCAGTCTATAGACAAAACACGGGGAGGAAATAAAGGCTGCCTGAACAGGGAAGACAAGAGACAGTCTCCCACATCCTCCAAATGCCTCTTTGATGGGGAAACAGGATGTGTTCCCCAAAGAGCTTAGGAGACAGTCACCTCGCTGGATGGCAGCAGCCGGGACCCTCTCTTTGGAAGGTTAGCCAGCAGAATTCAATCTGAGAATCCAAACAAACTTAAGAAAACAATAGGCAGGACCAGGAAGGAATGGGAATTATTTGTCTGTTTTTAATAGAATCCTGACTTCAAATTACAGCTTTGCTCTAGGAAAAAAAAAAAAAATCACAGTTTTCTTTAAAGTTACACATGAACAGTTTCTGGCTTCAAAAGATAGAGATCAAAATAAACTCCAGTTGTTGCCTAAGAATCACCTCCTTTCGTGGAGACACGGGGCCTCACTCTATTTAGGGCCACCTTGGGATGGGTGGTGAGTCTACAAAATAAGAATGGTTAAGTAAAATGACTCCACATAGAGACTGCTCAGCTATTCAGGCAGTGACAAACCCCAAATAGGAATTAAGAGGACTTGTTTACACCAAACTCTGGACTGTTCTGATTTCTCAGCTCGGCCATCATAGGGGAACCTTTGAGGCTCTGAGAGGCAGCAGAAACTTACACCCTCCTTCAGTTACCGAAGCTCAGAAGTCCACGTGTTTGAAAAAACCAGGACTGTCGATCCAGATGTCTTTCTTTTAACAGAACATTGAGATTAGACTTTGCTCCTTCAAAAAAGAGATTCTGTTCACATTTTAAGTGTTATTTGTGAGGTCCAGAAAGAAATTGGGGTGGGGTCAAACCGAATTGAGGATTTCATTCTGGCAGATCCAGAAGAAACAAAAGGATCCCCTGTGGAAAATTTTGGTTTTGAGATTCAAACTGCAAAGGAAACTCAGCAGAGTGGACAAAATTGTCTAGACGTTCATTAAGAGGAGAAGCCTGCCTTCTTCTCAGCACCCCCCAGTGTAAAAAAAAAAAAAAAAAAAAGTATATTACACCAAAGCATTGTTGGCATACAGATTCTAGATTTACAAAATGTCTCATCCTCATCTTATCCTTCATGTCTCATGTGCCAAAACGGGACCCAGTAAGAAATGGCAGCTCTTCTTGGAAGAACTTGACATCCAGACTCTGGTTTATGAAAATTCTCCTCTAAAAGGGTCAACATTTGAGTTCTATTAATAAGCTTGCCCCAAGAAGCCCTACATGAGGCCAAAATCCCAACCCACAGCACCTGGAGAACTGACTAATATCCACTTGCCCCCTCCACCCCGACCCCAGCCGGTAAGCAAAGGCACATACTCAAAACTTCCAGAGGGGCTGGGGCAGGCTGTGCAAAATGTAGACCTTGGCCCAGCAGCAGGAGCATCTGCTGCTGCTGCTGCTAAGTCATGTCAGTCGTGTCTGACTCTGTGCGACCCCATAGACGGCAGCCCACCAGGCCCCGCCATCCCTGGGATTCTCCAAGCAAGAATACTGGGGTGGGTTGCCATTTCCTTCTCCAATGCATGAAAGTGAAAAGTGAAAGTGAAATCGCTCAGTCGTGTCCGACTCTTAGCGACCCCATGGACCGCAGCCTACCAGGCTCCTCCGTCCATGGGATTCTCCAGGCGAGAGTACTGGAGTGGGGTGCCATCGCCTTCTCCAGCAGCAGGAGCATCTAGAAGCTTGTTAAAAAGCAGCTTCTCAGGCCCCACCCCTGCTGTGTTACATCTGCATTGCTGTGGGTGAGAGGAATTAATCTGTTTAACAATTTTATTTATTTATTGGCTGCAATGGGTCTTAGTTGCAATGCACAGGATCCAGTTCCCTGACCAGAGATGGAACCCAGGTCCCTGGAAGCACAAAGTCTTAACCACTGGGCAACCAGGGAAGTCCCTATTTAACACTTTTTCAAAGCAATTCTTCTGTACATTGGACTGTGAGAAGTACCCCACTTGGGAGATCTTAGGGAGCTGCTTGGCAGCTGACAGGTCAGCCCTGCAGGACTTTATAAATGCAGTAAGGGCTCAGCAGGGGCCAGGGAGCAGAGCCTCCCAGAGGGGACTGGGAGCATCCACGCCCCTGCCATGAAAAGGGGCTTCAGAGTCAGCCACAGCTCCTTAAGATGAGGAACTTCACCCACCCAGCAGCGTGTGTGAAGTGGCTGCAGCCGTGTCCATCCAACAGGGAGGTGTTCAATTCCATCTCTAGTGAACTCGAGACCCTTCCTGCCAGCCTTCTCACATTTCCGGTGGCCACACAAAAGAAGTGCAGGTTCAAGGCCAGAAACCTCAACAAGCCCTCTCACGTGAGAGTGGGCTCTTCACTGGCCTCAAGTTGGGCCTCTCTTGACACACACACACTCATACACACATACTCACACACACTCACACATACACTCACATACTCACACACAAACTCACACACACACTCTCACATAGTCACACACACTCATACACACACACTCATGCATATTCACACACACACTCACGCATACTCACATTCATACACACACTCACACATACACTCACAGTCACACACACACTCACATACACACATACACTCATACACACACACACACACTCACTCACACACACACGTACACTCACATACTCACACACAAACTGTCACACACACACTCTCACACAGTCACACACACTCATACACACACTCATGCGTATTCACACACACACTCATACACACACACACTCACGCATACTCACATTCATACACACACTCACACATACACTCACAGTCACACACACACTCACATACACACATAGTCACACACACACTCATACACACACACTCATCACACACACACACTCTCACTAACATGCTCACACATACACTCTCACACACACACTCTCACACACACACACACACACGCCTCCCAACGACCGTAGCACACCCAGTGTCTGCCCCTGCCCTCCTCCCCTGGGTGCGCTCACTCGGGCCCAGGACGCACCCCCTTTCGCTGACGGGCCGAGCCCCGCACCCACTCTGCTGCGCCGCCTATAGAGTCAAGCTCCGTCCACAGGCCAGTGTTACTGTTCCTCTAGACGCTCCACTTTCAACTCAAACCGACCCGACAAGTTCTTCATGGCACAATTACTTCATCACCCCCAGCCTCTAGCCCTGGTTACATTCTAGCCTCTTCTGTGAAAGTGCGACCAACACAGACCTCCTCAGAGAGAAGCTGCTCAGAGCTCAAAGCTACCCGTCAGGGTGTCTTTCTTTTTAAAAAAGTGTGTATTTATTTTCGTTTCCCTCCTCCGTGGCCGGGAGCGGGGTCCCCCTTCCCCGCAGGGTGAGGGCTGCCGGCCCAGGCAGCTTCTCTTTTTGCAGAGCGCAGGCCCGGCACGGGACTTCAGCAGCTGAAGCTCGGGGGCTCCAGAGGTTAGCTGCTCTGAGGCAGGTGGGAGCTTCCTGGACCAGGGATCGGACCCGTGTCCTCTGCATTGTTAGGCAAATTCTTAACCACTGGACCACCAGGGAAGCCCCAGGTTGTCTCTCTTGAAGAGCTCCATCAGTCTTAGCTTCTGGAGTTTTTAATATTTTTTAGTTCCCATTCTCA
Source organism: Bos indicus (assembly GCF_029378745.1). Lineage (NCBI taxonomy): Eukaryota > Metazoa > Chordata > Mammalia > Artiodactyla > Bovidae > Bos > Bos indicus. The sequence goes on along the minus strand of NC_091772.1, from coordinate 3,860,833 downwards.
GTCAGAAAATCTTCACCCATGGACTTTGGTCTCCACCCCACACCCTGTGCATGATGATAACTGTAAATGAAGCTAAAACACATGAGAAGTTTTCCACATGCCAAGCATCGAGCTAACTATTTTACATAATTATTTCAGTTTCCCAACCACCCTATGAGGAAAGTACTATTATTTCCATTCTACAGATAGGAAAACTGAGGCTTAGAGGGGTTCACTTGCCCAAATGGCAGCACTAATCAAAGCATAGCTGGGGTTCTAACCCAAGACTATCTTTTATTCCTTATGCTTTATTGCCTCTAGAGGCATGAGAAAACACATATGAAAATAATCTGAACTTTGATCACAAAGCAAGCATGATCCAGAAGAAACACACTGTACTCAGGGCTCTTCCACGCTTTCCTAGTTCTCTGGCACCCAGTCCCATTCCCCATTTGACAAATGCTAATGTGGCATTTTCCCAGTTTCTCTCTCATGACCACTGCAGATCCCAATTGTTACGTACCCTACAGCTTCCTCTCACCTAATTTCCTTGGCCCATAGCACCATGAGACACACTGATGGGCCCTCCAGGGGAGAGAAGGCTCTGGTTATGTCATGCATTTATCTGCCCACTTGGGACGTAGTTTGTCCAGAGGCATGTTTCAACCATGGCTACACACTGGAAGATTTAAAGAGTCTCAGTGCCCAGCCTGCAACCCTGACCCATTAAACTAAGGTCTCTGGGGGTGGGACCCAGGCCTCTATACTCTTCAAAGTTCCCCAGGTGACCCCAACAGGTAAGAGAGATGGGGAACACTGATCACAGGTTTCATCTGCCTGCTGCTGTCCTCACATTTCAAGGACCGTAGGATGACAAACTCTCCAGGATGGTCCTTCCATCTGTGTTTTTCCAGCGTGCTTCCTGGGCCATCCCTCACCCAGTGGAAGGCATTTAAATGTCATCTGCCAGGAGACTGGCATTTTCATGGGGGTCTTATAATAGTTTTCCTCATAAGGAAGTCATCCTAAACTAGCCCACCTGGGACCACTTATTCTCCAAATCCTACTTGGGTCTCAAAGCAAGCCAGAAAGAATGTATTCTGTGAAATTATGCATCCAGTTTCTTATGTTCTTTTGCTTTCTCTCTAACTGTATGACCCATGGAACTCATAAGAAGTCTTTTCCCAGCCTGGAAAGAACAGAGAAGGTCTGGGGGCCTGTTGGTACTGGTAAGTATCAATGAGTTCTAGAAGAAAAAAGAGTAGGTCTGATGATCATTCTGGATATATCAGTATCTTAGGATCAGTTTCTTAAAATTAAAGAACTTGGTTCTAAGATCTCACACTTTTTGGTGCCAGAGGAGAAACCCAAGCCTCATGGCTATGACTGGCAATAGGGTAAAAATGGTCTTAAGAGTCTTCTTTCCCCATGTCTGGTATGAAGTGTAAAAAATCTGGTAGATTCTTAACATGAATGAGCCATAGTGAAGGGCTTCTCAAATCCCCTCACACCGCCTACTTTGCTTCTGCAGTTTTGCTGTCTTCTAAAGTGAGTGCACAGTAAAACAAAGTCCAAATGGGACTGTTCCTTGAAGACTTGACTTTAGCTCCTCTCAGTCAGGGGTTATGACTCTTCCACATTAGGGAAGAGTCAGCCTCCTGGATAGGATGTCAGATCATGTGATGACACCTTTCATCTCCCTTCCAACATATGAATTAAGCCCAGGTTTACCTCGGCCGACCGCACCTCAGTGAAAGAGCAGAGAGGATTTTCAACAGGATTAAATGATATGAATAGTTTTCAGGTTTCCACTGGGGGCCGGCTCTGCAGGGCGGGGTGCTGCAGCAGCTGCTCCAAAGGGAGAATAAAGGATTTGCTGGAGCTTTGTGACTCCGCGTATCTGCCGAGGATTGATCTGAGAGCCTTTCTTAGCCTCCTTTTTGGGGGGAGGAGAAGGGCTTCTTTACAAAGTCACATTATCTGGCAACAAAGCCTGACCCCGGAGGGTGGTGTTTGGGAGGTTGCACATTTGCTGGTGAGAAAGGTGGGCTCCAAGCCTCCCTCAGAGAGGAGGCACAGAGCTTCAGCAGATGGGTCTAGAAGCTGACAGTGGCTGGGGGAGGTAACCCCAGCCTCCCTGACTTTTGCAGAGCCTCTGACCGCAGCTTCTCTTCAGTGGTTCATTTGCAGGTTTTTTACAAACATACACTTACCATGGGAACCCAGCAATCTCACTCTTAGGTATTCATTTACCTAAGAGAAATGGTGCCTTATGCTAGCTATGCTAAGTCACTTCAGTCGTGTCCGACTCTGTGTGACCCCATAGATGGTAGCCTACCAGGGTCCCCCGTCCCTGGGATTATCCAGGCAAGAACACTGGAGTGGGTTGCCATTTCCTTCTCCAATGCATGAAAGTGAAAAGTGAAAGTGAAGTCACTCAGTCGTGTCCGACTCTGAGCGACCCCATGGACTGCAGCCTACCAGGCTCCTCCGTCCATGGGAATTTCCAGGCAAGAGTACTGGAGTGGGGTGCCATTGCCTTCCCCGGAAATGGTGCCTTATGTTCTCACAAAAAATTGCACTCAGATATTTATAGCAGCTACTCGTAATCATGAGGAGCCCAAACAACTCAAAGGTCTCCCAGCTGGGGATGGATAAACATGCTGCGGTACATCCCAGCAACGAACCATCACCAGGCAATGAAAAAGGACTGAGCCGTTGACACACCAACCAACACGGAGAATCCCAAATGCATTATGTGAAGTGAAAGAACCAGACTCAGGCTGCATGCTGTGTGGCTCCATCCATATGGCATTCTAGAAAAGGCAAAGCCACAGGGCTGGGGAGAGGGGGTTGAGCCCAAAGGGGCAGCCACGACGGGGCGGGGGAATATCCGGATCTTGAGTATGATGGTGGTGATCAGACGACCATGTGCAGGGAATAGTAACACTTATGGCATGAATGGTGTGAATAGAAGTTTTGAAACTCTCTGCCCTAGTTCGGCTTCCCCCATAACCACACCCTCCCTCTTCCTGATGGTGGTAACCAATGAGCGTTCTAGATCCCATCACATGTTCCTGCAGTTGGTGACCAAGTGATTATATTCCATTTACTTTCCAGAGGAGATCACATTCAGACACAAGCAGTGGGTTTTCTTACTCAGATGGTCCCAACTCCTTCCCCTTGGGGCTTCCTCCTTTATCTCACGAAGAATGCATGGCCTTGGCATCCTTCTTTGCTCTCATCCTTTTAATACAGTTTCCCTTTTTGTTCCCTCTTCAAATTCTTCATTGACAAAATGAAAGGCAAATTATATTGTTTGGATAACATGATTAAAGGACCATTTGGGACCGCTGCTTCTTGCCAAGGGACATCCTGGCCTCTGCACCAGTGCCGATGGCCTTGAGAGCATCCCTCCTCCAAGTGCATTCTGGGACCAGCTGCACTGGCCTTACCTGGGAGCTCATGAGAAATACAGACTCCCAGGCTTGCCCCAGACTGATAATAAGGATCTGCCTTTTCACAAGATGTTTGAGGATTCCCACTCTGTTTTAAAGCTGTCTTGCTCATATTCACTCACTAAGAATTTATTTTTAGCAATTCACACTTACTCTCATCAAGCTATATTCAATTTAATTTGCATAGAAGCAACATGTTTCCTCCAGCACTCATATTTCATTGGTTTATGTGATAGTGAATTAAATGATGTAACTACAATAACAAGTACAACTGGCATATACAGTTTTGGGAGCTCATCCAAACTGACTATTGGAAAATATAACATCTTACCCCTCTTTGGAACAGAAATTAGCCTATTAGCTGCCAGAATTCTCCATGCTGTGGGTTACAGTTAATATTTATTAAAGGAGGAATGAAGGACATAGTTCAAATCGATGACTAGGCTAAGCAAAGGATGTTTACAAGAGCCTCTATCTTGACTTTTTTAGGGGATCCTGCAAATAACATATTTTTAAGATAACTTGAGCAGACGCAAGGTTATTTGTATAAAAATGCCACCTGAGCTCACATTTCAGCTTCCTTTCTGAAGTGGAGGCCACTGAGTAAGGTTGGTTAGCCCAGGCTATGCTTAACTCACAGAAGTTTACTAGTGGTAATTACTACTCATTGCATGCTTACAAGTAATTTTTGTGGTTCTGTTTTCTTTAAAATTTCACCCATGGCAACAAAAGCAAAAATAAACAAGTAAGACTACATCAAACTAAAAAGCTTCTGCACAGCAAAGGAAACAATCAACAAAATGAAAGAGTAATCAGCTGAATGGGAGAAAATAATTGCAAATCACATATTTGATAATAGGCTAATATCCAAAAGAACTCAATCACCAAAAAAAAAAAAAAAAAAATCCAATTAAAAAATGGTCTAAAGCTCTGAATAGACATTTTCCATAGAAGACATACAGATGGCCAACAGGTACACAAAAAGGTGCTCAACATCACTAGTCATCAGGGAAACGCAAATCAAAACCACAAAGAGGTGTCAACTCACACTTGTCAGAATGACTATTCATCAAAGAGACATCAAAAAGAAATAACAAGAGTCAGCAAGGATGTGGAAAAAGGAACAATTGTGCGATGTTGGTGGGAATGTAAATTGGCGCAGCCACTATGCAGAACAGTATGGAGGTTCCTCAAAAAACTAAAAATGCAACTACCATTGTTGTTGTTCAGTTGCTAACTCATGTCCAGCTCTTTGTGACCCCATGGACTGCAGCACACCAGGTTTCCTATTCTTCATTATCTCCCAGACTTTGCTCAATTCATGTCCATTGAATTGATGATGCCAGCCAACTATCTCATCCTCTGTCACCCACTTCTCCTCCTGCCTTCAATCTTTCCCAGCATCAGGGTCTTTTCCAATGAGTCAGCTCTTCACATCAGGTGGCCAAAATATTGGAGCTTCAGCTTCAGCATCAGTCCTTCCAATGAATATTTGGTGATGATTTCCTTTAGGATTGACTGGTTTGTTCTTGCAGTCCAAGGGACTCTCAAGAGTCTTCTCCAGCACCACAATTTGAAAGCATCAGTTTTTGGCACTCAGTCTTCTTTATGGTCCAGCTCTCACATCCATTTCTGACTATGAAGATAACCATAGCTTTGACTATATGGACCTTTGTTGGCAAAGTGCTGTCTCTGCTTTTTAATACACTGCCTAGGTTTGTCATCTTTTCTTCCAAAGATCAATCATCTTTTAATTTCATGGCTGCAGTCACCATCCACAGTGATTTTGGAGCCCAACAAAAAAACTCTGTCACTGCTTCCACTTTTCCCCATCTATTTGCCATGAAGTGATAGGACCAGATGCCATGATCTTAGTTTTTTGAATGTTGAGTTTTAAGCCAGCTTTTTCACTCTCTTCTTTCACTTTCATCAAGAGGCTCTTCAGTTCCTCTTTATTTTCTGCCACAAAGGTGGTGTCATCTGCATATCTGAGGTTATTGATATTTCTCCCAGCAATCTTGATTCCAGCTTGTGCTTCATCCAGCCTGACATTTCTCATGATGTACTCTACAGATAAGTTAAATAAGCAGGGTGACAATATACAGCCTTGACGTACTCCTTTCCCAGTATGGGACCAGTGTGTTGTCCCATGTCTGGTTCTAACTGTTGCTTCTTGACCTGCATCAGATTTCTCAGGAGGCAGGTAAGGTGGTCTGGTATTCCCATCTCTTTCAGAATTTTCCCAGCTTGTTGTGATCCACACAAAGGTTTAGCATAGTCAATGAAGCAGAAGTAGATGCTTTTCTGGAATTCCCTCGCTTTTTCTATGATCCAGGGCATATTGGCAATTTGATCTCTGGTTCCTCTGCCTTTTCTAAACCCAGCTTTTATGTCTGTATGCTCTCAGTTCATGTACTGTTGAAGCCTGGCTTGAAGGATTTTGAGTATTACCTTGCTACCATGTGAAATGAATGTAATTGTGTGACCGTTTGATCATTCTTTGGCATTACCTTTCTTTGGGATTGCAATGAAACCATATGATCCAACAATTCCACTTCTGGGTATTTATCCAAAGAAAACAAAAACAATATTTTAAAAAGACGTTTGCACTTCCCCCATCCCAGGATCATTGCAGCATTACTTAATAACAACTAAGATATGAAAACAACCTACATGCCATGGGTAGATGAAAGGCTAAAGAAATTGTGATATATATGTAAACTGGAATATTATTCAGCCATAAAAAGAACAAATCTTGCCATGTGCAGCAATATGGGTGGATGTCGAGGGTATTAAGTAAAATACGTCAAAGACATACCATGTGACCTCTCTTATATGGGGAAACTTAAAAAAGCTGTTAGATATAGAGAACAGATTGGCAGTTGCAAGAGGATGGGTGTGGTGGATGTAAGAAGTGAGTGGTTTGTTTGGGGGAATTTCATTTAAATAAACTGAATGAAAACTATTCAAAAATTTCACCCATGGAAACCATACTGTTATCTACGGCTACAATAGTGCTGTATAACAAACCAGCTCCAAAACCTATTGACTTAAAACGGAGCAGTTATTTCTCACAAGTCTGTGAGTCACCTGGGAGGTTGGGCTTCCTGATGTCGGCTGGGCTTCCTGGTTTGTCTGGAGTCAACTGGTGGGTCAGATGAGACTGGTCAAGAAAAATCTGGTCTGGGATCACTCAGTTCTCCTGCCCATAATCTCTCACCCTCCTGCCAGTTAACGCAGCTTGCCCCATGACTGTAGCAGAGTTTGTGTGTTTTTTTTTTTTAATATTTATTTATTTGGCTGTACCTTGTCTTAGCTGTGGCACGTGGGAGCTTTGATCTTGGTTGCAGCACGCAGGATCCTTCGTTGCGGCATGTGGGATCTAGTTCCATGACCAGGGATTGAACCCGGGCCCCCTGCATTGGGAGTGCAGAGTCTCAGCCACTGGACCACCAGGGAAGTCCCCATGGCAGAGTCTTGAAGCGAAAGGGAAGCAAGTTCTCTGGGCCTGTGCCCTGAGCTGGTGCACCGTCATTTCTGCACTGATTCGTGGCCACAGCAAGTCAGGAGGCCAGTACAGACATGGGGCTGGGGCAGAAGGAGGTGGCAAACTGTTGGGGCGATTTTCTGCAATTCACCAGTCATAGATTAATTTGTAATTTAAAAAAAAAAAACTATCTTAGAGCTAATTGAGCACTTTTCTTATGCAATGCCTTTATGAAATGGGTCTACAGAGTATTTTAATGAATATATATCAAATGTCTTCTTAAGAATATACTGTACTGTTTATATGACCACCTTATGCTAGGTGTTATTCATGTAATTTTGATGTCCAGTTTATTCTCATGTTGCTACCACTAGAGAGCTGCTTTAACTGTGAGCTAATATGAAGAGGATTAAAATAAAACAGAACTGGACATAATATATAATGTTGGGTTTGTGCCAGGTGAAGTATTAATGCAATTTTGAAAGCAGGAAAGGCTAGATGAAGAAAGCTTGAGAAGTAAATTTAAACTCCCTGGCTCTAAGCTTATAACCTTATTACTATTATCTGTGGAGTGGAGGTCTGGAAAAAATCAAGATTAAAAAAAAAATGAAGTCTAGTATCTTTTGATTGAAGATTAGCCAAAATGCCATTTTTTTTCTCATAAAACTCACGTTTTTGAGAAAGTTAAATGGCTTATTTCAGTACTTATCTAAAAAAGCTTTTTATAAGTACCCTCTCTCACAATTAAGGTACTTACATCTCATTAGTTTTACTCCCCAGAAAAAGTTTACTGAGTTCATCAAAATCAATAAGTTTACACAAGAGGAGAACTCAATTGAAAAAAAAAGAAAGAAATTCACTCTATTACTGACCTAGGTAATTACAACCATGTAAACTAGAAGATCAGAGATCTCAGACTGTATTGTTAGAACTTACACTGGGTCAATCTTTGGGCAGGGTGATTTGTGAAATGTTTTTTGAACAAGAACAATTAAATTGCTAGGATTTTAATCTGTAATCATTTCCCACACATGAGAATTCATTCAGTGATTCAGTAATAGTTGCTGAGCAGTATTAAAAAAAAAAAAAAAAAACAAGAAACAAAAAAAGCCGCCACGCTAGACAGTTGGGGATCATTTTTGGATTAAGTATAACTCTCAGAAAGATGTACCCTTGGGACCAAGTTATCTTCCTCTCCTGCCCACCCCCGCACCACTTTCTCAGAGCAGTGCTTGGTGTCAGGCCTCAACTCCAGGTGTCTCATTCTGAGAAACAGTTGTGTTTTCAGAGTTACATAAATATAAGACCCAAGCCCCTCTATATTTTCATAATCATGCACCTTCATAAACGTGGGTATCTTGCATCACAAAATACCAGGGAAAGCTTTGCTCCATCTGAGGGACCAGCTTGTTGGCGCTCTGCAGATAATCTTGCAGCTGACTGTTTTCTTCCGCTGGCAAGCTCATCATCCAGTTCTCCAGTCAGGTAGTTGCGCTTGACCTGTCTTCACTTATTATTATTTTTCCTCCCTGATTAAGATCTACCTTCAAGCTCCCTTTTCCCTGGTCCTGATATTTATCTGTTCACATATTTTACCTGAAAGTCACTTGAAATCTTTTTTTAAAGACTAGGCTGGTGTATAAATATATAGTTGGAAAAATAAATGTAAGAAATTCCCATTACGACATGGAGCTCAGGATTGATGGGACCCCCAAAATGTAGATTTGAGTAACCAACCCAGTAACGCAATATGGCCACCAGTCAGTGGAAAGAACCTCTGATAACTTCTGCTTATCTAATGCAAAGACTGTTTCTGTCTTCAGTGTGGATGAGACCTTAGCGTGCATATGAATCACCTGGGGATCTTGTGAAATTGCAGATTCCAATAGGATGGTCTGGGATGAGGGCCAGAAAATTTGCCTTTCTCTCCAGCTTCCAGGGGGAGCCAATGCTGCTGGCCTCAGACGGTCTGCAGAGGAGCAAGGGAGAGATGAAGGTAATAGGCCGGGGCTAAGGTGACCAACTCTGCAACATTTATACTTGATTTATTTGCTGCAGCCATTAGGTGAACATGAGTGTGACAGTTTCAACAAGTCAGTTCAGGAAAGCGGATAAGTCCATGCCATTCTCACCCATGCACACCAGGCTCTGCTGATCCCCAATCAGCGGGGTCAGCATCATGTTTGTCCAAAACTGGCTCCTAGATTGTCTTTGTGGGTAGAGATCTGAATTCCCACCCTACCCATTTACTTTGCCATTGCCTCATAGAGATGAGGTTCCTAGGAAACCACCAAGTTCAACATCCCACCCAGGATGAGGAACCTCCCTCTCTCCTGCTGCTGACAAGTGGTCCCAGCAGCCTGTTTGATTACCTTCAAGAGTAGGGACTCACTACCTCCCAGGCAGCCTGTTACATTGAGGAATAGCTTTTATGGAAACAGTCTTGTCTTTCTGCTGAGTCAAAATCAACTTCCTTATAACCTCCACCTGTTAAGCTGAGTCTGCCACTTATAGCATCCCAAGTCTGCTTCCCCAACTTAAGGCAGCCTTTCCAATATTGCAGACAGCTGCTACGCCTCCTCTTCCCTCTTCTCCCAACAAGACCCTCCCAAGTCCTTCAAATGCTTTCCTTAAAGGTCTCCAGTTTTTGATCTTTCACCACCTTCTGAGCATGACCCAATCGGTCGATATGCCTCTTAAAACGGTACCCAGCATATACCCAACAGAATTGAAAGCAGGATCCTGAAGAGATATTTGTAGACCCATGTTCATAGCAGCATTATTCACAACAGCCCAGTGTCCATCAACAGAAGAATGGATAAACAAAATGTAGCATATGCATACAAATGGGTTATTATTCAGCCTGAGGAAGGAAATTCTGACATATGCAGCAACATGGATAAACTTTGGGGACATCAGCTAAATGAAATAAGACAGCCACGGAAAGCCAAATGCTGTATAACTCCACTTACGTGAGGTACCTAGTCACATTTGTAGGCCAAAAGTAGAATGGTGATTGACAGGGGTCAAGAGAGGGGAGAAATGGAGAATTGTCTAACGAGTGCAGACTTTCAGTTTGAGAAGATGAAAATGTTCTGAAGATTGTTTTCACAACAATGTGGATTTAATTAACACTTTTGAACTGTACACTTAAAAATGGTTAGGTTGGCAAATTTTATCTTATGTGTATTTTACCACAACTGTTAAAAAATAATGCTGAGAGCTGGTGAGAACCCTTCAGTTGTGTTAAGGCTAGTGGGGAGTATGCTAGGGCTATTTTTCCATGACTGCTAACCCCCTGCATTTCTAGTAATTCAACCTTGTACTGTGGCCCTACTTCTTAGCAGCCTGATTACACAATTAAGGTATGTCACAGGTGTGGTCTATTAAAACCCCCACCTCCTCCTCACATGAATTATTGCCAAACTATCCTAAAATAATGTAATTGGCTTCTCTAGTTTTTACCTGCCTTTGAAAAAAAATTACCAGTTCACTGAAATCTTTTAGAATTGAAACTTTCTTTATAATCATTCAAAGTTTTCTATGCCTTAATTTACAAAAAAGAATCTATGATGTGTTCCTAAATTATTTCTGAATGATGTCTGTGAAAATCTGTGTGTCAGTAACCTGTTATAACCTGTAACTACAGATCTGAAACTTATAGACCTGTAACTACAGATCTGAAACTTACTCCTTGTGCCAATATTTCTGTGCTCAAGCTAATGTTTCTTTAGCCATCCTTGAGTGCTCTTGGCATCAAAATAATAATAAAAACAGTTATTTACCTTCCAAATGAAAAAATAACCTTAAGTATTGCAATCATCCACATTTTATGTCCTTAGTAACTTCTGAGAGAAAGCCATCAGTAAAGAAATCACTGGCTTGAGAACAAAAATGTCAAACACAGACACAATCTTGTTATTTATTGAGAACCATTAACCCAAACATGAAATACTGGGATTCGAAGCCCTGTGGCTTTTGTGCCATTGGCAGGTATAATTATCTTTCTTTGACTCTCACATTTATGCATGTTTTAAAACTTTCTCAGATAACTGGATATATTTAGCTCTCCTTTTCTCTAGTTCCAACAACCACTTTGATTTTTTTTTTTTTTTTTTTTTGAGTTCTGGAGGCAGATTTGGGTTTGCACAGGTTTAGAAAGTTGAGTGCAAACAAGATGAAAAAGTGCTGAAAAGTGAATTGTATTGCGGTATTAAACATTTTCCAAATGCTACCTGCTTTAGGGCTTTCCTTATGGCTCAGCTGGTAAAGAATCCGCCTGCAATGAGGGAGATCTGGGTTCGATCCCTGGGTTGGGAAGATCCCCTGGAGAAGGGAAAGGCTACCCACTCCAGTGTTCTGGCCTGGTGAATTGCATGGGCTGTATCATCCATGGGGTCGCAAAGAGTCAGACACGACTGAGTGACTTTCACTCACTTCACTTCACCTGCTTTTGGAAGTGTAATTTTCAGAGCCTTTTAGGAGATGAAAAGATTTATAAGAGTTCAGTCACACTTTCAAATTATAGAAAATTGGTAGTTTCATTCAGATCAGTCAACTGTACAAATGGTAATTTAGTTTCAAAAATATTATCCCAGAACATCCATGGGTCAAGTCATTCAGGTGTCATTCACAGAACAGAAAACTCACTACGTTATCACCAGAAAAAGGAAGGTGGGTGAATCATTTATGGTTGTTTGAGAATGCCAATTTAACAGCAATTTACACACAAGATTTTCACTTTCAAAGACTCTCCACAATAAAAAATAAAAATTAAAAAACAGGACATTCTATAAGTACTCTCCCTGCCCCATTAAATGATGAAACTATGGTGGTTTAGTCACTAAGTTGTGTCCGACTCTTTGCGACCACATGGCCCGTAGCCTGCCAGGCTCCTCCGTCCATGGGATTCTCCAGGCAAGAACACTGGAGTGGGTTGCCATTTCCTTCTCCAGGGGATCTTCCTGACCCAGGGATCGAACCTGGGTTTCCTGCATTGCAGGCAGGCAGATACAAACTTATGAAAGGTCATTTAAAACCCTTTTGGTTTTAATTCAAGGAGTGAAATGAGGAAATTAGTCCCAGGGTTCCTGAATTCTCTATCTTGGGGATTTTCCCGACTTTCTGTGATTGGCTTGTTAAGGAGGACATGGACACGTAACTATTTGGCCTGATAGATTTCCAGATAATGAATGTGAAACAGGGTTGGGGCAAGACAGGCAAAATTATAAATACCTGAGCTCAAAGCAAAACCAAAACAATGTTTAAAGCAAAGCTCATACAAAATTACTGTTGACAATTCAAGAAATTCATCGTTCTAGTTTCCAAAGAAAATGAATTCAGATCTCTTGTGTATGTAAAATGAAGCTTTGGGGGGGAAATGGTTAGATCTACTCAGTGCTTGGGTGTATAAATTGCGATCTGGTTATGATGGTGGTGGGAAGTATAACTTTATCCTGATTTGTTAATGTCTAATTTATTGCCCATAGGTGGTTCTTTCTTTCTGGTCCAGGACTCCTTGTGATGTGGAAGAATAAGAATAATCCACGGAGGTGGCTGTGTAATCAAACGATGTGCTTCTCTGGGGAGCTAGCTACACAGAGTTTACAAAGGCTTATATTTTCTGAGACGGTCATATGGTAGAGAGCTTGGAGGACACAGATGTGTTCTTTGCTCCTGCTGTAAAGGGACATAAACATATCACAACTACTTTTCCATGGAAGGGGGCTCATGAACTTGCACAAACTTCATCCTCAAAGAAAAAGGAAGATACTGAAAGATATTTCACACACCCTTTCTCTGTATTTGGACCTGTCTTTCTTACTTATGGTGGACTTCCCTGGCGGCTCAGATGGTAAAGCGTCTGCCTACAATGCGGGAGACCCAGGTTCAATCCCTGGGTCAGGAAGATCCCCTGGAGAAGGAAATGGCAACCCACTCCAGTATTCTTGCCTGGAAAATCCCACGGACAGAAGAGCCTGGTAGGCTACAGTCCATGGGGTCACAAAGAGTCGGACACGACTGAACAACTTTCTTTCTTTCTTCTCTTATTTATTGGGCTTCCCTGGTGGCTCAGAGGGTAAAGCATCTGCCTGCAATGCAGGAGATGTGGGTTCAATTCCTGGGTCGGGAAGATCCCCTGGAGAAGGAAATGGCCACTCCGGTACTCTTGCCTGGAAAATCCCATGGTCAAAGAAGCCTGGTAGGCTATAGTCCATGTGATCGCAAAGAGTCGGACACGACCAAGCAACCTCACTCTCACTCTTACTTATTGGAAAGAAAGGATTAGGAGAAAAAGTGTGGGGGAATGAAACTGCCTTCCTCGTGTTCACTGTATGTGTGCTCAGTCATGTCCAACTCTGTACCCTGCCAGGCTCCTCTGTCCATGGGATTCTGCAGGCAAGAATACTGGAGTGGGTTGCCATTTCCTTCTCCAGGAGATCTTCCTGACCCAGGGATAGAAGTCACATCTCCTGCATTGGCAGGTGGATTGTTTACCACGCCACCTGGGAAGCCCCGTGTGCTCACTACCACAATCTAAACTATCATCATCTGGTTGATAAGCAACAACAACATTTGAAATACAAAAAAAAGAAAAAAAACTATCATCATCCCTTAGAAGCATGCCCTCTAGTTTATTCAGTCCATTATTCTGTGGACCTAAATAATACCTGACACATCAATAGCTATTTTCCTTAACATTTTATAGTGAAAAATTTTCAACACAGAAAAGTTTGAAAGAATTTTACATGAACACCAGTGTGCCCACCACCTAGATCCTATCACTAACACTTTAATATTTTGCTCCTGCATATATCAAGTGATCCAGCCTTCTTCATCCATCAGTCCCTCTAATTTTTTACGCATTTTCAATTTGCAAATAGCATTTCTCTTCCTCTGAATACTTCAGCACTCGTATAACTAACTTAGTTTGAGTATTACTAATTTATTTTTGAACACTCAATGAAATGCACTAATCTTAAGTGTACTATTTAATAGAATTCTGACAAGTGCATACACTTGTGTAATCCAAAGCCTTATCAAGAGACAGATCCTTATCCCTCTCTCCATCCCTCAAAAGAGGCCTCAGGCCATTCCCAGCTCCTCTCCACCTTCCTATCTCCCCACTCTTTCAATTTTTTTTTTTTGACCATAGTTTAGTCTTGTCTGTTCTAGAACGTCATAGAAATGGATTCAGACAGGATGCAGTCTTTTGTGTCTGGCTTCTTTCGCTCAGCTTCATATTTCTGAGATCACCCATGTTGTTGCACGTCATGAAGTTCTCAATAAATATTGACTTGCTGATTTTCATCACAGTGTCAATTAACCAGGGACTTAAGCCAACTAAATGTATTTAAATACAGTTATTATAGCTTGAATGTCTTTAAGTAAGCCTTTGTTGTGTGTGTGTTGGGGGAGGGGGTTCAGTATTACTGTTTGTCGATGATTCAGCAAAGGTAGGGAAGTTTGGTAGAAAAAGAAAAACAATGCATCATCTTTTTAAAATTAAAATAGAAATATACTCAAAGACAGTTATGATTTGCGCACAAGACTAGCTAGTCAGGAACTGGCCACCAGCCTCTCCCCTTCTTACAGGTGTGATGGTGTTCATGGGAACGTTTTTCCGTAATGGTCACTTACTAGAGGCTACACCCAAAGTCAGGATGCAAGTGGCCAAGGGCAGGGATCTCCATCCCCTGGGATCTAATGCCTGGTGATCTGAAGTGGAGCTGATGTAATAAAGAAGTAAAACGCACAACCAGTGTAATGCGCTTGAATCATCCCAAAACCATCCCTGAAACCATCCCTCCCCATCTCTGGTCCCTGGAAACATTGTCTTCTACAAAACCAGTCCCTGCTGTCAAAAAGGTTGAGGACTTCTGGCCAAGGGGGACTTTGCATATTGGAGTTTTTTCTGCAGTAGTTCCCCATTCTCCAGGGAGGGAGGCTGAGAACCGGCTGGGAGGAAGTAGAGGGCAGAGCGTCTCCTTGATGTTGGTTGTGGAAAACGTGACTGGCTTTTTGGGGGAGTACCAACTAGCTGCAAAAGGCTCAACTGAAAATTTTCCAAAGAATCCCTTCTAGCCCACAGCTATCTTCTCTAAAAGTGGGTTCCCAAGCTCAGGAAGGTGAAGGGCACCATACTCTTCACCCGAGAATTTCATGTTTATTTGTGATTTGACATTTCAGTTCAGTTCAGTCACTCATTTTGGGTAGGGTTAATCAGTTTCCATCCCTCAGAAATCAATGTTATTATTCAAGGGGCTAACCTCACCTGTGGCCTGGAGCTAACCTCAGCTTATGTGCACATCATATTCCCACCTGAAGGCATCTGGCGTCTCAGGCAGTCCTCTCAGTTAAGTTGGGTGGCTGGATCTAAACTCTTCAGCTAACGGCTTGACTCCTTCCTGAGGGGTGTGTGGAAGAGGTCACAGGGGCACAGAAACAAAACGGGTTCAGACGTGGGGAACAGCAAGGAGTGAGCATTTTAAGACCTTACTAGCCTTTGTGAATTTTTTCCAATACCAACCTTTTGCTTTTAAACCATTACTTAGCACCCCAATTATGGAAAATTTGGGGGCAGAGGTAAGAAGGGGGCAGATAGGAGGTGGGAGAGATTGGTTTGTATGGAAATGTTGGTGAGAAAAGTCTAGATGTGATTACGTATGAAAGATGGATGCCTTGTATTTAGGATAATTGGGGGGAGCTAGGACTGGGGTACATTACAGCAAAACACCCCGGGTGCTACTGCTTATGATTCTGCTCTTGGAAATGTCCTTTCCAAAATATGGACTAGTTCTCTCACCAATGACCATCAAGATGGGACATATTACCATTAAAAAGCTGTCTCTCTTAGGCTGTTGTTGCTGCTGCTGCTAAGTCACTTCAGTTGTGCCCGACTCTGTGTGATCCCATAGATGGCAGCCCACCAGGCTCCCCCGTCCCTGGGATTCTCCAGGCAAGAACACTGGAGTGGGTTGCCATTTCCTTCTCCAATGCATGAAAGTGAAAAATGAAAGTGAAGTCGGTCAGTCGTGTCCGACCCTCAGCGACCCCATGGACTGCAGCCTACCAGGCTCCCCCGTCCATGGGATTTTCCAGGCAGGAGTACTGGAGTGGGGTGCCATTGTCTTCTCCGTCTTAGGCTGTTAAAATGCCAGTATTCCTAAACCATCCTTGGTGATCCTGAACCAGTGTAAAGAGGTCAGTTAGCTGCCTTGTTTTATTCTCTAGCCTGATGAGAGCAAGTACTGAAAATACTGTCCGTATCGACCCACCCACAAATAACCACAATTAGCTATCTTTTTATTCTCTTTTGACACAGGAGCTTGGAAAATATTTTCCCTTGACCCTTGCAGCCCATCGTGGTCAACAGCTTCTGAGGGTTTGAGCCATGATCCGGCTCCTAAATAGTCACGCTTTCCCGTAGAACGTACCCCATGTAGAGGTCTAACTTGGTGCACCTTTCAGGGGAAATCGATCTTTTCCCTAAAGAGATCCCCTCCAACACAGCAGCAGGTCCCCCCAGAAAGGGGCTGATAGAGGCGTTGGGCAGGTTTCCTTTGACCTTGGTTGTGACCTAGAGTGTCGCTGTTAATTGCGAGGCTCGCCTCAAGGTAGAAAATAGCATTGGTTTCCACTGCTACCCCCAGAGAAGCCCAGTTGTGCTGCTGGGCGACGGCGGGGAGACAGTCTCTCCCAGGCTGGGCTCCGGCCACCCAGAGCGGCTCCGAGGCCGCCTACAGGTGCAATCACGGCACTGCGTCCCGGGCGGCGGGGCGGGTAGGCGCGAGTCCCAGGGCTCCGGCCTCACCACCGGGCGCTCGCCGAGCCTGCGTGGGGCCCTCGCCCCCTACCCCGCCGACCTCCCCGCCTCCGCCCGGGCGCGGTTGGAGAAGGAAGCCGGGGGCCCTCCCGGGCTCCGCAGACTCGGATTTGGGCGGCAGCGGGGCGCGGCCGAGGCTTCCCCTCGCCTCTGCGGCCAGCCCGGCTCCGGGAAAGTTTTCCCAAGTTCCCAGCAGCGCCGGCCCAGGTCGCCTCCGCGGGGCGAGCAGCCGGCGGCCCGCGCGCCAGCCCCGCCGCCGCCAGCCGCGCGCTCCGGGCGACGCGCTCGCTCGCTCTCGGGGAGCGGGCCCGGCGCCCGGGGCGAAGCCGCAGCTGACGCAGGCGGCTCGGAAGGCGGAAGCCACCCCGCTTCGACCGCTCCGCAGCGCCGCGGCGCCTACACCCCGACGTGCAGCCGGCGGCTCACTGCCCGGAGCGCCCGAGGGGGCGGTCTGCGCGGGGCCCGCGCGCACCCGAGCAAGAGAGCCTTCACGTCCCCCCGCGCTCCACCCGCTCCCGCCGGGCCCGACCGCCCGCAGCCAGGGGGTCTGCACCGGCCCCGAAGCACCCGCGCCGCCCCGCGGGCCGCGGAGCCCCCGGGCCCTTCCCCGTTCCCCCCAGCGCCGGGGGCGTGGCGCGGGTGGGCACGCCCCTCATGAATATGAACGGGCGCATGCGCCGGCCCCGCGCGCTGGGTAGAGGTGGCCAGCCCGGGCCGCGGCTCCCAGACCGGCTCCCTGAGTCCCTCTCCGAGAGCCGGGCGGGCGGGCACGCGTCATTGTGCTACCTGCGGCTGGACCGCGAGCTGGGCTCCGGCTTTTTTTTTCTTCCTCCCCTCCCTCCCTCCTCTTCAAGCAGCTGATCTGAAAGGGAATAAAAGGCTGCGCATAATCATAATAATAAAAGAGCTCGAGAGAAGGAAAGAAAGCCAGGAGGTGGAAGAGGAGGGGGAGCGCCTCAAAGAAGCCATCAGAATAATAAAAGGAGGCCGGGCTCTTTGCCTTCTGGAACGGGCCGCTCTTGAAAGGGCTTTTGAAAAGTGGTGTTGTTTTCCAGTCGTGCATGCTCCAATCGGCGGAGTATATTAGAGCCGGGACGCGGCGGCCGCAGGGGCAGCGGCGACGGCAGCACCGGCGGCAGCACCAGCGCGAGCAGCAGCGGCGGCGGCGTCTCGAGTGCCCGCGGCGCGCGGCGCAGCGATGCGGTCCCCACGGACGCGCGGCCGGCCCGGGCGCCCCCTGAGCCTCCTGCTCGCCCTGCTCTGCGCCCTGCGAGCCAAGGTAGGAGCCCGCCGGGCCTCCCTCCCCGGCCCATCCTCTCTTTCCCCTCGCGGCGCTCCTGGACGCCTGCGGTTGAGCGTCTGGAGCGGGCTTCGGAGCCCTGGGGCTCCGGCTCCCGCCTGGGCCCCTGCGCCCGGTAGGCTGCACCTGGACCAGGGGGACCCCCGGGCTCCCAAATGTACCCTCCAGGCGGCGGGTTCGCGCCGCTCCTGTTCCCAGGGGACCGTCGTGTCGGATTGTTCCCACACTCGAGTCTCTTAAGCCCGGGAATCGCGTTGAGTCCTTGCACCCAGTTTTGCAAAATGAGTTTCACTTGGCGCCAAGGGCTCGTCAGGGAGGGCGGGGAGGGAGTCGCCGCTTCCACCCTCGAAGAAAACAACTTTCCCCTGCGCTGACCTCTCTCCCTCCCTCGCCGGCAGGTGTGCGGGGCCTCCGGGCAGTTCGAGCTGGAGATCCTGTCCATGGAGAACGTGAACGGGGAGCTTCAGAACGGGAACTGCTGCGGCGGCTCCCGGAACCCGGGGGACCGCAAGTGCTCCCGCGACGAGTGTGACACGTACTTCAAAGTGTGCCTCAAGGAGTACCAGTCGCGCGTCACGGCCGGGGGGCCGTGCAGCTTCGGCTCGGGGTCCACGCCTGTCATCGGGGGCAACACCTTCGACCTCAAAGCCAGTCGCGGCAACGAACGCAACCGCATCGTGCTGCCTTTCAGTTTCGCCTGGCCGGTGAGTGGCGGACCGGGCCGGGGTCGGACCGGGCCGAGCTCTGCTTTCTCTTGCGAGAGGAGAGGGATTTAAAGGGCCTTGGCTGGAAACTCGGCGCAGGCCCGGGGCGTCTATGGGGGTGGTGGTCAGGGAGCCGGGGCTCTGTGCTAGATCTTGGCAAGCCCCAGTCCGGATGCTTTTTGCTCCGCGCAAAAAAAAAAAAAAAAAAAAAGTGGAAAGTGGGGCTCGAGAGGGTATTGTCAGGCAAGGCTCCCGGGAGGGCCGGTTGAAACTTGCAACTTGGAGGCCCCAGAGTAACCGCCCGAGCCAGGAGGTCATTATGGATGATCTTTGCTCAACCAATTAAACCTGATGCGCTGTGGAAGGCGGCTGGGCACAATTCTGGCCTCTCAAAGCCGTCCAATTGGCACCCTCCCGTTTCCCGTGAGCAGCCCGGAGGGCGGGCGTGTCCTTCCTGGAGGGTGTGGGGAGCCCGCTTCCCGCTGCTCCCCGGGAGATTTCGGTGCGTGCGGGGGCGCGCTCCGGACCGGGTTAGGGCCTGGGGGGGCCGGCGCCGCGGGCTGGCCGGGCTCTCGCCCGCGCCGCGGGCCCGGGAGCCTCCGCCCCCTGCAGTTCCCTTCCTGCCCTCGCCCCCGCGCGGCGTAGCTCTGGTGGCCTCACTTCCAGCGGTTCCCGGGCTCTGGAACAGCTGTGTTTGCAAACTTCCCCGGGAAGGGCGGGGGTGCGCCCTCGTCCGGCAGGCGCGCGGCCCCCGTGAGCACTTGGGGGGCGCGCAGAAGCCTAGAACGGGCGGCCCGCCTGAGGCAGGCCCTGCGGGAGCAAATACACAGACCCCCGGCTCCAGAGCCGCTCCAGGCCCGGGCCCCCCGCGGCAGGGTCTGCCGGCGGGGCCCCGGCAGCATCCCGAGATGGGAGGAAGGAGATGAGCGCGGTCGCAGCAGGAAGGGGAGGGGGACGTGTGGGTGCCCTCTGGCCCACTCCCGCCGCCCGGGAGGCGTGACTCGGTGCCAGGACCGGGGCTTGCCGGCCCTGCGCCGGGCGGGCGGGCGGTGAGAGGGGGCGCTCGATGCCCCGCGGGGTCCTCTCCGCCACGTGCTCGGACGGGGCGCGCTCTGCCGCCTCCTACCGCGGGGCTGGGGCTGGGATCCTGACTGCGAGAGGGGGGAGGGAGCTGGCCTCGGAGTGTGGGAAGCCCCGGCGGCTCTCGAGGCCCGCGCTGACTGGAGCTGGCACTACAAAGTGCCCTCTGCCTGTCTGAGATAAGACAGTTATCAGAAACGTGCCATTAAAAGGGGCTTATAAACCCCTGTGGTTTGTGGGATTCGCTGAGAACGGAGGACTGGGCCTGTTGCGGGATTTCATTTTTACAGAGCGTTTATCTTGTTTGTTAATCCCCTATTAGGGAGAACTCTAAGCTAAAGAGGTTGGCCACGTTTTAATCTGGCTGGACCCAAGTTTACTGTGAGGACTGACGGCCCTCGCCCTTGACCGTGTGTTTGGAGTTAGGGGGAAGGGGCCCGCAGGTGGCTCCACCGCCGACAGGATCTGTGTGGAGCCCCTCGCTTTTCACAAGACCATAAAAGGAATCCTATTAGTGATGTGGGAAAGCTTCAGGGCTGGCTGAGGCTCCTCGTGGGGAGCAGGGTCAGAGAACCAGCTGGGATGAGCACGAGGAGTCTTGCTCCCCAGGCTGGCTGGGGAGGCCGACCCAGAGGTGTGTCTGTCTCCTTTTGACATTTGGCAGAGAGCCCTAGATGGGAACGAGCGGAAGTGGTGTCTGAGGGCAGGGAGCCGATTGATTCGCTGGTGCTCTTCTGTGGTTTCCAGGCCCCACGGGTCACCAACCATGAAATAGACTCTTGGCTTTTCTCGAATGGGGAAGACAGCTGGGGCTGCACTGCGAGCGTGGTTCTTTTGAAGCTGCGCCAAATGCCTGTGTCCCTCATAAACACGTCCCCACCCCATCACCCCCAGAAGGGCTGCTGTGCCATGTAAGCCTGACTTCCCACGGGAGTGTGGACTTGGGGTGTGCCCTGTTGTTTGCTCCAGTGTGGCTGGAGAAACCCTAACGTCTGTAACGTGCAAGAATGATTGCAGCGTGAGTGTTAACTGAAGTGAAAGCACTCAGGTAGCTGAATAAGTATCGAAGTAGATTGCACAGCTTCATTTCAGCTTACCAATTAAATATTAATGAGTGTGTCTATTTAAAGGGGCTATCTTGAATAGGTGATAGCTGAATTGGGTACAGAATTCAGGAGAATATGGTTTTTTAAAACAAACACCTTGAACTTCCAGGCCCCAAAGCTTCTAACCCTTAGGCAGCCACAGTTACCATCTGCATGGGTCCTCCCAGGTTTGCTGAAAGTGGCAGAGAGGTGGTTCAGAGTGCAGAGAAGAAGGTCACTTTAGAAGGTGGTGTAATTCACGTCTTTTGTTTGGAATTATAACCCAAATCAAACAACTGCTCATGGTCTGGAATGGGAGAGGAGGAAATCATTCGGTCAGATGTGAAGTATAATCACAGTGCCCTTGTGAGAAGCTCTGTGGTGTGGGTCTGCCCTCTTGATTATGTCCCACTTGGGTCCACTGCCCCAGCCTGGTGGTGGTTTTCTTCAGTGGCTCTGATTACCCTAGTGGTGCTGCTGGAAGGGGCTTGACTTGAAGCAATGAGCCTGATTTACGATCCTCCAATCAGGGAACCCAGTGATAAGACCATACATTATCAAAGGTAATTGGGCTCAACGGAAAAGATTGGGGAATAACCATTTAGAAATCACTGAAATGGGTAAGTTGCACTTTCCAAAATTAGTACTAAATCCCAGGAGTGCCTGCTCATTAAAAATACATTAGTATAATTACCACTATCCAGCCTGAAAAGCTTTTTAGGAACCCCAGTTCGCTCTACTGCTGTTTTGCTGGCCCTAGAGTGAAGTGAATCTGGAGAAACTTTGTCAGAAGCAGTTCAGGCACCTCACCTCTCTGCCTCTTATTTAAATGCCATTGACACTGGGTAAATCAGATGCTATAAGGTTAGTTACAGACTGCAACTGACATGCCTTTGCCTTTTATGCTGTCCTTCGCGTCCCTGGGGCTTCCCTTGTAAATTCCCTGGTAAACAATCTACCTGCAATTCGGGAGACCTGGGTTCGATCCCTGGGATGGGAAGATCCCCTGGTGAAGGGAAAGGCTACCCACTCCAGTGTTTTGGCCTGGAGAATTCCAGGGACTGTATCATCCATGGGGTCTCAAAGAGTCAGACATGACTGAGCGACTGTCACTTTCCAGGTCCCTGGTCCCTGGGTAGCCAGTGGAGGGATGGAGTTCTCATTGGACCTGGCCCCTTTCTGCAGTCAGAATGTGCCACCCACGTGATCAGTGTGCGTGCACACAAACAGCTCACGTGCGCACATGCTCACAGCAAGGGACTTTCTGTGTATGGGGAAAACACCCTTTTCCCTAAAACACCTCCCCCATACTAAAGCGATGAAATGATATGTCTACATTGCAAAACCTGGCCAGGGAGAAAATTGAGCTGTGCTCGCTTGGTGCTGTGGGTCTGCACAATGGCTGCTCCCCGCTTGGACTCCCTGTGCAAGGTACTAGGTTTCTCATAGTTTTTTCCTCTTCCAGGTGTAGCCTCGGTGTGTTCTTCTCCTTGTTGTCTTGTTTCTTAGCAACTTATTCAAATCTCCAGTACTTACATGAGTTTGCAACCCACCAACTCCACACCCATCATTCTACAGGGATTTCAAACATTTCTCAAGACTGGTAGAGCTTTTGGCATGCAGGCACTTAGGGAAGTTGGATGGGGTAGGAGGAGGGGCAGCAGCCCTTTACAAAGCACGCAGCCTCCTGGAAAGCCAGCCTAAAAATCTGAACGCTGCCTAAAAGCTATACAGCAAAGGGTTGTAACGGACCTTTGGATGAAGGCATGTGTAAAGTTTAGCTTGGAGGAAAAATGTTATTCATGAAAAAACGAAGCCAAGGCAACAGAGTCTTCATGTCCTGATCTGAAAACAGGAATACAGAGGCCTGGGCTGGATTCGGAGCAGCTGCTGGCCCATTGTAGGAGGGCCAGAACCTGGTTCTAGTGCCAAGCGTTCAAGATTAGTTACCGTGTAAGAATGCATAATCTCTGGACATGCATACAATTAGCATGGTAATCCGTAAAGGCAAATATTCCTGAGAATTCCCCTTGGTAAACTTCTAGAGACATGTTTCTACCCTCTCTGCCGAGGTGAGGTGCCAAGCTGCTCCAGTCTTTAAATACATTAAAAAAAAAAAAAAAAGTTAGACCCAAACACAGCTAACCTAGTTTTAAACTTTAGGAAGATGTTTTTAATAGTACACATGGAAAGTGATGATTCTTGGGTTTTCTAGAGGAGGAGGAGTATGGTAGGGGAGGAGGAGTAGGCTTCTGGGTTCTGAAATGTCCTGCTTCTATCTTGGCTCCGGTGGGGGGTGGGGAGTTGCTGGGGGGTGGTTTGGTGGGGGGGTAAGTGCCTGTGTTGTGACTCCCATACTGGTCTCTGATCCCTCCCCTGTGGCCCTTGATTTTATGGCACCAAAGACATTTGTCTCTGGTGCAGTGTGTGTGCAGGGAGGCAGTTCCACAGCGTGGGTCCCAGTGGTTAAAAGTGCTACATAAATAGTCAAACGTCCAGGGTCCTCTACCAGCTCAGCCCAGTCTCTCTGCCCTTTTGGTAAATGAGGAGAAAGGCATCTTGTTCAGGCTTGCTCTGTGTGAACCGGACGGTTGTGCTTGGCTGGCTTCTCGGTATTCTATCTATTAACCTCGCCACCCTTTTGTAACTGGTGCATTTAATTATCAGTGGGATGCTTTTCAAACAGGTAGGGGTAATGATGGGAAAGGGGGTGGGGGCATCTCATTGAGAGTCTCCAATCTGGATCCGAGCTTTGGGGCCCCGCTTGGTGAGTCTTTGAGGTGGAGTTTCATGAGAAAATCACCCTTTGTAACCAGATCAGACTCTATTGAAATGTCAAGCCCTGCAGACTAAATTGCTTTCTATGACTGAGGTTTCAGCTGGGCCGCCATGGGGTGGCCGTCCCTGCTGTGTGCCTCACTTTGCCCAAACCCTGCCACACACGTGAGTTGTCGGGGTGAGCACGTGTGTGCCCACACATGGCATTTCTGGAGCCTTTATGTAATATGTTTGTGCCTGGAATATATTCTACTCTGGCCACCCAGACGCAGGCAGGACAATAGTGTGGCCGGATTGACTGAAACGAGGATTACAGGGAATAATGCCGCCGCCTCACAAATAGTGCAGATACAGGGCCAGCCACAGGACGCGACCGTCGAGTCAGCAGAGCCCAGGGCCCCAGCCTGACCGGGGCGATGACTGCATACAGTGGCCCCCCGGGCACGCTGGGCGCTCCAGGGCGTGCCCCCGCCACCCACCAGGGCCTCTGGACGCTGCACGCGTGCCGTTTGCAGGGTGGGCTGTCTGTGTCTGTCAGCTTTGCAGGAGGGGAAGCCGCCACTTCTCAGGGCTTGGTTTGGCTGCCACTGTTGCCAGGAAAAGGAAGCTCCCAGCTCTCAGCACAATCACCTTGTTTCTCACATCCCCCCTTCTTAATGTGGCAATTAAGTGCTGGCCACTCTGCCCGGTGCCAAGGTAACCCCCGCAGGCAGGATGGGTGCGGAACTCAGGCCTCCCGCAGCCCAGGTGCCAGGGACGGGGGCAGGCACGGGGGCGCTTTGAGGCCAGGACCCTCCTCGAAGTAGAATCCCAGGGCATCCTCTCCAAAGGGCCTTCTGAAAGCTGACCATCACCCCTTCCTGCTGCACGGAATGGAGACCCACCTCCCGGGTTGCCAGGTTCCCTGGAGCTGGGGAGGGGCAGAGCCATTCACTCTGTGAGCCCAAACTGAAGGCCTGATCCTGCCCATCCCTCCTGCTTTGCCCCCTGGCTGTTTTTCTGGGGAAAAAAAGGAAAAATAGGTGAATGCCAGGTAGCTTTATATAAGAATCCTATTCTTATAGCTTGAAACCAAGAAAAATCCAGGTGTGTGCAGTTTTCTTTTGTGTTTCTTTGGGGGTGGGGGTGTTTGTATGAACTTATTAGTAAGTTGGAACACCTGCCAGTCATCTCACCTGCCCCCCATGCCACGCTGTGAGGAGGGCCTTGGGATTCGGCCTCCCTTGGGGTTAGGTTGGCAGTGGCCACTTGGATGTGATGTGATTGTAGTGGAATGCCGATTTGGGACCTGGTACCTGGCCTTGACAGCATAAGGTGAGCACGCGTGGTCTGGACCCTGGAGTCTGGATGTACCTTCTGGGATGCACAGAGTTCAAGCATGGGCCTGGGAAAAGTTAAAGCTCCCTGGCAACTAATAATCATTGCCAAAGGATCTCGATTGCTGATCTATAGTGTGGGAACAGAGTGGGGGATGAGAGTGCCCCCTAATAGGGGCCTCCGAGAGGATTCTTTGCCCTGAAGGTTGGGTGGGGAGGAGTCCTCCTGCCCTGGGAGGTGAGTCTTAGACCTGTGGTCCCTGCTCTGAAGCCTGGGAGTGAGACCGTCCAAGACCGCCAATGCTGCAGCCCCCAGCCCACGTCTGTTTCCTAGAAGGCGGTTCGTGGGAAGACCCAGATGCAGGCCCTCCTTCCCCTCAAGGCGGGGCGTGTTGGCCAGCGGCTTCTGAGGTCTCCCAGTTCTGGGAGGATGAGTCTGAAGGCAGCCTGGCCTCCTAGGACCTTGTGTAAGAACGATGCCGCCCCCTCCCTTGAGCATTAAGCAGTTGCTGCTGTCACGCCAGCTGATCCCAGAGGCCCTTCCTTGCGTGGGGCTTGTGGGCATTACGTGTTTAGTGCTGGTGCAAGTCTGTCAGAACTCCACGTGTTGGTGCGTTTAATCAGAGGATAAATTGCAGCAATATGTGCAAGTGGAGAGGTGGGTCTTGTCGTGACCTGTAAGTGAAGGGCTTCGTTATCCAGCATCAGCCCCACGTGTGGCCTCGTTTGGACCTGGCTCTCATCTCACGTCTGTAGAGAAACTTCACTTCTTGCTGTTCTCAGGGAGGGGTCCTGTAATTTGTAGGAAATCGTAGGAAACGCAGAGGCAGTAAATAAGGTATAACTTTCGCTAATAAAATATCAACAATGACAGCAGTGAATTTGGACCTCTGGCTGGTTGCAGGAGAGGGCTGGGTATATGCCCCGGCTTGCCTGGTTCTGCTTGCTTCTCAGAGCATTTTCCCACAGTTATCAGTGAACGAAATGGAATCCTACTCTGCTTTGAGTATGAAACATATTTCGGCTGAATTCCAAGGCAGGGTCTATCACAAGATACTTTTATATTCAAAGACCTGCTGGGTCGCTGTGTGAGCAGTAAGCTTGCCTTGAGTTATGAATGAAGCTCCTTTTTTTTAAAATTTCTTCCTCCCCCCTTCTGTTTTTGCCTTCACCTTGTAGTTACCTTCTTGTGGCGCAGTGTTTGATCGATATACGCTGCTCTTCCCAGCATACTGGTGTTGGACAGTGAAAGGCAGGGGTGCAGAGAAATGTTCATGTGCCCGCCTTTCCCATTCCACCCCCTCCTGGACATATTTCCCATCACGAAGACAGCAGATGCTTTCTTGAAAGCCTGGTGTTTTGTGAGACTGACCTCATCCTAAGTTACAAATGAAGATTTGAGTAAAAGTGGGAATTTGCTAATGGCTTGGATTTTGAGGGGAGAGGTGGAATTCTGAGATAAGCTGAAAGATAAAAGGTGCCTTCAGTAGAATGGCTGGCATCCCGCCAGTATCCAGGGAATTTGTTTGGTTAGTGGACTCTGATTATTCCTGGAATGTTAGATCTTATTGACAGATAAAGTTTATCAATAAATATAACCATGGAGTGCAGCTCTTTCTTCCTTTTATACTTTCTTTCCTATCTTCTACCAGCACCGCACCCCCACCCCCGGCACTGTGCACCCCTAAGTTAGGTTGCTGCCTTTGTCTTCAGAGTCTTTTTGCACCTACCCACCCCTCCTGCTTCCTAGAGTCACCTGATACTTGTGGGAGCCGAGATGGTCTCACATAGACAGGGCTTTCAAAGGGTTCTGAAAAGGAAAAGGGGCCCCCGGGGGCCTCCCCAGCAAGGCCCGGAGTGAAACAGCAGTCCGCAGCCCTCCTCAGTGGACGAGCACCCCCACTCCCCAGCCCAGATACCTGGTAGCTTAGCTGAGAATCAGTTCTTTGTGCAGCTTTCTCAGGCCACAGGCTCAGGGGCTGGGACGTCTGGGGAAACCACCCGCCGAGTGTGCACAAATCGGGAGGGGGCATTTCCTGCTCGGAACTTGGGGTGACCTGCCTGTGGACGACAGGGAGCGCTGCGTCTTCTGTCAACTTGGGGTGGGCGCTGGGGGTGGGTGGGGAGCTGGTCTGGGTCTGAACACCCAGGACCTCACTTCACGGCGAAGACGGGTCCCGTCTTGGCGCACGGTTTTGTTTGGCAGAGCGTGCAGGCAGGCCGAGAAAGCCTGACCTTTGCGAGCTGACCCCGGTTTCTGAATACTGAGCTGTTGTTTATCTGTGTTTCAGAGGTCCTACACTTTGCTCGTGGAGGCGTGGGATTCCAGCAATGACACTGTCCGTAAGTATCAAACCACGGGCTCAAGCTGTGAGTCTGGAAGCACACCGCAAGTCCCCGGGCCTGTCAGAGCTCCTCTGTACCCACCCACTCCCCATCCTGAACCTCTCCATGGAGTCTTTTTCCATCCCTTCCCCTAGAATGTTCCCTTGGAATATTAAGTGGCCAGAACAGATTTCTAGTTAACTCAGCCCCTGAATACAGGCCTTAGATTATCTTTAGGATAGAGATCTTAATGGTTTTACAACTCTAAAACCTTGTAGACTGTGAAAGGATCAAAGTAGTGACTTTTAAAAAGTCCATTTAAATTTTAAGTGAGTGTTTAATCTCTCATCAGAAAGATAAAGCCCCAGAGGTGGCTCTGGGCTCGAAAGACCGACCTTGAATTTCACTTGGTGAGCAGGTGAGGCCTGAGTGGTCTGTTTCCCACACTGGGCATGACAGTCCTTTCGTTGAAGCTGGCTCCAGTGCCTCGCGGCCACCACGCTGGCCTTGTCCCCTTCTGAAAGCTGACCCTATTCTCAGCACGGGCTGCCCTCTGGGGGTGGGCGGGCGGGTGGGCGCAGGGGCTGGGGGAGCCCTGGAGGACACGAGTGGGAATGGCAGCTGTCTGGCTAGAACAGGGCCTCTGCTCCTGAATTGTACCTTCAAACTACGCCTCCCCTCCCTGGCTGATTCTGTTAGTACCCCTTTTGCCAGCAGGATCTGGGTGGTTGTCATGGGGAATCTTGGTTCACGCTGAAATCCGATTCTGCACAAGAGGAGGGGCTCATCAGCCCGCTGTCTCTGACCTCTCCCTCCGCGGGGCTCATCCTCTGACCCTGACCCTTGGAGTGTTGCTGCTGGTAACATTTCCCTCTCTTCTCACCTTACTTTTTCTTCCTGACTCTGGGATCGGTGAACATCAGAAGGGGCACCATAGGGCCAGCCCTGTCTCACTGGGCTGCCTGGGCCCACCTGGTTGCTGCTGAGCCCGTTACCAGAGGCTGCAGGCTGTTTGGGTCACCCCCTCCCTTTAGCATCTGAGTCGAGATCTGTCGTCTGTCCCGTCCCCGGGTGATGCCCTGTCCTGCGGTGGGGGTGGGGGGAGGGGAGTCTGTGCCCAGCCTGGGTTGTGGCTGGTGCCAGTCAGGGTTGTGGGCACCTGTTGGTTCTGCTCCCTCCCCTGCCATGTGTTGGGGGTTGGGTGAGTGTTATGTCACAGGGACCTGATTGCAGTGGTCACTAAGCATTGGGGTGACGGGGTTGGGGCAGGGATAGGCTCCTCAGCTCTCCCGGTGTCAATGTTGACACAGGCTGGTGGAGCGAGCATCCTTGAGGTTCCTGCTGGCTCCTGGTGAGAGCCGGATCAGGATACCTGCCGGGGTGTGCAGAGAGCCCCGAGCATCTGCAGGGCCCTTCTGAGGCCTCCCATCAACCCACAGGCCAGGGGGCTCTTCCCCGGAAGCGGGGGCCCGCCCAGAGCTGCCCAGGGTTGTCTGCTCCATTTGGGGGTTCTGGAGCCTCTCGTCCTTGCTGGGAGGTAAAACCATGGAAGTGCATCAAAATGTTGGGGTGGGGATAAAGGCCTTTCAGACCTTTACTCCTACAGTGAAGGGTTGCCTCCAAGTCGCAGGGTGTCCCCTGCAGGGCACTGAGCTCACCTTGTTAACCCAATGAGGAGGGGCTGGGGTTTGCTGGGAGTGGCTTACCCACTTGCTTTTCCAGCTTCCCTTCGCAGTGCTTCTAAGGTATCCTGAATTATAGCACGTTCAGAACCCAATGTGTCATCTTCCCTTCCCAAAGCGGAGCTTGCCTAGGGCCCTCGATGGGTGACTGGCAGCAGCGTTTGAACGCCCAGGACCATAATCCAGGAGTCTGGGCGGCACTCCCTATGTACCGCCCTCTCTCCGCATCGGCCTCTAATCCACCTCCGAGTCCTGAAAGTCTTGTGTCCAGCACCTCACTGGCATCTCACTGCAGTCCTGGTCTGCGCCACCTTCTGCTCATGCCTGAACTCCTATAGTAACGGCTGAATTAATGGACCTCTATCTGCCCTGGTCCGCTTCTGGTGCTTTCTGTGTTCTCCTGCCATCTTCATCTTTTCAAAGTGTAACGTTTGAGTGTCACCTTTCTAAGAGCCATTTGGCAGCTTCCTGTTGTCCTTGGGACAGGTATCTGTGTGGCCCCAAAGCCCCTCTCACAGCCCGGCTTTGTCTCCCTGTCTGCTCCATCTCACATGCCACACTGTCGTCGGTCACATATAATCGTACCCCACCAGTCACCAGAATGCATCACATTCTCTCCTGCCTCAAGCACGTGCTGTTCCCTCTCCCTGGAGACTTTTGCTTTTTACTCCCTTCACACTCTATGCCTCCCAAGGGGACTGTCCTCCATGAGGGCAGAACCTGAAGATGTGTAGTAACTCAAATGGAGTTGGCTGCTCTTTAGGGACCAAACAAGGCTTCAGATTTAGAGGCAGAGCCCTGAGCTTTGGAACTGAGAATTCCTTCTCACAGCAGCTCTGCAGTGAACCCTCAGGAGCAGAGCCCGGCCCACTCGAAGCCCAGGAGATACACATGTGTCAGGAAGTAGAGGATGGCCTTGCTGTCATCTGCCCTCAAGGTCATTGCTGTTACCTCTCAGGACTGAGCTATCTAAGGGTGTAGATTTTACTGTTTCCCAGAGCAAATGATTTCTTTTTATCACTCTGATCAATAGGTATGTAAACACAAGTTGGCATCCTGAGACCAGGTTTTCCTTATATCCTACTTAGCCTTCTTGGCCAAGGTTGCCATCTAGGTTTGTGGTTGGCGTGGTTCCAGGGTTCTGCTCATACTCGCCTCTCATGCCCTCCTCCTTGGCCTGCAGAACTGTTGCGGGTACTTTGCCTTCCATCTTCACGCAGTTCACAATTGCAGGAAGGCCTGCTAACATCCCCTTCTACTCTCTTTATTACTATTTATTATCATTGTTATCTTTGGCTGTACTGCAAGGCCTGTGGGATCTTAGTTCCCAGACCAGAAATCGAACCAGCGTCCCCTTCATTAGAATGTGGATTCTTAACCACTGGACCGCCAGGGAAGTCCCCCTTCCAGTCTTAAAGCTGGACTGCCAACTGAACTCGCCCAGAAACACTGGTAGTGCCCTGAGCTGATAGGAAGAATGATTCAGGTGGCAGGAGCTTAGAAGAAGCAGTCAGTAGACATGCTCTCTGTAACCCGGATGCCAGGAGTGTGTCACAGACACACTAGGCTCCCTCTCAGCCCTTAGGGAGAATCTGTCATGCAGGTATGAGGGCAGCTGTACAGCCCTGTTCGCCCCATTGAGGATTCCAACATGATGTCCCACAACATCTTCCGGAAACAGAAAGCATACCAGAGCACTGACACGGCAGCCTGTGCCTTTCGGATTACCCTGGACTGCCGTCTGAACTGTTTGTTGTTACCTGCCTGAGTGGAGGGGAGGCCTCGGAGCCAGGGCCAGTGTGTTTAAGTAATTCCTTTATTAAGATCTCATCATCACATGGTAATAGCTCACTCCACTTTTTAATTGAACCAGCAGAGCAAACACACAGTTAATAGAGGGACATTTTTGTCATTCTTTGGCCCGTGTTTATTTGCAAAACTCAGGTTAGGAAAGCGTTCTCTGCAGGTGCTTCATGCGTGCTGGGGTGTAGGTCTGCAGGTATGCGGGCTTGTCCAAGGCTTGTCCTGCCCAAATGTAAGCGCCCAGAGGGTGTGGACTGGGTGCTGTTTGAGGTGGAGGGTGGCCGAGGCCACCCAGGAGGCCCGTGTCCTGGTCACCCGTGGCGTTTGCCCAGCCTTGCAAATGAGCACAGGCCCTGGGCCTAGAAAAACAGGGGTGTGGGTGGGTAAGAATCACAGAGACACTGCACGTAGGCCCTAACGGTCGCTCCAAGGCGGCCTTAGATTTGACAAGGCTTCCAGGGTTGGTACTAGCAGGTTTAAGAAAATAAACACAGGACCAGGCTGGGTGCTGACTTGGGGCCTCGCTTCCTTCTCACAACCCTGCTCTGAGCTCTGGACACTTGAGTTTGGAGCTGTTTTTGTATTTGTCTCTTACCCTACTAGATGATGCGTGACCTCAGGGCAGGGACCACTGCCTCTTTCTGGAGCCGCTTTGGCCCCGGCTGAGTCTAGGCAGTCTTTAAGGAACTTGACTTGGTTGGAAAAAACCTTCAGTCCACCTGTTGGTAAACTGGGGTGAATGATTTTCCCATTTACCCTCTGGGCAAAGGTGAAAGTTCAAATACATCAAGTTTGTGGTATTGCTGTTTAAACACCAGCTTAAGAGGCAGCAAAGTTTTCAACTTAAAAAAAAAACACCCAGAATTACTCTTTGGCTTCCAGTGGAGAGTTTGGGAGTAGACACAGCTTTTCTAAAGCAAAATACACAACTCTAAAACCAGAAAAGAAAGGTTGCTAACCTTGACCTGGGATAAGGAAATTTCTTGGAGAGTAGCCTTCCATAAGAGAGGGGCCTCTTTCTATTACATATAAAGAGCTTTTGCAAACCAGTATTACCAGCAGCAAAAGAAGAGTTGGTGAAGGAGAGAAACAGGCTTGCAGTTCAGAGGAAGAGATACACGCGGCTTTGTCAAAAGGGTCCTCACGATCGGTTAAACACCCATTAAATGAGAAGGTCCAGTAACACGCAGTGTTGGCACTGCTGTTGGCAAAGTTTGCTCTGCTGGTGGGAGAGCAGGAGGACAGGGCTTCGTTTCTGGTGGTTGGAGTTTTCTGGGTGGAAGTGGGTTTGTGTGTGTGTCTTTGACCTAGTACTTCTGTTTCGGGGATACTTCTTTCTTTTAGAACAACATGCAGGCAAATACGTTCAAGGCCGTTCCTTGTGGCCTTCCTTATTAACAAAAGGCCAAAAACAATCTCAGTGCACATGTCAGAAGTGAGGTAGATAACTTCACTGTATTTGCAAACAATGAAATACTGGAAGTAAGAAGGTAAATGTATGGTGGTTGCCTCTGGAGAGGGAGGTGAATGGCTTATTTTCTGCCATCTTGTACCAGGTGCATTTGTTATTAAAAATCATCAGAATGGTTGGGGGAGAAATCTCCGACGTGAAGGTCACTGTGATTAATCCTTTTTTTTTCCCCCCCCTCTAGAACCTGACAGCATCATTGAAAAGGCTTCCTACTCAGGCATGATCAACCCCGGCCGGCAGTGGCAGACACTGAAGCAGAACACAGGGGTTGCCCACTTTGAGTATCAGATCCGAGTAACCTGCGATGACTATTACTATGGCTTCGGCTGCAATAAGTTCTGCCGACCCAGAGACGACTTCTTTGGACACTATGCCTGCGACCAGAATGGGAACAAAACGTGCATGGAAGGCTGGATGGGCCCCGAGTGCAACAAAGGTGTGTGTGCGTGCTTGACCGCTGTCACCGTGAGGGCCACAGTCTCACCCGCCTCCGGTCAGGTGGCATCTCGGGCTGGGAGATGGGGGCTGTTTTCTAGGCCCCAGACACAAAGCTGCTGTCGGTACCCACTCCCCCAGTGAGTCTTGCCCACTAACCCCGCACAGTGGCTCCATCTCCGGAGCGCTGTCCTGGGCTAAACGGATGCTGCTTGACGCCTAGCCCCTCCGGCTCAGCCTGTGAGTGGCTGACACGGGTGTGTGTGGGCCACACCCCCGCGGCCTTGATTCAGGGCTGCAGTCCGCACTCCAGAGCTGCACCTGGGATCGGGCCAAGGCCAGGCTCCGGCTCATTCCAGTTCTGGCTCAGCCGCTCCTCTTCTGCTTGCTGCCGTCAGCGCCTTCTCTCTGCCTGACCCCGCTTCTCAGGGTCCGTGCTTAAGGCCCCTGACCTCACACAGATCCTGGCTGAGATGGGGTTACCCAGCCAGTGTCTGAGAGCTTGTGAGAAACAACACCCTAGGCTCAAGGTGGCCTCCCGGCAACCTTCACTGGGCATCTCTGGGGGCAGGGCTTTGGGGGAGAGAGTGAGCGGTGAATCGAATGTACCTACAGTGGGATACACCTCAGACGTCCCGTCGATTGTCAGCCCCGAGTGCTAGAATTCAGGGAGTTGGCACCAGTTCACAGATGTGCAAAGAATTGTCTGTGGGCTTCACCTTTACAAAGCTTCTCATTCAGAGCAAATTGGTGGGTAATTCTAGTTAACCATATAATAGGCCCTTACGAACATTAACACACTCTGCTTGGTTCATATAATTTGGTAAATTCCTTTAAGATAAACTCAAGTTAAAAAATGAATTTTTGAACTGTGGCTGAAGGGCAGAGCAAAGAAGAATTTGCTGGTCTCTCAGGCAAAAATGCTTTCTTAAATAATTAGAGATAGGAATTTGAAAAGGTAGCCTTTCTGGGATCCAAATAAAAGGACTGATAAACATATTTTAAATAGTTGATGTCCTAAAAATCAGTAACAGTTACTTAAAAGTATCTGCCCACTATTTTTTAATGTCTGCTCAAAAATTTTTTTTCTGTAAAAGAAGCAGAATTGCTTTGTAGGAATACTTTGCAAAAAAAAGTACCACTAGATCCGGCTGGTGGATTAGCCTGCCAAGCAAGGTCGGCCTGGTTGGCTTTGTGAGTCCCGTGGGGTTTCTGAGACCCAGGTGTTTGGTCGGAGGGTTCTAGGAAGGCTGGAGGATGGAGGAAGGAAGATGACCAGGGGAGGATTAGGCCTTCTTTTTGTTTTGGCGAGGGTGGGAGCAGGGCAGGTATCCTTCAGAGGCACCCCTTCCCCTACCCACTTGCCTGCATTTTGTCCACACATAGCGTCGCGTTTGAGGATCTGCTCACGTGGCCTTGAAGTTTAAAGCTGGATTCGTTCTTGGGGCACCTCCCATCTTCCTCTCTTTATAGGGTACTTGAAATGAGATCTCTTAAAACAGTGGATTTTGTTGGATGAGGCCATTCCCGTGACTGGCCATGCGAGAGACTGGCAGCACTGACGCACCCTTCTTTGTTTCCCTTTTTTATCTTTTTTACAGCTATTTGCCGACAGGGCTGTAGCCCCAAGCATGGGTCTTGCAAACTCCCAGGCGATTGCAGGTAAACAACTCGACTTTTTTTTCCCCCTAATAATTATCCCTTTAATGCAAAAAGAGGACTGACTCTACTGTGAATATGCCTATCTTTCATTGGAGGACAAGAAAACTTGACCAAAAAAAAATTCAAATAAGCACATCCGAAGCTTATTAAATTATACCAGCTGTCCACTGGAATGTACATGCTTCTCTCTTGGAAAAAAAAAAAAAAAAAACTTCTGGGCATAGCGAGTGACTTCATGTATTAACGGTTCTGTAAATTGATAACACGTTGTTATAATCTTCCCCTTCAAGTGCTAATGGACTGTTCAGGACTGGGTTGGTGCTGGGGGCTCTCTCCTCCCCCCACCACCACGGTGTTCGGTCTCCCGGCCCTCCCCCACTTTTCCCATCAGTAGGGAAAGTGGAGCATTCTTTAGAATGGGATTAGCACGAGCTCCTGGCCCCCTTCGCAGGCGGGAGCCCGGCCGGTGCTGAGAGGTTAATGGCTGGGCTGGAATCTTGTCAGTTGAGCCTGATGAATGCAGACTTTTGCTGCCGACCTTTGAAGTCTGTTCTTTTATGGCGCGGGACAATGCAAGAAGCCAAACCTAGACCTTCCCACCCCCCCCCCCCCCCCACTTCCCGCTTACAGCTTTTGGAACTTCTTGAAATGTGCATCATGCCCATCTGGGAAAGGCTTGTCTCAGGAAATGCTGTGGCTGTCTGTGGCATTTTGACAGGAGCACCCACTTTACTCCCCTCCCAGACCTGAGGATTAGCAGATTTAATGTGACACTACATGGGTCCTTCGGACCTGTTGTTTTCGCCCCCAAAGCCACTCCAGTTTGAGCCAAGGGCAGCTTACGAATCCGTAGTCTAGAGCAGTGCCTCTCAAACTCACGTTACCTGGGGCTCTTGTGAGGTCTTGAATTCTGAGTCGGGGGCGTGTGAGGGGCAGGCGGATTTCGAGTCTCAGCAGTTGCAGCAAGCCTCCAGTGATGCCGCTGTTGCTGGAGGGACAAACCTCGGTACTGTGTCATTCCCCTAATTAACCGGGCGTGTGTGGAAATGCAGGTTCCAGGGTACCACCCTGCACCTAGATGATCCCACTCCCTCGGCTGGGCCCAGGGAATCTGCATTTTGACCGGCCCACCTCAGCCACATGGTTTTGCTGCTCAGAAAGTCTAGAGGACCGCCCTGGTTGCCTGCACCTCGGGGTGCTCCCTGCCACCTCTGCTCGCCGCCAGGAGCGCTGAGCTCTGAGGCTTGAGGCTGAAGTAGAGCTCAGGGCCACTGAGGTCAAACGGAAGAGGCTGCTCTGAGATGTCCCTGTCCTTGCACTCCAGAGAGGCGGTTATGCTCCCGGAAGCCGAGGGGGTTTGGGGCGGACCCTACCAGTGGGGGCAGCTGGCACCGTCGTGGGGAGCAGGCCCTGCTCCTGAAGGGTGCTCGCGGGTTCAGAGCAGCCGAGCTCGCGGGCACCCGCCTGTGTTGGGCTCAGATGACTATCAGCCAGGGGCTGATTTCTGCTCCCGTCATCAGAATAAACACGCCGCTGCCAGGGGAGGCCCTCCCAGCCAGAACAACAGGCTTTGTCTCCAGAGCTGAGCCCTTCCTCTCTCAAAGTCTCCCTCCCACTCCTGCCTGGACACGCAGGCCCTTACTGACTGAAGGTGTGACTTTCCCACACGGCATTTGCATAGCCTTCCACCCGGCTCCTTCCCCTTCCCTTGAAAGAAAAATGATAACAGAACCCTCTTGCGGCCAGAGGAAGTTCTGGTTGGTCTGCTGCTCCGTAGCTGGATGGCCCGCGACCTGTAAGCAGCCCTCTGGATGGTGGCCGACAAGGGTGTGTTTTTGTTCTGTTTCCTCCACATGAGAGAACCTGCCTGCCTCTCTTGCTCCCCAGTCGACCTGGGTTCCTTTTCCTGGATGCACGGTCTTGCTTCATTGCAAGCCTGCCAATAATATCAAACTTAATTGTGAATCATCCTGTGAGGAAAGTCGCTTCAATTTCTCATGAGAACCTTAATCATATATTATTAAACTGGGACAACTTTGTGGATGCCTGTTTTAGGGTCAGTATTTTTATTTGTTTTCTTTTGAAGTCATCCGTGGCCTCTTGTGGTTCCTTTTTTATGCTTGGGGATCCAGCTCTCATTAATTAAGAGCTGAGGGCAGGTCCTCAGCTGTCTCTTCTTGCATTTTGTTAAGCAAATTGAAGAGGTGTAGCAAGCCCTCATTTGGGAGGGAATAGGGGAAAGACAGTGACAAGAATGCTATTTCAAAAGCAACTCCCTCTTAATATCTACCTTCTAGGCTAAGAGTATCAAGAGCATCACTGTGAACTCCCACCAACTTGAGGGTCCACTTTTAAAGAAATTGCTACCAAAGCATTGACTTTGTTCTTCTTTTACTCCATTAAATAGTCATTTGTCATTTAGACTGAAGTTTCATTTCAGATCAACCGGAATCCTGTGTCTGATTTTTAAACCGCACATCCTGGTGGTTCTTTGTACTGGGGCGTGGATGGCTTGCTTTTAGAAGTTAGGAAGTGGTTAGTCAGAATTCTCAGGGGCTAAGTTGACTCGCGGCCATGGGTGATTAGCCATTAGCTGGATCCCTATAATTTTCCCATGACAAAGATTTTTAACTTGCCTTCAGCTCTCTGGAAGCAGAAAGCCTTTGCGTCTTGGGGTGCTTGTTTTCCCAAGTTCAGCTGAGTGGGAAGGGGGAGACGGTTCTGACACAGCTTTCGTGGGCCCGCCGTGGAAATGCTTGCCTACTGCTCTCCCTTGCTTACTCCCCCTTCACTCTGCCATGGGGGCCCCCTCCCCTCTGCTCCAACCTGTTTGCTGAAGCTGGATTTCTGAGAAGACACAGTTGCAGAGGGCTTGAAACCTGAGGGAAGAGTAGCTGAGCCCTGTCCCAGGTGAAGGTGTGTGCTTCTGGTTTTGTTTGAGGATCAAAGGCACTCTCTGGCCTCCAAAGAGTCCGATTAGCGATGCGCTTATTTATCAAGGAAACGCACCTCCCTTCCCCAATACTGGATAAACTGAGTTGACTCGGTTTTTGCAAAGTGAGAAATAACTGCTATAGAATAGAGAGCATAAGCAGCCACGATGATGGGTCATAGGTCACCCACAGAGCTGGCTCTGAGCACGGTCCGCTTTCCTCGCTGTCCCTGCAGACATGTGTCCAGAGATCCAACCCCATCTCTGCGAGGAAGGGTGCCTCCTCCCTCCTTGTCCCGTCTCAGGACGCCTCTGTGGGAGGCAGTTTTCTGCCACCCTTGATATCTTGATGCCTTGTTGTGTGCTGGGGTCATGCCTTGCTCTGAAAGGGACCCCAGTGGAGCTGCGGTGTAAAACTCGCCACATTTGCAGGACTTGTGCGTGGCTGCTGTCACTGGAGGGAGATCCCTCTCCTCCGCCCCTAGGGCTTGATTGATTCCCCACCCTGGGCTCCTGCAGGAACCCGAGAAGAGAGAGGGGCTTTGTGCAGGAAGGCCCTGCAAGGGCCTCTCCGTAGACAGCCCGCCTTTTGTCGGGAGTCACCTGGGCCTGGGAGGGGCCCTTGGTCCCACTGTGAAAATGTTTGTTCAGAGGGAACCCCTGGACGGACCTTGAGCGTCTACCAGGCGGTCACCAAAACTAGCAAGCCTGGGCTTCGAGGGCTTGTATTTTCTGGCTCGGCTCTCCCCGCCAGCTCTGGAGGGTAAGGCTGGCGTGCTGTGTGTCCCCAGGTGCCAGTACGGCTGGCAGGGCCTGTACTGCGACAAGTGCATCCCGCACCCCGGCTGCGTCCACGGCACGTGTAACGAGCCCTGGCAGTGCCTCTGCGAGACCAACTGGGGCGGCCAGCTCTGCGACAAAGGTGCGTCCACGCGGGAACTGGGTTTCCACTTTCCTTTATGTTTGTTTGTTGGGCTTTTATTCCAAATCTGCTTGAACTTGCCTTTAACGCTGTGAATTTGGGTTTATTTCTCTTGGTTTTAGTTTGTAAAGAGGAATGGGTCTAGGAACGCAGCAGATGGGCCGTCTCTCTGATTTTTGAGAGACTTCTTTGGGGTCTTTTTGGCAGATCTCAACTACTGCGGGACCCACCAGCCATGTCTCAATGGGGGAACTTGTAGCAACACAGGGCCTGACAAATACCAGTGTTCCTGCCCCGAAGGGTACTCCGGGCCCAACTGTGAAATCGGTAAGCAGTCTAGGTGCAAAGAAAGCCCCTTTTCCACTCTTTCTGTCTGCTCAACTCAAATACACTTAGAGACTTGGAAAAGGTGAAACTGCCCTCCGGTGTTAAGACCTGTGCTCCCAGCAGCTCCCTGGCTCTCTGAAACCTCCCTCCAGTTGCTCAGGTGTTTTGGGTGTGGCTGATTGCATCGGGGCAGCGTGTGCAGGGCAGTGACCCAGCTTCCAGTTGGAAGCTGGGAGAAAGGTGACCAGAGCTTAGCAAGAAAGATGACTTCCTTTTTCCCCAGACACAGTGGGGTTGTGTCCCACGCTTGCTTGCTTGCTTTTTTTTTTTTTTTAATATTTATTTATTTTAAATTGATGATTGGTTTACAACATTGGTTTGATTTGTTGATCATACATCAACATGAATTAATATGTTGTACCTATGTTAACACAGGTACGCCTGTGTCCTCTGCCTCTTGAATCTCCCTCCCACCCATTTCCACCCCTCTAGGTTATTTCAGAGCCCCAGTTTGGTCTCCCTGAGTCATTCAGCAAATTCCCATTGGCTATCTATTTACACATGTTAGTGTATATGCATCATTTCTTGAACAAGCTCGAGCTGGTGGCCCAGGGGTGGGCTTTGGGTGGGGTGGGCGGGGAGCTTGCGTCCGGTAGCCTCTTGGTGGGCGTCCCATGCTGATGGCCCTCTGGTGTCCACAGCGGAGCACGCCTGCCTCTCTGATCCCTGCCACAACAGAGGCAGCTGTAAGGAGACCTCCCTGGGGTTTGAGTGTGAGTGTTCTCCGGGCTGGACTGGCCCTACGTGCTCCACAAGTAAGTCCGGGCTTTGACCCGTGTCCTTGGTGCGGGGGTGGGTGTGTGGTGGGGGCCGCGGATCACTGTGTCGAGATGCAGGGCTATCGAGGCCCCATGTCATCTCAGTGCCGGGTCTGTCTCTGTGGGAGGGGCTCCCCTGTCTGAGGCAGGCTCCTAAGTCAGCACGTGCAGCTCTGACGGGAAGAGGCTCCCTGGGAAAGCTTCTCCCTTTGCACGTTCCCCCTGGAGCCCCGCCTCCTCTGGATTGAATCCTGGGGGCGGTGGTTCTCCTCGAAGCCCTGCAGACACCACCTGTGGGGGAGGTTGTCACTACTGAAGTTCATTGTGGGGACAAACATTTTCCAAGAGGGACCAGGGCTACCGAGTTACCAAGATGTGTGGGTCCTACCATTTCCCTTGGAGGTGGGGAGTCTGTACTCCTTAACAAGCCCCTGGATTCCTGGGGTGTCGCCAGGCCTGAGGTCCGCTGTCATCTACTCCTGAGAGCAGGAGGCAACACAGTTAAGGATTGGCCTGGGGTTGGGATCGCCCCCACTGCTTGTGGGACTCTGGTTGCTGCCAGCTGTGCCCTGTTTCAACAGAGAAAGGTGGCGTCCTCTCTTCCCATTTCCTGGGGCATGAAGGCTCAGCGAGCAGGTTCATAGGGAGAGTCTGCCACCTCCTGAGTGTGCAGGAGACCACCCCTCCAAAGGCCCTGGAGTCCAGTGCAGAAGTGGGAGGTTGGGTACCCCAGGCATGTTATTTTGAGAGAACTCTGTGAGCAGATAAGAATGTGATCTTTTTCACCAGTGAAGAAAGTTATTTATCCTTACTGCTCCTTAGCTATCTTTGAGCTGAGATGAAACTTTTCTTTAGAAATAAAGGTGGGCAGAGATGGTGTCCCAAATTACCAAGGGCTAACGCCTAGGAATCCAGCTGGCTCTCCTGCCTGCTTAGGTCGGGGATTAGATGAACTGGGCCAGTGGGGGATTTAAAGCTAAAATCGGGCCTTACCGTCATCGTGGCTGTCACTTCAGGTGCCTTGCTCTTAAGTGAAGGTCCCTCATGTGAGGGGTGGTGTTAAACTACCTGATTATCAAATGGACTGAGATTAAGTTGCCAACCCTCTCCTCTCTCTGTTGAACAGACATTGATGACTGTTCTCCAAATAACTGTGCCCATGGGGGCACCTGCCAGGACTTGGTTAACGGATTTCAGTGCGTGTGCCCGCCCCAGTGGACTGGCAAAACGTGCCAGTTAGGTAAGAGAGCCCCCGCACCAGGGTTAGCGTGAGTCCTCCGAGCTGTTGGGGAAGACGCATGTGACCGGCTGTGCCAGTTCACGCGCCGTCCCTCCCGAGAAGTCATTTATTATCGAGGGTCGCGCCAGCGAGCCTGGGAGAAATCCCTCATATGCAAATGGCTTGGCTTTTGGAGGCCCTGTGGGAAAGTCGTGGGATTCCTCGAACCATGTCAATCGTCTGTCCGAGAAGTGTTCAGCTGGGTTCCAAACGGGGATGATCTCATGAAGAATGAGCTGTCTGCATTCTTTCTGCCAGTTTTAAATCCCAGCAACTAGGCTGCGCTGGGTTCTGCACAGAAGTGCCTGGTGCTTTCTGCCCTCTGGTTGGGGGCTGGCTGTTCACAGCAGCTGGGAAGTGATCAGTCAGCGTGCCTTATTGGATCATGGCTAGGAGGATTCAGATGTTCCAGATAGTATCTCTTATTTAGCGAGCTTACTGAAATGTCTCACTTCAGACAAACTATTGGTGGTTTCTTTTGTGGGTGTGGGAGGGTTGGGGTGGGGGTAGAACCCCATTTCTCACTGTTCATCCTCTTTCTTTCAGATGCAAATGAATGCGAGGC
Organism: Bos indicus; assembly: GCF_029378745.1. NCBI lineage: Eukaryota > Metazoa > Chordata > Mammalia > Artiodactyla > Bovidae > Bos > Bos indicus. The sequence goes on along the minus strand of NC_091772.1, from coordinate 3,819,599 downwards.
CAAACCTTGTGTAAATGCCAGATCCTGCAAGAATCTGATTGCCAGCTACTACTGCAATTGCCTCCCAGGCTGGATGGGTCAAAACTGTGACATAAGTGAGTGAGGTTCTCAGCACTTTGATTTTCATGACGCCAGGGTGTTGAAGGTGTTGGCCGGCTATATATAGTCAGGCTCCAGGTTTAAGACTTGAGGAGTAGAAGGAAAACCTTATAGAGGGAATGTTTTTGGAGAAGGAGTGTTCAGTGAAAACATACTTGTTATCAGGCTCATTAGCTGGTAAAAAGGCCGTACACTGATAAGGTGGTTAAAACAATGATGTGAAGTTACAGTTGCTCAGTCTGGAAGAATTAGGGAGTGTTCCCACCCAGTAATAACCTTATCTCATGGGAAGCACACAGGAAATCTGATTGGAGGTTTTTAATCTGTCCTGAGAGGAGAAGGCTTTTCAATTAAGCCCAATTTCAATGTAAATTGCCCCTCTGATGTGATGGCTTGTTTATTTTTTAGATATTAATGACTGCGTCGGCCAGTGTCAGAATGATGCCTCCTGTCGGGTATGTAAATCTTTGCTTCAGTCAAAACCTTACTGATTGACAACAAGCCTAAAGATTGATGGGACCCCCGGAAAGCTCTGTCCCTGGGGGATTTTAAACTGCAGATGAAAAGTGAGGCTCTGGACGCTTCGCCCGGGCTCATGTTACCCCCAGCCTCCCTCCTGGGAATCATCTTGACGGCATGCACATAGAAATTCCTCTTTCATGTTTGGAAAGGCATGGCCTCTCTTTCAGTGAATCAGCTGAACCAAAACAGTCACGTTGAACCACCGAAGCCCCGTGTTTGTGCAGCACCTCGAAAAAAATGCATGTGTTTCTCCCCCTCCTTCTCCTCCTCCAGGATTTGGTTAACGGTTATCGCTGTATCTGTCCACCTGGCTATGCAGGTGATCACTGTGAGACAGACATCGATGAGTGTGCCAGCAACCCCTGTCTCAACGGGGGTCACTGTCAGAACGAAATCAACAGATTCCAGTGTCTGTGTCCCACTGGTTTCTCTGGAAACCTCTGTCAGGTGAGCCAGGCTGGAGCGCAGATGGCCAGGTTTTCACAGATGTCTCCTCCTCTCCCTCCATCCCCCAACACTGCCTGGAGTCTCCTCTTGACTAGGGATCTCTTCGAGATAAGCCGTGAAAGGAGACTGATGAGTGATTGTCTTCCGGGTGTCTGTTGATTTCTTTATTTTTCACTGGAGGATAATTGCTGTGCGATGTTGTGTCTGCCATGCAACAGCGTGAATGAGCCATGAGGACACACGTATCCTCTCCCTCCTGAACCTCCCTCCCGCCCCTTCTTTTTGTCTGTTTCATCTCAGACCCAGCGCTCTCCCACTCTGCCCTGCTTTTTCAAATGCTTACCTGGACAGTGTCTAGGACACAGCTATAAATCGTGCTGCGTGTCCTCCTGACGGAAGCAGTTGGAAGGGTCACGTTCCGGGGCCCGCTGCCCCAGAGGAGTCGTAATCACGCCTTTGTTTTACTTTGTTCCCTGCCTGGTCCCTGGTCCCACAGCTGGACATCGATTATTGTGAGCCCAATCCCTGCCAAAACGGTGCCCAGTGCTACAACCGAGCCAGCGACTATTTCTGCAAGTGTCCTGAGGACTATGAAGGCAAGAACTGCTCCCACCTTAAAGACCACTGCCGCACCACCCCCTGCGAAGGTACCGTCTGCCCCGCTCAACGCTGGCTCCTCTGCGAAGCTCCTCCTCCTCTCTGGCCATTTGTCACTGCCCTGGGACACTCGAGGGGAGTGTAGATTGATAGCCCCTTTGGAGGGAAGCCAGAACACGTGGAAACAATCTACCCAGGCCGCCAGTGGAGGGGCCATGCCTGCAAGTAGCCTGGGGAGAGAAGGAAATTCATTTAGCATCCTGTCCTGGGACGGGCTGGTCTGCAAGCCGAGACTTTGCCTGGGGCACCCACTTCAGCAGCGCCTTCTGCCTTGGTGGTCTCTGCACCAGCAGGTACAAGAGCCTCAGGCCACATGTGGTCCAGGGCATTTAGAGAGTGATCGGGGCAAGTAGAAACCCTGATTTACCTAACTTTAATTTACTTAGATGTAACTAGCGCCTGTGGCCGTGTGAGGTGGCTTAGCCCTAGGTTCTGCAAGTCCGTCCTGCAGCCCTGTGTGCCACTGAGTGGAGGGGAAAGCCGTTCCTCCTCGTCAGCCAGCTTCCAGCAGAATTGGTGGATGTAGCAGGAAGGGTGGACAGGGCCTGCGTGCATGAGCTGCTCGGCTCCACAGGAAATAAATACCGCAGAAAAAAAAAAAAAGCAACTACTACTCTCCTCTGCGTGGAATGTTGGCTTTGCCTGTCACAGTGCATGCAGCACATGGCCATCTTGGCCCCCGAGGTGCCTTGGGGCTTCTTACCCTCAGTAGCCAATGGCGCTTGCCTCTGGGAGAGCAGGTGGCCTGGGTCTTGGGTTTGGGAACGCTGGGTCCCTGGCGGGGCACTGAGCCCGGGTCTGTCTTGCAGTGATTGACAGCTGCACAGTGGCCATGGCCTCCAATGACACGCCGGAAGGGGTGCGCTACATTTCCTCCAATGTCTGCGGCCCGCACGGGAAGTGCAAGAGTCAGTCGGGAGGCAAGTTCACCTGTGACTGTAACAAAGGCTTCACCGGAACGTACTGCCATGAAAGTAAGACCACGTGGCGTCAGGGCCCCACCTTGCCTGGCCTAGCCGTGGGGGCGGGGCTGGGGCCTGGATCCTTTTAGGCAAGACCAGCTCAGGGGTGCCGTCTAGGATCCAAGACCGAGGTGGTGCTTAACTGAGATCACTGATGCCTCTGGGGTCTTTAGCACATATGTTTCAGAAGGTTGTGAAACCTCCATAGGTAGGGGGGTCCGCCTTCCATCGCAGTTTCTTCCTGACCCTCACTGAGCAGCTTCGTGTGAGGATGTTCAGTCGAATGGACGGGTTGCCCTTTGGAGGCCCCTGCTTCCCCAGCTGCCTGTCAGGTTGCAGGACAGTCCTGATGGAGTTCAGCGTGGCGGTGTCGGGTGGCTCTTCTCGGGAGGAGCTTGAAACTCCTAGGAGAGCGCTGGCGGTGGCATCGCTGGTCCTGCACTCACCCAGGTTCTGTGTCCCCTCCTTCCCCAGACATTAACGACTGTGAGAGCAACCCCTGTAGAAACGGCGGCACCTGCATCGATGGCGTGAACTCCTACGCGTGCATTTGCAGCGGCGGCTGGGAGGGGGCCCACTGCGAGACCAGTGCGTCGGGCTCCCTGGGCACGGCCGCGCTGGGGCAGGGGGCAGAGGCAGCCCGGGATGGCCGTGCTGGGGCGGGGGGCAGAGGCAGCCCGGCAGGCCTTTCCTTTTAGTGAGAATTTCTGGAAGCAAGGCCCCAGCAGCTCCTGCCATGGGACAGGAGAGCCTGTGTGCACTCCTGTAGTGGTGCTCTGGCCAGCCCATGGGAGGGAGTGTCTGTGGAGATGCTTTGAGAATTAGCCCCTGGAATTAGCATGCTTGACATCCCAGCTTACAAAGAAAGGGGTCATCTTTTCTGCCCATCCTGAGTTGAACTTCCATGACTTGTCCCGGGCTCCTTATTCCTGGGAAAGGCTGACCCTGCTTAAGTCCCGGCTTGGCTGTGCTGGTTTTTGAACTGGGAGTGGAAAATGGGGTGAAGGTGGAGAGACGTGCCTCTTGCACGTTGTGGGGCGTTGAAGGGCCTGGGAGTGGCTTCAGCTGGGTGTCTGCTCTCACTGCAGACATTAACGACTGCAGCCAGAACCCCTGCCACAACGGAGGCTCCTGTCGCGACCTGGTCAATGACTTTTACTGCGACTGTAAAAACGGGTGGAAAGGCAAGACGTGCCATTCACGTAAGTGGGGGCCGGCGGGGACCTTGGCCTGTGTCTGGGGGTGCAGGGAGGGCGGCCTGGGCTCACACCGATCTCCTCGTCCAGGTGACAGCCAGTGTGACGAGGCCACGTGCAATAACGGTGGCACCTGCTATGACGAGGGGGACGCTTTCAAGTGCATGTGCCCTGGAGGCTGGGAAGGCACGACCTGCAACATAGGTACGTTCTGCCCCTGCGGCTGTGGTGCACGCAGGGCATCCAAGTCCCTGGGACCGCTCTCCGGGGCCTGTGTTTTGTCCCTCGCGAGGTCTCTGGAGCCTCAGGGAGCATGGTCTTGTTTGCTCTTGTCTCGCAGCCCGGAACAGCAGTTGCCTGCCCAGCCCCTGCCACAATGGGGGTACCTGCGTGGTCAATGGCGAGTCCTTCACGTGTGTCTGCAAGGAAGGCTGGGAAGGGCCCATCTGCACACAGAGTGAGTGTCCCCCCAACCCCGAGCTCTGCGAGAGCCCATCCTGACCCCCGGGGGCTGGCGATGGAAACCAGAAGCGGAGCTGTGTGATGGCTCTGTGCACATCACCTGGGCCTTGATGGGAGGCAGCCCTGCCCCGGGCATGAGAAAGTCACCCACTGCTGGAGTCCAACTCCAGCAGCCAGGGATTCGACCTGAAGAGGTGAACGGTGTCAGTGAATGAAACAGCCTCTCAGTTTTCTTTGGACTGCCTGTTTATTTCAAGTTTAAGATTCTCGTTTATACTTTTACAAAAACATTAGGCCAGAGGTTTGACATTTTCAGTTTCCCCTCTCCCAGATTTATTATCTCCATAAATCGTTGTTCTTCAGAGTTCCTGCTTCAGTGATTCTCTGGGAATCAGCCTTATCATCTATTATCTACCTCCTCTAATGTGTCCTATAGTTAACATGTGATTACATTGTAACTCATGCTACATTCCTCAGTTTATTACTTATCTTCCTAAATCCTGTTTGTCCCTAACATCCTAAGCTCACTATCTCTTAAAAAGGCTTCTAGCTATAGTGTCTCTAAAGATTCCTAACTTCTATAAGCTATAGTAAAATATGCTAACTTTACAACATTCCTTAAATCTTTAACTTCTAAGTGTTCTAATTATTTCTAAGCCCTACATTCAGTAAACTTCTTTGCCATAAACATTCTCCTCACAAATAGGCTTCAGATAGCAATCCCTCCCATGTCCTCAAGCTACGGCCTATGTGCTCATCCTGGAACACTCTTTTGTAACTCTTTGAACAAATGTCAATGATTAACTTTATGAATTATTTTCTGAGCACAGCTGCAGAAGGCTTTGTGCCTTCTCATACTCCTTTCAAGAACAATAAGCACCTTAATATTCCTTTTCAGTCAACTCAGCCAAGGAGAGGAAAAGACAAGTCAGAATTACAAGGCCTAACTCCTTAATCCCAGGTCTGTGCCTGCAGAATGAGGAGAGGGGGCTGGGGGCTGTGCCTCCATTTTGTCAGTAATGCCTAACACGGCTCCTGACATCTCCCCCTTTTCTATTTTTTAGAGCATAGGTATGAAACTCAGTAGATAGAGCAGAAACACTTTAGTTGAGTATTCTAAAAAGGCACAGGGCCATTACACAAATCAGAACTAACAGGCAAAAGCACATGGCCGCATTAATCATTATTGTAGAAAAGGATCCATGGGAAAGATACCCCTCCAGATTTTCAAAGAGGGAATTAGAAAGCCATTGAGAGGAAAAGTCAGACTCTGCCTGCTTCATATTCTGAATATCCTGATGTAACTTAGAAATATCAATACTAAAATATGAATGATTCCAGATGCCTAAAATATGATTCCTAATGCGTTCACAAGAGCACATGGACTCATTCACTTGTAGAGGGGTAATGCACATCCATTTAAATTCAGCATGGCACCTCAAAGACAATTTAATTTTTAAAATTGTAATTTCTTGCCCCATAAACAAAACTGCTTCTTCTAAAGCATTGACCTTATTTTCTATTTTCTTATCTATAATTTCCTGTATAGTAAGAGCTATGGAGACATTTTTGGACAGCTGATTGACAAACGAGGCCGTATGCACTTCTTTTGACAGGGCAACAGCAGAAACCGTAACTGATGCAATTATGGCAATCAAGGCAGTTATTCCCACAACCAGAGCTGCAATGAATCTCTTAGGTCGAGAAATTAAGCCATTAAGTTCATATAAAACTTTCAATGCATAATCGTCAAACGATTGTCCCTCTAATTTTACAGGGACCATCAAATACGGTGGTTGCTTTACAATCATCACAACCTTATAATTGTAATCATTCCCATCAACACAATTTGATATAAAACAATTCACACATATAACATTGTAAACAGTTTCTCCTTCAGAAACTTCCAAATCACTCTGATTTCTGGCCAACAAAAAGGCATAGGGAGAATGTACACAGGCCCGTACAATGCATCTTTGTTCATTTAAAGGTCTATGTAAAGTCACAGGTGCCATGGCAGCCAGTCCTTTCCATAACTCAGGCTGCATGGGACCCGTCCCATTGAAGCTCACTAAAGGAGGAACCCATCCATTAGCATGCCACCTAGTAATTACTAAAGCCATAGGGAGAAATGAATTATTCCATGTGGACCTATAAGGTTCTACATAAATCAAGCCCCATCGTTGATTAGAAAGATAGGGGCACCCCCATTCGGTCAGAAAATGTCCGGTGGCAGCAATGGGAATAGATAACTTTATGGCGTACATGCATTCTTTCCAATGAGGAAAGCCATAAATTCTGCTTATGCTTTCCCAAGCCTGTAGTCCTTGTTCATCAGAGTCCGAAGTGGGGACTGCACAACTCGGATAGTCCTTTAAATGAGGGGCTGCCTTTTTTAAGGCATCAAATAGTCTTTCTTGCACCCCCTGGCATCAGCAGCTGTAAAGACCAAAAGTCTCTCTTGCCATCACTTCTCAGAGAATCAGTAAGCATGCCTTTCAGGGAAGTGCTAACGCATCCATTCAAAACTGGAGCTGCTCCTTGTAGAGAGGAAGGTATGGACACGCCTGAAAAATCGAAGGGAGTGCTGACCACTGTTTTAACATTATTAGGATAGATGGAAGCCCGCCCAAAAGAGTTCAGTTCAGTTCAGTTGCTCAGTCATGTCCGACTCTTTGTGACCCCATGAATCGCAGCATGCCAGGCCTCCCTGTCCATCACCAACTCCTGGAGTTCACTGAGACTCACGTCCATCGAGTCAGTGATGCCATCCAGCCATCTCATCCTCTGTCGTCCCCTTCTCCTCCTGCCCCCAATCCCTCCCAGCATCAGAGTCTTTTCCAATGAGTCAACTCATCACATGAGGTGGCCAAAGTACTGGAGTTTCAGCTTTAGCATCATTCCTTCCAAAGAAATCTCAGGGCTGATCTCCTTCAGAATGGACTGGTTGGATCTCCTTGCAGTCCAAGGGACTCTCAAGAGTCTTCTCCAACACCACAGTTCAAAAGCATCAATTCTTCGGTGCTCAGCCTTCTTCACAGTCCAACTCGCACATCCATACATGACCACAGGAAAAACCATAGCCTTGACTAGACGGACCTTTGTTGGCAAAGTAATGTCTCTGCTTTTCAATATGCCATCTAGGTTGGTCATAACTTTTCTTCCAAGGAGTAAGCGTCTTTTAATTTCATGGCTGCAGTCACTATCTGTAGTGATTTTGGAGCCCCCAAAAATAATGTCTGCCACTGTTTCCCCATCTATTTCCCATGAAGTGATGGGACCAGATGCCATGATCTTTGTTTTCTGAATGTTGAGTTTTAAGCCTACTTTTTCACTCTCCTCTTTCACCTTCATCAAGAGGCTTTTTAGTTCCTCTTCACTTTCTGCCATAAGGTTGGTGTCATCTGCATATCTGAGGTTATTGATATTTCTCCCGGCAATCTTGATTCCAGTTTGTGCTTCTTCCAGCCCAGCATTTCTCATGATGTACTCTGCATATAACAAGCAGGGTGACAATATATAGCCTTGACATACTCTTGACATACTCATGACAGATTTGGAACCAGTCTGTTGTTCCATGTCCAGCTCTAACTGTTGCTTCCTGACCTGCATATAGGTTTCTCAAGAGGCAGGTCAGGTGGTCTGGTATTCCCATCTCTTTCAGAATTTTCCACAGTTTATTGTGATCCACACAGTCAAAGGCTTTGGCATAGTCAATAAAGCAGAAATAGATGTTTTTCTGGAACTCTCTTGCTTTTTCCATGATCCAGCGGATGTTGGCAATTTGGTCTCTGGTTCCTCTGCCTTTTCTAAAACCAGCTTGAACAACTGGAAGTCCATGGGTCACGTATTGCTGAAGCCTGGCTTGGAGAATTTTGAGCATGACTTTACTAGCGTGTGAGATGAGTGCAATTGTGCGGTAGTTTGAGCATTCTTTGGCATTACCTTTCTTTGGGATTGGAATGAAAACTGACCTTTTCCAGTCCTGTGGCCACTGCTGAGTTTTCCAAATTTGCTGGCATATTGAGTGCAGCACTTTCACAGCATCATCTCTCAGGATTTGGAATAGCTCAACTGGAATTCCATCACCTCCACTAGCTTTGTTCATAGTGATGCTTTCTAAGGCCCGCTTGACTTCACATTCCAGGATGTCTGGCTCTAGGTCAGCGATCACACCATCGTGATTATCTGGGTCATGAAGATCTTTTTTGTACAGTTCTTCTGTGTATTCTTGCCACCTCTTCTTAATGTCTTCTGCTTCTGTTAGGACCATGCCATTTCTGTCCTTTATCGAGCCTGTCTTTTCATGAAATGTTCCCTTGGTATCTCTAATTTTCTTGAAGAGATCTCTATTCTTTCCCATTCTGTTGTTTTCCTCTTTCTTTGCATTGATCTCTGAGGAAGGCTTTCTTATCTCTTCTTGCTATTCTTTGGAACTCTGCATTCATATGTTTATATCTTTCCTTTTCTCCTTTGCTTTTCGCTTCTCTTCTTTTCACAGCTATTTGTAAGGCCTCCCCAGACAGCCATTTTGCTTTTTTGCATTTCTTTTTCGTGGGGATGGTCTTGATCCCTGTCTCCTGTACAATGTCACAAACCTTAGTCCATAGTTCATCAGGCACTCTATCTATCAGATCTAATCCCTTAAATCTGTTTCTCACTTCCACTGTATAATCATAAGGGATTTGATTTAGGTCATACCTGAATGGTCTAGTGGTTTTCCCTACTTTCTTCAATTTAAGTGAATTTGGCAATAAGGAGTTCATGGTCTGAGCCACAGTCAGCTCCTGGTCTTGTTTTTGCTGACCGTATAGAGCTTCTCCATCTTTGGCTGCAAAGAATATAATCAGTCTGATTTTGGTGTTGACCATCTGGTGATGTCCATGTGTAGAGTCTTCTCTTGTGTTGTTGGAAGAGGGTGTTTGCTATGACCAGTACATTTTCTTGGCAAAACTTGGCAAAAAGAAGAGTATCATTAACAAAAACACGAATGGGCTCATTCATCCAATCAACAGGCTGGAAAGAAGATGGATTAGGCAAATAGGCCCAATGTACCTTTTCTTCACTGGAGGGCCTCGGCTGACAAGCCAACACAGCAAGCATAGCCACAAACATTATCGTAGGAGTAGCCTCATATCTCCCCCTTTCTATTAACTCTTCAGCCTACTGAGCGAGATGTTTTAGCTGGCTCCAAGTTGGTACCGTGCTGGAGGTGGTTGTTTAAGTACGATGACAGCGACGAGGTGGGGCAGAATAGGGTTGAGCTCGAGCAGCATGTCTCTCCTGAAGCGCCAGGTGCCTGAAGTGATGCACTAGCCGTGAAGCCTCAGGCGAAGGGTCACTGGCCCTTTGGCATTTCCTTGGCTCCCTCAGGTCTGGACCCGACGAGCTTCTGGTCTCCCCATCTTTCCTCGGTCCCGGAATCCAGGACCCCAGGGATTTTAGTAACCTCAGGGGTCCAAACAGGAGAAGTGGAATCCTGTGGAAACACACAAGCATACCCTCTCCCACAAGTTAGCAGTATATCTGGCCCTTTCCACTCTCCTGTAAGGACGTCTTTTCACTTAACCAGAGGCCTAGTCGTAGCCCCTTCAGGAGTCCAGTGTCTCATCATTGCAGTCTGCTCCTGTGTGTCCACATTTAAATGATTAATTACAAAGTATGATGTAAAACATGATGTGGAGAGGAATATTTAAATTCTCCCTGTCTCCATTTAGCTATCTGACTTTTTAAAGTCTGGTGCGCCCTTTCCACTATGGCTTGGCCTTGGGGATTATAAGGTATTCCTGTTGAATGTACTATGGATAATTGTTGACAAAATCTCTTAAAAGCAGCAGAAGTATAAACTGGGGCATTATCTGTTTTTATTTGTTCGGGGAGTCCTATTTGGGAAAAGCATTGAAACAGGTGCTGAATTATATCTCTTGTTGCTTCACCTGATCTACCAGAGGCTGTAATAACATGAGAAAAGTATCCAGGGTAACATGCACAAAGAACAGTTTTCCAAAGGCCGGGATATGAGTTACGTCCATTTGCCAGAGAGCATTAGGCCTAAGGCCTCGGGGATTTACTCCTAATGGTGGCGATGGATTAAATATTGGGCAATTTGGACATGACTATTTGTCTAGCTGTTTCCCTAGAGATATGAAATTCATACCTTAAACCAGCTGCATTTTGATGATGAATTTTGTGAGAATTTTTGGCCTTGTCAATCTTTTCATGTAAGTTTAAAGCAATTACTTTAGTTAATGCATCTGCCAAAGCATTTCCTTCATGCAAAGGGCCAGGTAAGCTGGAATGGGCTCTACTATGTCCCACAAAATATTTCTTATCTCTATGCTTAATCTCCTTCTGTAAATCAAATAACAAGTTTTATTTTCTGGAATATTAGCAGTCTCAATATGAGGAAATAACCCTACAATATATCGGGAGTCAGTCGGAAGATTGAAGGTGTGGTCTCTTAAATGTTGAAAAGCCCAAATAACCACCCTCAACTCAGCTCTCTGGGCCAATGTCTCTTCAGTTACCTGAACATGGGATTTTCCATCAATAATTATGACTGCTTTACCATTAGAGGAACCATCTATGATAACTAAAATTGCCCCTTCCAAAGGTTGAATAGAAAATTTCTTCAGAAAAATCACTGGATGTGCTTTCAAAAAATGCAGTAGGGGGCTTGAGGGCAAATGAAACAAAATTTGACCTCTGAAATCTTATCAGGGCAACTTGTCAATCATCACTGTTTTGTAAAAGAAATTGCAGTTGATCCTTATTGAATGAAATCACTATATTTGCTACTTCTTTTCCAAAAAGTTCCACACTTCTTTTTCTACCTTTTATAATTAATTGTGCCACCAAGCTGGGATAAGATAAAACTATTTTTCTTGGGGTCACTGGTAGATGGAGCCATTCCAATGGGCCTTCTTGCCACAAGCATCCTGTAGGTGTATGCTCTGTGGCGAGAATAATTAAACCCCATCCTCTGGTAATATTAATCCTAATCAACTGATCATTTAAAGCCTCATCCACTTTAATAAGAGCCCACTCTGCCTCACTAGTCAACTTTCTCTTAGAACTGGGATTAGGATCGCTTTTTAAGCAAACAAACAAAGGCTTTAAATCTGCAGTAGTCAGTTTTAAATGTGGCCATATCCAATTCATATCCCCTAATAATTTTTGGAAATCATTTAAAGTTAGTAAACAATCTCTCCGCAGCTGCAAAGGGGCATGACTCATGGTATGGGTATTTAATACCCTCCCTAAATAAGAAAAAGGAGGATTTACTTGTATCTTATCTGGAGCTATCTTTAAACCCCATCTTTCCAAGGCCTCAATCAATTCAGATAAAATTTGTTGTAACAAGGTTCTGTCCTTATGAGCTGCCAAAATATCATCCATATAATGTATCAAATATAGATCTTTATACTTTCCTCTAGCATTTTGCACAGCTTGGCCTACAAATTTCTGACACAAGATGAGCCTATTTTTCATTCCCTTTAGCTGAAGTGAGACTGAAAGCAAACCCTTTGCAATCCTGAACAGCCAGGGGGATGGTAATGAAAGAATTCTGTAGGTCTATAACTATCACATTATACTGGAAAGGCACAGCCACTGGGGAAGGGAGGCCCGGCTGGAGGGCCCCTATGTCTTCCATAGTTGCGTTTATAGCCCTCAAATCTTGTAACAATCTCCATTTTCCTGATTTTTTCTTAATAACAAAAATAGGAGTATTCCAAGGGCTATTAGAAGGCTCTGTATGGCTGGCTGTCAGTTGTTCCATAACTAAATCCTCAGCTGCCTATAGCTTTTCAGCTGTTAAGGGCCATTGTTCCACCTATACCGGATTATCAGATTTCCAGGTAATAGGGTCGGCAGCAAGAGCAAGAGCCTCTAGGGTAAATTTGAATATCCCAGACCTTCTCTATTCTTGTTAGGAACCGCCTCTAATGGAGAAACAATTTTCTGCTGATCTTTAACAAGCCCCTTATCAAGATTATACCTCATTTGCAGCATTTGATTAGTAACATTTTCATCTGGGCTATATAAAAGCATTCCCACCTGAGATAATATATCTCTCCCCCATAAAGAAAAAGGTAGTGAAGGAACCACATATGAACAAAAAGTGCCTTGTGCCCCCTTCTCATCTGACCATGTCAAAATTTGTGAGCTCTTAGCAACCGAGGGCACTGACCGTATTCCTACAAAGCTGGCACTGGTTAAGCATGTTGGCCAGGACGAGGGCCAGTCTTTTCCAGCAATGCAAGAGACGTCTGCTCCAGTATCTAACAACCCTGACATTTTATTTCCTTGAATTAAAAGATCTTGTAAAAGCCTAGAAGCTGTAATTTCCTGCACCCAAAAACCTAGATCGCTGGATCCAAATCCTCTGGGGCCCCTAGCTTGAGAAGTCCTATCTCATAATAAGGTAAAAGCAAAAGCTGTGCTATTCTTTGACCTTTATTAATTTGCATAGTTTTAGTAGGCGGCGAGATCAAAACTTTAATTTCCCCAGTATAATCAGAATCTACTACACCAGGCACCACCGAAATCCCTTAAAGGGAAAGCGAGCCACGCCCCAGCACAAGTCCTACAACGCCCTCAGGTAGGGGGCCAGCCACTCCCGTTGGAATCGGAGTAACCGGCACGTCAGGGGTTAATATTGTTTCGTTGGTGGAACTGAGGTCCAGTCCTGCGCTACCTGGGGTTGATTGGCACGGCTTGTTGTCCCTACTTGGCAGGACATTGCTGGCAAAAATGCCCCATTTGGCCACAAGAGAAACATTTTTTATTTGTAGAATCGTTTCCATTATGATTAATCTTTCTTTCTTTTTCCAAATACTCAAAGACTTGCTTTATTATAGTACACATGGGATGGAACTGACGGGAGGGGGTGGATGTTGTGTGCAACCACTGCCCTGATTAGCATTGGATGCCCATCCGATGGCCATGAATTTGCCAAAGGTGCCACTGCTCTGCATCGTGGTTTTTCCAATGCCGCCCATCAGCTCCCGACCCCGCATTCCCATCCTGAGACAGGAAAAGGTGCCGAAGAGCGCCCCTGCCGCTGTGCCCACGGTGCAACGCATCACGAAGCCCATCTTCACGCGGTCAAAGCAGCTTGGCTAGGACTGTCCATAGGGACCCACGGCCACCGGCATCTCGCTTGTGGGCTTTGATGGTGGCTTGCTTCCCGGCCCTGGTCTGACCAAGAACCATTCTCACAGCCCCCTGCCCACCCCTCCCAGGGCCTCTTCCTGTGTATGAGTGTCCCATGGTGACTGCAGCAGTGTGATATGGGCCTGGTTCCAACTGAGCAGGGGTCTTAAGCTCCTGCTGGCGTTAATGACAGCCTTATCATTTGGGTATCGTGGAAATCACGGGTGTTTTCACTTAGGGCTAAGAAGGCTTCGCTGTTAAGTTTTTAAATTTTTTTTTTTTTACTTTGCAGACACCAACGACTGCAGTCCTCATCCCTGGTAAGCATGGTGCCCTATTATGCAGGCACTTGTTGGCTGTGACAGGTGTGGGCCTCCTATATAAAATCCAGCTTCTGATTCAGGAGAGCTGGGGGTTGCTGCAGATTCCTTCTTTCCAACAAGCTCCCAGGCAGTGCCCATCACTCCAGTCCGTGGGCCACACTTCAGTCAGATGGTGTCCACGTTTAGAGCAGTGATGCTCAGACTTGGAGGGTTTAGTGCCTGGGACGCAACCGGAGCTCCTGCAACCAGGAACTGTGAATTGGACGCTCTGGGGGTGGGACCCAGGCACTGGTGCGTGTGGGCAGGGCTGAGAGCTGCCCATCATAACCGGTGTGGGGCCACCTTTGGCGGGGGAGTGGCAGACAGGGAGGTGGTAACCAAGTGGCCTTTGCTCTCGTAGTTACAACAGCGGCACGTGCGTGGATGGTGAGAACTGGTACCGCTGTGAATGCGCCCCTGGCTTCGCTGGGCCCGACTGCAGAATAAGTAAGGACCACCTCTGACTGCTGTCTCCCCACCCCTTAGTCTAAAAGTTCTCATCTCTAAAACAGTTATGGCCATGGTTCTGAGTAGCCTTGACAATTAGTCTCCTGCTTCCAGCTGGGAGTAAGATGCCCCTGGCTGGACTCTCCCTGGGGTGCACAGCCACCCTCACTCCTGGGGAGAGCTCGGCCACAGCAACTGATGGTTAATCTACTCTGAGGCTATAAGAAAAGTGTGCTTCTCCTGTGGTAGCATGAAGCGATGGGCAAGGATGCATAGCCTCAGACCTCAGCCACAGGAAGGGCTGAGGCTGTGGTTTCCAAGGCTTGATCAGGCCCCACTGAAATGATTCAGACAAAATGAGGTCAGGAAATCCAGTTTTTTAGGAAGTTTACAGTTTATTCTGAGCCTTTTCCCTACTTTTTTACATGCCCTTTCTTTTGCCAAAAAAAGTTATAGATCAGTTGTGCTTCTTTGTGTATGTTCTTATCCCTCAATAATTGTTTAAACTTTTAAACTGGTCCTCCTTGAGTCCCCAAGTCTGAATCTTTAAGAACTACTGGGTGGGGGAAAGAAAAGTGAAAGTGAAGTCACTCACTTGTGACCAACTCTTTGTGACCCCATGGACTGTAGCTCACCAGGCCCCTCCATCCATGGGATTCTCCAGGCAGGAATACTGGAGTGGGTTGCCATTGCCTTCTCCAGGGGGTCTTCCCAACTCAGGATCTTCCCAGGTCTTCCTGACTCAGGAATTGAACCCGGGTATCCTGCACTTCTGGCAGACTCTACCGACTGAGCCACCAGGGGCTCCACTGGGTGGGGGACTTTGTGTCTATTTCATGTTTCTGAATCAAGGATTGGCAGATGATGGTCTGGGGGCCGAATCTGACCCACTGCCTGTTTTTGTAAATACAGTTTTATTGACCCACAGCCACACTCTTGTTTATGTACTGTCAAGGGTTGCTTTCATGCTGCAAGAATTGAGCAGCTGTGACAAGAGACCACATGGCCCACAAAGCCTAAGATACTTGCTAGCTGACCCTTTTCAAGATCTTTGCTGGCCATTGTTCTCTAAATTACACTATCAGAGAAAAGGAGCATTTAATTAAAAATTGCTGTTTCCCCGAATGAGAAATTCTAAGCTGTTAGAAGTCAGGCTAGTGGTAACCCTTGGGTGGCAGTGACCGGAGACTTTGGCAGTACTGATGATCATTTCTTCATTTGGGTGCTGGTCACATGATGAAAATGCACTCAGCCTATACTTAGGCCTGCAGATCCTGTCTGTGTATTTTATCAGAAAAGCATTGGTGCCTCCCATTGGAGCCTAAATTTGACCATTTCTCCTAGACATCAACGAGTGCCAGTCTTCACCTTGTGCTTTCGGGGCGACCTGCGTGGATGAGATCAATGGTTACCGCTGTATCTGCCCCCCAGGGCACAGTGGTGCCAAATGCCAGGAAGGTATGTGGGCCAGGTCCCGCGCCGTGGGTCCCCTGGGCTGAGCAGGCATTGCAGCCACCTTTTTGACTGTTTGTGTGAGGACATCATGCTCAGGGAGAGAACACAGAGGGCACATCTGCTGGAGACCCTCAGGACCGGGAAACCTGAGGGTCCTTTGAAAGTAGAGTCACTTAGTTTTAGCCAGCTTTTGTCACCATTATGCTCTGTAACAACCCTCCCCATCCTCTGTGCCTACAGCAGGCAGTTGTGATGCTCATGGGCACACAGGGCAAGCAGAGTGCTGGATGCCTCACGCTGGGCACCCAGTTCTGTTCTGTGTGCCACCCCACCCTTTTTGGACCAGCACTACCCAGGGTGTGTCCTTTTCCTGGCACATGGCAGGCTCTCGAGGGGCCGAGCTCACTCCCAGGGGGAGACTCCGCTCACTCCTGTCCCTGGACGCTGCGCTGACCATAGCTGGTCGCGTGGCCAGGTGCAGGGCCCGCTGGGGGTGGCCAAGAATGCCTGCCCGCTGGGAGCAGCTGCGTTGTCACAGGGCAGAGGGCGACGGGCATCAGCATCTCCTGCTGGGCAGGGAGTGAAGAATCAGGAGGACGGTCCACAGAAAGGGCAGCTCCTGCCACTCACAGGTCTCTGCCTCAGTTTCAGGGAGGTCGTGCGTCACTATGGGGAGCGTGATACCCGACGGGGCCAAGTGGGACGCCGACTGCAACGCCTGCCAGTGCCTGGATGGGAGGGTGGCCTGCTCCAAGGTAGGCACAGCCTGGCCACCCTTGTCCTGGGGCCATGCGGGCCGCTGCCGGGTGCCTCCTGAGCTGCACTCCTTCTGTCTCTGCAGGTGTGGTGTGGCCCCCGCCCTTGCTCACTGCACAGAGGGCACAGCGAGTGCCCCAGCGGGCAGAGCTGCGTGCCCATCCTGGACACCCAGTGCTTTGTGCGCCCCTGCACTGGGGTGGGCGAGTGCCGGTCATCAAGCCTCCAGCCCGTGAAGACCAAGTGTGCGTCCGACCCCTACTACCAAGACAACTGTGCCAACATCACGTTCACCTTCAACAAGGAGATGATGTCGCCGGTATGGAACACTTCTGGCTGGCTCTGGAGGGTGGGGTGTGTCCACTTGCCCTAAAGCAGAGACATCATGAGCTCGGATCTCTTCCTTAGCCTGGATTCTTGTCCTTCACCAAAGCTCGGCTTGCACGCAGCCTCCCTTTCAAGTAAACAGCAGTCTTTTTTCATTCCTCTCCCTTACACACCTGTGGATTTTAAAATATCATTCTAGGGTCTCACCACGGAGCATATTTGCAGCGAACTGCGAAATTTGAATATTTTGAAGAATGTTTCTGCCGAATATTCGATTTACATAGCTTGCGAGCCTTCCCCTTCTGCAAACAATGAAATACACGTGGCCATTGTGAGTATGAGACCCATTCACACCGAGTCGTTTCACTGGAAGTAGCCCAGAAAGCTCACTTAGCTGGTATCCAGATGAACAGATACATGGAAGGAGAGCTTGACGTACATGTGTGTTAGGAGCTCAGTCGTATGCAACTCTTTGCAACCCCATGGACCATAGCGCACCAGGCTCCTCTGTCCATAGGATTTCCTAGGCAGTAATAGTGGAGTGGGTTGCCATTCCCTTCTCTAGGAGATCTTCGCAGCCCAGAAATTCCCAGCTGGGTCCTCCAGCACTGTAGACAGATTCTTTACCGTCTGAGCCGCCAGGGAATAGCATACATGTATGGTCAAATAATTTTGAGTAAAAGTGACTGGTGAGTGTCCCTGACCCCCTGGGTCTGATGCTTCCTTTTCCAGTCTGCTGAAGACATCCGGGATGATGGAAACCCTATCAAGGAGATCACCGACAAAATCATAAATCTTGTCAGTAAACGTGACGGGAACAGCTCGCTGATTGCTGCCGTTGCGGAAGTAAGAGTTCAGAGGCGTCCTCTGAAGAGCAGAACAGGTAGGTGGTGGGGTCGGGGTCCCTTTCTGTGGGGACCGTCCTGTCCAGCTCATCAATAAGACCAGCACAACCTACATCCAGGAAAACCCCCAGGCGGGAAGTTACCTGCCGGTTCCCTGTTCAAGGACCCCCATTTTTAACTAGCAAGAAGACAGAGGCTGGCTGACATGACTGGATCCCATGACTGTGGGCAGAGGTGGCCTGACTTGTCCCCTGCCTGCGGGCTGTCTCTGGCTGTCAGGCACCGCCCTGGCAGAGTGTTGCCGTACCCTGAGTATGTGTCTTCGTGGAGCCTGCTTGTGCTCTGGGGTTGGGAAACAGTCCATCCTAAGCACAGCTTTGATGAATGGCTCAGTGGCCCTGCAGGGCAGCCGGAGTCCCCCGGGGATCCCTGGAGCATCACTGTGCTATAGCTGGCAAGGGACCCCCGGGGGCGTTGGAGCCATGCATCCCAGGGCCCTCTTTCTGAAGATTCTGAGAACCACTCATCTCATGAGCTGTCTCAGTAGCCGGACTCCCCACCCCTGGCCCAGACGCCCCTCCCCACACGGAGGTGGGCACCCGTATGGGCTGCCGTTTGGCCCGGTCTCTCTGGGGAGGCCAGCAGGGTCTCTGAGGACGCCGGGAGGGACGGTACGGGTGGGGAAAGGGCTGGGGCTGCGGTGTGGTTCACCGGGCTCCCCGCTGCCGCCCTGCCGTGCAGATTTCCTGGTGCCGCTGCTGAGCTCGGTGCTGACCGTGGCCTGGGTCTGCTGCCTGGTGACCGCCTTCTACTGGTGCGTGCGCAAGCGCCGGAAGCCGGGCAGCCACGCGCGCGCCGCTTCTGAGGATAACACCACCAACAACGTGCGCGAGCAGCTGAACCAGATTAAGAACCCCATCGAGAAGCATGGGGCCAACACGGTCCCCGTCAAGGACTACGAGAGCAAGAACTCCAAAATGTCCAAAATAAGGACACACAACTCGGAGGTGGAGGAGGACGACATGGACAAGCACCAGCAGAAGGCGCGCTTCGCCAAGCAGGCCACGTACACGCTGGTCGACCGAGAGGAGAAGCCCGCCCATGGCACGCCGGCCAAACACCCCAACTGGACAAACAAACAGGACAACAGAGACCTGGAGAGCGCGCAGAGCCTGAACCGCATGGAGTACATTGTATAGCAGACGGGCGGGCGCTGTCCAGGGGCTCCCGGGGCTCCCGCTCCCGCAGCCGCCCTGTCTGTCGTGTTCCGGCCCCGCGCTGTCCTGGATGTAGAGTCGCGTGTTAATTTAAGTTCTGACAAGCTGGCTTACACTGGCAGTGGTAGTCTCCGTGGTTGGCTGGGTGGCACCGCACCGCGCAGCTATGCAAACACCGGGCCCCCCGCCCCCGCCTGCCTGCACCTCCGGATCAGGCTCCCAGGAGTACGCCCAGCTTCCATTTCTGCCAGATGTCCCGATGGTGATGCAGTCTTAGGATCATAGTTTTTATTTATATTTATTGACTCTTGAGTTGTTTTTGTATATTGGTTTTATGATGACGTCCAAGTAGTTCTGTATTTGAAAAGTGCCTTTGCAGCTCAGAACCACAGCAACTATCACAAATGAGTTTATTATTTATTTTTTTTTTATTGTATTTTGTTGTTGTTGGGGGAGGGGGGACTTTGATGTCAGCAGTTGCTGGTAAAATGAAGAATTTAAAGAGGAAAAATGTGTCAAAAGTAGAATTTTGTATAGTTATGTAAATAATTCTTTTTTTTATTAATCACTGTGTATATTTGATTTATTAACTTAATAATCAAGAGCCTTAAGACATCATTCCTTTTTATTTATATGTACGTGTTTAGAATTGAAGGTTTTTGATAGCGTTATAAGCGTATGGCTTTATTTTTTTGAACCTATTTTCTTATTATGTGTTGCCTATAAGCCAAAATTAAGGTGTTTGAAAATAGTTTAAGACAATAGGGTGGGCCTTTTGTGCCTGGAATACTGGTGGAATTTTTTTTTTTTTTTTTCCGTACGACGTCAGATATTTAAAACCCCGACTGAGAGGCAGTTTGAGAATTAGTCTAGAACAGGTTTTTGTTTTTTTTTTTTTAAGACTTGAAGAGAGACAGGCAGATGATCTGCTGCCTAGCAGTTTAAGGGAACAAGGTGAGCTATGACTAAACATAGCCAAAATGTTGAGTGGTTGAAGATCAATAAAAATATCAAATTAATTGTGTGAAGTTGGAAGCACACCAATCTTATTTTGTAAATTCTGATTTCTTTTCACCATTCGTTATGTAAGACTGATTTGATTTTTTTATCTACTGCATTTAGGGAGTATTCTAATAAGCTAGTTGAATACTTGAACCATAAAATGTCCAGTAAGATCACTGTTTAGATTTGCCATAGAGTCCATTGCCTGCCTTAAGTGAGGAAATCAAAACGCTATGATGAAGTTTAAGTTCAAAAAGGCTTATTCAAAACTGATTTTGTTAGTTCACCATTGAGACCATGAAGATCCTTTGTATTGTCCTCTTAGTGTTATACGAACATAAACATGCATCTTGGTGTTGTTCCTGGCAATACATTTTGAAAAGTCATATTTATTAAATTTTTTGTACGAAAACATGGACCAGTGTGGCCTCTTCTGAGCTTACGTAGTTTTGCCCAGCTGT
The DNA here is from genome assembly GCF_029378745.1 of Bos indicus. Classification (NCBI taxonomy): domain Eukaryota; kingdom Metazoa; phylum Chordata; class Mammalia; order Artiodactyla; family Bovidae; genus Bos; species Bos indicus. Next base: position 3,799,226 of record NC_091772.1, on the reverse strand, counting down.
GCCTCTGCCGCTGGCCTGGGTCTGTCTGGTGACCGGGATGAGAGAAGCAGGCTGTACTCCTCGGGGACCCAGAGCAAGAACGGCAAGCCTTTTCAGCCATCACCTTCATCTTAAGTTCTTGAAACCCCTCCCGGAGAGGCTGCTGTGAAGCTGGAGCTGTGAGAGCCCCATCTTCGGGGTCTTGATGCCCTTGTTATTCAACAGCGAGTGTGAATACTGCTTGAATAAACACCACTGGATTAATGGCCTGCAGTGTGGATGTGAATTGTTTTGAGCAACTTTGGGGCGATACCCACCTTAGAGGGTTTTAAATAGCTTGGAATCGGTGCTGAGGGATTAGGAGGGAGGCAGGATGCCTTCTCTTCCTCTCTGGCTACTTGGATGAATAGGACTGTCCTGGCGTCACTGCGGACCACACCCTCGAGGCTTCTGTGCATGCTCCTGCCTCCAGGCTGGCCTCCAGGAGGTGGTGATGCCAGGCTCTGGGGGTGAGGGCCCGTCTCACCGCTCATCACCTTGCTCCCAGGGGTGAGCCGCCACCGGCCTCCCTCTTGGTCAGCCCTGGGAGCCGGCACTGGGCTGTCCCGCCGGTGACGGGCAGGAGAGCTGTGGGCAACAGGCGTGCCAACGTGGTGTCGGGGGTGTGTGTGGGGGGGTCTTACTTCTGGCACCTTCTGCGTGGAGGCTGAGCCGCCAGTGACGGGCTCGTGGACAGCTTCCAGCAGCTTCAGGGAGCTGCCAGGAGTGCCCTCCTCTGTGCAGGAAGCCCCAGCTTGCCCTCCGCCCAGCGGCTGCTCTCCGGCTGTGCACCCCATCCAGTCTTCGTGGTGCACGTCCACCTGGAGCGCCAGGCTGAGCGCAGGAAAAGCCATGCGGATGTTGATCTTGCTTCATTCTTGGGACCCTTCTCTTTCTACCAGGTTAGGAGCTGTGTCCCAGCGGGTGTCGTGGTTAAGAACGGATGGCAGGCCCCTGTTCCTTGTGCATGGTCGGGGGCGGGGACGGAGTTCTGGCTCACCTGGGAGGTGCCACCAAGGACAAGCACCGAGACGAGCCTGGTCCCCGACGGCTCCCCGTCTGGGCGCGGCTCTCTGTGGAGTTGGGTGGTCCCCATGACGGCTCCCTGTCCGGGTGCGGCTCTTTGCAGGGTGGGGTCAGAGGGAGGAGCAGACCGACCAGCAGGACTAAATCTGAATTCCAATACTACCTTGCTCTGGTGGTTTGTAAACTTGGATTCTGCAGGACCCCCAAATTCCCTGGGTAGTTGCCAGATGCTTGTGTGCCAAGAAAAAAGTTTGATGACCTCTGCAGTTCTTTGTTCTAAGAGAGGAGTGATCTTGTTATTTCAAGGAGCCGTCTACACAGGTCACACTGGGTGGTGGAAAGGAGGAGACAGGCTCATCTGGACACAGTTCGAAGCCAGGACCTTGGTTGTTAAGGGCAGGTGTCAACCTTTCTTCAGATAGCAGGCATCCTGCACTGGAGTCCTGGTTGTCCTGGGGGCAGGGAACTGCAAGAGAAGAGCCCCAGAACCTCCCCCCCCCCCCACCCCCTGAAAGCTCTATGCCCTCTATAATCAGGCTCTGGAAGATGAAGAATTTTCCCATCAGAAACGTGATGAACTAGAATTCCAACATTAGTACATATATACCATGAAACTCCAGGAAAACAGCAGCTCAAAGCTGGTTGCTTTAGGATGGGAAACTCCTAGGATTCTAGACATATATATACAATGTAGACTTAGAACAGAAAAGGGAGTATAGCTTAACTAAAAGTCAAGTGAGACTGGGTGATGAACAGAGAAGCAGAACTTGCAAAGGGGTTTCTCTTAAATGCAGAATCCCAGGCCTGGCCCCTGACTTGCAAGCGGGGCCTGGGAACTTATAGTTTTCAACAAGCTGTCCCCTCCTACCCCCACCCTCCCCAGCTTAGGTATGGCAGACTTTGAAAACAGCTTCCAAAGTATTCAAGCTCTTCCGTTAATTACAAGGTTTTTCCTCCTTGTTAAACTGAATTAAGCAGTCTGGAAGCCAGTTTGTTGCTCAATTGCCACCTGACATCATTTTTAAGTAAATCAATTACACTACCCCTTGAGCAAGTTGTGGTGTAAGCGCTTCATTTTATTGGCTGATCTGAGGGGTCAGTGAGTCAAAGTTAACTTATTTGGTAATCTTTCTTAGGTAGCAAAGAGCCCAAGGAATCAGCCTGTGGGTTTGCCACATTTCCGAACAGCATACACCTGTCGACCCTAAAGTGAGCGAGTGTGTGGTGAACAACCAGTTGCTTTTAAAGAAAAAATACAAAACTTCCACTGGCCTGCAGAGGTTTGCAACTCAGGCTGAGCGAGGTTCCAGCACTTCCGCTTCCATGGAGGCTTGCTTTCTTGCCTCTGCTGGGAATGAGAAGCAGGAGTCAGAGGTTCCGGGGCTGGGAAGGCACACCAGCACTGGGTTATGGGAAGCCTCCTCCTGCTAATGTGTATTTATACTTTGTAAGCTCTGATTCATCTGAGCCTTGAAACAGAAATCTGCTTCCTGAGGTTCTGTTTTTAAATAGATAGTTTGCAAAAACAACAATTATTTTTCTTAACATTTTTTTTCCATCCCACAAGCAGCTAAACATCCCGACTCAGGCTATGTCAGGCTCCAACTATGCCAACAGACAGCTTGGCTATCAGAAGTAGAAGGGTGCCCCAGGGCAGTTCTGTGGGGTTCTGGCCCCAGAAGTCTTAAAAACAGAGTTCAGAAACCATTAGGGCCAATCATGTTGTGTCACTTTACATCCATGAGATATTCCTGGGTCTTAGAATAAAGAACTTCCCCTTGTGAACAACTAACTGCTTTCCAGTGGTGGTTAAGTGCAAGTGGGGGTGATGGTTGCAGGGCTCGGGTGCTGCCGCCTGGCACAGAAGGGCCTGCACACAGCGTGGCACCCTCTGAGATGGTGTCACGAGGGTGCGGCTCTCCCGCTTTGGACATAAATTCTACCTGTGTTACTTGCTCTTGCATGCCAGGCACAGGCTCCTGGCTTAGACTGTGTTCCTTTCAAGTCCTGGGCAGCTTTTACAAGTCTTAAATTATGTATCATTATGCACGGGTCCAGTATTAACCTGTGATAGGCAAGTTGGGGAAATTAACTCGGCGAGTAAAGGCTCTAAAGTCCAATAAGAACCTTGAATCGAGGCCTGCCCACTGACCTACCCGCCCCCCCCTCCCAACGCCTCCCTCGCCACTCTCCACATCAGGGCACCCAGGAGCTGAATTACCCAGAGGGCGAAAGCAGATGGCGGCACCAGCTTTTTGTTAAAGGGACCCTCTCCTGGCAGGGACCGCGGGGCTCCTCCTCCATCCCAAGGGAACACAAGCTGGCAGCTGGCTTCCTAATGACAGGTCCGCACCCAGAAGGGTTGGCCCCGGCTCTGTTTTCCACCTGAAGGGGGAAAAACTGCTTTACTTCAGCCTTTCTCAGAAAGTGCAGCTGAAAAGACTTAATGGGAGACTCACTGGATAGTAACGCAATCGGAGACCTTCCCAAGCAAAGGATCCGCCCTTCCTTTCCCAGGTGGGAAAACTGGGACCTAAAGAGGATCAGGGACCCATTCCAGGTCACACGGAGTAAGCAAGAATTAGGGCTAGAATCTGGGGCTGTCAGCTGGGTTGCTGTGTTTTCAGCGTCTTCTGGGGATTTGTCAGGTTTATCTCCAGAATCTGCCCTTGATGTGACTGTCAAAGATGCAAACTTGGGAAGTGAGCAAGGGACCAAAATGAAGGCACAGGATGCCACCACGAAGTCAGTGTGACCATCCGAGCTTGCCTCCTCCAGACTCTGCCTAGAAATTGACAGCTTTACGACCCCACGAACAATGCACATTCCCCAAAGCAAAGGCAGACATGGCCCTGCTCCTTTGGAGGCGATCCCTTGTTCTTGGCCAGCTTCGGATTTCCTTTTGAGTTTCTGCTTCACGGAATTAGAAAATGAATCGCAGGAAAAGAGGGTGAGAAAGGAAAGCAAGCGACAGCCGCCTACATCCTGCCCCTCCCTCTGCGTTGCACGCACAGGCGCACCTCACCGGGTTTTCAAGAGGGTCCTTTCGGCAGCAGCTGGGAGGGGCGGGCAGGGTCAGGTGACTGCCACTGCAGCAGGCCTGCTCTCACAGCCCCTCCACCATGCTTGCCTCCAGGGCAGGCTACAGAGCAAATAGCACCCGACTAGTTAAAGGACTAAACTCCCAGGCGGCTGAACGTGATGCCATCCGTGGCCAGGGCCAGCATAGACACATCCGGGGATTCCCGGAACCGCCCATGGGCCACTGGATTCCTCCACGTGTCCCCACCCGCCGAGGAGGGGCCGGAGCGGATCCCACGTCTTCAACCTGTTGCTCATGCTGGGGAGCCCAGAATTACACGCTTTATGCTAAAGTTTCCTATGCGCCAAGGCACCCTCGAGGACCCATTTAGGAAAACGCCGTCCTGGAGACAGAAATGTACACCCCCCCAAATTCAGGATGATGACAGTCAGATATCCTCGGGGGCTCTCTGGCTCCGCAGGACGGTTTCTGGAAGTGTTTTTGAAAGAATCCAAGGCACCAATCAGAAAGGAAGAGCACAAATGTGAAACAGCAACAGGTTTGCACAAAACTAAGGACGAAGTGGCCAAGACATAAAAGAAAAGGAGTGTGGGGGTGGGGCGCTGAGCGAGGCCTCCCACCTCGCTCAGCTGCGTCCATGGCTGGCATCTTTACCTTTGCGAACTGTGAGTTCTTGATCCAACATGGGTAAAAAGGCCTGAACAGAAGGTAAACTGACGCAGTTACTATGGAAAACAGTCTGGAGGTTCCTTCAACAACTGGAAATAGAGCTAACCATATGATCCAGCAATCCTACTCTTGAGCATATATCTGGAAAAGATGAAAACTTGAACTGACAAAGATACATGCACCTCAGCGTTCATAGAGGGGCTTCCCTGGTGGCACGGATGGTAAATAAAGAATCTGCCTGCAATGTGGGAGACCTGGGTTTGATCTCTGGGTGGGAAAGATCCCTTGGAAAAGGGCATGGCAACCCACTCCAGTATTCTTGCCTGGAGAATTCCATGCACAGAGGAGCCTGGCGGGCTACAGTCCATGGGGTCGCAGAGTCCCACATGACTGAGCCACTAACACTTTCACATTCAATGTTCATCGCAGCACTGTTCAGAACAACCAAGACAGATGTCCATCAACAGATGAATGGATGAAGCAGATGTGATATGGAATATTATTCAGCCACAAAAAGAATGAAATATTGCCATTTGCAGCAACATGGATGGATCTAGAGATTATCATACCAAAGTGAAGCCAGACAAAGATAAATATCATCAGATCAGATCAGATCAGTCTCTCAGTCGTGTCCAACTCTTTGCGAACCCATAAATCGCAGCACGCCAGGCCTCCCTGTCCATCACCAACTCCTGGAGTTCACTCAGACTCACGTCCATCAAGTCAGTGATGCCATCCAGCCATCTCATCCTCTGTCGTCCCCTTCTCCTCCTGCCCCCAATCCCTCCCAGCATCAGAGTCCTTTCCAACGAGTCAACTCCTCGCATGAGGTGGCCAAAGTACTGGAGTTTCAGTTTCAGCATCATTCCTTCCTAAGAAATCCCAGGGCTGATCTCCTTCAGAATGGACTGGTTGGATCTCCTTGCAGTCCAAGGGACTCTCAAAGAGTCTTCAATACCACACTTCAAAAGCATCAATTCTTCGGTGCTCAGCCTTCTTCACAGTCCAACTCTCACATCCATACATGACTACAGGAAAAATCATAGCTTTGACTAGATGGACCTTTGTTGGCAAAGTAATGTCTCTGCTTTTGAATATGCTATCTAGGTTGGTCATAACTTTCCTTCCAAGAAGTAAGCGTCTTTTAATTTCATGGCTGCAGTCACCATCTGTAGTGATTTTGGAGCCCAGAAAAATAAAGTCTGACACTGTTTCCACTGTTTCCCCATCTATTTCCCATGAAGTGGTGGGACCGGATGCCATGACCTTCGTTTTCTGAATGTTGAGCTTTAAGCCAACTTTTTCACTCTCCACTTTCACTTTCTTCAAGAGGCTTTTGAGTTCCTCTTCACTTTCTGCCATGAGGGTGGTGTCATCTGCATATCTGAGGTTATTGATATTTCTCCCGGCAATCTTGATTCCAGTTTGTGTTTCTTCCAGTCCAGTGTTTCTCATGATGTACTCTGCATAGAAGTTAAATAAGCAGGGTGACAATATACAGCCTTGACGAACTCCTTTTCCTATTCGGAACCAGTCTGTTGGTCCATGTCCAGTTCTAACTGTTGCTTCCTGACCTGCATATAGGTTTCTCAAGAGGCAGATCAAGTGGTCTGGTATTCCCATCTCTTTCAAAATTTTCCACAGTTGATTGTGATCCACACAGTCAAAGGCTTTGGCATAGTCAATGAAGCAGAAATAGATGTTTTTCTGGAACTCTCTTGCTTTTTCCATGATCCAGCGGATGTTGGCAATTTGATCTCTGGTTCCTCTGCCTTTTCTAAAACCATCTTGAACATCAGGAAGTTCATGGTTCTCGTATTGCTGAAGCCTGGCTTGGAGAATTTTGATCATTACTTTACTAGCATGTGAGATGAGTGCAATTGTGCGGTAGTTTGAGCATTCTTTGGCATTGCCTTTCTTTGGGATTGGAATGAAAGCTGACCTTGGCCAGTCCTGTGGCCACTGCTGAGTTTTCCAAATTTGCTGGCATATTCAAATAGGCACTTTCACAGCATCATCTTTCAGGATTTGGAATAGCTCAACTGGAATTCCATCACCTCCACTAGCTTTGTTCATAGTGGTGCTTTCTAAGGCCCACTTGACTTCACATTCCAGGATGTCTGGCTCTAGGTCAGTGATCACACCATCGTGATTATCTGGGTTGTGAAGATCTTTTTTGTACAGTTCTTCTGTGTATTCTTGCCATCTCTTCTTAATATCTTCTGTTTCTGTTAGGTCCATACTATTTCTGTCCTTTATCGAGCTCATCTTTGCATGAAATGTTCCTTTGGTATCTCCCATTTTCTTGAAGAGATCCCTAGTCTTTCCCATTCTGTTGTTTTCCTCTATTTCTTTGCATTGATCACTGAAGAAGGCTTTCTTATCTCTTCTTGCTATTCTTTGGAACTCTGCATTCAGATGCTTATATCTTTCCTTTTCTCCTTTGCTTTTCACTTCTCTTCTTTTCACAGCTACTTGTAAGGCCTCCCCAGACAACCTTTTTGCTTTTTTGCATTTCTTTTCTATGGGAATGGTCTTGATCCCTGTCTCCTGTACAATGTCACAAACCTTAGTCCATAGTTCATCAGGCACTCTATCTATCAGATCTAGGCCCTTAAATCTATTTCTCACTTCCACTGTATAATCATAAGGGATTTGATTTAGGTCATACGAGATCACTTATATGTGGAGTCTAAAAAACAATAATACAAATCAACTTATTTGCAAAACAGAAACAGACTCATAGCCAGAGGAAAAAAATCTTGTGTTTACCAAAGGCAAAAGGGGAGAGGGAGGGATAAATTGTTATAGAAGTATGGGATTAAAAGACACATACCACTATATATAGAATAAACAATAAGTGTTTACTGTATAGCAAAGGGAACTATATTCAGTATCTTGTAATTATCTGTAAAGCAAAGCATCTGAAGCTGTACACCTGAAACTAACACAATACTAAGTCAACTGTAGTTAAATTCAAACAGACAGGCCTCCACCGCGGCCTAGCTGGCCGCCTGTCACTTTCGCCTTCTCAGCTACCGAGCCCTGAGTAGTCAGGGCCTGCACTCCGGAGCCACACCTCCTTGATTTCCCTGCAGCACTTTCTTCCTTGAGTCCTGGCGCCAGTATCTTCTGTCTGGGCGGTGTTAGGCTCACACCATTGTGGCTCAACAGAAGTCACTGCGCTTTGGGGTTTAGACAGGCCTGGATTCTCAGTTCTGCCACTTACTAACTTGTGAAAGTTTCCAAAATGCTCTGTGCCTCAGTTTCCCCATCTGCAAAATGGTGATAAGAAATGTGTGTCACTTGGTCAGTATTCACAGAAAGGGAGGGCAGCAAGAAAGAACGCACCCTCTGTATTAGTCTAAGTCACGTGAGACCAGAGTCCATTAAAACATGAAGTCCAGCTAGATTTCAATGACTGTCTCCATTCTCACTTTTTAAAAAATCTTTTGGCCATACTGCACAATGCGTGGGATCTTAGTTCCCAGACCAGGGATGAAAACCCTTGCCCCCTGCCTTGGCAGTATGGCCTTCTTCTCACTTGGTGGCACTGGACCACCGAGGAAGCCCCCCCATTCTCTCCCTTGAACTGCACCTGTGTTAGAGAAGAGCCAAGGGCTGTTGGATCTGGTGGTGGACGGTCCCTAGAGACTCCTACCCCTGGTTATTTGACCAAACACTAATCCAGGTCCTACTGTGAAGGGATTTTTTTTTTTTTTTTTACATAATTAAAATTACCAAATCAGTTCACCTTAAAATGCAATGATTATCCAAGTGGAGATTTAAAAGCAGGGAGTTTTTTCTGGCTGGTTACAGAAGTCAGAGAGATTGAAAATAGGAAAGGGATTCAGCACAAGGGGTTTCTGCATTAGGTCCTGAGAAAAGCCAGAAGATGCTGAGCGCTGCCCCCGGCCAGCCACCAGCAGACCTTGTACCTGTGTCTCTGACTCGGAGAGTCATTCCTCCCATGGCAGAGCCGCCTGAGTACGCTTTGCTAGATGCCCCAGGCTCCGCCCAGGCAGGCTCCACCCTGCTCTGCAGGGTCACGGAGCAGAGGGCACTGCAAGAGGCTCACAGGAAAGCATGCGGAAGGAGAATATACACAGCAAAGCAAAGCTGCTGTTTCACAAGCCCCTGTCCACACCGGCATCATTTGGGGAAGGTCTTCCAGGCCCCTCCTGTGAGAACACATTCCCAGCTCTGGCCCTGTGTGTCCCATGGAGATTGGAGGTCGTCCTGATTGACCATCCCCCTCCTCCCTCTGACAGCAGGCACAGACGGATGGGTTGGTCTCAGTCCTCCCAGGCACCCACGGTGGGTTTGGGAACAAGCACTCCACATTCTTCTCACCAGCTGAGCCTGTGGAGGAACTGAAAGGGCCGTAGGAGCCACTGGGCCTAGAAAAATCCCCAGCCAATCCATCACCTGCTCCTCTGGAGAAGGATGTCTGTCCAACCAAAGATCCAGAGGCAGGTGGGGAGAGGCAGGCACGGCAAGTGAGAGCCGGGGCCATGTCCACCAGGGTGTGTGTCCACCAGGGTGTGTCCGTGAGCATGTCTGTGTGTACATGTCCACTAGTTTGCGTAGCAATGAGTATGTGTCCACAAATGTGTGTCCAGGATTGTGTCTGTGTGTCTGAGTGTGTCCATGAGTGTGACTGTGTGCATGTGTCCATGTGTGTCTATCAGTGTCTGTGTCCACCAGTGTATCGTGTGTCATGAGTGTGACTGTGTAGTGTGTATGTATGCCCATGTGTAATGTCTTTATGTGTGCATCCACTACTGTGTTCCTGTGTGTCCACTAGTGTGTGTGTGTCTGTGTGTTCATGATCATGTCTGTAGGTGTCCATGAATGTTTGTGTCTGTGTGTCCATGAATGTGTATGTGTATCTGTGTGTATGTCTGTGTTCATGAGTGTGTACGTCTGTGTTCATGACTGTGTATGCATATCCATGAATGTTTGTGTCTGTGTGTCCATGAATGTGTATGTGTATCTGTATGTCTGTGTTCATGAGTGTGTACGTCTGTGTTCATGACTGTGTATGCATATCCATGAATGTTTGTGTCTAAGTGTGTCCATGTGTCTGTGTGTCTGAATGTGTCAGTGTGTGTGTGCATCCACTACTGTGTGTCCATGAATGTGTCTGTATGTCTGTGTGAGTCCATGAGTGTGTGCGCATGTGTCTAAGGGCAGAGACAGGACTGGTAACAGAAGACCGGCGAGAGGGCGTGGGAGCCTGGGACCTTATTTATAAAAGCTCTTCTGCCCTGAAGCAAGTCAAACTCCCCGCTGAGGAGCTGCTTTTTCTTCCTCCCTTTTGAGCCTCGCTGCTCAGCTGACCTCTCCCCCACAGAGGTCACTGCTCTGCTCGCCCTGGGCACCCGCCTTCTGGGACTGGATCGCTGTGGAAGCCTGCAGAGCAAAGAATTCTTCAGCGCTGATTTCTGAGAGAAAAGCTGTAGTAAAGCTCATGAAGCAGCCTTTTTTTTTTTTTTTTTTAAAGAAATATATGCATGTTATGATCTTTGGGTAACTGTGGAAAAAAAAAAAAACAGAAAGCAAACATGAAAACTGCATAGCACCAGACTCCCCTCCCACAGCCTGCTTCACCTCCTAAAATAAATCAGGCTGGGGGATGAATGAGGTTTTACGAAATGTAAGTGAACTTAAAACACAAGGTCAGCATCTCTGTCCTAGGTAATCCTTCCGAGGATGAGAAATTCTCCTCTTTTTCCCACAGGGTTATTTCAGATGTGCTTTCTGAGCCAAATTATTTTAAAAGCGTTCTTTCTTCCACTGCCCTGCTAAGCGTGAACTTGAGATTCACACGCACTTTTGAGAGCTTATTAATGATATTAATGATAGTGGATCAAAGGCAAAGCCCAGACAATTACTTAGGTGCTTTAAAAACCCATCTTCTGTAGGAGGGTAACAATGTCTCAGTGCCTACAAAGAGGAAGCTGGGCTCTGATGTGTCGAGTGTAAAGCAGCAGAGCTAACTAACACAGGGGGACTTGCAGAAGAGAGAACGGGTCTCTCTGTGGGAGTAAAACGTACACCTACTGGTACCTTGTCACCTAAGCCTTTTCCAGTTTCCAGTAGAAACGTTTCGTTTTTGGAGTGTATCTGCTTCACAGCGTTGTGGTAGTTTCTGCTGCACAGCAAACTGCATCAGCTGCACGTACACACGCACCCCCTTTCTCTCGGGCGTCCCCACCCCACCCCACCCCCAGGTCGTCACAGAGCCCGAGCTCAGCTCCCTGTGCTGCACGCAGCTTCCCACAGCTGTCTGTCAGGCCCACTTCTGACCTGCACAAAGCCCTTCTCAAGGATACTCAGCTCTTCGTAGACCCTGCCTCTTCTAGCACCCAGTATTTAGACACACAAAAACTGCAACCCCTACTTTTAAACAACAGTTCTGAACTATGGCATCTCATGGGAATTTGAGGAGCTTTTAAAACTGCCAATGCCTAGGCCAAATCTCAAGGATTCTGATTTAACTAGAAGCTACTAATGACCCACAAGGTCCTTCCAATGTGTGACCAGTGTCCATACACTGAACCCATTTTTAACCAGACGAGTTTTAACGCATAGAGTGGTACGTTTACCTCGGGGTTCTATGGAGGCAGGCGTGGCACTTACTGTCAAATATTATTGGACAGATGAAGAAACCGAGGCCTGGGAGGTTATGTGACTTGTCTCCAAACCACAGGAACCAATTGGTGGCAAAGTACCAGGGTTGGCAGCAGCAGCAGACAGGGAAGAGTGGCTTTCCTGGGCTGGCACTTGGGGCCTGTGACTGAAACACCAAGAAATGGCTTGGGTGCAGTGGCTCTCAGCGTTTCATGCTGAGTCAGGTAGTATTATCCCAATCTGATTTGAAATGCTTCTAAAAAATTATGCATAGGATCCAAAGGGAAATATATTTGCAAGCAACCAGAGAGGCCTCGAAACCTGTCATAAGAGGCAGCGCAGAGGAGGCGGCGGCCCAGGACTTCACTCAGTGCTGTACTTCGGAAATGGAGAGGAATCCCCTTGGGAAATGTCAAGATTCTCTGGAAAGAAGTCAAGGTCACATACTTTAACCCCTCACTAGAGGAGTCTATCTCAGCTCACAAATGGGAGAAGTGGGAATACAGCTACATTGTAAAGACCACCCCTAGTCTTACATTTAATCACAACATCTGCACAGGGTGTTCCAGGCCTAAATTTTTAGGGCCAATGGTTCAAATGAGGAGCTCCTTTGATTATTTTAACAGTCTTCAAACCATCAGAACTGCTCCAAGGAGGAAAAAGTCTCCAACCAATAAAAGATGATTTTAAATTGTGTGTTCAGAAAAGGGCATTTTGAATGCATATTCCTTAGGATTAATTAATTTACTTGCTTTAAAGAAAAGTGATACACACTAAAACAATTTTATTTTTTATTCATGAAATAGGTTCATTTACTACTACACACTAATTTCATCCCCTAGGAATGCACAACCATTGAAACTATTTTAGTGTGTGTTAATCGCTCAGTTGTGTCCAACTCTTGCAACCCCATGGAAGGTAGCCCACCAGACTCCTCTGCCCATGGGATTCTCCAGGCAAGAATACCAGCGTGAGTAGCCATTCCCTTCTCCAGGGGCTCTTCCAGGCCCAGGGACTGAACCCAGGTCTCCTGCTTTGCAGGCAGACTCTTTACCACCTGAGCCACCAGGGAAACTATTTTAGTAGCTGAAACCAAACAAGAGAGTAAGGTCAGTGGGAGAAGACGCCTCGCCTGGTGACGAAGGCAGCGACTGGCTTTCTGCCTTGACTGGAGAACATCTACTCTGGGGCTCTGTCAAATCCACATCTTTAGGGGACTTCCCTGCTGGTCCAGTGGTTCAGACTCTGCCTTCTGATGTAGCACATGTGGGTTCGACCCCTGGTTGGGGAACTAAGATCCCACATGCTGTAGGGCAACTAAGCCTGAGTGCCACATCTAGGGAAGGCTGTGTGCCACAACCAGAAAAGCTTGTACCCCGCAATGAAGAGCCCGCATGCTGCCATGAAGTGAAGGCCCAGAGCAGCCACAATTAAAAAAAAAACCAACAAAAAGCCACACCCTTAGTTGCCTGGTCAGGTGCTCTGGGATCAAATGTATGGTTTTCCTCATTTTACTGATTTGTTTAATTAACAAGATTTTTAATAAGTAACTGTAATGGCAATCATGCTGCATAACACAACTTACATGATTAAATCCAACCCTGACCCTGAGTAGTTCTTGACAGTTAAAGGCAGTAACTTCATCCACTCAAGTCCCTTCAGTTCAGCTACACATTGACATGTATTTGTTCTGTGTCTTGTTAAGTAAACACAGAAACCAATTGAGAGGGAGTTCTGCAGATTTCTGAGGATCTAATTATACCATAAATTGTAATACCCGTGATCTATATGGTTAGACCTCTGCCCTGAGTGATTATCCGAATTAACTTCACTTTACAACGCTTAATTTATTTGGTACCGAAGAAGACTTTAAACTGTTTAACAGAAATCAGCTTAACTTTGTTTTCCTACTTGTTCCAACACGTTTCAATTGATTTGTATTTCAATAACAAGGTTTGAACTCTCCTGTCCTGACAAACCATGCATGGAGATTTCCTCATGAAAGAAAAGAAGAAATGAAAAGGATTTCTATATGCAAGCCATAGCACAGCATGCTGGAGAGTGGTGCTGGCTCTCAGGAAAGCCAAGGGAGGACCAGTCTCCAGATCTGTGTGTTAGACTGCAGTGGGGCCTGCCCAGAATGAATTCAAGGCCACGGGATGGCAGCACCGTGACCCCAGCACTCTCCAGTGATGGTTCCCTTCCATCCTGTGCACTGCCCTCTCCCAGCTCGGCCTGAAGTCAAAGGCCACCAACATGCACAATTCAGGTTAAAGTACAAATAAGACACTGAAAGCAAACAAACTGTGATCCCATTGATGTTTTCAAGATATATCTTGAGAAACATTTTTTAGAGAGAAGCTATGTTCTCCATAAATAAAACTACAGAGGGCTTTTGGGACTCGTGCTTTTTATTAAATGAAATACATTTTCCTACTTTCTTCATTTAAAATGAGTGAACAAAAGCTACAACATTTATTCCTCTCTGCCCAAATGTTTGCTCCTTTGCATTTCACAATTTACATGCACGGCTGGATGACAGGTAACCTCCAGAGGCAAAGAAAAGAAAAATGTGGAAGAAAAGTCACACTGACTGTTCTCAGACATTTATGGATATTAAAAAAACACAAAAAAACAATCTATTAAAAAGTCATTTGGAAGCACATGGAGGTGAATTAGAAGCCATGACATTGAGAAAGTTAGGGAGTTCAAAGTTATAACATTAATCAATAGTATCCATATTTCTTCCAAGCATCAGAGTTACAGGAACTTGAATATACATTTAATTTGGGTTATTAAGTGAGTGGCTGAAGAACTTATTCTTTTTAACCAAGAATACTGACAGAGTCTCAGATTTGTAGATGAATTACTAAGATTATCAAGAATATCAAAACACACCCACTTCCAGCAGTAGAGAACCAATTCTTCATTTCCCACCTAATAAGCAACAAAAAACCTGGCATCCATTTTCCCCTCTGAACTTCCAAATATCCAAAGAATCAAACAACCACTCAAGAAACAAGAGAACCAGGGGTGTTTCAGACATGTGGAAGGAAAATGCTTAAAGGCGAAATTCCTCAAACACATGCCCCTGTGCAGAAGCAGAAAGTTGGTCCCTTTGCTAATACTGTTAAAACCCATGTACATGAAGGCTGTGAGAAAGACCCTACTGATCTACAGCTGTGCAATGACACAGCTGTTAAACAACTTTTCTGTTTTTAAATTTCGGCTGCACTGGCTTTTCACTGCATTGCACAGGCTTTTCTCTAGCTGCGGCACACGGCCTTCTCTAGTTGCCCCTCATCATGTGGGATCTTAGTTCCCCGACCAGGGACTGAACCATGTGCTCTGCACTGGGAGATGGGAAGTCTGAAACTCAGTCATCATTATATCCACAAATACACCAAACTCTAAAGCCAAGAATTTTCTTGAAAGATAATCATTAAACATACAAGTACTGGCTTTAACCACCAGGCCCAGATTAACTAATGAAATAAAAACCTGATAAAAACTTTCTCTGGTGCCTCTAGTTCAAACAGCTCCCCCTAGTTCTGGGGCAGGCAGCAGCTATTGGGATGGCTCTTCCTTATTCCAGACTCTTCCAGGGAGCTCACTGTTTCTTGGCCTATCACCTGGGTTGTTATTTTGTGCCCTCTCTGCTTAAACTACTGCAACAACTGTTTCTGTTTAAGACTCAACAACACTTCAGTGACAAGCACACCCAGAAAATGGGTGACTCTGAGAGGGGGCTCAGGACAGACCATGTTCTATCACCTCCTCAGGAGGGTTCTGCCCTGGGCAGTCTGCACTTCCTGGAGGAGTGGACTCCACTCCACTGTGGTTGGTATTCTGCTGGGCTACCTCTTCTACTGTGGAGCCCAGTGAACGGAGGCACCTGGGGGAAGATTAAGAGCTAGGAGGGAAGAGGAAGAGACGTCAGTAGGCAGGGCTACGTTTCTGGTGGGGATGGTGAGGCTGGGGTTCCCAGGAAGGGAAGAAGTCTCCAGAAGAGTCTGGAGCATCAAAGAAGAAGGCCTGCATCCACAGCCAGGCATGGCAAGGAAGACTTAGCTTCACGACCCAAAATAGTGCCATGAAATTTGGCTGCCTCTTCATGAGTCCTGCCCTACAATCTAAGGAAAGGCGAGTGGGGGATGGACAGAATAAGCTGGGAGAAACCACTAATCTTAAGAATGAACTTACACTGTGTCCATTTCCATATTCTTTCATTTTGTTGGGCTTTTTCTGTTTTTTCTTTTTTTTTGCTAACTCCTACACTTTGGGGAATATCTTGATTTTCCGTGTTACCAGGGAGGAGGTATTACTTCAAAGGACCACCCAATGTTGAGCAGGAAAAAAAGACACATTTGATGGGTGGCCTTTGAATATAGTTTCCTTCCTTATTTCAGAATAAAACTTGGTTAAGAAAATCTACTGTAGTTGTCCATCCAAAATAAGTCATTGCTATGATTCACTACATGACATTTCAGCAAGCCCATTGGAGACAACAGTGGGTGATCCTGCAAATGGAAGTCTCCTGGTGTGAAATCTAAGCTGCCCTTAGATTTCCAAGGCAGCCTTCCAAGTGGGGAACTGCAAACTCTGCCCACTGAATTCCTCTTGGGCTTGGATCTGTTCTGAACTTCACCAGAGTCTTAAAGGTGGGGGCAGGGGCAAGGGGTAGGGACATGCCTGAACTACAAGAAAGAACAAGCCTCTCTGACGTCTCCCCCTAATGTCAGGCCAAACTATATGTAAATGTCCTGCAACTCTTAGCGCAGTCACAGCTCCCGGGGTGCTGTGGCCACCATGCTTAAGGACCTGGGAACAGTGCTTCACACCCTGAGCCAGGTGCTTCGTAAGTCTGAGGGGTCGTGACGGCTGCATGTCCACACATGGGCCCTGCTGATGCGCTGGGGGCCAGGACAGTCAGGCTGCAGGAAACCAATCCCAAGGGGTCTGCAATTAGCCCGGGGGTTGCCAAACTTGAGCAGGTTTCAGAATCACCCAGTTTCTCATTCTGTAGGTCTGGGTGGGGCCCAGGCTCTGCCTTTCTCACATACTTTCAGATATGACGCTGGGGCCGCAAGCAGATGGGGTGACCCGTAAGCCTGTTCACCACTGCTGCCCGACTCAGGCTGCAGGGCAGGAGGACTGGCCAGCAAAGACAGCATCACGGTCACTGTGCTTCATGCAAGGATGTGACGAGGCACACCACTGGTTTCTTCATGTGCTTCCTCTATGGATGCTGTCACTGCCGACAAAGCTAATGGCTCTTTAGCACTAAAGTAAATTTCTGATGTTAAAGTGTGAACCAGAAAGGAGCGGTGTTGTCAGAACAAGCTCCTGGAGGCTGCTGATTTGAAAGTTAAGCCCAATGCAGGTACATATCTTCTACTGAAAATGATCATTTGAATTCCTGTAAGTCTGGCTTCTAGGCACACTGCTCATTTGTCCCAGGTCTGGTCACGACATCCTCCACGACGGGGTTGCAATCCTCTTCTGTGAGCAAGTAGCTGCTTCCACCCTTTTCTTTTCTTGGTTGGGCTGCCCTGAGTCAGAGCTAAGCTTTCAGTGTTTGTGGCTGAGTTGTGCCTGCCCTGGCTTATTTTTCATAAGATGTCTGGAGGAGAGAGTTTTCCAAAACATGCAACTCTTCATTAGATGCAGTTTCTGCCAAATCTTGTTTCAAAAGTAACCCCGGATCTGACAGCTCTCAAGTTGGCAGGACCCTGGCAACTTTGCTTTTCCCACTATTATTTCCCTCGGGGCTAATCGATCACTTCTAAGAGAAACTCTCTTGTGGTGGTCGGCATCTCCCGCAGGGTTGCGCTTCCTGCATTTCTGCGGTGTTCTGGCCCCTCGAGGACTCTGCTTTGGACCAGGGAATGCTGACTCACAGCCACAGACAAGGCTCCTGCTTAGAAGCCCGGTCTGCAACCGCACCCTGGGATGAGGTTTCTGCTGCTCCTGGCCAGGCCTGATGACCTTTCTCCAGCTTCAGAGCAGGAAGCCCCTGGTGGGTCTCAGATGCCTTCCTGTCATCCTCCGCCTGTCCCATGGCCGGGGGGCTGGATGAGGCTGGCAGCCCCCGCCTCCTCCATGCTCCCTCTGCAGCCACCGAGTGACTGGATGCTCCCACACTGGTCCTGTTGCTCCGAGATCCACTCATGGTGCTGCTTTTAGTCTCAGTTCTGTTCACACTAAAACAAACAAAGAATTTTTTGATTTGTAAACCTGTGATGGCCAGGTTTCCCTTGGAATCCCCATGTCATATTTCTTACACTTGAAGCAGGAGGCATGTGTTAACCTCCCTTCTCCTCACCCCCTGGCCAATCTCACAAAAAATCCCAAGTGTCTATTGATATGCAGACTGGATCAAGCAAGAGCTTTCACAGTTTCCAACACACTGGGACACACTTTACTTATTGATCACTGGTTAACAATGGCATTATAATGGAGTTCATATTTTAACTAAGGCAGGGAGGCATTCATTTCAGATGTTAAATATCAACATTACCTATATTTGATATATTGATTTTTTCCCCAGAAGCAAATACACAGAGCAGAGTCTGTGTGTGTGTGTGTGTACACACAAGCATGTTCTTCTACGCACACAAACTTTTCTATAACACACAGAAACTTTCTAAACTTTCCCTTGTCTATAACATATATACAACAGACAATGCAGATTGTACTGTGTGACATTCACTTGGAGGGGCAGGATAGAAGCTGGCCAGGGAGATTTTACAGACCAGAGATTTTGGCATATATTTGTAGACTTGTGAATGGAAAGACGTTTCTTGAACCACCAAACTCAAAATACTGAGGCTGAAATATTTCTTTAGGTTAAGCTTTCATCTGGAAACCAATACATGTATTCATATTCTTACTACAGCTATCATTCTCCCAAAGATTATCATAATGACATGAGGGTCAGAAGAGGCCCCTGAGGAAAGCAGTGTATGTTTCCCGATTTGTCTGGGGTTGCTTGGAAAGTTGTATGAAACACCATCAACAGGTGCTTTTCATCTTCAAAGTGTTTGTCACTAATTACTCCTTGCAACATACCTGTGAAGCCAGGCCTTGTTTCCCACTGTCCAGAAAGCAAGAGAAAAAGTCTGGAAGGTAGAAAAAGTCCCAGCTCTGTGACTTTGGACAGGATCAGTGCCAGAGAGGCTTCTGTGATTAGGGTCCATGCACTCTTGCTGAATTCTAGCCCTCGTGTTGTGTCCCCATCTATACAGACAGTTTGGAGAGAACAAGATGAAACCCACAGGACCTACATTTCTCGCAGAACGTTTCTCCTGGGCTCTGCCCCGGGAGGAAGTAGTTGTTCCACACACCCAGTACGATCCCCTGATGCTCTGTGGAGAGCTCTTCCTGGCTGCTGCAAAAGACAACAAAAGTCAACCAGTAATCTGTTAACTGCACAGGAGGAAAACATTTCCATTCCAAATGCCCCAGTGAACAGATTTAGTTTGGTGAGGACAGGTTGAAACTACATAGTGTTAGGTTATTTTAATTTTTTTCAGTCTAGAATGTCCTATGACAAACCTAGACAGTGTATTAAAAAAAGACATCACTTTGCCGAAAAAGGTCCGTATAGTCAAAGCTATGGTTATTCTAGTAGTCATGTATGGATCTGAGAGTTGGATTATAAAGAAGGCTGAGCATTGAAGAAGTGATGCTTTCAAACTGTGAAGCTGGAGAAGACTCTTATGAGTCTCTTGGACTACAAGGAGATCAAACTAGTCAGTCTGAATATTCATTAGAAGGATGGATTCTGAAGCTGAAGCTCCAATGCTTTGGCCACCTGACGTGAAGAGCCAACTCATTAGAAAAGACCCTGATGCTGGGAAAGATGGAAGGCAGAAGGAGAAGGGAACGACAGAGGATGAGGTGTTTAGATAGCATCACTGACGCAATGGGCATGAGTTTGAGCAAGAGATGGTGAAGGACAGGGATACCTGTCATGCTGCAGTGCATGGGGTCACAGAGGCGGACCCAACTGTCGACTGAACACCACCACTTCTCTTGGATTCCCAGTACACGTTTCATTCGTGAATGTGTGCCACAAACATGCAAGATGGTGACTCCAAGCCATCCGGGAACTCTCGGCCAGAACCAAGAGCTCTGAGGCCCCGGATGTGACGATGCCCGAGCCAGGTGACCACGTGGCTGTGGGCCTGGCCTTCCAGAGAGAACTGGGGGCACAGTGTCTGTACCCTGATGAACTTCAGAATTCTTACATCTTCTCTATCTATAAAAATAGAGTATGGCCTTTACAAAACATGTCAGGAGTTCAGCCTTTCAATACTGGTACTTTGAAAACCAGAGTTTGAGATTCCTAGTTACTAAAACACTCCCGAGTTATTTCCCCCTTAAACTAACAGCACTAACATGGTTTTAGATAATTCTTAGGTTATCTATCTATCCTTAAACATGGAAGCTTCATAAAGAAGTAGCTATAAAAAGTATAAATCTCCCAACCATCATCAATATTGACCAATTTCTTTCTTTTGGAAAGTTGTTTCCTTTTGGTTAGCACCTAGATAATTCAGACAAGGTGTTAAATTCTTTCAATTTCTAGTATGTTTCTCAGTACCCTTCTCCATGAAATTTCATAGTAAAATGTTGCTGCCACAAGGAATGGTATTGGTAAGGTACCAGCAGACCTACACTGGAAGTAAGACTGACACGCCAGAGAGCCTAGTAGGCTGCAGCCATTGGAATAATGCCTGCATGTCCCACAGAGCGATGCTATGAACTTCGTCCAATCACTGCCCTGCACCACTGAGCACCAACCTTTTGCTCTCATGAACTCTCCTGAGGTTTAGACCTGGACCAATTGTCACTCAGGGTCTAGTTATAACCCAAGTCAGTTTTAAGAGTTAGTGAACAGAATAGAATTGGTTTTATTGGATTATACTGCATTTTGGGGCTTCCCTTATGGCTCAGCTGGTAAAGAATCCAACTGCAATGTGGGACACTTGGGTTTGATCCCTGGGTTAGAAAGATCCCTTGGAGAAGGGAAAGGCTACCCACTCCAGTATTCTGGCCTGGAGAATTCCACAGACTGTATAGTCCATGGGGTCACAAAGAGTCAGACTTACAACTCAGAGACTTTCACTTACACTGCATTTTAATGCTAGTCCCTTTTCTTTCCCTTAAGACTTCCTGTTGTTCAGTCGCTAAGTCCTGTTCCATTCTTTGCAACCCCAAGGACTGCAGTATGCCAGGCTTCCTTGTCCTTCACTATCTCCTGGAGTTTGCTCAAACTCACATCCACTGAGTCAGTGATGCCACCCAACCTTCTCATCCTCTGTGGTCCCCTTCTCCTCCTGCCTTCAATCTTTCCCAGGATCAGGATCTTCTCAATGAGTTCTTCGTATCAGGTGACCACAGCACTGGAGCTTCAGCTTCAGCATCAGTCCTTCCAATGAATATTCAGGATTGATTTCCTTTAGGACTGACTGGTTGATATCCTTGCTGTCCAAGGGGCTCTCAAGAGTCTTCTCCAGCACAATTCAAAGGCATCAATTCTTTGGCACTCAGCCTTCTTTATGGTCCAACCCTCACATTCGTACAAGAATATCAAAAAAAATCATAGTTTTGACTATACGGACCTTATGGGCAGAGTGATGTCTCTGCTTTTTAATACACTGTCTAGGTTTGTTGACCCAAAAGTGTTAGTTTAAAAGTTAAATGACAGAGAGAGAGAGAGGAAGAGAGGGAGAGAGAGAGATTGAGATTTATGTGTGAAACGCTTCTAAACATGCCCTGTAAGTACAGTAGATTTTCCCCTTACAACCACACCCTGTAAAGTGCTGTATTTTCAGAGCTGCACAATTAACATAAGGAGCATGAGTCAGGCTTTGAACAACTCTGTGGGAACCAGAAAGCCTTTTGCTATTAGGAATGATGTAAATTCCCCAAGGCTGGAAGAAGTCCACAATGGAGGGAGACAGGGTCATAAATAACAACAACGGATACTGCACAGACCACAAAACATAAGGCCGTGATACAGACACTCTTCACATCTCACACTGGATTTAACCGCTGCCTCTATTTATTTATTTTTTAAGCTTAAAGAGCACTCTGCATTTCCTATGGGAACTTCAAAAACACCTCTAAAAAACAGGACAACGGACTCTCATCCCGAATTCTTCTGACAACAATGGAGGAAAATGTCCTTGGAAGAGAAAAACAACAGCAGCAGCAAGAGTGACAGAAGGAAATGTCCGGCTCAAAAAGTGCAAAGCCTGTGACTTCATATTTTCAAAAAAAGAAAGAAAGAAAAATAAATAAAAAGAAGAAAGAAAAAGGCAAGGCAGGGTCTCCTGCTTACAAATTAAAACCACATTTGGCAGTTTGTCAATTTGTCGAAGGAGGCATATTTACATTTGTATGAGGACTGGGTGGGCAGGGGAAAAAAGAGGTTAGACTCCTTCAGCCCTTGAACTGTCAGAGCTCATTAGAAATCTCTCATTCTCACATCTCCAGGGTTATTCACACCCCTTTGTCACCACACTGCAGCCTCCGGTGCCCTGAACACGTACTCTAGAGGAAGCAGCTCTCACCTGGGAACAGGATATCCCATGGGACTCATCCTGATTACTAATGGTGTCTCACATCTGGCATCAAAATGCAACTGTAGCTTATCCAGAGGCAAGACTCTTAAGGCTGTGAAGGTGGCAAGTGCCTCCGGGGCTTACCCAGGTGACCCTGCTTCTTTCCAGATTCTATGTGACTAACGACCCTGACACTATCTGCAAAGAAGACAGACAAACACAACATACTCCAAAAGGCTACTGGTAGGCTGTCCCTGGTGGCTCAGAATCTATCTGCAATACAGGAGACCTGGGTTCAGTCCTTGGGTTGGGAAGATCACCTGGAGGAAGGCATGATAACCCACTCCAGTGTTCTTGCTTGGAGAATCCCCTGGACAGAGGAGCCTGGAGGGTTTCAGTCCATGGGGTCAAAAAGAGTCAGACACGACTGAGTGACCAAGCACAGCACAGCACAGGCTATCCAAAGCCCAGAGAGAGCACCCCATGGGGACTCAGGATTTAAGAAACAGGTAAACCAAGAGGATTGCTTTGGGCCCTCATCAATCACCATGATCCCTCACCACTTGGATGCTAGCTTGGAGTCCAGCTAAGGAATACAATGCTGCAACTATGGCCAGCCCCCTCTCTCAATTATTTATCTTTGGTAGTACGTTGAGGATTGTGGTTTTAAAAATTTCCACCCGTGAAAGTGAAAGTGTAAGCCACTCAGTCATGTCTGATTCTTTGTGACCCATGACCTGTAGCCCACCAGGCTCATCTGTCCATGGAATTTGGGTTGGCTTGTAAAGCTGTCCACATACAGTTTCAGGAAAAAAAACAAACAGCAGTAGGGCAAGGCTACTGGACCCAGAAGTCTAATTAGGGAGACACCCTCCTCAGCAGCTTGAGCAGCTCATGTGGGTGCCCAGAACAAGTAGTCAGGCCTGCCTCCATCCCTGGGGATGCTCTGGAGACCAGAGAGTGTATGCATATGAAGTTGAGGACAGCCAAAGCCACGTGCTCCACCACGGGTTCAATGCGAAGGCTGAGCAGGTGAATCTGAGTATGGTGGGGTAGGCATTACCTCCAGTGCTGTCCAGTCCAACCTGGGAGACATATTTTAAATTCTTAAATACAAAAGATGACAAAGAAAGTAGCCACCAGAATGAGGCTGTGTTGCAATGTACTGGGTTGGCCCAAAAGTTCATTCAGGGAAATGAAAAAAATTCAGGTTTTCCCTGAATGAACTTTTGGGCCAACCCAATAGTTAGAAACACTGGTGGATGTTCAAATTACAGAGCAAGTTTAAATCGTGGACAAATCAAGGATTTACTTACTTGAGTACAACTACTTTTGAATAGGATACTGTTGGATTAATGAGGGATGGGGAGTGAAGCTGGCCTAAAAAGACATTAAAAATACTCACTCTTAATTTACATCCTCCTCCAGGAGGGCACACAGCACAACTGGGCCTCCCAAAGGCTCTCAGAGGCTTCAAAAAAAAAAAGATTCCTGAGACCCATCCCTGGAAGTTCTGACTCACAAGATCTGGGGTGGGGCTACGAGAGCTATATTTAGGTTCCCAGGTGACTCAAGGACTGCTGATAACACATGGAAATACGATCCTCAGAGCAGAGTGACAGGTACACAGTGTAGAGTTGCTCACTGCGGCAGCATCTGGTAGAGGGTGGCCCAGGTGTATCAGGCCTCAAAATAACCTGAGGAGCTTGTTCAAAAACATGCAGGAGTCTACCCCAGAATCTACTGCATTTTGGGTCTCCAAAGTGGGGTGGGGTGAGGGCATGTGAATTTTAGGTAAGTTTCGCAGTGATCCTGATGCCCAGCAGAGTTACTAAACTCTTGTCCTACAAGGGTGTGAAACTGAAAACTGAGCAGAGTCATCCAGTCGGCACCACTGGACTCAGGGCCAGCCGCTGCAGGAGGTCCTTGAGGACCTAGACCTGGAAAGTACATGGACCCACAGAACATGCTCTTCCTCTCATGGGGTCCCCATTCCAGCGGGGAGGACAGCAAGCAGACAGACAGTGTCAGGCGCTGACGGTGTCACGAGGAGAAACATACCTCGAAGGGGTCGCTGGGTGGTCAGGGAAGACTGTGGTAGGTACGAAGGACAGCTTTTCCCAGAGATCTGTGTGGAGGGTGGGCCACTTATGAAGAAGAAGGGCAGGGATCAGGGAACAGGGGTGAGGTGCACACATATTGTGTGTAGGTGTGTATGTGTTGATGATGACGGTAAGGCCACTAGAAGATCCCAAGAAAAGTGACTTGGTATTTTGAAAGGATCACCTTGGGTATAATGGAGGGACAAGGGTGGAGGCAGGGAGGCCAGTGATGAGGCTACTGTAATGGTCCATCTGAGGATGACAGGTCTTAGAGGAGGCAGGTGGTGGTGAGAAGTAGTTTGATCGGAAATCAAGGAGACCCAACAGAATGAGCTGATGGACTATATACAAAAAGTGAGAAGAAGAAAAAAAGTTGAGGATAACTCCACGATCTGTGGATGAAGGAAGTTACCCTTTAACCATACAAGAAGTACTGGTTTAAACAGCTGGATGAGGGAAGTTACCCTTTACTAATATAGGAAGTACTGGGGGTGGGGCAGGCTTGGGGAAATGAAACCAAGAAGCCCGTTTTAGGTATGTAGGCTTTAAGAGCTGTCCTGGATGTCTAAATGGAGATGCTGAGCAGGTGGTTAAGCTACAGCTTCCAGAGAGTTCTGTCTGCAGACACCAAGCTGGGAAGTCCACAGAGGTGGTAGGCACTTAAAGGCTTTGTGTGGATGAGCTGCAGGGGGAGTGCCCTTGGGTGAGAAAACAGAGGTTGAGAAGACATGGAGGATTCAGAAAGGAGACTAGGAAGGAATTTTCAGTAAGGAGAGGGAAGAGGCAAGGTAACCTGGTGTCCCTGGAGGCAACAGGAGAAAGGGCTTCATCAACAGTGAAAACCACGTCTAAGCCTGCTGAACATTTAGGACTGAAAAGTCATTAGTAGAGGGTGATTTGACAAAAGTTATTTTTGGTGAAGTGCTGGGACCTAAGTGTACCTGGAAGGGGTTCAAGAGTGAAGCGGAGGCACAGTGGAGACAAGGACTCTCAAGTAGAAATACAAGCTGAGCTGTGCAGGTAACTAAATCTCCCAGAGACCCATGAAAAACAGGAAATCGATGACACCAGTTTTCAATAACACACTGTTGTTGTCACTGAGTCATGTTTGACTCTTTTGTCATCCTGCGGACTGTAGCCTGCCAGGCTCCTCTGGTACATGGGATTCTCCAGGCAAGAATACTGCAGTTGATTGCCATTTCCTTCTCCAAGGGATCTTCCCAACCCAGGGATTGAACCCATGTCTCCAGCATTGGCAGGTGGGTTCTGTACCCTTGAGCCACCAAGGAATCCATATGTTATCTTCATAACAAGTGATCAATATACGATTACTGACAGAGTTTACCTTTGTGGACTGCTTATGAAATCTGGGGTGTATTAGACACTTCCAGTACTTTCTCACTCTCTTAACAGCCAGATGTGGCTGGTGGCCACAGCACTGGCCAGCACAGGTGTGGATGACACCTTTGAGGAGTTCTGCAGTATAGGGGAAGCAGAGACACAGGGTGGTAGCTGTGGGCCAGGTGGGTAATGGAGTTAGGGATGACTCTGGAGCAGGCATATCTGGCCAGAAGTGACCACCCACTACGTGCGAACCTGAAACTGAGTGCCAGGCACTGCTTCTGTGTATTCACCAATGCCACCTTCAAAAGCGTTTGGGGAGACGAGGAGTTTTGTCACTATCACGTCCCACTGGCGGACGAGCAGCATGGCCAAGCGCTGCTCACCTGAGACTGTGGCTTGTGCTGGGAATGTCATGCTGCAGGCCCCCAGGATATCAGTGCCAGCCGAGGTACACAGAGCCTGAAGGCCATGAGGTCAGGCACTGTGTGGGCACGAGTGTCACAGCCCACACCAGCCACACCGCCCACCTGCTGCCTGGAGCACAGGCCCCCCTCTCAGCCCCAGCTAGATGGTATGACAGAGCCGCCAAATGCTTGTGTCCAGGACTGTAAAACATCCTGCTAGGTATGAAGGCAATAATGGGAGAAGGGGAAGAAAAGACCCTCAGTGTTGTTAAGAACTTTTCTCACAGTAACACTTAATGTAGCAGTATGGTACTCGCAGTCTTTATCTTCTCAGACTTGGATCCATTTTCTCATGGTTTTATATACGAGTTTCTTCGGATTCTATTTTATTTACCCCCAAATGAAAATAATTAATAACTCAACCAGGATATTTTAGAAGTAGGTAATTCATGGACTAGTAGAACATGCAGCCTAAGTTACAGTTGTAACGTGGCTGTCTCTGAATTCCTCATAATCACATCTGCTGAGAATGGAACACCCAGAACCGATCAGACGGGCTCCATGCTCCCGGGATGCGGGGTGGAGCACAGAGGCGAAGGGGACAGAGACCAAGGAACGGACCCCTTGATGGCTGGTCCCAGAGCCGGTTCCTGAAGCCCCTTAGAGTTGGTTCACGATTGTGTAGGGAATTTAACCGCAGCGAGGTATATGAAGCACACTTTGGAAACTGGAAAGGACTGAACATGTTTTCTTGACGTTGTTGTGAAAGAAAATCTGATGCCTGCACAGACCACATGGGTTTATAAGAAGGTGAAGGATGCTTTCTATCTGTAGGAAGCTTATGTGATTAAAGTCCTTTTCCCACCCCTCACTGGGGCCTCACTGAGATTGACAGACAGGTTGTGTCCCTATTTGATGGCACGAGGCCCAAGCGGCTAATTGTCTCGAGCCACACATCTAGCTGGGCCAGGACTGAGGAAGAAGGCCTGGTCCCCTACAGCACCCTCCCCATGTGCCCGGGGTCATCTGCTGTCTTGGTCACTATGTCACTGTGGCGTCCAGACAGGCCCTTTGTCTTCTCTGAGCATTAGTTTCCTCATCTACTTTTTTTTTTAAGTGGGGGGATAATGATAGTTACACAGTGGGCACTCACCATCTCCTGGAAATGGATTTCTCTCTTAGGGAATCATGTCCCCAAGGTCCTTCTAATGTCCAGGCATTTCAGGAGGTCTCGTGTCCAAGCCTGACTCCAGAGGTGGGTCTGTGACCCAGGCCAGGCCAGTCGAGTCCAGAATTTGTGAGCCTCACAGAGACACATGGACTGCTGGGACCTGCTCTCTTCTGCCATGAACCTGGAGCCACCAGGACCACTACCACACACAGGCTGAGCATGTGTCAAACAGTGTGGAAGGCAGACCCAATGGATTGTGAGCAACAGTCCTGATGAAAGTCTGTGCCTCTGATCAACATACTCACAGTGTGGGCTTTTGAGGCACACGAGCCAAAAACCTTCCTTTTTTTCCTAACATTTAGTTAGCCTTCCTGTTCTTTGAAAACTAAAAGGTTTAAGGCTGATATCATCTCTTCTTGGGTTTGCTGCACAGAACAAGCTATTGTATGCAACAGCCCTTCACAAACAATAAAAGTCTTTTGCAAACAATTAAAAGCAGAGCAGGGACTTCCCTGTTGGTCCAGAGGTCAAGAATCCATGTGCCAATGCAGGGGACAGGGGCTGGATCCCTGGTCCAGGAAGATTCCACATGCGAAGGGGTAATGAAGCCCGTATGCTACAGTTACTTAGCCTGCATGCCTAGAGCCCATGCTCTGCAACAAGAGTAGACACCACAATGAGAAGCTCATGGACTACGAGAGGCGAGCCCCCACTCACTGCAACACGAGAAAGCCTGTGCATAGCCATTAAGAACCAGTACAGCCAAAAATAAATTTTAAAAATTTCTTTTAAAAAGCAAAGCAAAAGTTATATCTTATTAGCTTATTTGGGGGGGCAAATACTAATATTAAAGTAATAAACAAACTACTTTCAGTTTTTCATGACTTTACAATAATAAAAGCACAAAGAAAAGTTATTCTTGTGTGATGCCTGATGAATTCCAAGTAGCCCAAGTAGAGCATGAACTACGACAATGACTACAGCCTTGGACTACGATGCAACACGGCCATGTAGAAGCCATGGTCCTAAAATGAGGAAGAGGTCTGTCTCTCCCAAATTTCACTTCTAAGATTTTCTTACATTATTTGATATTTAATAAGTGAAGGCAGTGAAAAGGAAAAATCAGGTGGGATGGAGCAGTCATCAACAATGAAAAGAAATACAGGAATAGACATGGGTGCATTGACTCACTGGAACCACAGCAAACACAGGGAAATGAAGAGCAAAGTGTTATCTTCTGGATCCCACTGTGGCCAGCAGATGCTTTCTTTACATGTGATAATGGTGGAGGGCAGCTGTCCTGAGACGCTATAGAGAGAAGCACTTGGAGAGGGACCAGTCCTCCTGGGATGCCCCGCTGGCAGACACGCCCTCCTCCATCTCAGAGATGAGGACACTGACGACCATGAGGCCTTGTCATCAGCCTAGTTCCCACTGTGAGCGGGAAGCCTTTCTGCTTCAGCAGGCTCCTCTGGCCCCTGGTCCCTCTGCTTCTCTACCCTCACAAGAAAGGACACGTCTCTAAGGGGAAGAGGAGCACACGTTTGCTGATGATGTTGCCACTTGGGTTAACAGCAGACCCCCTAGCATGTTTTTTTTTTTTTTTAATTTTAAACACTTTTTAAAAGTTTTCATGTCTTCTGAATTAATGACTATGAAGTTATCTTGTACAGACCTTTGGGAGTACCAATAAAATAGCTGCAAAGAATGCTAACCTGAAAATGAAATTAGTGAAAAAAAATCAAGGAAGTGATCTTGCAGGCAGTACACATTTCATAGGGATTTTCCAGTTTATACTTATCTAACCCTCGAGAGCCTAACGATAAATCCTAAACAACCTGGGGCCTTAGAGTTGAGTCTCTGGTGCCACACAAGTGTGACAAAATTTGGACGCTCGAGAAAATATGTAGGTTTGCAATCAGTGCTTCTTAAGAAGGGAGGGTGCTCATCAAGCACTCTGAAAACTAAAGGAGAGCTGTTATAGTTTCGCCAGAAAAACATAAAAATTCATCAGATCAGATCAGATCAGATCAGTCGCTCAGTCATGTCCGACTCTTTGCAACCCCATGAATTGCAGCATGCCAGGCCTCCCTGTCCATCACCAACTCCCGGAGTTCACTCAGACTCACGTCCATCGAGTCAGCGATGCCATCCAGCCGTCTCATCCTCTGTCATCCCCTTCTCCTCTTGCCCCCAATCCCTCCCAGCATCAGAGTCCTTTCCAACGAGTCAACTCTTCGCATGAGGTGGCCAAAGTACTGGAGTTTCAGCTTTAGCATCATTCCTTCCAAAGAAATCCCAGGGTTGATCTCCTTTAGAATGGACTGGTTGGATCTCCTTGCAGTCCAAGGGACTCTCAAGAGTCTTCTCCAACATCACAGTTCAAAAGCATCAATTCTTCGGTGCTCAGCCTTCTTCACAGTCCAACTCTCACATCCATACATGACCACTGGAAAAACCATAGCCTTGACTAGATGAACCTTTGTTGGCAAAGTAATGTCTCTGCTTTTGAATATGCTATCTAGGTTGGTCATAACTTTCCTTCCAAGGAGTAAACATCTTTTAATTTCATGGGTACAATCACCATCTGCAGTGATTTTGGAGCCCAAGAAAATAAAGTCTGACACTGTTTCCACTGTTTCCCTACCTATTTCCCATGAAGTGATGGGACCAGATGCCAAGATCTTCGTTTTCTGAATGTTGAGCTTTAAGCCAACGTTTTCACTCTCCACTTTCACCTTCATCAAGAGGCTCTTTAGTTCCTCTTCACTTTCTGCCATGAGGGTGGTGTCATCTGCATATCTGAGGTTATTGATATTTCTCCAAGCAATCTTGATTCCAGCTTGTGTTTCCTCCAGTCCAGCGTTTCTCATGATGTACTCTGCATATAAGTTAAATGAGCAGGGTGACAATATACAGCATTGACGTACTCCTTTTCCTATTTGGAACCAGTCTGTTGGTCCATGTCCAGTTCTAACTGTTGCTTCCTGACCTGCATACAAATTTCTCAAAAGGCAGATCAGGTGGTCTGGTATTCCCATCTCTTCCAGAATTTTCCACAGTTTATTGTGATCCACACAGTCAAAGGCTTTGGCATAGTCAATAAAGCAGAAATAGATGTTTTTGTGGAACTCTCTTGCTTTTTCCATGATCCAGCGGATGTTGGCAATTTGATCTCTGGTTCCTCTGCCTTTTCTAAAACCAGCTTGAGCATCAGGAAGTTCACATTTCACATATTGCTGAAGCCTGGCTTGGAGAATTTTAAGCATTACTTACTAGCGTGTGGCTGTGACGGGCGTGCTAAATCGCAGGCAGCTGCGACGGGTGCGCTAAAGCCCAGGCGGCTACGATGGGTACGCTAAGCGCGGCCGAGAGGAGTTACCCCATGTCCGAGGTCAGGGGCAGCGGCCGACAGTGCCAGACTGTGACGGCGCAGGAACGGCCGAGAGGAGCTACCCCACGTCCGAGGTCGGGGCAGGGTGGGGGTGGTGCCCGAGAGGAGATATCCAGCGTCTGAGGTCAGGGGCGGCGACAAGAGGAGTTACCCCGCGTCCGAGGTCAGGGGCAGCGGCTGGGAGGAGATACCCCACGCCCCTAAGCCCGAGGCCAGGGGCGGCGGGCGGGAGGAGCAACCCCATGCCAGAGGCCAGGGGCAGTGACCAGGAGGACCAACCCCACGCCGTGGCTGCGTGGGCACACGAGGGCCTAGAGGAGCTATCCTACGTTGAAGGTCAGGAAGGGCGGCGGTGAGGAGATACCCCTCATCCAAGGTAAGGAGCATTGGCTGCGCTTTGCTGGAGCAGCTGTGAAGAGATACCCCATGCCCAAGGTAAGAGAAACCCAAGTAAGATGGTAGGTGTTGCAAGAGAGCATCAGAGGGCAGACACACTGAAACCATACTCACAGAAAACTAGTCAATCTAATCACACTAGGACCGCAGCCTTGTCTAACTCAATGAAACTAAGCCATGCACGTGGGGCAACCCAAGGTGGGCAGGTCATGGTGGAGACATCTGACAGAATGTGGTCCACTGGAGAAGGGAATGGCAAACCACTTCAGTATTCTTGCCTTGAGAACCCCATGAACAGTATGAAAAGGCAAAATGGTAGGATACTGAAAGAGAAACTCCCCAGGTCAGTAGGTGCCCAATATGCTACTGGAGATCAGTGGAGAAATAACTCCAGACAGAATGATGGGATGGAGCCAAAGTAAAAAGAATACCCAGCTGTGGATGTGACTGGTGATAGAAGCAAGGTCCAATGCTGTAAAGAGCAATATTGCATAGGAACCTGGAATGTCAGGTCCATGAATCAAGGCAAATTGGAAGTGGTCAAACAAGAGATGGCAAGAGTGAATGTCAACATTCTAGGAATCAGCGAACTGAAATGGACTGGAATGGGTGAATTTAACTCAGATGACCATTATATCTACTACTGCGGGCAGGAATCCCTCAGAAGAAATGGAGTAGCCATCATGGTCAACAAAAGAGTCCGAAATGCAGTACTTGGATGCAATCTCAAAAACGACAGAATGATCTCTGTTCGTTTCCAAGGCAAACCATTCAATATCACAGTAATCCAAGTCTATGCCCCAACCAGTAACACTGAAGAAGCTGAAGTTGAACGGTTCTATGAAGACCTACAAGACCTTTTAGAACTAACACCCAAAAAAGATGTCCTTTTCATTATAGGGGACTGGAATGCAAAAGTAGGAAGTCAAGAAACACCTGGAGTAACAGGCAAATTTGGCCTTGGAATATGGAATGAAGCAGGGCAAAGACTAATAGAGTTTTGCCAAGAAAATGCACTGGTCATAAAAATTCATATCCCCCTTTAAAAAAAAATTCAGATGATTCATGAATCAGAGGTTAATAATGCCCAGTTTAAAAGTTGAAGGGAAACAGCTGTGAAAAATAGAAACTTAATGGCAATCACCCCGGCAGAACTACTCTACCTCTTATTCAAAAATACCTTCCCGCACAGAAGCCTGGGGCTGCAAACTGTCAGCACCCGCAGGAAGGTCACCAGTCCTTCATTGGTGGTGGTTATCTTTACCCTAGCGTCTCCTGTGGCCGAGCAGGTGGGTCTGGACAGGATGGGAGAGGAAAGAGGTGAGGAAACGCTCAGGACAGCGGGCGGGTGGCAGGCCTGGCCAGCGAGGCCCACTACAAGCCTGGCTGTTGGTGGGAAAGAGGCGTGAGAGCCTGAGCAAAGCCATTAGATGACTGTCTCATTTCACAATTCTGCTCAGAGCTGGCCCTCTGCCCAGGGATACAGAAGGAACAGCTCTTCCCATCTCCCTCGAACAGACAGTGAGACCCCCTTTCCAAGTCTCCAATCTCATGATAGCAACGGCTTCTGTGGACAAGTCTGGGAACCTCGCCCCACATACAGCCTTGCTTGCTTGGGAAAGGAAGCACCGAATTCTAAATCATCTGTTTACTAATGAACGTTCCCGACAGGATCCCCTTGCACGTCGTCTCGGTCTGTGCTCTCTCACAGTGGGTGTTCTAGGGGCTGTGTGCACTTTTAGGAACCCAGCCTGAAAAATCTGCTGTTTCCCAACTCCTCTGCACCTTAGAGCAGTGGCCGGGTCCTTCCTCCAAAGCAGCGTCTCACTGGGAGTCTACTGGCAGCTACTGGAAAGAAAGGCATTTTAAGTGGGTGGTCTCTTCTCTCCCTCCTCCCCCTGTGGATGGTGGTGAGCAGAGCTCCCACAGGAGGTCACAAGTTTATGCTTTTGCTGTGTCCCTCTGTCCATCACCGACTTGCTGGCTAAACGAGGATGTGTCACTTAACTCTCTGGTACGTTAGTTTTTATAGCTGCAAAATGATGCTGGGTTGGCAAATGAGATGAAAAATAAGAACTGAGCTTCTTCAGAAGCTCACTAGCACAGAGGGTAAGGTGTTTAGCTCTTTGCTAATCTGGTATTGTTGTTGTTCAGTCACTAAGTTATGTCTGATTCTTTGTGACCCCATGGACTGACTACAGCATGCTAGGCTTCCCAGTCCTTCACTATCTCCCAGAACTTGCACAAACTCATGTCCATCAAGTTGATGATGCCATCCAACCATCTCATCCTCTGTCATTCCCTTCTCCTGTGCTCAATCTTTCCCAGCATCAGGGTCTTTCCCACTGAATCAGCTCTTTGTATCAGATGGCCAAAGTATTGGAGCTTCGGTTTCATCATCAGTCCTTCCAATGGATATTCAGGGTTGATTTCCTTTAGGATTAACTGATTTGATCTCCTTGGTGTCTAAGGGACTCTCAACAACCCTGTCCAACACCACAGTTTGAGAGCATCAACCTTTGGGTGCTCAGCCTTCTTTATGGCTCAACTATCACATCCATACATGACTCCTAGAAAAACCATAGCTTTGACTATATGGACTTTTGTTGGTAAAGTAATGTCTCTGCCTTTTAATATGCTGTCTAGGTTTGTCATAGCTTTTCTTCAAGGAGTAAGCGTCTTTTAATTTCATCTAGCATTAATGGCACTTAAATGAGCTCTTCTTCAGGTTAAGAATAGGAAGAATGGTGGACGGGAATGATGAGATGATGATGGTGATGATAATTACTACTGCATCAGCACTTTAGAATTTACAAGACACTTTTATATTCATCGTTTCACTTGCATGGCAGGCATCACTTTTACTTTTTTTTTTTTTGACTGCCTGGGTCTTTGTTGCAGCATGCAGGCTTCTTCAGTTGTGCCACCAGGGCTCAGTAGTTGTAGGGCACAGTCTTAGTTGCCCTAAGGTGTATGGGATCTCAGTTCCCCGACCAGGGATTGAACCTGAGTCCCCTGCACTGGAAGGAGGATTCTAACA
The DNA here is from genome assembly GCF_029378745.1 of Bos indicus. Classification (NCBI taxonomy): domain Eukaryota; kingdom Metazoa; phylum Chordata; class Mammalia; order Artiodactyla; family Bovidae; genus Bos; species Bos indicus. The sequence continues at coordinate 3,765,409 of NC_091772.1, read as the reverse complement.
CTGGACCAGGGAAGTCCCGGGCATCACTTTTACTTCTGCTTAACAAATCCCAAGAAGCCAAATGCTTTGTCCAAGGTCATCAAGTGAGTGAGGGGAGAGGTGGTGGTCAAAGTCAGGTCCCCATTTCACTTGTTTTATTCCCTGTCATGTTTTTCCTAAGTCAATCAATCATCTAAGTGGTCATCAAAGGGAGACAATAGGTTTCTCAGAAGGAAAGGTACATGATGGGGCAAAGGCACAAAGGATCAGGGGGCATAGACACAGCCTATTCTAACTACCCTTTTGATCTTCCCCATTCTATCTACCCTCTCTAACTATTCTAACCAAGCCAATTTCTACGCTAAATTATCTATCCTTCCTGTTCTAACTCGGCCAAGGGCAGATTCCTTTGGAGGGCTGGAAATAGGGGACAGGAGACAACTCATTAACAAACACTGCTGGCTAACTGTTTGGGAGAATTTTATTATTAGGAAAGGAGAACAAAAGATCAGGCTACTGGAACATACAAGCAAAGGATAGCCCTGCCCTGTCGCTAAGTCGTGTCTGACTCTTTGCGAAACCATGGACTGTAGCCTACCAGGCTCCTCTGTCCATGGGATTTTCCAGGCAATAGTACTGGAGTGGATTGCCATTTCCTTCTCCAGGGGATCTTCCCAACCCAGGGATCGAACCCGGGTCTCCCGCATTGTAGACAGACGCTTTACCGTCTGAGCCACCAGGGAAGTCCCATACCAACAAAGGATAGCTCATCTTTAAAAAAAAAATGATATTCCATGAGAAAAAGCTTTCTTATGGTCTCTGTCATTGTCTAAAAAAACTATTGTAGACAGACCAGACCAACCAAGAGCATCTTCATCCCCCAACACACAGCATTTCCATTAGGATCATTCCCCTGCCAATCCACAGAAGCGCAGGACAGGTGTGTGATGGATGCTGCTATAGTTCCCATCCTTATCCAGCCCATCCACAGGCCCTGTCGAGGACACAGACATCTACCAAGCAGCAAAAATGACATGTGATTGAAAAGAAAATGATAAACTCACTGAAAGTTATTTTCCTTACTATGTAAGAAGTTTTTATATAGTAAGAAGTTTGTGAAATACAAAAATACCAATAGAAAAATGGACATAAACACACAATTCACAAATGAATGGGTCCTGTTAACTAAATACAGACCAACCTCAGTTATCAAGTATGAAGTATAGAGGAGTGCAGACTAGGTCATTAACAGAAGCTATCTTTGGGTTGGGAGTTATGGGTAATTTTTACTTTCTTTGTATATGTTTTGATTCTGAAATTTTTTGTACAGTGAACATGTACAATTTTGGTAAGCTGTTATTAAGTAAAAAACCAACTTCAAAACACTGTGGGAAATGTGAAATATGGAAATTACCTCTTCCCACTCAAGGAAAATTTCCTAGTGCTACATGAATCTCTTGTTAATGGCTTCCATATAATTTACCACTAGCACTGTTTAGGAAATACAATAAGAAGAATGGATTCTTAAAGTCTATGATACAGTAAGAAAAACATAGAAAAATCATCCACTACTTATTAATTTTTTTGGTATTAAAAAAGAGTTCTTTTCTTGAATGATCTGTTTTAAACTTATATGGAAGTTTGCTCATGAAAGTTAAAGAATTCTGTTGTTGGGTTATGAAGTTAGTACACAAATTCTTTTATTTCTTCTATAAGGAGATCAAACTAATCAATCCTAAAGGAAATCAATCCTGAATATTCATTTGGAAGGACTGATGCTGAAGCTGAAGCTCCAATACTTTGGCCACCTGATGCGAAGAGCTGATTCACTGGAAAAGACCCTGATGCTGGGAAAGATTGAAGGCAGAAGAAGGGGACGACATGGATGGCATCACTGACTCGATGGACATGAGTTTGAGCAAATTCCAGGAGATAGTGAAGGACAGGGAAGCCTGGCATGCTGCAGTCTACGGGGTCACAAAGAGTTGGACATGACTTAGTGATTGAACATCAACAACAAAAAATTCAGGACTAAAATGTTTCAATTTCTATTTATCTTTCCTAAGATTAAAATATAATCCTCCCCTGAATTTTTTTTCCAATCTCAACTTTTAAAGCTACAAGTGCTCTTTTGTGTAAAATTATTTTGTGATTTTTATTTAGATGTATTTTCATCCACTTTTTCTGGTAGAAACAGTGTGAGAAAGGATTTTTGATATACTCTGATACTCTCTCCCTTGACTGACAGGAGGACTAAGGCCCACCGAGGTTCAGTTACTCACAACTGAGAAATAGGACAGCCAGGCTAAAAATAACCCAGGCAAGGGCAGTTTATTGCTTCTTTAGACTCATTTTCACTTCAATTTTATACTCATAAACTAGATGGAGTGTTCTTTAAGACTGAACGATAGTTTAGTGCTTAACTATTGTCCCTTGTCGGGCATGCCAGCAACCCTTCCACTGAGAGGATGCTCTGGCGAGGGGTAGTGCTTTCTGAAGACTCCTGGCAGATGCTTTCACAGCTTGGTCACATGTCAAAGGAAGGTGAGGAAGACAGCCTAAACATCTTAGCGCCCACATCTACTTTTCTGCAGCACTAGTATTAAACACCATTTTTAAATTTCCCAAAGAATCACAGGTTTTTACAGCTTAGGTTTAAAAGAAAATAAGACTTTTGAACTTTCCTTCTGAATTGTAGAGAGGGGCCAAATGAACCATTAAGGTACAGAATGGATACGCCTTAAAAAAAAGGGAGGCTCTACCTAAATTAAAATTTTTGGGTCGCCAGGTCACCTTCACAGCCCTTGATCTGCAAGACTGTAAGCTCCTTGAGGGCAAGAATGATTTCTTTCTTTTTCTTTGTTTCCGCAGTGCCTGCCAGAGTTCCTGGCACAGAGTCAGCACTCAGCAAATTATGTTAGAATGTGATGGTAAGAACAGATGGGAAGGGCCACCAGAGACTAGGAGTGGCTGTAACCAACGCTCTGTGAGACAGCAGCTTTGTGCTGACTCTGAAATGTCCCAGATCCAGATGGGTCTGTGATTATTTACACAATAAACTTATTACTTTGGAAAGTAAAGTTATGGCTTCAGTTATTATTGGTTATTTCCCTTAATAAAGGAATAATAAAAATGAGAAATAATTTTGACTTTCCCAAAGGTTCCCAGGCTTTACATCAGAGAAAGCAGTCTTGACACAGGGACTTGGGTTTGTAAATATGCAAGACAACATTGCTGAGCTTCCTGCTGTTCATATTTTTAAGAAAAAGAAGGTGGGGGAAAAGCAAAACTTTGAAACTAAAGGTAAAAACTGCAAAAGGACCCACTTCTAGCAATAGTTCCAAAACTGAGACTATAAGGGCTTCGAGATTTCTTATGAGAAACTGTAGTAAGAAAAATACAGTGACTCATCCCGTAATCATGCCCTTTCTTCCCAAAGTACACAGCACGATTCCCACATCCCTGGCATGAGGGCATGAGGGACAGAGCTATTGCAACACGGAGCGCCTCCCCGCATGGGGCCCTCGTGCAGGGCGGGAGACAGACCTTCCCAGTGCTGGGCAGCAGCGTGGCTGCACTCACTCGGCCCCCAAAGGTGGGGTGCTCCCTGGGCGCTCCTTCGTCTGGCACGGCTGCTCTCTTGGGCTGCCCTGCATCCAGGCGGAGCAGCTCTGAACAGACGCTCCCAGGTTTTCCAGCCAGTCATCACTTCAACACTGAAGATCCGATAGGAAAAGAGGAAAGGGGTAGGAGGAAGCAACCTCTACTTGGGGCCACAGCACAAGAAAGGCGGCCAGGCTCTGCCCGGTGCCCACTCTCCCCCGCCACTTCTGCAGCTGGGGAAGAGGGAGCGAAGTCAACAGTTACCGGACAAATGATTGATGTTCTTCCCCAAAACGGCTCCAATACGCCAGTCAGGAAGCCCACTCCCAGGCCTCCCCTAGTTCCTGGAAAGTAACTACTGAGAGAAACGAGATGGATCTGGCCCTGGGGCGAGTGTCCCTGTGAACGGATAAAATGATCCAAAGCTTTAAGGGACAAAGGAAGTTCAAGGGCTAGTCAGAGGAGGGCCAGACCCCACGGGCGTCTACCAGCAGGAGGCCATCCTGGCAGGGAAAGGTGTTCTTTGATCTTCACGTAGCCGGGACGGGGAGGGCTCTGCAGAGGCCAAGCGTCAGGGAGGACTGACTCGGAGGCACCTGGGACGGAAGGACTAGGGTCTTGGCTGGATGGGGCATTTGTGGGTGACAGGGCCCCCTGCTTGACTTGGGTGTGCTATTATTCCTGGAGCAGGCGCTGAAAGGAAATGGGGGACAGGACCACGAGGAGGGGCTGCACAGGTGGGCTGGACACACAGAGAGGGGCTCGGAGGTGCCAGGGATTGAAGCTGCCCCGTCAGTGCCCAGCATTAGCTGACCGAGGGAAGTGTGCATGTGAAGGATGGTCAGAGGTGGGGACAAGGGAAGCTGAAGGCTGACCACAGCTAAAGAGAAGCATGCAAAACAGTGAAAGAGCCTCAAGATGGAAATGGCACTTTTCTCATAAGCTGACTTGGTGAGCTACCAGTGTTATCCCTGGATATCAGAACATTTCGAAGATAAGAAAACGGAACTGGCTTGTGCAAAACGCTCAGACCAGTCAACTTTTCATAATGAAAATTCTTCACATTTAGGAAGTCCTCCAGATTATAAGATTTATATGACAGCAGCTATAGAAAGCTTACATCTGTACAAATACCAGTGCCCCTAAGGAGGATGATATTTCATTTGTATGGAGATGTTGTAACTCATCCTTAATAATTTAAAATATTAAGTATTAATATTACATGTCATACAAGATCTAATTTTTTCTGTATTCTATCTGAAAACAGTAATACTTTGTGGTACAATTGTCTTCTCGAACCACAAATCACTGTTTTCATTGGTCTGAGAATCAGTTAAGCTATATTACATTACAGTTGTTTGCCAGCAGCATTATTACTTTAGTATTTGTTAATTTACTAAGATAATTCAACATTCTAGAAATGCTTCTGAAATAAACTTTTAACACTTGTCACTAGATGTGCTTCATTTATTGCACTTAATGTGTATACTTAAGAGTTTAGCTGCTAGATGGAATAAGTGCCTCATTGCATTTTCTGAAGGGCTCACCTGTTCTGGAAAAGGTATCTAAATTTAAATATGAATCCTCAGAAGACTCTTCTTGGGTCTCTGTTCAGCCTTCTAGTCTCTAAAACACTTTTCTTATGTATTTATTTAAGATGAGATAAGAAGCTGGTTTTGGACCATGAGGGCCAAATTTCAAATGGATTAAAAGATAACAAACATAAGGGGTAATCTAATATCCCCACAAATTATTTTAGAAGCATAATAATCATGACATATATCATGTCCAGGTTCAAGGTCTGCTAGACACTTTTTCCTTTTTGTTAAAGTTTCAAGTCACAAGTCCAAAAATATGAAAAACAAAAATTGGTACAGAGGTAAGCTCAGACAGATTGGGCTGTGACTGCAGCAAGACACACACACACACCCCACGGAGACTCTCAAATGTATGTGCTAAGCTTAAAAGACAAGGCTGTAAGCTATAACATTAGGAGTGAATTTTCAGAATCTACTTGTCTGCATAAAGAGCTCTGCTGAAACAGAAATAAGATTGACGGAGCTCAAAATTGAGCACAAGAAAAGAGAGGGAAAACAAATCCTATCAGCTAAGAAACAGCACATTGGGGAAAAGTACTGGTTTCCATGAAAATGTCAGTGATTCACCATGGAATAGAATTCAAAAGCCACTGACCCCAATGAAAGCTTCCAGTGGAAACATGTGGATTTTGCTCACTTCATTTAAAGAATGCTTTATATTTCATTTAAATACTATCAGAAGCATTTTCACGGTTTTTGTAGTATGTGCTTTCTCATTTTATGTTGCTATACTACTGATCACGCTAAATTCTCAAGAAGTCTTCAGGAAAAAAAGAGCATATCAATGAATCAATATTATCACGCAAAATAGGATATTTTTGGTTCCTTAAAACATGCATTGAGGGCTCAACAGTTCTATTTATTACAGTAACTTTTCATTCAAGCAGATTTGCTTATAGAGTTTTTAATACATACCAAATCTTCACTCTGACTTGCCGAAAGATCACGACTGAATGCAAGCTGACTTACACAGACCACAAACCTGTCGGGAAACACTTGCAGTTCTGTACAAAAGGAAAGAAATCACATCACTCGAGGTATCAAAAGACTTTGAACACAGAAATGCTTGGTCCAAGAATTCTGCCTTACACTGATAAGCATGTACGTATCAGACACGTGTCTTTTCCCCTCCCCTCCTTCCAGGGTTTGCCATCAACAGCACAGGACAAGCACAAAGCTCCAGGGGCAGAGGAGGAGGCTGCAGATGGATCCACCTGAGCCCCTGGACCATGGTATCCCTAGAAAGCCCCAGGCACCCAGGGCCATCACAGCTTTCCTCCTGGGTCAGTTTGCTGTTTTCTGTTCAGACTCACATTTGGGAGACAGGATCAACATTTACTGCTGAGTGTTCAGACATACATAGGAAGAGGGAGGAAATCTGAAAACACACCTTGTCAGTGTTCTTGCTAGTTTCCCTCTCCCCTCTTCAGTCACCTGGCCTTGGAGAGGTTCCCTAGGCTGCCGGGCAAATTCCCAGTCTGAACCAGGCTATGAAAATAGCAGTGTTGGAGATTAGGAATTAATGATCATTCTTAAGGAAACAGTTAAATGTGCAATAGAAGGACTTCCCTGGGGGGTCTAGTGGTTAAGAATCTGCCTGCCAATGGAAGAGATGTGGGTTCAATGCCTGGTCCAGGAAGACTGCACATGTGGTGTGGCAGCTAAGCATGTGCACTACAACTATTGAGCCTGTGCTCTCGAGTCCATAAGCCTGAACTCCTGAAGCCTGCTCTGAGCCTGTGCTCTGCCACAAAAGAAGCCACTGCAGTGAGAAGCCTGGTACACCGCAACTAGAGAGTAGCTTCCCCTCGCCACAACTAGAGAAAGACTGCGCACAGCAAAGACCCAGCGCAGCCAGAAACAATAAAATAAATTTTAAAAGATGTGCAATAGGAAAGCCGGTCCAACTATACCACAGTCGCAACGACCTATGATTACAATTTCTTAAAGCAAAACCACTGACTTCCGGGTGGGGAAGGTGAAATGAATCACAGAACCAGACTCCTCAACATTCAATGAAAGGATGATTGAATAGTAAATGTGCCTGCTTCTCTGTCTGTCTGTCCATCTCTCTATTCATCCACGCAGCCCCCATGGACCTCTGGGGTGATGTCTGGAGTGACGTTTAGCCCATGTTAACAGTGAATATTCTGGGGTGGGGGATGGGGAGTGGGAGGGTCTTCTCTTCCCCCTTTTCTTACTTGGATCTTCCTGGTGGCTCAGACGGTACAGTGTCTGCCTGCAATGTGGGAGACCTGGGTTCGATTCCTGGGTCGGGAAGATCCCCTGGATAAGGAAATGGCAACCCACTCCAGCACTCTTGCCTGGAAAATCCCATGGATGGAGAAGCCTGATAGGCTACAGTCCATGGGGTCACAAAGAGTCAGACATGACTGAGCGACTTCACTTCACTTCACTGGCTGAACTGGAGAAGGAAATGGCAACCCACTCCAGTATTCTTGCTTGGGAAATCCCATGGACAGAGGAGACTGGAAGACTATAGTCCATGGGGTCGCAGAAGAGTCAGACATGACTCAGCGCCTAAACAACTGCCTCAGTGTTTGTATAATACACATGTATCGTATTTACAATGGAAAGAAAGCTAATTGTTTCTAAAAGGGAAAGCCTTCCTTTTAGATGTAACCAATTTTTATTATTCTGAGTCATGAAAGTGAAGCCTTTTACATACAATGCACACTGCCCACAAGAAATGTCAGTGGGAGGGCCCTGAGACAGAGACAGAGAACAGGCGTGAAAGTGTCAGTTACACAGACACATGACTCCTGCACAGTCAGTGCCTCAACCACTTGGAGAGGCTAAATTACATCAAAATGATGTTCTGGGATCCACTCTCTCCTCACCTGCTGTCTCCTTGGGGGTCGCGTTCTCTCCTCCAACTCATTCTACTTGGGGCAAGTGGGTTAGCAGTTTCAACAACAGCTCCGCTTACCCTGCTCAGAACCCTGCCCTGGTGCTTCACAGCTCACCACAAGACGTGCAGCTGCTCAGTCTCTGCAACCGGGGCCTGACATGCTGTTCTGTTTCTCCCTTTTGGTCCTCAGGCAGAAACCCCCATTGCAGGGGGCTTGGGTGTGTTTAACCTCTGACCCCACATGGACGCTTTGGGCTTCCCTTGGGGCTCAGCTGGCAAAGAATCCGCCTGCAATGCTGGAGACCTGGATTCCATCCCTGGGTTGGGAAGATCCCCTGGAGAAGGGAAAGGTTACCCACTCCAGTATTCTGGCCTGGAGAATTCCATGGACTGTATAGTCCATTGGGTCGCAAAGAGTCGGACACGACTGAGTGACTTTCACTTTCACTACATGGATGCTTTATCTGGCTAGGTAACTATAGATGGGACACTGAAAAGGCAGAAAAACAAAGTTAACAAAGCAGTTAATATTTATTCACTAATGCTTAGAACATCTTATTGAGATAAGTGATAACCAGTCTGTTTCCGGCTTTCTGGAAAGGGAAATGAAGCCACAGAATTCATTATTTGTACTTCCTCTCCCAACATGACAATCTTGAAATACAGTAGCTCATCAGTGAATCAGAACCAGAATTCAAGAGACCTCCCTAACCCCCCCAAAGCAGGGGCCCAGGTTCAATCCCTGGTCAGGAAACTAGCTCCCACATGCCACAACTAAGGCCCAGCACAGCTAAATAAATAAATAAAATAGTTTTTTTAAAAAAGAACTAGAATTCAAAATTGCCAGTTCTATCAAATGAGGACCCCATACCCGAAGGGCGGCGACCAAGAGGAGTTACCCTATGTCCGAGGTCAGGGGCAGCGGCCGAGAGTACCAGACTGCGATGGCACAGGAACGGCAGAGAGGAGCTACCCTGCGTTCGAGCTCAGGGAGGTAGGCCGAGAAGAGATACCCAGTGTCCGAGGTCAGGGGGGGGCGACGAGAGGAGATACTCCACGCTCCAAACCTGAAGCCAGGGGCAGCGGCCAGGAGGAGCAACCCCACGCCCGAGGCCAGGGGTGGTGGCCAGGAGGACCAACCACACGTCCAAGGAGCCGTGGCTGCGCAGGCGCAGGAGGTCCTAGAGGAGCTATCCCACGTTGAAGGTCAGGAAGGGCGGCAGTGAGGAGATACCCCTCGTCCCCCCACGTTGAAGGTCAGGAAGGGTGGCAGTGAGGAGATACCCCTCGTCCAAGGTAAGGAGCAACGGCTGCGCTTTGCTGGAGCAGTCCTGAAGAGATACCCCACGCCCAAGGTAAGAGAAACCCAAGTAAGATGGTAGGTGTTGCAAGAAGGCATCAGAGGGAAAACACACTGAAACCATACTCACAGAAAACTAGTCAATCTAATCACACTAGGATCACAGCCTTGTCTAACTCAATGAAACTAAGCCATGCCCATGGGGCAACCCAAGGTGGGCAGGTCATGGTGGAGAGATTTGACGGAATGTGGTCCACTGGAGAAGGGAATGGCAAACCACTTCAGTATTCTTGCCTTGAGAATCCCATGACAGTATGAAAAGGCAAAATGATAGGATACTGAAAGAGAAACTCCCCAAGTCAGTAGGTGCCCAATATGCTACTGGAGATCAGTGGAGAAATAACTCAAGAAAGAATGAAGGGATGGAGCCAAAGCAAAAACAATACACAGCTGTGGATGTGACTGATGATAGAAGCAAGGTCCGATGCTTTAAAGAGCAATATTGCATAGGAACCTGGAATGTCAGGTCCATGAATCAAGGCAAATTGGAAGTGGTCAAATAAGAGATGGCAAGGTGAATGTCGACATTCTAGGAATCAGTGAACTGAAATGGACTGGAATGGGTGAATTTAACTCAGATGACCATTATATCTACTACTGCGGGCAGGAATCCCTCAGAAGAAATGGAGTAGCCATCATGGTCAACAAAAGAGTCCGAAATGCAGTACTTGGATGCAATCTCAAAAACGACAGAATGATCTCTGTTCGTTTCCAAGGCAAACCATTCAATATCACAGTAATCCAAGTCTATGCCCCAACCAGTAACGCTGAAGAAGCTGAAGTTGAATGGTTCTATGAAGACCTACAAGACCTTTTAGAACTAACACCACAAAAAGATGTCCTTTTCATTATAGGGGACTGGAATGCAAAAGTAGGAAGTCAAGAAACACCTGGAGTAACAGGCAAATTTGGCCTTGGAATACGGAATGAAGCAGGGCAAAGACTAATAGGGTTTTGCCAAGAAAATGCACTGGTCATAACAAACACCCTCTTCCAACAACACAAGAGAAGACTCTATACATGGACATCACCAGATGGTCAACAACAAAATCAGACTGATTATATTCTCTGCAGCCAAAGATGGAGAAGCTCTATACAGTCAGCAAAAACAAGACCAGGAGCTGACTGTGGCTCAGACCATGAACTCCTTATTGCCAAATTCAGACTTAAATTGAAGAAAGTAGGGAAAACCACTAGACCATTCAGGTATAACCTAAATCAAATCCCTTATGATTATACAGTGGAAGTGAGAAATAGATTTAAGGGCCTAGATCTGATAGATACAGTACCTGATGAACTATGGAATGAGGTTTGTGACATTGTACAGGAGACAGGGATCAAGACCATCCCCATGGAAAAGAAATGCAAAAAAGCAAAATGGCTATCTGGGGAGGCCTTACAAATAGCTGTGAAAAGAAGAGAAGTGAAAAGCAAAGGAGAAAAGGAAAGATATAAACATCTGAATGCAGAGTTCCAAAGAATAGCAAGAAGAGATAAGAAAGCCTTCTTCAGCGATCAATGCAAAGAAATAGAGGAAAACAACAGAATAGGAAAGACTAGGGATCTCTTCAAGAAAATCAGAGATACCAAAGGAATATTTCATGCAAAGATGAGCTCGATAAAGGACAGAAATGGTATGGACCTACGAGAAGCAGAAGATATTAAGAAGAGATGGCAAGAATACACAGAAGAACTGTACAAAAAAGATCTTCATGACCCAGATAATCACGATGGTGTGATCACTGACCTAGAGCCAGACATCCTGGAATGTAAAGTCAAGTGGGCCTTAGAAAGCATCACTATGAACAAAGCTAGTGGAGGTGATGGAATTCCAGTTGAGCTATTCCAAATCCTGAAAGATGATGCTGTGAAAGTCCTGCACTCAATATGCCAGCAAATTTGGAAAACTCAGCAGTGGCCACAGGACTGGCAAAGGTCAGTTTGCATTCCAATCCCAAAGAAAGGCAATGCCAAAGAATGCTCAAACTACCGCACAATTGCACTCATCTCACATGCTAGTAAAGTAATGATCAAAATTCTCCAAGCCAGGCTTTAGCAATATGTGAACCGGGAACTTCCTGATGTTCAAGCTGGTTTTAGAAAAGGCAGAGGAACCAGAGATCAAATTGCCAACATCCACTGGATCATGGAAAAAGCAAGAGAGTTCCAGAAAAACATCTATTTCTGCTTTATTGACTATGCCAAAGCCTTTGACTGTGTGGATCACAATAAACTGTGAAAATTCTGAAAGAGATGGGAATACCAGACCACCTGATCTGCCTCTTGAGAAATTTGTATGCAGGTCAGGAAGCAACAGTTAGAACTGGACATGGACCAACAGACTGGTTCCAAATAGGAAAAGGAGTTCGTCAAGGCTGTATATTGTCACCCTGCTTATTTAACTTCTATGCAGAGTACATCATGAGAAACGCTGGACTGGAAGAAACACAAGCTGGAATCAAGATTGCCGGGAGAAATATCAATAACCTCAGATATGCAGATGACATACGGCAGAAAGTGAAGAGGAACTCAAAAGCCTCTTGATGAAAGTGAAAGTGGAGAGTGAAAAAGTTGGCTTAAAGCTCAACATTCAGAAAACGAAGATCATGTCATCCAGTCCCATCACTTCATGGGAAATAGATTGGGGAACAGTGGAAACAGTGGCAGACTTTATTTTTCTGGGCTTCAAAATCACTACAGATGGTGATTGCAGCCATGAAATTAAAAGATGCTTACTCCTTGGAAGGAAAGTTATGACCAACCTAGATAGCATATTCAAAAGCAGAGACATTACTTTGCCAACAAAGGTTCGTCTAGTCAAGGCTATGGTTTTTCCTGTGGTCATGTATGGATGTGAGAGTTGGACTGTGAAGAAGGCTGAGCGCCGAAGAATTGATGCTTTTGAACTGTGGTGTTGGAGAAGACTCTTGAGAGTCCCTTGGACTGCAAGGAGATCCAACCAGTCCATTCTGAAGGAGATCAGCCCTGGGATTTCTTTGGAAGGAATGATGATAAAGCTGAAACTCCAGTACTTTGGCCACCTCATGCAAAGAGTTGACTGATTGGAAAAGACTGATGCTGGGAGGGACTGGGGGCAGGAGGAGAAGGGGACGACAGAGGATGAGATGGCTGGATGGCATCACTGACTCGATGGACGTGAGTCTGAGTGAACTCCAGGAGTTGGTGATGGACAGGGAGGCCTGGCGTGCTACGATTCATGGGGTTGCAAAGAGTCGGATACGACTGAGCGACTGATCTGATCTGATCTGATCTGATCAAATGATTCCTCTGAAAAATAAGAATGCTAGAACAGCAGATTTTAAGCAATTTGGTGCCAGGTATTTATCAACAGAAAGCCCTTCACTCTGCTTAGGTTGTAACTGAGATTTTCATGAACATTTAAATAAAAATTTAGGCAATGGCAGTCCCTACCATGAAGGGTGGCTAGGCTGTATTTTAACAGATACAAAGTTAACTGATTTATTTGACTAAGAGGATTGAACAGAGTGGAAGGCCCCACCGTGAGAGTAATACAGTCAAGTGACACTTAAAGTTAAGAAAGTGCAGATAATTGCAATGATCCCAAGACCAAACCTTTACACAGTTCATTTTTTGTTGTTGCTTTGTTTAGAATACTGTATTTTACTTGGAAGTACTGCTGCTGTTGCTAAGTCGCTTTAGTCGTGTCCAACTTTGTGCGACCCCATAGACGGCAGCCCACCAGGCTCCCCCGTCCCTGAGATTCTTCAGGCAAGAACACTGGAGTGGGTTGCCATTTCCTTCTCCAATGCATGAAGGTGAAAAGTGAAAGTGAAGTCACTCAGTCGTGTCCGACTCTTCGAGACCCCATGGACTGAAGCCTACGAGGCTTCTCCGTCCATGGGATTTTCTAGGCAAGAGTACTGGAGTGGGGTGCCAGAAGTACTACTGCTTTTATTTTTTCCTAAGTTTTTATTGGAGTATAGTTGCCGCATAGTTCATTTTTAATGTCCCTGTTTCATATCTTATTTACTAAAATCAGCAAAGGAAGCTGAGTTAAATTTTCTTTCCAAAGCTCAGATGGACTTGGAGAGCAGTTGTTAGCATCTGACTCTGTTGTTGTTGGCTGGACACATTTGACCTCATCTCCTCAGTGGACATCTTGACTCGGGGAGTCGTGGGGGCAGGGGGCCCCATCACACACCTACGGAGAGGCCCTGGCAGCTCAGGGCCGGGAATGCACTTTTTCACACACACGCTCGCTCTGTACTCCAAGGCCTCAGTGTTCACAGACAGCGGTCTAACTGCCTGAAGTGACTCTGGATGCTCAAGTGCCGAGAGGCAGCAGGAAAGGAAGGCGGAGCATGGCCCCGCTCACTGGACTGAGGCAGGCAGTGAACAGAGCAAGATGGAAAAAAATAATCTCAAGCGCTTGCAAACACTCTTAATTAGTACTTCAGTTTCATGAAGGCTATGTGGCCACTAGGAATCGTCATTCCTTAATTTTCATTCCTTCTCTAAGGACACACTCACTGTGCAGAATGACCCAAGAAATCGGCTTCCTACCTGTCCTTGGTGAGCCCCTCAGGCAGCGGAGACGTATTCCTCTTTTTAGGAAGTAGGCTGTGATGTTAAAGCCGTAACCTGAAAAGTGAGTATCATACATCACTCATGTGTGGGATCGAATTTTAAAAATGATACAAATGAACTTACTTATGAACAGAAACAGATTCACAGATTTTGAAAACAAACCTGTGGTTACCAAAGGGGAAATGTGAAGGGGGATCCATTAGAAGCTTGGGATTAACACACACACTACTATATATAAAAAGATAAGCAACAAGGACCTGCTGTATAGCACAGAGAACTACGTTCAATATCCTCTAATAAACCATAATGGAAAAGAATATGAAAAAGAATGTATATATATACGTATAACTGAATGCCTCTGCTGTACACCTGAAACCAACACAACAGTGTAAATCAACTACACTGCAATAAAGTGAAATGAAAACGCCTGTAAAGTGAAAGAGGCCAGCATCAGACTAAACGCTTGTCTGAGAAGGAACCCCACAGGCCCGGCCCAGCGCCTGCCGCCCAGTGAGCACTCAGTGATTGCCTAGGGAGTCAGAGTAGGAGGATCTGTAGAGGCCTCTTCCAGAGGAAGAGGTGCACATGCCTGAGTAACTCCTAGGAGGCCTGGCCACGGCACCTGGAACGGCCTCCAATCACTGAAACGGCTCAGTTACTCTATCTGGAAAATGGCCTAACTGAGGAGGTCGGACCAAACAGGCCTAACAATCAGGCCCTCAGGTAAGATGCTTAATTCAGGCTGAGCGGTTGTACCATTGGCCACTTTCTGATGCTCACGCTTATCAGCTCACATAACGAAGAGTTTAAAGTATTTGAAGAGGAGTGTGTTTTGCCTATAAGTTATTCTAATTCAAATAAAGTCTTTATATAGGATGTGATGAAACGAAATATGACATAAGTCCCCCTCCCTCCCCCCAAAAAAGAGGCAGAAAAAACTCTCCAACCACCAGAATGGCCAAACTGGAAAAGGCCATGAACACCAACTGTTGGCAAGAATGTGGGCTAACAGGAATTCTCATGCACTGACAGCTGCTTTCAGAATCTAAAGCTGAACTCAAGCATAAACACAGGGTGCATGAATAGCACTTTTCACAGAAGTCCCAAACCGGAACTGATGCAAATATCCATCAAAAGTAGAATTTTTCATTGAAAACAAAGTGGGGTGTGGGGGAGGTAACAGTCACACAGTGCAAATCCTACTCTGCCCCTAAAAGTAAATGAACTTCAGCTAGAGGCCATATCAGGACTAAATATCACAAGCATAAAGTTAAGCTAAAGAAACCTGGTCTGAAGGAGTGCACTCCACCATCTGTAACGATGGAGACATCACCATTCCTCTTACCATCATCAAATTCTGCAGCAACAAAACTTCCGTAGTCACGGCAAGTACCAACATAGTTCCCTCCTCTCTCCATCCCTCCCTTCTTTCCTCCCTTCCAGCTCTGCTCCAAGTATAAAGCACTCTGTCAACGAGCCTCCAGAAATGATCAAGTAAAAATGTCTAGTAAACACAGTTGGGTACCCGGTGGAAGAATCAGAAGTGAAAGGCCCACCGAAGAAGGGTGAGGGTTCCCAGGTCCTCAAACAACTTCAGCAAATCGCTTATCCTCAGAGTCAGGGTTTTAGTCATAAAACTGGAAGGTCCAGGACTTAAAAGAGGTGGTCTCCAGGTCCACTGGACTCTCCAAAGACCAATACGATCCTTGTTTTGAAATAATTTATATATAAAAAATACAATTAAAGAAGTTTCCAGTTCTACACTCAAGTATCCTTCTGTTATCCTCAGAAAGATATCCAGCAGAAAGATCCAGAACATCAGTGACCACAGACCTGATGTTCTGTCTACACAATTGCTTTAGCCGTGGGGATTTCGCAACAACAGTGACATCTATGACAGGATAATCTCCAGGTTTACAGAGATGAAATATGTTTTTTCCTAACACACTTGAAGTGGATTGCATTTTGGTCATGTGGCTTTCTTCTGCTTAAAATGTCAAATGAAATATGCACACCACTGGCATTATTCTGAGTGCTTTAAAACAAATACTTCGGACCTTAGGTCACCGCGAGAGTGGAAGTGACATCCACATCTGTTTATTTGTCTTGCAGCTGGGGGAGGGGGATGGTAGTCAGGGACATAGAAACACACAAAGAGAAGTGATTTTCAAAGTAATGGTTTATTATGTGAATTTTGCAAAGGATTGAACAACAACAAGAATATGTTATCAAAGTCACTCTGCCTTTGCTGCGGATCACACTTTAACGCTTATAGTTCCACGTGATTAGGGGTCAGAGAACATGCTCCAATTCTCCAAACTCTTTTCGCTGTACAAAATCTCCAGGAATAAAGTGTTATTGGTAGGAAGGGGCTAAATCTGAAGTTGACTAGGAAAGTTCCAGTATGAGTTCAGGAAGCCTGGTATCTGGAGATACCACTTGAGTGATAACTAAATCCTGCTTGGTCAGCTGTCTCAATACACCGCCTCCCCCTCTAGGAAAATAAAGCAGCATAAGTCAAACTCTGACTGTTTTACTACTGACATTATTAGGAGAGTGGAGTTTACTGAAATCTTTCCTCCTCTGTCCCACTCCCCTCACTGCCCCCAGGACAGGATTATCTTGAAGGGAATCCTTCCTAACCCTGTATCTTCTTATGGTTTTAGTGGAAAACCCTGCTGAACACACCTATAAGAGAAATGGTAAGTTTACCATGTAAAAGAGATTTGCACTTGCTTAGTCCAAATTATACTGGCTGTGGGAAACCTTACTGTTTAAAGAGAAAGCAGAAGAGAGAAAAAACACAAAAAGTGTTTGTGTCTGTTCTTACAGTAACCTAACTCTGATACGTAAGAAACTCACAGCTGTTGAAATACACTGAATTGACATACTTAGGGAGCTGTATTTCATTTGTCCACAGATAACAGGCAGTGATAAAGACTGCATTATCTTTGCTCTTTAATGACATTGATTTCACTGAGTTGAGCAGGCCTCTGAGACTGTGTACTAATCCGGGGCTCAAGCAAAGCTCCACTATGCTTGAAAGCTAAATGGCAGCTTGGCAAAGAATCCAGGGGACCCTCTGCTTCCCCCTTCTTGGGCACCAGCTACAGGCTTGCAATATTGATGCTCTAAAAGCCCAGAACTGGGGTCAGGGCTGGGAGGAAGAAGCAAAATGGAAATCATAAAGTGATTTCATCTTTACCTTTTCATAAATCATACACCTTTTCATCTGAAAATTACATGGCAATGGTATTCCAAAATCTAGAGGCACTTGTAAATCACAATTAAGGATGCCTATTTTCTTGAGAGCTACTGTGGTCCTCCTTAGCCTGAAAAATCTATGTTTAGCCACAAATAGAGACTAGGATTAGAGAGAGAACTGCTTTATCATGGAAGCATCTTACCACCAGTAGTCTTCAGGTAGGTCTATTTCAAAAAATAATTGGGTTCCCATGGTAGCTCAGACAGTAAAGAATCTGCCTGCAATTCAGGAGACCCAGGTTCAATCCCTGGGCTGGGAAGATACCCTGGAGAAGGGAACGGCAATCCAATTTAGCATTCTTGTCTGGAGAACTCCAAGGACAGAGAAGCCTGGCGGGCCTCAGTCTACGGGGTCACAAAGAGCCAGACACGACTGACAGACTGACAGACACACACTGCACTGCTTGATGTACGAGGCGTCCAGTCCCAGCCAGAGGCCAGCGTCTCCCCAGCAGCCCCCAAAGTCTATCCCTGCGCCTCCCAAGCACCATGCTTTATAAGGAGCTACCATACTGCCCACCACCTCCCAACAGACAACCTCCCAATGCCCCAGTGACGTTCTAGATGCCGACCTGTTGCCACATGCACTTCCTTCTACTCTTCTCCAAAGAACATCAAGAACCCGAGAAAAAAAGGAGATGGGGTCATTTTGTGAGATAAAGAAAGGGTGGTCTCTGCTTTAAGGACAGAGTTCTGCTACTATTTCATTTTGCATTCTGTCTAAAATAAACTGCTCCAACTGGCTTTATTAGAAATTTAGAGACTTTATGAAATAGAAAGGAAAAACAAAAAAACAAAAAAATCAAATGTGAGTTGAACAAGTTCCACCCTGACTTAGGGAGGCAGCAGATTAGTCTTAAGTAGTACTGTGCTCCAATGAGTAATAGTACTTTTGAAGGAAGTGGTCATTTATTTGGGTCGTTATATTGATATTTCACAATCCCAAGATGCTAAGAGCAAATCTACAACATGGAGTTTTTACTGTAAAGCCATGCAGCTTCGCTTGTTTTCCAGGGATTCCTGGCCAATGTGACCTGAGCTTCCGCAAGACTGCCAAGGGGAAGCTGCGGTCCAGCTTGTGGTGGGAAGCCCTCTCCCACTGTGATTAGGAAAGCAATTCACAGGAGCCTGGGAAACCGCCTTGGGGTCACCTGCTGAGCCCCTGGATGGCTAGCCTGGGGCCTGGGCAGGAAAGTACCACTCACAGTACGCTCCACCCACCACTCAGAATCCCCTCCAGCAAAGCCTTCTCTCAAACCACAGGAAGCCCTCAGCAAGACTTACTGTGGCTCACAGCACTCCCCTCCCTGAGACAACTGCTTCGTTTGTATCATTACTCACAAGCATGAAAAATTTCAAACACCCAGAAAAGTGGAAAAACAGTGCCATGAACACCCAAAGCCCACCATCTAGACTCAATAATGGTTAATATTGTATCATATTTCACATACACACTTGCTATATACCATTTCAGAATAGATATCCTTACAGATAACTCCACAATATGTAATACAGACTCCTAGACAATGACATTCTCCTACATCACAAAATCCCATAATCGTAACTGACATGACATTATTGCTTAAATGGTCCACATTGAAATTCTCAAACTGTCCCCCAAATTACTGATACTCCTGAATTAGAATCCAACCAAAGGTCACACACTGCATCTGGTTTTGTCTCTTTCACCTAGAATAATCTCTCTCTTTCCCTTTTATCCACTCTTTTAGAATGCCAGCCACTTATTAATGTTGATGGCTTCTTTAGCTGTTGCAGGAAATTTTAAGTTTAAACTAAAGCTGTGATCACAATTTGAAGTCTAGAACAGAGATGATTTGAAGATTTAGTCCTAAAGTTGATTTCAAAGAAACAAAACCTTAAATTTATAAATACTTCAACTTTCAGCTAAGGTAAGCTTACTTAAGCAGGTGGGAGAGTGGTCTCATATTGGTCTACTTTTGCTGGAAGAAAGGGCACTTGGTGGCAACCAGATGCCTCCTGGCTGAACTAGCAGCAGCTCCCTCCTGTGAGCCGGTTCAGACTTGTGACTGTTTCCAGGCTGAGGTCGTGAGTCAGGGCTCACTCACCAGATGAAGACTTGAGTAAGATTTAATAAGACCGCATGAAGAAAGGGGCTGATACCTATCAAGTACGGACACTGTCTTGGTGCTGGATTACTCCAGAACACAGAACATACTTAAAAGATGGAGACTGCATCTATTTTAAAGCTATTTCATTCAGGAGAGATGATGTCATAAGTCATGACTTTGGGAACTGTGCCTATTTGGAAAGTGATACCTGTCCTTATCAGACGGTCAAGGCTAGAAAAGTCATGAGTTTGATACCATCTGTTAGAACTTAAAGGACAAACCAAGTGTGACACGTGGCCTTGGGAAAAGACTTTATGGAGCCCTCTGAAACATTCTGTGGGTCTCAGTCTGACCTTCATCACTGCTGATGTGGGTGTGGATGCAGAAAGAAATTGTTCTGTGGGAACCAAAAACAAGAGCCCTTCATAAGTTTAAGAATACACACAGGAGCCTAGTCTAAGACCACAACTGGGAAACAATTTGGGTGGGTAAATGGAATATTTGGTCCTGGGTTAAAAATTTCACTTATTACCCAAGACATTTAGAGACTCCAAAACATTTCCCTTGAGATAACATTTCATGTCTTTAAATAAGGACAGTACTGGACTCTGAGTCACAATAAAGCTATGTCTATTTGATGCCAAAACAAATGGGCAAACTGGTTAGACCCATTAAAAAGAAAAAAAGAAAAAAAAAAAAAAACCTGTGAGCAAAATAATTACTTGTGGCCAAATACTGTACCCAAAGATGGAGAAGCTCTATACATTCAGCAAAAACAAGACTGGGAGCTGACTGTGGCTCAGACCATGAACTCCTTATTGCCAAATTCAGACTTAAATTGAAGAAAGTAGGGAAAACCACTAGACCATTCAGGTATGACCTAAATCAAATCCCTTATGATTATATAGTGGAAGAGAGAAATAGATTTAAGGGATAGATCTGATAGACAGAGTGCCTGATGAACTATGGATGGAGGTTTGTGACATTGTACAGGAGACAGGGATTAAGACCATCTCCATGGAAAAGAAATGCAAAAAAGCAAAATGGCTGTCTGGGGAGGCCTTACAAATAGCTGTGAAAAGAAAAGAAGCAAAAAGCAAAGGAGAAAAGGAAAGATATAAGCATCTGAATGCAGAGTTCCAAAGAATAGCAAGAAGAGATAAGAAAGCCTTCCTCAGTGATCAATGCAAAGAAATTCAGGAAAACAACAGAATGGGAAAGACTAGGGATCTCTTCAAGAAAATTAGAGATACCAAGGGAACATTTCATGCAAAGATGGGCTCGATAAAGGACAGAAATGGCATGGACCTAACAGAAGCAGAAGATATTCAGAAGAGGTGGCAAGAATACACAGAAGAACTGTACAAAAAAGATCTTCACGACCCAGATAATCACAATGGTATGATCACTCACCTAGAGCCAGACATCCTACAATGTGAAGTCAAGTGGGCCTTAGAAAGCATCACTACGAACAAAGCTAGTGGAGGTGATGGAATTCCAGTTGAGCTATTTCAAATCCTGAAAGATGATGCTGTGAAAGTGTTGCACTCAATATGCCAGCAAATTTGGAAAACTCAGCACTGGCCACAGGACTGGCAAAGGTCAGTTTTCATCCCAATCCCAAAGAAAGGCAATGCCAAAGAATGCTCAAACTACTGTACAATTGCACTCCTCTCACACGCTAGTAAAGTGATACACAAAATTCTCCAAGCCAGGCCTCAGCAATATGTGAACCGTGAACTTCTCTGGTTTGAAAAAAGGCAGAGGAACCAGAGATCAAATTGCCAACATCTGCTGGATCATGGAAAAAGCAAGAGAGTTCCAGAAAAACAGCTATTTCTGCTTTATTGACTATGCCAAAGCCTTTGACTGTGTGGATCACAATAAACTGTAGAAATTCTGAAAGAGATGGGAATACCAGACCACTTGATCTGCCTCTTGAGAAACCTATATGCAGGTCAGGAAGCAACAGTTAGAACTGGACATGGAACAACAGACTGGTTCCAAATAGGAAAAGGAGTACGTCAAGGCTGTATATTGTCACCCTGCTTATTTAACTTATATGCAGAATACCTCATGAGAAACGCTGGGCTGGAAGAAGCACAAGCTGGAATCAAGATTGCCGGGAGAAATATCAATAACCTCAGATACGCAGATGACACCACCCTTATGGCAGAAAGTGAAGAGGAACTCAAAAGCCTCTTGATGAAAGTGAAAGTGGAGAGTGAAAAAGTTGGCTTAAAGCTCAACATTCAGAAAATGAAGGTCATGGCATCTGGCCCCATCACTTCATGGCAAATAGATGGAGAAACAGTGGAAACAGGGTCAGACTTTATTTTAGGGGGCTCCAAAATCACTGCAGATGGTGAATGCAGCCATGAAATTAAAAGACGCTTACTCTTTGGAAGGAAAGTTACGACCAACCTACACAGCATATTCAAAAGCAGAGACATTACTTTGCCAACAAAGGTCCGTCTAGTCAAGGCTATGGTTTTTCCAGTAGTCATGTATGGATGTGAAAGTTGGACTGTGAAGAAAGGTGAGCGCCGAAGAATTGATGCTTTTGAACTGTGGTGTTGGAGAAGACTCTTGAGAGTCCCTTGGACTGCAAGGAGATCCACCCAGTCCATTCTAAAGGAGATCAGTCCTGGGTGTTCTTTGGAAGGACTGATGTTGAAGCTGAAACTCCAATACTTTGGGCACCACATAGAAGAGTTGACTCATTGGAAAAGACTGATGCTGGGAGGGATTGGGGGCAGGAGGAGAAGGGGACGACAGAGGATGAGATGGCTGGATGGCATCACTGACTCGATGGACGTGAGTCTGAGTGAACTCCAGGAGTTGGTGATGGACAGGGAGGCCTGGCGTGCTGCGATTCATGGGGTCGCAAAGAGTCGGACACGACTGAGCGACTGAACTGAACTGAAATTTAGTCAGGAAAAAAACAAAACAATTTTTCTACCTGTAGCCTCAGTATTACAGACTCTGTATGTAATACCACTGGCCACATGCTATTATTATTTACAAGATCCATCAGTTCAGTGCTGTTCAGTTCAGTCGCTCAGTCATGTCTGACTCTTCGCAACCCCATGGACTGCAGCATGCCAGGCTTCCCTGTCCAACACCAGCTCCCCAAGCTTGCTCAAACTTATGTCCATTGAGTTGGTGATGCCATCCAACCATTTCATCCTCTGTCATCCCCTTCTCCTCCTGCCCTCAGTCTTTCCCAGCATCAGGGTTTTTCAAATGAGTTGGTTCTTCCCCTCAGGTGGCCAAAGTTAGCGTTTCAGCTTCAGCTTCAGTCCTTCCAATAAACACCCAGGACTGATTTCCTTTAGGGTGGACTGGTTGGATCTTCCTGCAGTCCAAGGGACTCTAAAGTCTTCTCCAGTACCACAGTTCAAAAGCATTGATTCTTCTGTGTTCAGCTTTCTTTATGGTCCAACTCTCGCATCCATACATGACTTCTGGAGAAACCATAGCTTTGACTAGATGTACCTTTGTTGTTAAAGTAATGTCTCTGCTTTTTAATATGCTGTCCAGGTTTGTCACAGCTTTTCTTCCAAGGAGCAAGCATCTTTTAATTTCATGGCTGAAGTCACCATCTGCAGTCATTTTGGAGCCCCCCAAAATTAAGTCTCTGTTTCCATTGTTTCCCCATCTATTTCCCATCAAGTGATGGGACCAGATGCCATGATCTTAGTTTTCTGAATGTTGAGTTTGAAGCCAACTTTTTCACTCTCCTCTTTCACTTTCATCAAGAGGCTCTTTGGTTCTTTGCTTTCTGCCATAAGGGTGGTGTCATTTGCGTATCTGAGGTTATTCATATTTCTCCCGGCAATCTTGATTCCAGCTTGTGTTTCCTCCAGCCCAGCATTTCTCATGATGTACTCTGCATACAAGTTAAATAAGCAGGGTGACAATAAACAGCTTTGACATCCTCCTTTTCCTATTTGGAACCCGTGTGTTGTTCCATGTTCAGTTCTATCTGTTGCTTCCTGACCTGCATACAGATTTCTCAAGAGGCAGGTCAGGTGGTCTGGTATTCCCATCTCTTTAAGAATTTTCCACAGACTGAGACATTATCACTTCAGATTTTTTTCCCACACTGCTTTCCTACTTTTTTGTTTATAAGAGTATATATACCCTTAACATTAAATATGAAAACTGTGCTTAGATGATATTCAAGCACAGATGAAATGATATTCAAAACAATGGTGCCCCACAGTAATGATGGGAGTGATGTGATACTGGATACTTATAAAACTTAAAGTTACTCACAAAGTCCTTCACTCACATTTATATAACTATGTACAAAAGAACCAGACTTTTAGCAAATCTTCTAAATTAAGTAGCTAGTTGTTTGAACTCTAGGCTCTTGAAACAGGTCCTCTGCAAAATCTGTCAAACTTCCTATGCCCAACATGAAGAAATACCAGATGAACGATGAGCTTTGTGGGCTCTGTGCCTTGCAATGGGCGCACTGCAGCTTCGACAACCATATGCATTGAGTTCTTGAACCATGGCACTATTCCAACAGGATCACAGACTCACAGGACAGGAAAGACCTTTGAGAAATCACCTGGTCCACTTCTTGCTTAGTAGTCAGACCATATTTAAACCACATTTTAAAAACAACCCTGAAAATGAAAAATGCCATGCCTGTGTATGGGCAACTCAGTTCTTCCTTTATCACTGGAGCTGAGGTTGCAGACTAAAATGCTTAGAGGGCAAGGCAGATAACAGGAAGGGCTGGGTTCTGACATGGAGAACTGGAGAAAGCACACAGCTGTTTTAAAGAGGGGCAGTCGCTTCGGAATTCCAGCCATCAGCTGCCACTGAAACTCCGGCACAGGATACTAGATTTTAAGCCTTGCCAGAAAAGCTGGAAATCTAAATTTTCATGTGAGACCTCCAAAATTTCAAATTAGCAATGAATTCAAAGTTTTATAATATATTCTACAGTCCAAAGAAAATGTTCCCAAGGGCCACTTTGGCGTCACACTGTCAGTTTGCAATCTTTAATCTGAGTCACTCACATTCTAGCTGAAGTTCATTTTCCTGTGTCTTGTCTTCAGCAGAGTTGAAGGAAAGCTGGCCACTATCACGTGCTTGGAGACAGGTATTCAGTTTCAATGCAGTCATTTACTCTAAGCTAAATAAACCCCGGTCCTTGACCTCACTACACAGGATATGCTTATCTACATTTAATCATCTTTCTGACACTTCTAAGTCCTGATGGCAAAGCTACACAGTTAACGGTCTGACTCAATGTGGGGGGAAAAGAAAAGATTATACCATTTTAGAAAACAATAATTGCATGAAGGTGTGAGATCTGTATTTTTAGAAAACAGAAAAGCTCACATTTAGGAAAAAAAAGACTTGAAAAGATTTGAGTAACATATCATGTTCTTGGTTGGAAGGCTTAACCAGTGTTAAGATGTGAATTGTCCCCATATTTATCTATTTAACAAACATGTACTGAGTGACTATTATGCGCCAGACAATTTCAATCAAAATTACAATGAAAATGTTATTTCTGTGCGTGAAAGGAGGAGGCAGTTTGGAAGTTGCCAAGAAGAATTTGAAAAGATAATCTCAAAGAAGACTAAAAATAAAATAGATACCAAATAGGCAGAAAATTAAAAATGAAAAAAAATTTCTAATTAAAAGTAATATACACTTAATGTATTAAAAAAAAAAAAAAACTAAACAGAAACAAAAAAGAGGCATAAAGAGATGGTTAAATCAGCAAAAATCCAACCACCCAGAGAGAGTCACTTGTCACCTTAACTTCAATATCCTCCAGATCTTTTCTCAGGATATATAATCACACACATATTCTTGTCTCTTTTTACACAAATGGAGACAGGTTAGAAATGCTGCTTTATGATCTGATTTTTTAACAAGTCTCAATGCTATGTACATGGACTTTGTGTATGGTATCCATTAGGAATCCACTTTTATTCTTTCCCCAGTTCTCTATTGAACAGTCAAACAGAAGGTCCCCAATGATCTGAACTGCCAGCTGTGTCATATATAAACTGGTCTCTCTGAGTTATTTTATTCCATTGACCAAGAGTCAGTGCACACTGTGGTAATTACCTGAGCTGCATTTGTAAATCCCAGTATCCAGTAGTGCAAGTTCCTCTCCTGATCCTCAACACAGTTTCCACTCTTCATAAAATTACTTGGAGTTATTCTTGGTCCTGCAGACTGTCATACAGCTTTTAGTATTAGCTTGTCAAACTTCATGGAAAAAACTTTGTTGGGAGCTGTGGTTAGAAAGGCCTTCAATCTATAGATTAAGTTGGGGAAAATAAGATCTTTATGATAATGAGATTTCATATGCATTTAACATGGTAAGTCTCCCAGTTATTTTTAAGGACTTTTAAAATGTCTTTCGATAAAGTTTAAAAATTTTCTACATAAATTTATTGCATACTTTATTAAGTTTACTATTAGGAACTTCCCATTTTTTTTTATTGCTACCGCTATACATATCAGCTCCTAAAAATTACATTTTCCAACTGTCTGCTGTAATAAGATGATTTCTATATGCTGACCTACAGCTGAAAAAGATATTAAATCTTATTAATTCTAATAATTAGTCTGCATATTTCCTCTAGACTTTTCTATGTATACATTTACCCCCTAAAATTTTGTTCTTTATTTCTAATATTTCACCTGTTTTATTTTCCCTGTCTTATTGTTTGGGCTGGAACCTCCAGTAATTGTTGAATATTGTAGTAACCACTTTTGTGGTCCTCACAGTTATAAAAGGAACACTTTTAATGTTTTACTACTGAGAACAATATTTGCTATAGACTTTTGTAGACATGATCCTAATCTTTCCAAGAATTTTTTATCATGAATGATAGCTACTTTTTTTTCAATCTAGTTACCATATGCATTGTTCTCCTATAACATATTAATGTTGTAAATACTAATAGGCTTTCTAATTATGATAAATACTAATAGGCTTTCTAATTATGAACCAACTTGGCATCTGTCATGATTCTTCCACATTGTCAAATTTGGGTTGCTAACATTTAGTTTAGGATTTCTATTTTTATTGTTTGAGTGAGACTGGCTTGTAACTTTCCTCTCTTGTATTGTCCTTATCTGGTTTTAGTGTCAAGTTATACTAAAATGAGTTGGAAATGTTAGCTATTATTCTGTTATACAAAATTGCAATTACCTATCTCTTAAATTTTGAGGGAATTCCTTGGTAAAATGTTCAGATCCGGTACTTCTGAAATAGTGGTCTAAATTCTTTAACAGGGGTTATTACGGTTTTCTATTTATTCTTTTTTTGGCCCCACGTTGGGGCATCAGGGGTTTCCCTGGTGGCTCAGACAGTGATGAATCTGCCTTCAATGTGGGAGACCTGGGTTCAATCCCTGGGTTGAGAAGATTCCCCTACCCACTCTAGTATTTTTGCCTGGAGAATTCCAGGGACAGAGAAGCCTGTCTAACACTGACTAACACTTTAAGTCTTTGGTGTTTTGAAATTTACTACAATATATCCAGGATCTTTTGAAAAATTTATCCTGCTGGGATGCTGAGATTTCTTAAACCAGAGAACATATGAACATATCCTTCAATGCTTTAGAAAGTTGTTAGTCTTTTCCACTTCAATTCTTGCCTCCTAGTGTCTTTTTTACTGTTTCCTGGAACTTTGATTTTTTTTTTTAATGATAAATTTGTTTTCTCTTTTCCTAATTTCCAGAATTCTGCTAAAACTTGGACCAATGTGAAATTGCCACCTTCCATTCCAGAAAAGTGTGAAAGTTAAAGTGTGAAAGTGCTAGTCATTCAGTCATGTCCCACTCTTTGTGACCCCATGGACTGCAGCCCACCATGCTTCTCTGTCTATGGAATTTTCCAGGCAAGAATACTACAATGGGTTGCCATTTCCTTCTCCAGGGATCTTTCAGACCCAGGGATCGAATCCAGGTATCCCATATGGCAAGTGGATTCTTCACTACCTAAGCCACCAGGGAAGCCCAATTCAAATTCCTACCAGGAGTATATGATCATGTCCATTTCCCCACATACGCATCAATACTGGACCCTCAAATACAGAACAGGTGCGCATGGCTTCACCACTGCTCATGGCTTTTTAATCTCTATTTCTTTGACTGCAAGTAAGGACAAGCTTTATTTCAGATTCATTTGTATTTCTACACATCCTCTGTTTATTTCTATTAGGGAACAGAGCTTTTCTGAACTTATGTTTTACACTGATTTATAAGCATAATTTTATAAGAACTACATTGACCTTTAACTGAAAATTTTTTCTTCCCATAGTATCACTTATATTTTAACTGTTTATAGTATTTTTATTTGGCCAAAGTGTTTTCCAATTTTATTTAGTCAAATACATGTCTTGTTTTGAAATTCTGATATAAAGCTTTTTCTCATGCCAAAAGACAACAAAATCACATTTTCTTTGATATTTTTACCTTATGTTTAAGTAAAACATTACAAACTAGTGGCCTATGAAGGTGCACATGGTGTTATCAAAGTTTCTAAATTAGTTACAAGCATTTTAAGGATTCAGAAAGTTTACATGAAAATATGGACTTCCAGCTCTGCTTGAAATGTCAGAATATGTAGCACATGGGCCTGCATTTCCATGATGGCACAGAGCGGCGGAAACTGGTAGAATTTCCCGCAAGCCAAGTAGGGCAAGATGAAGATCGCAGGTCGTCACAGGACTAATGAGAAAGGGACACGTTCAAGGGACGCTTCAGGGACAGAAGCAGAGACAGGTTTGGTGGTCGACAACCAACGAGGGCAGAGGAGGGTCTCGGCTTTGTTGGTGGGGTGAATGGAGGCGGGAACGGGGCGGGGGGTTGGTGGTGGTGGGAATCAGTAAGACCATGACCCAAGCTTCAGACAGTGAGCACAGCTGTCTGGGAAGCACACAGAAATGAGGCGTGGACTTCAGAGGGACGTGAAGACCGGAGAAAATGCTGAGTCAACTCTGGGCAAAGGGCAAAAACGTCCACCATGGAGCATGTCAAAAGAGACGTGAAGAGGACAAGGAGACATGGCCGGACAGGAAGAGGGGCAACCAGGGGACAGAGGTCTTAGAAGTTAAGGGAAAAGAGTTTCAAGATCAAACGCATTAGCAAAGGCAGAAATACAATGAAACACTAGGAGCTGACCAACAAGAGGTGGCTGAGAGCACTTCTGAGTAACTCCACAGCAGAAGGATGAATGAGGGTGATAAAGAGGGCACAGAAGGACAAGCGTCTATTCCAGGCACTCTGCAAGGATGAGGCGCTCCAGGGGAAACTGGAGAAGTGAAGGGAGCGCATCACGCATCCCCGTTTTGCTGCCCAGGCTCTGCCGGCTTTCTCAGCAAGCCCTGCCTCTCAGTCAGTAAGGCCCTTACTGTGGTTCTGGCCTTCACACAGGCGGTCGCTGCTTTCTCCTCCGGGTGGAGGTAGGCTGTTTTCTGTTCTCTATGCGCTACTCAGCCTACGTCTGCAACGAACATTCCTCTCAGGACTGTCAGTCATTTGGGATTCGTATCTCCTTTACAAGGCGCTAGGTCTTTTTGCCATTTTTGATGCACTCATCCAGCCATGGATGAAAACACCAAATATGTCCAACATTTATCATCAATCCCACTGTCTCTTCTAGTTATTAAATAAACCACTGTGAAGTTCAAGCAACCATCTATGGGTCTCGAGTTTTTCCAACTCCCATGCATGAGCTCCCTTCCCATATCTAAATCACTTGGGGAATCTGAATCTCCAAAGCTAGGGTCTTTGACACATGCATAGGATTCCTGCAACCCTCATATCTGATAATCTATGTAGAGCTGGGGAGGTGCCAGAGAACTAGATTGTTTTTAGAAAGCTCCAGGGGATTCTGATGCACAGTTTAGGTTTGGAAGTCACTGCTCTAAATCTTATTTTGCTGATTTACTGGTCTGTTATAATAAAATTAGTAGCAGGAGGCTTGGTAAAGTAATGGTGGTACTTGACAAAGTTCTTGGAACACAAAAACAAAACGCAAGTTCTGTAAGTGAATATAAGAGAGAAACTACCCTGGCTCCTTAAACACAAACAAATAGGCCTTTAGCAAGAATATTATAGCAACAGTGAAGAGGCATGGAGAAAGCTAATTTCTAAGGTACTCAATGCCCAGACTACCAAGACAATTTATGAGAAGCCAGTGCATATCAGCTCAATTATTATTGCACCTCTGGAAGATTTCAAAGAACACCTCTCATGCCTTCTTTGTTTTCTTTTCTCTTTCTTAACTGCCCGCTGATCAAGTTTTTCATATGGAAAAGAAACCAAAAACCTCACCACCTGCTTTTCCTTTTTTTTTATCTTCCTTAAGTCCTTAGAGTTTACACAAAATGTACATCATTTTGATATGTAAAACTTAAAGCGATAGGTATATAATGACTTATGATCTTAATTAAGATGCTAAATCAGATCTCATAGAGGCTCTGGTTAAAAAAGGAACCAACTATAGATGCTACAGGCAAAGTTTAGAAGAATACATAATGTGGTCTTTTAAACTTTATTTTGCTTATGTTTACTATAGTTCAGTTCAGTCACTCAGTCGTGTCCGACTCTTTGCGACCCCATGAACCGCAGCACACCAGGCCTCCCTGTCCATCACCAACTCCCGGAGTTCACCCAAACCCACGTCCATCGAGTCGATGATGCCATTCAACCATCTCATCCTCTGTTGTCCCCTTCTCCTTCTGCCCTCAATCTTTCCCAGCATCAGGGTCTTTTCAAGTGAGTCAGCTCTTCACATCAGGTGGCCAAAGTACTGGAGTTTCAGCTTCAACATCAGTCCTACCAATGAATACCCAGGACCGATCTCCTTTAGGATGGATTGGTTGGATCTCCTTGCATTCCAAGGGACTCTTAAGAGTCTTCTCCAACACCACAGTTCAAAAGCATCAATTCTTCTGCACTCACCTTTCTTTATAGTCCAACTCTCACAACCATACATGGCTACTGGAAAAACCACAGCCTTCACTAAATGGACCTTTGTTGGCAAAGTAATGTCTCTGCTTTTCAATATGCTGTGTAGGTTGGTCATAACTTTCCTTCTAAGGAGTAAGCGTCTTTTGATTTCATGGTTGCAATCACCATGTGCAGTGATTTTGGAGCCCAGAAAAATAAAGTCTGACACTGTTTCCCCATCTATTTGCCATGAAGTGATGGGACCGGATGCCATGATCTTCGTTTTCTGAATGTTGAGCTTTAAGCCAACTTTTTCACTCTCCACTTTCACTTTCATCAAGAGGCTTTTGAGTTCTTCTTCACTTTCTGCCATAAGGGTGGTGTCATCTGCATATCTGAGGTTATTGATATTTCTCCCAGCAATCTTGACTCCAGTTTGTGCTTCCTCCAGCCCAGAGTTTCTCATGATGTATTCTGCATATACGTTAGATAAGCATGGTGACGATATACAGCCTTGATGTACTATAGTAGAAATATCAAAAGAACCAATGGAAAATACTGACTGATAAAAAGATCATAAAACAGAAACTCCATTATTGCCACATATACATTGTTAACATGAGAGTAAAAGAGATACAACCAAGCATCATGTGCTGCCCAATGAGAGGCTGTGGTAAGTACAGCCCAACTACCACAGAGGGCTCCTGCACGAGGAACAAGCACAGGGGCCCTGACTTCATCAGAGCACTCACTGCCAGGCTACGGGAAACACAGGGCTGGAAGAGCATGTGAACTCCACCATGCAGATGCAGCCAAACCCCAAATGTGGGAAATTCCAGAGGACACTTGACCCAGTTTCTTCAACAAGTAAATAACATGGAAAAAAAGCTGGGAGGAGTGTTCTCATGGTTCAAAGAGATATTTATCTTAGGTAAAGAGAATCAGCGGAATGCAATCAACGCGTAGATCAACTTTGTTTGGACCCTGATTTGAACAAACCAATTATAAAGGAATTGAAGAGATATTCAGAGAACTCTGAAAACAGACTATATATCTGATGACATCAATATATTTCTTTTCCTGGGTGGCACTCTGATCATTAAAAAAAAAAAAAAAAAAAACACATCGTTTAGAGCTATACATATTGAATCATTTTTGTGTAAAATAATATGATATCCAGCATTTACTTTAAAATAATTGGGGGGAGGGACAGGAAAAAGGACAAATGAAATAACACTGGCCATATGTTAAAAATGTGATGCTGGACAATGGAAGTGGGGGTTCGCTGCAGGATTCTGTTGTTGTATGTATTTGAAATTTCTAGGTTACAAAATGAGAGTGAAGATTCTTTTGAAGAAGCTTATTTTTTTAAAAAAGAAACACCATCACTGGATGAAAATATTCAAGAATCTTAAAAAAGATGCATATTTTTCTTTTAAATATTTTGTGTTAACAACAGCCTTCTTTCAAAGTCTCAGAACATAAATCTTGATTAAAGCTTGCTTTTTGAGGTAATTTGCTCATTTTGGAAATAATATTTTATAAAGAATGCAAAAGTATTCTTTATATGTTGTGAAATTCAGCAGTAATCTTTAGAATCATCTTTTCTAAGGAGATTAAAAGGCAACTGAAGCAGAAATAGCCCAACAGGTAAGTATAAAGCTCTATCTTTATGAAGCCTCAGTAAACACACCACTGTACTTAAAACAGGAGTCGTAACCTCACTCTCAGATTCTTTAACTATTAGCAGCCCAAGCTGAAAATATAACTTGATTACAGATATAGTTATATGGGTAGGTATAGATACAGATATATATATAGTTTGCAGACTCAAACCACAACATCAAAATTAAGTATGGAATTAAAAAGTCCACCATTCTTTAAAAGATACAGCCTTGCAGTAAAATGAGCATACTGCTAAAAACTGAATCTGAGGAATCTGACAGGCTGAGCTCAAGGAGACCCTCCCACTAAAAACACAGAATCCAGGAAAAAGAAAAAACAGGTTTAAATACATGGCTAAGACTGAAAGAAAGAGAGGTGTCCAGGAAATATGAGCAATGGAGAGGGCCAGAGTAGAACCGCAGTGAACAGACCCTCTCAGGCCCATGGAGAGGGTCAGATGCACCCGGGCGAGGACTGAGCTGTCCCCTAGCCGTAGCCCGTGCAGCCGCCCAGCCCTGGGAGGAGGCGCTGCTCCATCCTTCCATGAAAACCCCATTCCCACTTGACTTGCGTATTTTTCTTTTGCTGAATGCTGAGAACTCACCATCCCCTGAGGCTCCACAAAGCCTCCCAGAACGTTTCATTATCCCAAACCTCCCAGCTTCCTGGCGGTGCCTCCCACAGAACCACTCTCCTTCCCCTGTTCTTTCTCTCTCCCCTCACATTTTCAAGATCACGCTTAAACTCACTTAACTGAGATCTGAGACACAGCTCCCTGCTCTTTTCACAGGAACTTTCTCCCTTCCCTTAGTTGCTTTTACGAGAAGGGCCATGTGATGTGAGCCTCTCTGCTTGCTATCTGAGGATGCTTGGCCCTCTGCAGGACCTGAAGTGGCCCACGGGGAGTTCCGGGGCTCTCAATGGGGTCCTGGAGCCACTATGAGCCTCAAAGCTGAGGCCACCCACACAAGGGCAGGAGCGCGTGCGTTTCCCCCAGCCTCCAGCCCTGCCTGGTCCCTCCTGTGCTCCTCCCTGGCCTTGCGTTACTTGCTGGGTTACTGCATTTGCCTTCACCCTTTCTCAGGGGCACTTGCCTCCCGCCAAGCCTACTGTGCCCAGGTTCTACAGGAAGCTCTAGTACTTCTCAGAGTCCCCCGACATGCCAGCCCTGCCCATACTTGCTGTCATCACCCCCAGCCCTGGGCCCTGGACTCGCCCTGAGGTCCCAAGCTCTGAGGCCCATTTCTTTCCCATCCACCTGTGTCTGCCCTTCCACTCTGCTCATTCCCGCCATTAAAATCCCCTCTCAAGGCAGTGGAGCAAGGGTCAACTTTTTCTCAGCTCCCTTCTCAAAATACAGTTTTTCTAACAAACCCACCAACAAAAACTTTACTGAACTTAGTAAAAATCAGAGATTCCTTGGAAATGGCAGTAAGGCCATCAGGGTTAAACAAGCTTGGAATGCTCATCTTTGCCCAGAAATTCTGTTAGTCATGTAACAGAAGTTGAACATGACAGTACACATCACACTGATGAGCTGTCATGCAGGTGCAGGCTGGCAGCACACTGGAGTTTCCCCATAGTGTCAAGGCATTCTACCGAAAATGACTGTGGAAGAGGAGTTATAGGGACCAACATGAATAGGAAATATATATGTGTGTGTGTGTATATATATATATATATGCTGTTCTGTCAAAAGCTGTTCCTCTAACAGTAATACTCAAACCAGAGGCATCCAAGCCCTGCTGCTCCTACATCTACCCCAGAGAAGAGACAGAGGAGAAGGACCATGAAGGGCAACAACAGATGCTGCAGGAACTGCGGGTGCCAAGAAAGGGTGTGTCTAATGAAACAAAGGGTAGAACAAACAGATTCATCTGGGAGGAGGGAGATCCCCAAGGAACCTCCCCCAAGAACATCCAGGCAGAGTGTGGAAGCGTCAGGAGGATTCCACCAGGAGGACTGAGGATGGGTGGGGGGCATTGCACCCACGTCTGTGTAAAACCACAGGCCACTCCTGGTGGCTCCTGGGGATGCTGGTGGGCAGGGTTCAAAATGCACAGAAGGAAAGGGATGAAGGATGAGGCTGGACAGATAAGCAAAGGAGACCAGACTTTAAGTCACAGTCAACTTTACAACCTAAAGTAAAGGATTTTAATGAGAGTGACTGAGACTCATGCGTGTCCCCAGTCATGCCTTACGAATACTGATAACCCCGAGGTTTTCCCATTAATACGAAGACCTTGACTATAACAAGAATCACTTTTCTCTTCATTGATTTGATTAAAATGGAGTAACTGGAGTTGATACATTTGTGAAAGAGTTTAATTTAAAACCCTGGCAGAATCAATAATATTTAATTAATTCATTTAAAGTCAGGTTTTATAATGATTCTTAAAACAACTGTTTTATAATGATTGTTAAAACAATTGTTTTATAACAATTGTCAAAACAATTGCTTACAGTAATTTAAAATGGTGCTTACACTGACTAGGTTAAAACAGAGTCTTGATCCTGACCAGTAAATGTCAGCTCTAACCTTGCTGGGAAGACAAGAAAATAGTTCTTTAAAAGAATGGGGGGATGATTTAAAATTTACTACAAAGCTATCGTAATTAAAATAGTGCAACACTGGCATAAAGACAAATGAACAGAAATAGAATCGAGAGTCCAGAAATGAACCCTCTTATTTACTGTCAGCTGATTTTCGACAAGGCTGCCAATACAATTAAATGAAGATAGAATAATCTTTTCAGTAAATGGTACTGGGACAACTAGATATCCACATGTAAAAGAAATGAAGTTGAACCCATACATCACGTTGTATACAAAATTAATTCAAAATGGGTTAATCAGCTAAATGTAAGAGGCAAAACTATTAAGTCTTAAAAAATAGATACTTGTAAATGTTCACAGGCTTCATGTAATTGCTTCTTGGATATGATATTAAAGGGACAAGCAATGAAAAGAAAAAAAAAACCAGATAAATTGGACATCATCAAAATTTAAAACTTTAAGTGTTTCAAAGGATACCATTTAGAAAGTGAATGGACAATCCTTAGACAACGAGAAAAATTTTGCAAGTCATATATCTGAAAAAGGATTTGTATCTCAAATATGTAAAGAACTCTTATAAAAACTCACTAATACAAAGGCAACTCGTTTTAAAAAATAGGCAAAGGATTTGAAAAGATATCTTGTCAAGAAAATATTCACATGGCCAACAAGTATCTGAACAGATGGAAAACATCATTAACCATCAGGAAAATGGAAATCAAAACCACGAGATACTACTTCACATCCGTTTGTTGTTGTCTAGTCACTCAGTCGTGTCCAACCCTTTGGGACCCCATGGACTGTAGCCCGCCAGGCTTCTCTGTCCACAGGATTTCCCAGGCAAGAGTACTGGAGTGGGTTGCCATTTGCTATTCCATTCACATCCACTCGGATGGCTATAAACAGAATGACAGATAATAACAAGTGCTGACAGGATGTGGAGAAAATGGAACCCTCTTACACTTTTGGTGGGAATATAAAATGGTACAGCCACTTTGAAAAACAGGCTGAAAGTTCAGTGCACTAAATACAGAGGTATAAAATAACCTAGAAACTCCATTCTTAGGTATATACTCACAAGAATTTAAAATAAATATCCACTCAAAAACCTATACAAATGTTCATACCAGCATTATTCCTAATAGTCAAATAGTTGAAACAAAAGAAATGTCCATCAACCAATGAACAAATAAATGAATGTGATATAGCCATACCACAGACTATTTTGACAGTAAAAAGAACTACTACTGATAAATGCTACAACATGGAAGAACCTGGAAAACATCATGATACATTTAAAAAGCCAGTTAACAAAAACAACATATTGTATGATTCAGCTTATACGCAAGGTCCAGACTAAGCAAAGCGATAGAAACGGCAATTGCTGACGGCAAGACGGGTGTTGGGTGAGACGGTGGGTAATGGCTTCACTGGGTGATGAAAATGTTCTCAGATGTTTTCTGGTTATGGTTGCACAGCTTTTTGAATATACAAAAACCACTGGATCGTTTATGTCCAATGAGTGAATCACCTGGTATATGAATTATATCTCAAGAAAGCTATTATTAAAAAAAAACAAAAAAGGAGCATGGGATGAAATGTTCTTGAGCTAAATGGATGGGAACTGTCAGTGTTTCTCACTCTTAAATCCATGAAGTCTGAGGCAAACTCTCTAAGGCTACACAGAAACAACATTCTCCATCATCTTGCTATATTCAGCAAATGCCTCTATGAGCAACGGATGTGTCAATTCTACAGTTTTTCAACAGTAGGCCTCCTAGACCTAAGTCACCCTAACTACAAGGCAGTGTTGTCTTTTGGCCCATTAGAATACCAAACACCACTACAGCCTCCCAAAGTTTATTCAGCCCTATTTTTACTTTTCTAAAAGGCTAGGAACAAAAGATTTAATAAGCTAGAACTGGAAAAAAGCCTCTTCACAAGAGAACTATTTCTAAAGCGTACACTTTTGTTATTAAACAGTATTTTACTAAAATGAGGATAAACCGACACATCGCAATAATCTTATAGTCTCCCAGAAGTTCACATTACCTTGAAAGGAAATCCAGAAGCTGTTTTATTTTCAAACATATCTTACAGAGAAAGATTTGCTAAGTGTTTCAAAAATGTTTTCTATTTAAAAGAAACCTTTACGAGTCATTCTTGTAAATAATGAGAATTTCTCTTCCCCCAGGAGAATAATTCCTACTTCAGTGTTTCTAAGAATACACAGGGTTAAAACCATGTAAAATATATTTTCTCACAGCTGGGGGAGAGCGAAACACTGCAAATAGGAAACCAGACAGCTAGGAGGTCAAAACACTACACTTCCAGGTCAGACTTCTGGTTGCAATTAAGTAAAATTCCTACAAATATTTGGACGGAAATCATATTTTTGGTGTCTCCTTTCAGGCCTTGTAACTTTTTATTTTCTCTAGCAGCAGCTTATATTTGTGGGTTTATACATATCTATATTATGCATTAAAGACACACGGAAACACACAAACATACACAGTTACGAGCACATACACACCAACCTATGACCCCAGAACTTGGCCTCAAAGTTAAAACCAGCATCTCTTCCCAGGGATTCATTTTTTAGGTATGAGGTCGTGTGGAGCTAGTCTGGGTTTTGCTTAATGTAGACATGGATGACTTTCTCAAGACATTCCACACAATAGGTTAAGCCAAGTTTCCCATTAGTGAAATAGTTTATGATCAAATAGCTGAGATCCATTTGAAGCTGATTGGAGTTTAGGCTCTAAGTAATAACAGCACTGCACTGCAACAACAAATATAAACCAGCTCCACAATTAAGTGTGGTTGAGCAGGTATTAAATGTGCCTCTCCTCAACTCCCTGGGAATAGCCCAGGGGTTTGCAATGCTTCATGAACATCCACCTCCCTCAGAAACCTGCGGTGGATTCATTTAGAGGTGATATAAATGTCTCCTGTACCAAAGGGAGTGGGTACACTCTGCCCAGTTCATATATTATACATTTCAGTGAATATAAAATTGTCTTCATTGCAAACAACTGCAGTAGTAAGCTGAAAACAACCACTGCAACAACCATCATTTTAGATTCTCCATCTTTATTCTGAATAAAAGGGTGTCGTGTTAGGGAATTTGAGAATGAAAGCACTCCAGCTTTTAATCATCACTTGGGTTACCGTCCCCCAAATTCCCAAGATAACTAATTATCAGCTCCCAGTCCCAAACACAAAACCCCCGCGTGCTCCCCTCCACTAGACAGAGCCTCTTCACGTGCCCTCTGTGTCCTTCAAAGTCAAAGGATTCTTACAGACATTTAGTCAGTCAGATAACTACTATCTGCTTTCTCTCTGGAGCTTCCCAGTGGCTATTAATATTAGTGATGTGAAACTCAACTGCGACAAGTTGTAAAATCTTGGCATTGTGATCAGAAGTTCTGGCCAAAGGAAAAGAATTTGAAGGGAACAGACAAGCTGGTAAATGCCATAAGTGCTTCCCAGACATAGGAAGGCTATTGCTACAGGGCAATGGACATAAAACTCCCAAGAAATGCATAGTACATGCCAAGGTAAACAGTTTCCACTATACCTTGTCATCCCACACATTAACAAATTATATGCAACCTCTGTGAGAAACGGCCACTGCCTTCTGAGGAGCGGGGGGTGGAGGGGTAGGGGAGGAGAACTTTCCTCATTAGTATATGTCAAACTCAGGAGAGGCTGTCACTCTTTAAGATTTTATCTGGGATTTGCCAAAGGAAAATTCAGCTTTTTTAGTAGGGGTGCGTCTCACTATCTCCTCTGACCCCCAACTGTCACCTGAACACACACACACACACATACACACACAATGTGACAGCCAAACCATTTGAATAATACAAGGCAAGTGTCCCAAGGGCCATATTTGCAACATGCAAGGGAAAAACCATAGTTTTCCCTGGGTAAACCATGAGAACTTCAGGCTCCCCCATCCAGCTGTCACCATTAGAAATACTGTGGCAGAACAGACAGCTCACTCACAGAATGGTGCAATCCCACTCCTCTCATCAGTGGCAGGTGGCTCTCCCAACAGGGCAGGAAGCCAGCCAGTCCCACCTGCCACCAAGGAGGACGCATCTTTGGAAGCTCTAGTTAATACATGGTCCGTCTTCATAAAGCTGATTAATGGGCTGGGCTCTCAGCCAATTGAGAACTCCTTAAAAAAGTCTTGCAACCACCATCTGATGACAAAGATCTTTCTAGAATCATAAGAGTCCCAGGGGATTTGGTAAAGTTGTTTTGCACTTCCCAGTTTCTGAATATGAAGAAATTTGGAAGCAGAAAGTGAACCAGCCCAAGCAAACTCAACAGTAAAAATGGGGTTTGCTGTTGCTGTTAAGTTGCTCTTTTGCAACTCCATGCACTGCGGTCCACCAGGATCCTCTGTCCACTGGATTTCTAGGCAAGAATACTGCAGTGGGTTGCCATTCCCTTCTCCAGGGGATCTTCCCAACCCAGGGATTGAACCTGAGCCTCTTGCCTTGGCAGGCGGATTATTTACCACTAAGCCAGGGGTTGCATCACCAGAAAAGCCCCAATGGAACCGGCATAGTAATTTGAACCTCAGCAATGGCACCTCAGGTGGCTCAGTGGTAAAGAATCTGCTTGCAAAGGCAGGAGACACAGGAGACATGGGTTCAGTCCCTGGGTAGGGAAGATCCCATGGAGGTAATGGCAACCCACTCCAGTGTTCTTGCCTGGAGAATCCCATGGACAGAGGAGACTGATGGACTTCAGTCCATGGCGTCACAGAGAGTCAGACACAACTGAGTGACTGAGCACATCTTCTAATGGCAACTCAGACTTTGCTGTATGAGGGAGAAATCACTGCATCTCCTATGTGCCGGCAGGGGCTTCTGAAAGAAGGCCAGGGTGCACGGGGGGAAGCAGCTGACGCACCAGCCAGCAGGGTCCATTTAATCAAGTTTATACTAACGGAAAGGTCTTCTAGGTAGTTCAAATTGGTACTCGACAACCTCCTGATGTGGTGAAAAGAATCCTAAGTTTTTCGAAGCTTTTATATTATATTATATTTATATTATATTATATATTTCAAAGCTTTGCATATTAGTTTTTCTGTGTGTTTTAATTTCTTATAAAATTAAAAAACAAAAGAAAAGTTACTACAACTTAAGCAATGTCCACAACAGGTAACTATAACAAGTGGAAACATAATGTGTAAAAGTTCACAGATTTTGCCTTTCTTTCCATTTATTGCAAAAATGGTTGGCCCAGTCTCCCCAGCTTTTGAAGATGCAGAGCCTCTCGTGCTATCAGGGCGGCTTTAGCACACTTTTGGTAAAAAGTGTAAAACCAAGTTTTACAAATTTCCAGTTCCAGGAAAAAGTCATTTCTGCTGGAATTGTGGCACATTCCCCAAAGGCCTTACAGGCACTGGCTTCCATTATTGCCCTGGTGAGCTTCTCACATGTGGATGAAAGCCGAGCAAATGTTTTGATGGAGTACATTATGGGAAGAAATGTAAATAATAACCAAAGCTATTTAAACACATGTGTAAAGAGAAAACACATGTTGCCACGGTGCCCTAGGACACATCTAGGGAAATCCATTTCTATTGTAAAGATCTGTGAATAGGAAAAAAAACAATGTCTCAATATTAAGGATATTTAGCAGAACGACAGATCTTTGAAACTCTGTGGTGCGGTTTTACTGTCTGTAAAACCACACGGGTGCCCGGTTCCTCCCTCCAAGTCAGAGGCACCCTTTCAGTGCAGTGCTGACGGCGCCCACAGCCCCAGGCCGTGGCTGACGGGCAGGGGCGGGTGGTAATACAGGCCGAGGTGACGTCTAAGGTGGGCTTTCCGCCCAGGGTCTGTGCTTCACCAGGGCTAAGACTGTCAGAAAGACAGTCATGTTCACTGTCCCTAATGTGTAAGGAAAGGATAGCAACGTGAGTGTGTGAGGATGGTGTCTCCGAGAGCAAGCCTTCACTGTCCTCGCTGAAGGCTTTCCCTGGTGGCTCAGACGGTAAAGAATCTGCCTGCAGTGTAGAAGTTCCAGGTTCAATCCCTGGGCTGGGAAGACCCCCTGGAGACAGAATGGCAGCCCACCCCAGTATTTTGTCTGGAGAATCCCATGGACAGAGAAGCCTGGTGGGCTACAGTCCATGGGGTCCCAAAGAGTAGAACATGACTGAGCAACTAACACTAAAAATGTCTGATGGTTTATACGGAGGAAGCGCTGGGCTCAAAGGGAAAAGGGTTTTGCTTCTAAAATTTCTTTTAAATAGGAAAAGGTGCTGTTTTTCAATGGGCTGGGAAAATAAATACAAACCCAAACAAACAGCACAAAGATGAATGTGTGCTCCTGGGGACATGGGGAGCATGGCTCACAATGAGGCCTGTGTCGGGGGAGCAGGGGGAAAGCTTTCTTTGGCGGGGACAGCACCTCGGTCATTGGGGAAAGGAGGGGAGCGTTTTTCAGGCGGAGGGAAGAATAGGAAGAACTTGCTTGTTTTGGCAATTCTCGTCTTTTTCTTGTGCTCCTCCTGTAGTATGAACACCCGCTGATTTCCTAACATGGTGGTAAAGTGCCCTCCTCCAAGCACCCCTGGGGATGCTGCGTGGGTGCAGACGAAGGGAGGGGGCCTGGCCACCCAGCCCTGAACATTCGAGGAAGATGCCTCGGATGCCATAGGAGAGCAAGCTACACACTTTGGCTGGAGATTCAAGCTAAGATTTTTAGAGGAGCATTCAGCTTAGAAGAAAAGCCAAATCAAAAGCCAAGGCAGACAGAAACCACAGTGCCCAGGAAAATTTAATTTATTTTATGGCATTTTCCAAAGGACTGGGTTTCTTAGATGTTAACTGCAAGAAAAAGGTTACACAGAATGGAACAATGGCAGTAAAAAAAAAAAAAAATTGCCCTACAAACACAAAAGTGTACTGAACAGTTAGACAACGCACTGAGGTAAGTGCTTGGAGCTAGAAGATGAGCCCTCTTTTGGAGTTGCTTTCTCCTCTTCTACCTTGTGAACAAGAGAGGAGGGGGGAAAAATCTAAAACAAAGATTCCCACATAGTAGGTCAAGTAGAACGCTATTCCTGGCTTCCACATGGTTCAACACAGCTTTGTTTTCATGATTAGAGGGAAAATGTACTAAAAGAGAAAACAGACACACACAGTCCTGCCACGGCAACAGAGACGCCAGAGTAGTGAACAGAAGCTGGCACCCTGACAGCCATGTTGTCAGATGCCCCTGACACTTGCCAGTCATCGGAGCTGGGCCAAGTTGCTTGAATGCTGAGTGGTTCTCATCCTCAGAACCAAGGGGAAGGACGCTGCTAGAAAGGGGAGCCCTGAGCATCCACCGTGGGTACACGGGAGTCCCAGCACAGCGCTGGCACCCAGCAGGCTGACGCGCAGAAACAGTAACTAGGACGAGCGGTGATGCTGGAGGTCACCTGGGATGGGCGGGGCTGGAGGGCAGCTCTCCTCAGAAAGGACAGAAAATACCGCGGCTCCTCTTAGGATGGCACAGGATGTGGTTTTGCCTTTCTTAAGACCAACTGTGGAACACTAACAGTTTGTAACCCCCAGGCTGCTTTCACCTGCCTTCTGATGAAGGGGCAACAGATGCCGTGACACAAGCAGAGCACGAAGCCAGGGCCAACAAACACCGCTGAGTGCAGCCCCTGCTCATTCCTTCACTGCCTCTACCATGTGTCCTCCTGCCGAGTGATTGTCGGGAGAACCCCCGCCCCAGGAGAAGGGAGTGATGAGCATGCCACTGGCCAGGATGCCAAAAGATGGGGGAAAAGCTCCCTGAGAGAGAAGACGCCCGGAGCCAGACAAGGCTCCCGGAGGGAAACGACGGGAAGAACAAGCCTGCAGGGCGATGCAGAGCGAGCCCAGGGGCGGGTGAGGAGAAGGGTGTCAGGGGAGGAGACAGCACACGCCAAGGCCAGAGGGAGATGGTGCGACGTTCTGGGGCCTGTCAGTCAGGCTACAGTGCCAAGCTGATAGGAAATCCTCAAAAATATTGCAAGTCTGTTCTGTAATGTTCCCTTTTGGGTCTGCAACTGTTTACCAGGGAATTTGCACAGTGAGAAAACCTTCCCGGGTGGTTCAGTGGTAAAGAATCTACCTGCCAATGCAGGAGACACAGGTTCAATCTCTGGGTCAGGACGATCCCCTGGAGAAGGAAATGGCACCCCACTCCAGTAGTCTTCCCTGGGAAATCCCATGAACAGAGAAGCCTGGCAGGCTATGGTCCACTCGGACATGACTGAGCAACTAAACACGAACAACAGTGATAAAAGGGAAATACCAGAGCTTTTGAGGATGACTAGACACTG
The DNA here is from genome assembly GCF_029378745.1 of Bos indicus. Taxonomy (NCBI): domain Eukaryota; kingdom Metazoa; phylum Chordata; class Mammalia; order Artiodactyla; family Bovidae; genus Bos; species Bos indicus. The sequence continues at coordinate 3,722,557 of NC_091772.1, read as the reverse complement.
GCTCTGAGACAGTGCTAAGTCTTGGAGTTTCTGACTGCCACTGTAACCCATCAGAGGGGGATAACAGAAACTGGCTTCAGGTCATCTCACAAAGGGCTGGGCAGCTCTGTGAAAATGTCTTCTCGGTGTTGAGTATAAGACTGGAAAAGATTTACTCTGCAACGGACAGAAACGCTGGGACAGGGACACCTGGGGAAAAGTTAGCCAGCATGTGAGAATATCTGGATCTGATGTGAACGTTCTCTGAAAGGCCCCAGCAAGAGGATCTCATAATAAGCTGGACCAGATAGCCTGCCCCAAGGGCGCTGGCCAGCCTCTTCTCACAGGGGCCAAAGTAGCTGCTCAAGGATTCATAAGGGAGGTGGCCACAATGGCAAGGATGAATATTACACTTGGGCTCAACAACACAGACTTAAATGCACTGAGGCTGAGCCCTGCCAAATGCAACTAATCTGAGACTCACCACCAACTCTCACATGGCAGGAGACGGCCAGCCATGGAGGGTGAATTACATTAGACCTCTTTCATCACGTTAGACAAACAGACCAAAGTGGGGTTGAAATGCTGGTCCATGGTGTACAAAAGAAGCAACCAGGTATACAGGTAACATACAAGGTATACAGGTAACATACAATACAATGGGTGTGACCAAGCAGAGTGCATCCAGTGCTAAAAGTTAGCAAAAACTAAACATCTTCTTCTGCCTCATCGACTACGCTAAAGCCTCTGACTGTGTGGGTCACAACAAACTGTGGAAAATTATTCAAGAGATAGGAATACCAGACCACCTTACCTGCCTCCTGAGAAACCTGTATGCGGGTCAAGAAGCAATAGTTAGAACTGGATATGGAACAATGGACTGCTTCCAGGTTGGGAAAGGAGTATGTCAAGGCTGTATATTGTGACTTTGGTTATTTAACTTATATGCAGAGTACATCATGTGAAATGCTGGGCTGGATGAAGCACAAGCTGGAATCAAGACTGCAGGGAGAAACATCAATAACCTCAGATATGCAGATGACACCATCCTTAGGGCAGAAAGTGAAGAGGAACTAAAGAGCCTCTTGATGAAAGTGAAAGAGGAGAATGAAAAAGTTGGCTTAAAACTCAACATTTAAAAAACTAAGATCATGGCATCTGGCCCCATCACTTCATGGCAAATAGATGGGGAAACAATGGAAACAGTGAGAGACTTTATTTTCTTGGGCTCCAAAATCACTGTAAATGGTGACTGCAGCCATGAAATTAAAAGATGCTTGCTCCTCAAAGAAAAGCTATGACCAACCTAGACAGCATATTAAAAAGCAGAGACAATATTTTGCCAACAAAGGTCCATCTAATCAAAGCTATGGTTTTTCCAGTAGTCATGTATGGATGTGAGAGTTGGACCATAAAGAAGGCTAAGGGCCAAAGAATTGCTGCTTTTGACCTGTGGTGTTGGAGAAGACTCTTGAAAGTCCCTTGGACTGCAAGGAGATCAAATCAATCAAGCCTAAAGGAAATCAGTCCTGAATATTCATTGGAAGGACAGATGCTGAAGCTCCAGTACTTTGGCCACCTGATGCAAAGAGATGCCTCATTAGAATAGATCCTGATGATGGGAAAGATTGAAGGCAGGAGGAGAAGGGGACAACAGAGGATGAAATGGTTGGATGGCATCACTGACTCAATGGATGTGAGTTTTAGCAAGCTTTGGGAGATGGTGAAGGACAGGGAAGCCTGGCGTGCTGCAATCCATGGGGTCGCAAAGAGTCAGACATGACTGAGTGACTGAAAAATAACAAATGGCAGCCTCAGAAAGGCAGGACCACTGAGGGCTCAAACCCCTTAGGAAGGAAGATGTCAGTCACCTTGCCAAGTCAAGAGTCCTGATCAGCTGAATTACTGCCTAAAGACAAAGGGAATATGAAATAAAATTACAAGTAGGAAGATATAAACACCAACCATTTATTTCATGTAACTGACCATAGAAGTTAGAACGGTAGCATCTTCCTAAACTGTCTTCCTTGCTGCACCACGTATATATTTACATATTAAGCAAGTTTTTTGGCTTTTTATTCGAGGTATGTTGGCAATAGTTAGCTTCATCATTTAGCCAATAAATAAACCAATATGGGTTCTGAATGATGGGAAAGAGGAATAAATATCACACAGAAATCTTGGGTGTGGAGCTCAGATGTGAGACTTGGCTTCTCTTTCTTGGAGGGGGTACTGAGCATATTTCACCTGTAGTTGGGAAAGCTGTGTTCTTGCAAAAGCTCATCATTGCTCAGAAGTTTATGAAGAAGGAAGCCAACACGAAACCTTCAGGGGACCTCGCTAACTCGTTTCCACCTTCCCAAAACTTCTGACCATCTTCCCTGTGCTTTGGTAACTTCCCATACTTTGTTAAGCCCCACTTTTCCAAGGTAAAAACAGTGAAGCATTTCAGGCTCCCTGGCTCACCGGAAACCGGGATGTGGCCATGGGATCTGTGGTGAGCTCAGAGGAAGACAGTGCCGTGGCCATGGGCCAGGCTGCCACGCTCCTGCAGGCTCAGTCCTGAGCTTCATAGATGGCAACTGAAAGGGCTCATGTACCAAAGCCATTCTCCCCCATCTTTTTTAAAAAATAAGATTCTTTCTTTCTTTCTTTTTTAAATTTGGCTGTGTTGCTTGGGTCTTAGTTTCAGCACTCGGGGTCTCTCACTGCAGCCTGCAGGATTCTCTCTAGTTGCGGCTTGCAGGCTTTAGTTGCCTTGTGGGATGTGGGATCTTAGTTACCTGACAGAGGATCGAACCTGTGCCCCTGCATTGAAAGGCGGATTCTTAACCACTGAAACCACCAGGGAAGCTCCGCCCCTCATCTTGAGGCTGAGGCTGTGCTGTCTTGTGCAGCTTCAGAACCAGGCTGCCTGGCTTTCCCACAGGTAGATCCTGTGAACTATCTATACTATCTTTAATCAACAGCTTCTCCACTGAAGAGCCAGACTGATGCCAGCTAGCCTCAAGGAGAAATTAAATTAAACAAAGCCTATCCCTGGTGTCAGAAGGCAAAGCACCTGCCTGCAGTGTGGGAGATCCGGGTTCGATCCCTGGGTTGGGAATGGCAACACATGCCAGTACTCTTGCCTGGAGAATCTCATGGACAGAAGAGCCTGGCCGGCCACAGTCCATGGGGTTGCAAAGAGTCAGACATGACTGAGCAACTTCACTTTCACTTTTCTTTTCATGAGGCAACTAAGGTTCCTGACCACAAAAGTCTTTACAGTGAAGATTATCACATTTTTGTTTTCAAAAGGTCATTTTAGAAGCACTTTGGAAGTGAGATGTGGATGAACTGAAAGTGAAATCAGAAGGTTGTGGTAGTGATTCAAGAGCTGATTAAGTACAGCCTTGACCCGGAAGTGACACTGAGAAAAAGTGAAAAACTTGAAAAAGGTGAATGCCCCAGTACAAAGGTAAGCATGGGCTACAAACACACAGCTCAGTCAACGAACACAAAAAAGGAAAGATAAAAATCAAAGGACAAGACATTTTTTTTTTCTTTTATTTTTGGCCTGTCAGACTGGCAAAAATTAAAAGATACTGGTAACACCCAATATTGGCAAGGCCAAGAGGAAAAATATTAATGAGGTAGAGTTGACAGAAATTGACAGTTAAGTCTTAAAAAAAAAACTTTCTTCCAACGTTAATTTTACTAAATCAATTGAAGTTATTCCAGGTGACTTAAGAAGGATGACGCTGTTGGCAAATGTCTATGCTATGCTGTTTGCTGACTGAGTTTTTGTCAGCAGTCTCTGTATTCCTCAGTATTTTATGATTAAGGAAATGGCCTCAAAGTAATTTATGTTAGTTTTAATAAGGATAACTTAGAGCATGAAACTCAGAGCATGAAACATATTAATTTTTTTAGAGTAATCAGCAAAGTTACCAGCCTACTGACTTCAGTTCACCCAGCATCAGTGTCTACCCCAGGATGAAGCACAATATCATTACTCAGATCTGGGAATAAGAAAGGTAAGAAACTCGTGCACATGAGAGAAGACAGCCAATTTACACAAAAGCGAAAACCACACAACTTTCACCCAAGCCACCAAGACGGTAAGAACAACTCTGTTTTCAGGGCACACGAGACACCGAACGGAACACTGAGGAGTAAACAGGCAAGGCTTTCCTTACGGCTCGGGGCTTTGAAAGTGCTTTTGGAAAAAGTCATTTAAAGTAAGACTATGGAGCAGCCAAGTGATGCTGATAATAAACAGTCTGGATGGGCGCATCACCGTGTGTGCCCACTTCATCCTGGCAGGTGTACCTGGCTCAGGAGATGATGAGCCTTGGCCCCCTGTGGAAGGCAGCCTTGGGGAGACGGGTGGACAACGCTCTGACCTTTAGAAATGAACAGTTTGCAATGAGGTGAAGCAGAGTTGTCTGTTTCTGCTTTCGAGTTAAGCAGCATGGAAATTCGAAGGAAAAAAAAAAGAAGAAGCCATGGGGTGACAATCCCTCAATCTTTACCACCAAAGAGAGGGAGAAATGAAATCACAGGCAAAATGATTACATTATAGTCATAATACAGTGGCCAGTGTTATAAAGTGCTGTGAGCAAGGAAGACAGCAAACTGAGGGAGACTTTGGAGAAGAAGTATTTGAGCTAGGTCTTAAAAGCTGAATAACAGGATCTTTCCAGACAAAAGAGAAACCCGAAAGTATAAAGGCACAGAGGTGTCAAAAATGCAGGTTTGCAGGAAATAGAAAAGGGAAGCCATGGGAGGAGACAGGGCAGGCGAGGTGAGTTGCAGCAGTCTTGGCCTTCCTGGGAAGAGGAGAGCTACATTCATGCATGTAACTCGTCACCTGGACAAACAGTTCTTAAGAACCGGAAAATGTGCTATAGATCATAAAAGAGGCAGAACCTGTTTTCAGGCGACTTACCCATTTGCAGAGATGAACATGAATCAAATGGTGTGAACCAAAGCACAGGGTGCTGGCGGGCCTGGAACCTGGGGACTGTGGACAAGGATACACTTCCCTACAGGAGGACTTGGAGTGGAGAGCGGAAGGAGACGGGGAGGGCCCATGCCAGCACAGGCCCCTGGGTGAGTGCCAGAGAGGGATCGAGGCCGCTGTGCTGCAGCATGAAAGAAGGAATGGGCAGCACAAGATGAGGCTGCAGAGGTGGTCACCTCAGAGTACCAGCCTTCACCCTGGAGCACAGGGGAAAGCCTGAAGGGCTTTGTATGCAAGATGAGGCTGTGACGTGAAGGTCTTACCCTAACTCGGGTGCTGACCGCAGGGGGAGCACCAGCCAGAGCAGACGCAGGGGCACCAGTTAGGGGGCTGCTGGCGGCGTCCAGTGTCCAGCGAGGTGGGGCCGAGGACTGGCCAGAGGCAGCAGAAAGGGGGCCAGATAGGGGGTGGGCTGCAGAAGGTGTGCTCAGAGGCCATCTGTCCCCAGAAGCAGAAAGAAGATGGGCTGTCACGCTGAGGTGACTTTCCAAGAGGGATACTTTGCACAGCCTTTCCACCCAAGAGTGAGCAGCACACTGTTGCATCAGCAGCCCCTGCCTCCATCCAGCCATCAACCACACGACTAATCCCCGCCAGGGAAGCCTGGCATTCATCCCACAAGTGCACCTCAGAGGCTCCCGAAGGCAAAAAGAGGCTGCGCATTTGTAGTTGTGTGTTAAATAAACCAAGCTAGAGGCAAATTACTTGCAATATATATATCACACAAAGTATGAATATCCTTAATTAATGAGCTCTTACAAACCAATAAAAGTATGAACATGAAACAGAAATACTAGGGTTTCCCTGGTGATGCAGGGGACGTGGGCTTGAGCCCTGGTTGGGGAACTAAGATCCCACATGCCAAGGAGCAACTAAGTCCAACTACTGAGCCCACACACCACAGCTAAAGAGTCTGTGCATGAGGGAAAACTGCACGTGATGCAACGGCGACCCTTCAGCTGCAGCTGAGCCCTGACACGGTCAAACAGACAGACAGACAGAAATGTTATAAAGAAACTGAAGCGTGCAAACATCTAGATCATCAAGATGTCCACTGTACCACTGTTTACAACAGCGAAAGTACGAGATTCAGCCTAAATGTCCCAATGATAAATCAGACGGCGGACAACTGATGGACTTCTATGTAGTTATTAAAAACAGTAATGTGGACCTCAAGTGGCCAAAATAAACCTTGAAAAATGGTAACAAAGTTGGAGGAGTCACATTTTTTAATTTCAAAACTTACTACAAAGCTATGGTCATCAAAGCAGTGTGGTACTGGCATAAAGACAGACATACACACCAAAGGAATAGAAGAGAGAGCCCAGAAATAAACTCTTACGACTGTGGTCAAATGACTTTCAATAATGATGCGGAGGCCACCCAGTGGGGCAAAGGACAGGTTTTTCAACAAACGGCACTGGGAAAACTGGATAGTAAAAGAATGAAGTGAGACCCTGAACTTAAACCATATAAAAGGTTAACTCAAAATGAATCAAAGGCCTAATTTAACAGCAGTCCATAAAACTCTTAGAAGAAAAAAACAGGGAAAATCTCCATGACATTGAATCTAGAAATGATTTCATGGATGTGACATCAACTGGTTACATTAAAATTAAAAATGCTTTTGTGTCAAAGGACATTATAAAGATGGGAAAAGGCTTTGTTTTCTCCATTTCTCTAGGAAGGGGAGAAAATATTTGCAAATCATATCTGATAAGAGATTAATATCCAGAACATATAGAGAACTCCTACAACAACCTAATTAAATAATGGGCCAACAGACAATTCTCCAAAGATACACAAATAGTTAATAAACACATGTAAAGATCACTAATTATTAAAGAAATGCAAACCAAAACCAGAATGTGACACCACTTCTTATCTATTAAATTTTAAAAATGGTGATGCATGTTTTAAAGGACTTCTATAAGGGCTTCCCTGGTGGGTCATTGGTAAAGCATCCACCCGCCAATGCAAGAAACATGGGTTCAACCCCTGGTCCAGGAGGATCCCACGTGTCACTGGGCAACCACGCCCAGTACGCCACAACTACTGAGCCTGTGTGTGTGCTGGAGCCTGGGGACTGCAGCTCCTGAACCCATGTGCCCAGAACCCAGGCTCCACAGCAGGAGAGGCTCTGCAATGAAGCCTGTGCAGTGCTCCAGAGGGGAGCCCACGGGCCACTAGAGAAAAGCCCATGCAACACCTGGGGCTCAGCCCAGCCAAAAATGAATCAAGGACTTTTACATTATGTTAGGTGGGAAAAACAAATTAAAATTGTGTGTAGAGTAAGATTAATTTTCTGTTTTAAAGCAAACTTCTTGCCCACATGAGCCCAAGAAAGGCTCTGGATTTCATCCTGAGGTCAGAACACTGTGAGTTCCCCACCTGGGAGAGAGGCTGGGAGAGTGAGCAGTTAGCACTTCTCTGAGGAGAGGAGTACGTCAAGGCTATATATTGTCATCCTGCTTATTTAACTTATATGCAGAGTACATCATGAGAAACGCTGGGCTGGAAGAAGCACAAGCTGGAATCAAGACTGCCAGGAGAAATATCAATAACCTCAGATATGCAGATGACACCACCCTTTTGGCAGAAAGTGAAGAGGAACTAAAAAGCCTCTTGATGAAAGTGAAAGTGGAGAGTGAAAAAGTTGGCTTAAAGCTCAACATTCATAAAACGAAGATCATGGCATCTGGTCTCATCACTTCATGGCAAATAGATGGGGAAACAGTGGAAACAGTGGCAGGCTTTATTTTGGGGGGCTCCAAAATCACTGCAGATGGTGACTGCAGCCATGAAATTAAAAGACGCTTACTCCTCGGAAGAAAAGTTATGACCAATCTAGATAGCATATTAAAAAGCAGAGACATTACTTTGCCAACAAAGGTCTATCTAGTCAAGGCTATGGTTTTTCCAGTGGTCATGTGTGGATGTGAGAGTTGGACTGTGAAGAAAGCTGAGCGCAGAAGAATTGATGCTTTTGAACTGTGGTGTTGGAGAAGACTCTTGAGAGTCCCTTGGACTGCAAGGAGATCCAACCAGTCCATCCTAAAAGAGATCAGCCCTGGGATTTCTTTGCAAGGAATGATGCTGAAGCTGAAACTCCAGTACTTTGGCCACCTCATGTGAAGAGTTGACTCATTGGAAAAGACTCTGATGCTGGGAGGGATTGGGGGCAGGAGGAGAAGGGGACGACAGAGGATGAGATGGCTGGATGGCATCACTGACTAGATGGATGTGGGTCTCATTGAACTCCGAGAGTTGGTGATGGACAGGGAGGCCTGGCGTGCTGCGATTCATGGGGTCACAAAGAGTCGGACACCATTGAGTGACTGAACTGAACTGAACTCAACTGAGGAGAGGAGACCAGGGCAGGGACCACCTGAGAATTGGTGCTGAGCAAGCCATGACCATGGTGGAGCTGGGGTCTCAGAACTCTCTCTGCTCCTTTTCCGTCTCAGTTAGTTACAAAGGGCCACTCACCACGTCTGCTACAGTTTTTCTCAAGACTTCAACTATTCCTAAGCAAAATGCCACAAAGTGTCATCTAATACAATATTGTTTGGATTGAAAATTCTGTTTGTTTGAGGCTTTCTGTTGAGAAAACTTTATCTGCCTCCTTACCAGCTGTGCCCAAGTACACGGTGCAGACTGAGTCTGCCTTTAAAGGGGAGGACGTTAACCGTTGTTTCCCTAAAGAACTATTACATTAGCATAATCTAGTTCACAGCAATGCAGTACTGACCTCTGAGGATTAACAGGGGTAGACTGTATTTGTGCAACAGAGTGCCATGAAACGCTAACTTAAAAAGTTTAAAAAACACAGTGATGACAGAGTGGAGAGAACACTGGGCTGAGGGTTCAGGCTCTGCCACTTGTCATCTAAGTCCTCCTCCATTGAAAGTGAAAAGGTAAAAGAAAGTGAAGTCGCCCAGTCTGTCCAACTTTTTGCGACCCCATGGACTGTAGCCTGCCAGGCTCCTCCATCCATGGGATTTCCCAGGCAAGAATACTGGAGTGGGTTGCCATTTCCTTCTCCAGGAGATCTTCCCAACCCAGGGACTGAACCCAGGTCTCCTGCACTGTAGGCAGACGCTTCACCGTCTGAGCCACCAGGGAAGTCCTTCATTCATATCCCCAAATCTCTGCATTAGGCATAGCCTAAGTGTCAGGGGTGGGGAGAAGGGAGGGGAAGATGCCAGATACAGGAGATGATCTTGGTCCTCAAGAAGATGACATTTTATTCAAGCAACCCCCTTAATCTCACAATCCTCTGCTTCTTCACCCATAACTCAAAGATATTACCATTCTCAGGGTAACAGGGTGTTAGGGTAAGGGGTTGGGATATTCCAACCTCAGTGCCCTTGACATCTGGGGGACACTGCCTGGTTGGCAGGAAGGGGGCTGCCCTGTGCACTGTAGGATGTTTAGTGGCATTCCTGGCCCCTACTCACCAGGGGCCAACAGCTCTCTACCATGGCTCCCACCCCAGGTATGACAATCCAGACTGTCACAGGCATTACCAAATGTCCCCTGAGGCAGAACCACCCCCAGCTGAGAACCTCTGAGATAGTGACATATATGAAAGCATTTAGAAAAGCATAAAACCCCAAATTAAGTATTATTGCAAATCTATTTGCAAGACTACTTGTCAAAAAAAAATCCTTTAAAGAATTTATAGTTTCCTTAGGAATGTTGTATTTTCTATTTTTATATATTTTGCCTACCATTAAAAGCCCTTTAGGGCTTTTTGATTAATTTTCTTTACCCAAACAAAGCATATTCATTAGGCTGTATTTTTAAAATGTATCACTACACAACAACACAACTCTGACTCTGACAGTCAGAGTCAAACATAATTGCCATCTCTACAAAGCAGAAATTTTATCCGAAATCAAAGTAGTTCGTGCCTACCTTTTAAGGACAAGGGATTGGATCTTGTGAATTCTGTATCTGATGGCCTGTGCTGTTTACGAACTTGTAAGTACTCCTTCACTCTTGAATCAATGGTTTCTTTTAACAGTAAACAGACTTCCTAAAGTAAATAAAAAAAAATTACACATAACTTTCTAATTCAACACAGTGCAAAAAAAGTCAGTATCATGCATATGAAAAAGCCAAAATCAAACATTTCATTTTGTTTGCTTTTTAGTTTAGCTATGAATAAAGGCATTTACATATGTTCATGGGTAATGCTGAAGATTTAAATTTGCCACTAAGCTTTGTTTGAAACCATGATGCTGGCTTACTCTGTGATCTAAGAAATATATTTTGCCTCTCTTCATTTCTCTCTGCCTCAGTTTCATATTTCTAAAAGGAAGATAAAAACACCAATGTAAAAATCAGGGCAAGGAGGTGAGAAAATCAGAGAGGGAAAGGCTGTTTTCATGTAAATATCAACCAATGGGACTATGACAAGTAGAAGACAGAACAGAGCCAACTCTGGCTACAAGCGGGAGCCCCAGAGATGGGCCTACTGGGCAGGGACTGCAGACTGGGAGGAGCCAAAGAGTCAGGGCAAGTCAGGGGGAGCCCCAGCCAGTCAGAAGGGGCAGTGCCCTGAGACTTCATGCTGGGACCCACCGCACAGTGCCACCAGATTTTCTGATTTAAGAGGAACTAGAGACAGTGATTTTTACACAGAAATTTCCTACTTTTAAAACTTGGTTCAAAAAACTTTAATATCTAACCACTATAATTCATTAGTTTCTGGGGTTTACAAATCTACTGAAAAACAACAGCACTGATGGTAAGTTGAACACAGAACTGGAAATCAAGAGTCTGATTTTCTTCCATAGGCTTGTTGATGACATTGTATAAGCTTCTGTGAAAACTGCTCTCTATTCATCTATTCACAGTAAAAAATAATTTAACTTCTTATATTGCTCAAAAGTAAATTAATATTTATTAGGCAACAGAAAAACATGGTTTTAATTGAATGTCAACATCCCAAATTTCTGGAGCTACTGTTTTTAACGTATCAGTGTTATTTATAAAAAAGAAAAATAAAACTTAAAGCCTAACTGTACAATGGGATGACACTGCTCACGTTAGCTATACTATCAGAAAAACGTAATCTGATGTAGGGAAAGGGAAAATAAAATTGCTCCCAAATCTAAATTTCTTAACCCAGATTAAGAACTGGTGTATAAGGACGGATAATTCTGGTTCAGTTCCTAAGGACTCTGCAGAAGGTTCAGAGTTTTCAGGTCACCTCAAACCTGTTTCACTGGTTTCTTGCGATGCCATCTCAGGTTGATCTCTTAGAATCTTCATAAATTAAAACGAGGACAGAGCTGTAAGCTGCTTTGAAGGGCAACGAGAGCCAAGCTTTTCTTTTGTTGCAAATACACGTACTCTTCAAAGAGTACAGAAAACACCAGACTTAATTTACAAACATGAGTTTCTCGATAAAATACAAACTCTGGTCTCCTCCTTCCTGATCTCATTTTGCAGCCCAGAGACGCGGTGCCTTGTGGACACAGAGGTATTCACTTACAGTTGAAGGCTTTGGCATTGTTGGTGCAACAGAAAGGCAGCCTTGCTCATACTGTTGTTTTAACAATTAAAGAATTTTGCTTCACATGCAGGGTTCAACGATGACTGAGCTAGAAAATATGTGAAAGACGTACATGGAAACAAGGATTGTTAAAATTTGGCCATAAATGCCCTATAAGGCCAGAACTAAAAATAGGAGGACAAAAATAAAGCCAAGGCCCACATATGCAAACTCTCTCCCTGCAGTTACGGGGCTTTCCTTCCTGAGCAGGTTTGACAAATGGAAGGTGGATCCTGTGTGCTGCGTCGAGGTCCCCTAGTAACCGACCACAGCACACCTGGCGAAGCACTGTTCTCTTCAGAACCAGGGCAAGACAAGGAAAGACAAATTCCCATCTAAACTCGAGGGGCAGCAGGAAGACCAATCAATGAGCAAGACAGAGTTGTACCCAACATCTCCAGGCTCCCAGGGGTTCATTTGTGCTTCCTAGGTTTACAAGGGGAAGAGCCTGAGTTCAACTGTTTGGGTACAAAGACTACTCAGGCTGGACTCAAAATAAACACATGTTTAATACATGTGATGAGTTCCTTTTCTGAAAAGAAACAGGATATTCTTAAGACTTTCATTACTCAGAGTAGCTATTAAAATGCAATCAAACTGATTGCTCATGATATCCCAATCTTGAGATGATCTAATGATTTAAAAAACATAAAAGTCCTGGCACACTGAACATAGGCTAAAGTCATATCCTCAACTAGCTCTTCTCTTCTCTTAAACACACACACATTATCCCAGATCCATTTTAAAGTCAGTGACCATATTTTGAAGAAACAGCGTGAGGTAGAAGCCACAGAGCGTATCCTTGGCTTTGAGTGGAGAGCCCGCTCACGGCCCACAGCGGAGCCGTGCAGGCCCCATCGCGCCCTGAGTCCCGTCGCTAAGGCGCGCCCTGTGGCCCCAACAGCAGCACAGGCAGGGCACTGCAGCTGCGTGTGGCACCCTGGAAAATTCTGGCTTCACGCGTTGGCTGGGAAGTGAGTCACGTACTCACAGATTTATTGTAAAGCCTTCCAAATTAACTGACTCTTGGCAAAAATGACAGCATATCAACACAAAAGGTCTAAAGCCGAGGCAGCAGAGTTGGGAGAGAATGGAGGAAAATCTGGGCCTGGAAAGGTGGATTCTAGGATGCTGCTGCTGCTGCTGCTGCTAAGTCGCTTCAGTCGTGTCCGACTCTGTGCGACCCCACAGATGGCAGCCCATCAGGCTCCCCCGTCCCTGGGATTCTCCAGGCAAGAACACTGGAGTGGGTTGCCATTCCCTTCTCCATTGCATGAAAGTGAAAAGTGAAAGTGAAGTCGCTCAGTCGTGTCCAACTCTTAGCAACCCCATGGACTGCAGCCTACCAGGCTCCTCTGTCCATGGGATTTTCCAGGCAAGAGTACTGGAGAGGGGTGCCATTGCCTTCTCCGAGGATGCTGCTAATGTAAGTCAAACTTCTTGGATGAGGTCCCCTCGGATGCATATTGGTCACTTTGGGGGTATGAATTAAATGTTTTGAATCACGGAGACATATGTTGAGAAGCCAAAGGTTGGAATGACATGAAGGTGGACTGGAGGAGCAGGCAATGGCCTATCAAACACAAAGTCTTGCAGAGCACAGTCCAGGGCTATTTACCTGAATGATAATGTCAACATTTCATGCCACTAGCATGATAAATCCCATCACACAGAACCCTATGCCTTTCTGCTCCCAGTTTGAGGTCGCTGGGTATCCTTAGCAAAATTATGACAACAGTTCAGTCGCTCAGTCATGTCCAACTCTTTGTGACCCCATGAACTGTGGCACGCCAGGCCTCCCTGTCCATCACCAACTCCTGGAGTACATCCAAACCCATGTCCATTGAGTTCGTGATGCCATCCAACCATCCCATCCTCTGTCGTCCCCTTCTCCTCCTGCCCTCAATCTTTCTCAGCATCGTGGTCTTTTCAAATGAGTCAGCTCTTCGCATCGGGTGCCCAAAGTATTGGAGTTTCAGCTTCAACATCAGTCCTTCCAATGAACACCTAGGACTGATTTCCTTTAGGATGGACTGGTTGGATCTCCCTGCAGTCCAAGGGACTCTCAAGAGTGTTCTCCAACATCACAGTTTAAGAGCATCAATTCTTCGGCGCTCAGCTTTCTATATAGTCCAACTCTCACATTCATAGATGACTACTGGAAAAACCATAGCCTTGACTAGACGGATCTTTGTTGGCAAAGTAATGTCTCTGCTCTTTAATATGCTATCTAGGATGTTCATAATTTTCCTTCCAAGGAGTAAGCGTCTTTTAATTTCATGGCTGCAGTCACCACCTGCAGTGATTATGGAGCCCAGAAAAATACAGTCAGCCACTGTTTCCCCATCTATTTCCCATGAAGTGATGGGACCGGATGCTATGATCTTGTTTTCTGAATGTTGAGCTTTAAGCCAACTTTTTCACTCTCCTCTTTCACCTTCATCAAGAGGCTCTTTAGTTCTTCTTCACTTTCTGCCATAAGGGTGGTGTCATCTGCATATCTGAGGTTATTGATATTTCTCCTGGCAATCTTGATTCCAGCTTGTACTTCCTCCAGCTCAGCGTTTTTCATGATGTCCTCTGCATATAAGTTAAATAAGCAGGGTGACAATATACAGCCTTGATGTACTCCTTTTCCTATTTGGAACCAGTCTGTTGTTCTGTGTCCAGTTCTAACTGTTGCTTCCTGACCTGCATACAGGTTTCTCAAGAGGTAACTCAGGGGATCTGGTATTCCCATCTCTTTCAGAATTTTCCACAGTTTATTGTGATCCATACAGTCAAAGGCTTTGGCAGTCAATAAAGCAGAAATAGATGTTTTTTCTGGAACTCCCTTGCTTTTTCCATGATTCAGTGGATGTTGGCAATTTGATCTCTGGTTCCTCTGCCTTTTCTCAAACCAGCTTGACATCTGGAAGTTCCCGGTTCACATATTGCTGAAGCCTGGCTTGGAGAATTTTGATCATTACTTTACTAGCGTGTGAGTTGAGTCCAGTTGTGTGGTAGTCTGAGCATTCTTTGGCATTACCTTTCTTGGGATTGGGATGAAAACTGACCTTTTCCAGTCCTGTGGCCACTGCTGAGTTTTCCAAATTTGCTGACATAGAGTACAGCACTTTCAAAGCATCATCTTTTAGGATTTGAAATAGCTCAACTGGAATTCCATCACCTCCACTGACTTTGTTTGTAGTGATGCATCCTAAGGCCCACCTGACTTCACATTCCAGGATGTCTGGCTCTAGGTCAGTTATCACACCATCATGATTATCTGGGTTGTGAAGCTCTTTTTTGTACAGTTCTTCTGTGTATTCTTGCTACCTCTTCTGAATATCTTCTGCTTCTGTTAGGTCCATACCATTTCTGTCCTTTATTGAGCCCAACTTTGCATGAAATGTTCCTTTGGTATCTCTAATTACTTGAAGAGATCTCTATTCTTTCCCATTCTGTTGTTTTCCTCTATTTCTTTGCATTGATTGCTGAAGAAGGCTTTCTTATTTCTCCTTGCTATTCTTTGGAACTCTGCATTCAAATGGGTATATCTTTCGTTTTCTCCTTTGCTTTTTGCTTCTCTCCTTTTCACAGCTATTTGTAAGGTCTCCTTAGACAGCCATTTTGCTTTTTTGCATTTCTTTTCCATGGGGATGATCTTGATCCCTGTCTCCTATACAATGTCATGAACCTCTGTCCATAGTTCATCAGGCACTCTGTCTATCAGATCTGATCCCTTAAATCTATTTCTCATTTCCAATGTATAGTCATAAGGGATTTGATTTAGGTCATACCTGAATGTTCTAGTGGTTTTCCCTACTTTGTTCAATTTCAGTCTGAATTTGGCAATAAGGAGTTCATGATCTAAGCCACAGTCCGCTCCCGGTCTTGTTTTTGCTGACTGTATAGAGCTTCTCCATCTTTGGCTGCAAAGAATATAATCAATCTGATTTCCGTGTTGACCATCTGGTGATGTACATGTGTAGAGTCTTCTCTTGTGTTGTTGGAAGAGGGTGTTTGCTATGACCAGTGCGTTCTCTTGGCAAAACTCTATTACTTTTGCCCTGCTTCATTCTGTATTCCAAGGCCAAATCTGCCTGTTACTCCAGGTGTTTCTGGACTTCATACTTTTGCATTCCAGTCCCCTATAATGAAAAGGACATCTTTTTTGGGTGTTAGTTCTAGAAGGTCTTCTAGGGCTTCATAGAACCGTTAAACTTCAGCTTCTTCAGTGTTACTGGTTGGGGCATAGACTTGGATTACCGTGATATTGAATGGTTTGCCTTGGAAATGAACAGAGATCAACAAAGTCCTAATAATATTATCCTTTGACTGAAAATGTATTACTTATAAATTTTCTTTTAGGAGATTTCTCATTATCTCCAAAAGCTGAGTGAAAACAGTCGTCACAGTAAAGGGGTAAAGAAGTGGTGCCAAAAAGTACCACCATCACTAGTTTTTCTCCACATACCACCTGGTAATAGGATTTATTTCTAGCTCTAAAAAGCTACTGTGACCAACGAACATCATGGAAGATACCAAGGGCTGTTACGTTTGGCAAGTTACGTAAAAGCCACAGGCTCACTGTCCTGCTCGCTCATAAGGAAGGGTCTCGAGAAGGAAGCCAAGCATGTGATGAGAGCTGGAGGCACCTTCTGCCTTTGCCACCGCAGCACTTGGTGGGACCACAGAAATGAGGGCTGGGAGGGACTCAGCCAGGGTCTGGGGGAACCCTTCATCCACAGAGGAGGCGGCTGAGGTTTGAGGAGGTTCAACACCACAGTCCTGTCATACAATCAATTGTTTTACTGACTGGCCACCTGCTTTGCAACTGGCCACTGTAAGAGGAGGGCTGCTGTCACCCATCCCCATACTTTTGCCAAAGGATCATGTGGTACAGGAGAAGATTTCAGACAGGTGACCAAAACCAGCCTGTGTCAACCCCACACCTGCTCCAGGGGCTCAGTCCATCCATTACGACCAGTGAGGATTACAATCCCTGCTTACCTGGAAAAGTCACTTTAACTTCTCCTTCTTCATCATCTTTTTTTTTTTTTTTTTAATACAAAGAACCCTTTCCCTCAAACAAAGAGGTAGGGAATTTCTGGTTTAAATACTAGAGTGGCAAATGAAATATATGAAATAGATGGATGTGTCAGTTTCTGAAGGAACAACAACAGAAAAAGCAGGAGTATGTCTGTTGTGGCAAAGACAACTCTTCTTCAAGGATTAAACAGCACTCAAGATTTACTGTCCATTAATGAAAATGAGAGCTGGAAAAAAAGCTAATGTTCCTCTTAAGAGCAGCTCCTTGCATTTAAAATAGTGAAAAAGTTTTAAGCACCTACTGTATAGCACAGCGAACTAACTATATTCAATATCAAGTAATAATCTATAATGGAAAAGAATCTGAAAAGAATATACGTGTGTGTGTGTGTGTGTGTATAAGTGAATCACTTGTTGTACACCTGAAACATGGTAAATCAATGACATTTCAATTTAAAAAAATAGTGAAAAGTTTCCTGGTACCTCTTTCTTCTGTTCAGAAAACCAGCTAGTGTCTTTGCTTGAGCCTTGCGGCAATACATGAAGATCCACCAGGACAGCAAAGTTCCCACACTGAAAGACATTAATGAAAGACTTAGCTCACACCCAGTGAACAATGAGAGAAAAGCTTACAAATTCCTACATGGTTGCTCATGATGAAATGGCAACAAAGTTCACTGCTGGACAGAAATGTTAATATGGGGTATGATAAAACTCATAACTTGTTGCTTTTTGCAATTTTAATATTTATTATAGAAATGCCAGGGAGAAATTTAATTTTAATCAGGACAGGAAAGAGAAAATACCTATCTCTACACTATAAGTTGTCGGAGGATGCCCAGAAATTCAGCAGTTAACACTGAGAAGAGTTAAAAAGGTCAGTGCCAGGTAGGCTCCAGAAAAGGAGTCTGGTAGACACACACAGGGAAATTCTTTCTTCCAGGTGGGAGAGAGCAGACAGAAGTAACTGCATTTTCAGACTAACAAAAGCACTGGCTGGGACTATACATCTTGGAATAGAAATAGAAGCACAGACAGATGAAAATGGGCAAGGAAGATGCTGAATGACAGTATCAAAACTAAGTAAGTTTCATTAAAATATGCCTCAAAACTATATAAAACCAGTCTTTCTTTTTCTATAGGCTAGTGCTATCTAGTACTGTGGAAGAAATGAAAACATCTCTATCTGCACTGGTAAATAGGGAAGAAAATAGCCTCATGTGTTACTGAGCATTTAAAATGTGGCTTTTGTTGACTGAGAAGCTGAATTTTTAATTTTACCTAATTTCAATCTAATTTAAAAAGCCACAGAACCAGTAGCTCTGTGGCATGGCTACAGACCCTATAAAAAGATGTAGCTTCATAAAACCTCACACTATGTGAATAAAGTAACTTGAGAATCACAAGATAAATGGATGAACTAAACTAACTAAGAAAAGTATTGCTGGTTGGTTTATGGCCAGCAGGGAAATTCAATTTTGTAGCCCTTTGGCAAAACAGTTTTTTTTTTTAAAATTCTGTGCTATAATTCAATGGTGAAAAAAATATTTTCAGCAAATAGTGAGAATACGAGACAAAATATGGGGGGAAAAAAACGCAACTTGACACCTACCTCACACCATAAATAGAAACTGATTTGAGATGAATCACAGACCTAAACATTAAAAAAAAAATACCATCTATCTTCCCAATGTTGGGGTAGGAAAAGATTTCTTAGACAAGACCCAGAAAATTAAATATAAAAGAAAAAATCACTACCTTAGACTTGATCAAAATTAAAAAACTTTGGCTCATCAAATGACATCATTAATAAAATAGATATGTATGTCACAGACTAGGAGAAAATATTCATAAGTGCATATGAATGAGATAAAGGACTGGTGCCCAAAATATGTAAAAACTACTCTTACAAATTGATGTTAAAAAACAACTCAAGTTTGAACAGACACTCCATGACAAAGATAAACAACTGGTGAATAAGCACGTGGAAAAGTGTTCAACATTATCATTCATCAAGTAAATGCAAATTAACACTCACTACTAAGTGACACAACTACATACCTAAGGCAGTGCCAGCAGGGATAAAGACTGATGCACGTCACACGTAGGTTAAGGATGGGAAGCGACCCACACTCACACACTGCTAGTGGAAACGGAAAATGGATCAACCACCCTGGCAAATGTTTGTCTGCTCACTATAGTTAAACACATTTATTTACCATCTGAGCCAGCAATTTTACCTCAGGTATTTACCTGCGAGAGATGAAACATGTGCACACAGAGGCATGTATACAAACGTGCATGAAAGTTTTAATTTCGAGAGTCGAAATGGAAGACAACCCAGAAGTCTCTCACCAGGAGAATATATTAATACAAACTGTACTATATTTCAAACCACTGACCTGCTCAACATGGAATGATCTCAGTAACACTGCACTGAGCAAAGTGAGGCTAAAATGAGAACTGTATGGCTCCATTTATATAAAGTTCTAGAAAACCAAGATTAAATCCATGGTCAAAATAATCAGCACAGTGACTGCCTATATTCTTAGCAGCTAAAGATGGAGAAGCTCTATAAAGTCAGCAAAAACGAGACCAGGAGCTGACTGTGGCTCAGACCATGAACTCCTTATTGCCAAATTCAGACTTAAATTGAAGAAAGTAGGGAAAACCCCTAGACCATTCAGGTATGACCTAAATCAAATCCCTTATGATTATACAGTGGAAGTGAGAAATAGATTTAAGGGCCTAGATCTGATAGATAGAGTGCCTGATGAACTATGGAATGAGGTTTGTGACATTGTACAGGAGACAGGGATCAAGACCATCCCCATGGAAAAGAAATGCAAAAAAGCAAAATGGCTGTCTGGGGAGGCCTTACAAATAGCTGTGAAAAGAAGAGAAGCGAAAAGCAAAGGAGAAAAGGAAAGATATAAACATCTGAATGCAGAGTTCCAAAGAATAGCAAGAAGAGATAAGAAAGCCTTCTTCAGCAATCAATGCAAAGAAATAGAGGAAAACAACAGAATGGGAATGACTAGGGATCTCTTCAAGAAAATCAGAGATACCAAAGGAACATTTCATGCAAAGATGGGCTATCCCGATAAAGGACAGAAATGGCATGGACCTAACAGAAGCAGAAGATATTAAGAAGAGATGGCAAGAATACACAGAAGAACTGTACAAAAAAGATCTTCACAACCCAGATAATCACGATGGTGTGATCATTGACCTAGAGCCAGACATCCTGGAATGTAAAGTCAAGTGGGCCTTAGAAAGCATCACTACGAACAAAGCTAGTGGAGGTGATGGAATTCCAGTTGAGCTATTCCAAATCCTAAAAGATGATGCTGTAAAAGTGCTGCACTCAATATGCCAGCAAATTTGGAAAACTCAGCAGTGGCCACAGGACTGGAAAAGGTCAGTTTTCATTCCAATCCCAAAGAAAGGCAATGCCAAAGAATGCTCAAAGTACAGCATAATTGCACTCATCTCACATGCTAGTAAAGTAATGATCAAAATTCTCCAAGCCAGGCTTCAGCAATATGTGAACTGGGAACTTCCTGATGTTCAAACTGGTTTTAGAAAAGGCAGAGGAACCAGAGATTAAATTGCCAACATCTGCTGGATCATGGAAAAAGCAAGAGAGTTCCAGAAAAACATCTATTTCTGCTTTATTGACTATGCCAAAGCCTTTGACTGTGTGGATCACAATAAACTGTGGAAAATTCTGAAAGAGATGGGAATACCAGACCACCTGATCTGCCTCTTGAGAAATTTGTATGCAGGTCAGGAAGGAACAGTTAGAACTGGACATGGAACAACAGACTGGTTCCAAATAGGAAAAGGAGCATGTCAAGGCTGTATATTGTCACCCTGTTTATTTAACTTATATGCAGAGTACATCATGAGAAATGCTGGACTGGAAGAAACACAAGCTGGAATCAAGATTGCCAGGAGAAATATCAATAACCTCAGATATGCAGATGACACCACCCTTATGGCAGAAAGTGAAGAGGAACTAAAAAGCCTCATTATGAAAGTGAAAGTAGAGAGTGAAAAAGTTGGCTTAAAGCTCAGCATTCAGAAAACAAAGATCATGGCATCTGGTCCCATCACTTCATGGCAAATAGATGGGGAAACAGTGGACACACTGTCAGACTTTATTTTTCTGGGCTCCAAAATCACTGCAGATGGTGACTGCAGCCATGAAATTAAAAGACGCTTACTCCTTGGAAGGAAAGTTATGACCAACCTAGATAGCATGTTCAAAAGCAGAGAAATTACTTTGCCAACAAAGGTTCGTCTAGTCAAGGCTATGGTTTTTCCTGTGGTCATGTATGGATGTGAGAGTTGGGCTGTAAAGAAGGCTGAGCACCGAAGAATTGATGCTTCTGAACTGTGGTGTTGGAGAAGACTCTTGGGGAGTTCCTTGAACTATAAGGAGATCCAACCAGTCCATTCTGAAGGAGATCAGCCCTGGGATTTCATTGGAAGGAATGATGATAAAGCTGAAACTCCAGTACTTTGGCCACCTCATGCGAAGAGTTGACTCATTGGAAAAGACTCTGATGCTGGGAGGGATTGGGAGCAGGAGGAGAAGGGGACGACAGAGGATGAGATGGCTGGATGGCATCACCGACTCGATGGACGTTGAGTCTGAGTGAACTCTGGGAGTTGGTGATGGACAGGGAGGCCTGGCGTGCTGCGATTCCTGGGGTCGCAAAGAGTCAGACACGACTGAGTGACTGATCTGATCTGATCTGACTGCCTAGGCAGAGACTGACGTGTTGTGATGATGGGATTGTTCTGTCTTGTGATACAAGTAAAATCAGCTCATTCCACTGCACATATCAATATTACACATTTTTAAAAATACTGTGTAAAGATACACTCATATTTGTTGACAGTTACTTTAAATGTAAATATTATGTCCCTGAAAATGTGTGGGAATAAGTGAACTTTGGTCTGGGTAATAAATCGTGAAGTATGATAAAAGATGGTCTCCCACGACGTCAAACAGCACAGTGTTACCCCAGAATTACTGTTTAATGAGTTGCAATCAGCATTTTAAGGAAACAGAAATGGGCTAAAAGCTATCAGTGTGTCACATGGTAAAGTTAAGTCTTGTTTTGTGAAACTTAAGTATGAGTATACTGAGTTAGGATATAAAGCCTAATTTTTACTGTGGGCTGTGGTCAAAAAGGTTTGAAAACCATATCCAAATATGTTATTTTAAAAGTTTCTTCTGTTATCAATTTAACCTTTAAGGAATATGCTGCCACCAGGTGGAGGTAGCACGCCACAACTACAGAATCTTAGCCGGGGGTTATTAAGCTTCATGCGACACAGACCTCTTGGGTCAGTGGTGAAGCTGATGAAACCTGTTCATAATAATGTTTTACATGCACGGAGACACAATGCATATAACTAAACAGAAAACCAATTACACTGAAATACAGTTATTTACGTTTTAGAATTTGTGATACAGCAATGGATGTACTTGCTCAATAAAGCACTGGCTATTACTATACTATGGTCACCTGACACAGAGCCGACTCATTGGAAAACCACCCTGATGCTGGGAGAGATTGAGGGCAGGAGGAGAAGGGGACAACACAGGATGAGACGGTTGGATGGCATCACCGACTCAATAGACTTGGGTTTGAGTAAACTCTGGGAGTTGGTGAAGGGAAGCCTGGCGTGCTGCAGTCCATGGGGTGGCAAAGAGTCGGACACGACCTAGTGACTGAACAATAATAATCTATAAATCCAAATCAATGACGAACACATGTGATGTTTTCAGGTATCTGCCACGATTATATTACAATATGGAAAGAGCTGTGATTTCTAATGGTAACAAATACCGCTAATAATATTGTCTTCTGAACACTTCATTCACAATAAAAACAAAATTTATTAGAACTCGGTCAAAATAAGGATGTAACTTTTCTCCCATGGAAGCTCAGTGCCCATGGGCTGTCAGGGCTCCAGAGATCCCAGAACAAGAGCCCCTCCAAAGAGGGAAGACGTGCCTCACACACATTCCACCCGGTCTCCTGTGGGTGTTCCGCCCGACTGTTCGGTCAAACTAAGTTCTCTGCTATTCCTTTGTCATTAGCAAGGATGATTTTCCAAATTAAAAAAAAAAATAGTGATGGTTTTATACAAAATGGAATATTACACAGCCATTAAAAAGAATGAAATAATGCCATTTGCAGCAACACAGACGGACCTGGAGATCGCCATACTGAGTGCAGTAAGTCAGACAGAGGAGAAATATCGTATGAGATCCTTTATATGTGGAATCTAAAAAGAAATGAAACAAATGAGCTCACAAAACAGAGATACACAGTCTTAGAGAAGGAACTTAAGGTTGCCAGGGTGGGGCAGGGAGGACGGGGGTGAGGGATAGTCAGGGAGTTGGGGATGCACATGTGCACACTGTGATATTTAGAATGGCTAACCAACAAGGACCCACTGCATAGCACACGGAACTTTGCTCAATGTCACGTGGGCGCCTGGATGGAGAGGACTTTGGGGGGGAATGCAGATATGTATGTCTGGTTGAGTCTCTTTGCTGCTCACCTGAAACTATCACAACACACTTAATTGAGCATCAGTTCAGTTCAGTCGCTCAGTCGTGTCCGGCTCTTTGCGACCCCATGAATCACAGCACGCCAGGCCTCCCTGTCCATCACCAACTCCCGGAGTTCACTCAGACTCACGTCCATGGAGTCAGTGATGCCATCCAGCCATCTCATCCTCTGTCGTCCCCTTCTCCTCCTGCTCCCAATCCCTCCCAGCATCAGAGTCTTTTCCAATGAGTCAACTCTTCGCATGAGGTGGCCAAAGTACTGGAGTTTCAGCTTTATCATCATTCCTTCCAATGAAATCCCAGGGCTGATCTCCTTCAGAATGGACTGGTTGGATCTCCTTACAGTCCAAGGGACTCTCAAGAGTCTTCTCCAACACCAACAGTGTCTTCTCCAACAGTTCAAAAGCATCAATTCTTTGGCACTCAGCCTTCTTCACAGTCCAACTCTCACATCCATACATGACCACAGGAAAAACCATAGCCTTGACTAGACGAACCTTTGTTGGCAAAGTAATTTCTCTGCTTTTGAATATGCTA
Source organism: Bos indicus (assembly GCF_029378745.1). Classification (NCBI taxonomy): domain Eukaryota; kingdom Metazoa; phylum Chordata; class Mammalia; order Artiodactyla; family Bovidae; genus Bos; species Bos indicus. The sequence goes on along the minus strand of NC_091772.1, from coordinate 3,698,836 downwards.
TCTAGGTTGGTCATAACTTTTCTTCCAAAGAGTAAGCATCTTTTAATTTCATGGGTACAATCACCATCTGCAGTGATTTTGGAGCCCCAAAATACAAAGTCTGACACTGTTTCCCCATCTATTTGCCATGAAGTGATGGGACCAGATGCCATGATTTTCGTTTTCTGAATGTTGAGCTTTAAGCCAACTTTTTCACTCTCCTCTTTCACTTTCATTAAGAGGCTTTTTAGTTCCTCTTCACTCTCTGCCATAGGGGTGGTGTCATCTGCATATCTGAGGTTATTGATATTTCCCCTGGCAATCTTGATTCCAGCTTGTGTTTCTTCCAGCCCAGCGTTTCTCGTGATGTACTCTGCATAGAAGTTAAATAAGCAGCCTTGACATACTCCTTTTCCTATTTGGAACCAGTCTGTTGTTCCATGTCCAGTTCTAACTGTTGCTTCCTGACCTGCATATAGGTTTCTCAAGAGGCAGGTCAGGTGGTCTGGTATTCCCACCTCTTTCAGAATTTTCCAGTTTATTGTGATCCACACAGTCAAAGGCTTTGGCATAGTCAATAAAGCAGAAATAGATGTTTTCTGGAACTCTCTTGCTTTTTTGATGATTCAGCGGATGTTGGCAATTTGATCTCTGGTTCCTCTGCCTTTTCTCAAACCAGCTTGAACATCTGGAAGGTCATGGTTCACGTATGGCTGAAGCCTAGCTTGGAGAATTTTGAGCATACTCCAATACAAAATAGAACATTAAAAACAAATAGTGATGTTTCAACAACCTGAACTGATACTGTATAGAATCTTTCTAAAAAGAACTGAATATTAAGATCCAATTTGCTATTTTTTTCATCATTTGTGCAGGCTTCCCTGATAGCTCAGTTGGTAAAGAATCTGCCTGCCAACAGGAAACCCCAGTTCGATCCCTGGCTTAGGAAGATTCCCTGGAGAAGGGAAAGGCTACCCACTCCAGTATTCTGGCCTGGAGAATTCCAAGGATTATACAGTCCATGGGGCCGCAAACAGTTGGATACGACTGAGTGACTTTCACTTTCACTTTTCATCATTTGTAGCTCTGATCACAAATAAGCTATGTACACATATACACTGCTGTACAGACATACACACTGCTGTATTTAAAACAGATAACCAAAAAGGATCTACTGCAGAGCACAGGGAACTCCGCTCAATATCCTGCAGTAACCTAAATGGGGAAAGAATCTGAAAATGAATAGATACGTGTTTGTATACCTGGATCACTTTGCTGTACACCTGAAACTAACAAAACACTGTTAATGTTGGAGTGTTAACTACACTCCAATATAAAACAAAAATTAAAAAAAAGCTAGTCTGTTTGCTTATCAGCAGCCTGACCAGAATGTCTTTTAAAAAAAAAAAAAATCACTGACTCTCAGTCTGGTACTCAAACCTTCCTGAGCTTTCTGCCAGACCCCGCCTCCTTGCTCCCGCAGAGGGGTGCAGCCAGCCTTCTGAGTTCTCCAACAAGAACTCTGCAGTTCCCACACTAATCACAGGTATTCTGCCTTTCTGAAGTCCCTGCTCTCAAAGCTTTGCTTCTTTTCTCTCATGAGTAAACAGCAGTGAAAAGGGGAAAAAAGCAGGAAAGCCAGCTCTGATGGCAGCCAGAAGCGAGGCCTCCAGCCCTCCCCTCCACACTTAGAGCCTGCTTCTCCTCTCGCCAGCTCTTCTGCACAGAGCACCAGTGGCTCTCAGAGTCCTCCACACAGGCCACGCTCTCTCTCAGCCTAGTGGCTGCAGAGAGAGGAAGCGCTGCATCCCGGCTTGGGCTGGGAGTCAGCCAGCCCAGGGCCGGTCCAGCTTCCTCTCTCCTCCGCCCAGAGGTTTCGGCCAAAACCCTGGGAGTCACCCCTCACTCCTCCCTTCCCCTCAGCCTGCACCATCGGTCACCACGCCTGGCCAGTTCTGCTTCTTCAAGAGTTAAAATACTTTCCTCCCCCCTCCCCTCCCCTCTGGCTCCTCGCTCACGTCATCTCCCACTTGGAGCATCAGCACCACTTCTCAGAGCCTCAGCCTCCAGCAGAGCCACGCCCGCCATGCAGAGGCCCGAGCTCTGCTAAGGCCCCATCCTCACCGTCTCCTGTGGCTCCTGGGCACGTGCTCTTTGCTTCCAAAGCAGCAGTGCTCCCGTGCTCAGTGGGCCCCTGCACATCCCTGAAGGAGTGTGGCCACTCCTTTGGAACTTTTCTGAAGGGTTCACCCCGTCCTCCTCCAGATCAGTGATGTTTCCTGTGCTTGCTTCTGCATGAAGTGGCTGCTCCATGAAGGGGCCTCCCGTGCCAGATTGGCAGCTCCTGGGTGGAGACAGTGACCACACCTCTGTCCCTCTGCAACCCCTGGGATCAGCACAGTGCTGGCTCAGAGTGAATGCTTACTATGCAGAGGCAGAGAAGAAGAAAGGGAAGAAGGGAGGGAGGGAGAGAGGGAGAGGGAGATGGAGGGAGAAGGGCACCTGAGCTCTGAGTTTAGGGCAAAGCACAGCCTCATCTGCAAACTGGGGACTCCCCGCTCCAGGGCCAGGGTCATTCAGACAGCTCCATACACTGATGTGTCAGGGAATCACTTTCTCCCTCCTTATTCTGGAGTGGTGACAACTATGTCATCACCAGTGACAACCGCTCATTTTCCATCTTTTAGAAAAAGGGAATTCAAGGATCCTCAGATTACTTCACCCCAAACCCACTGCCAACCAAGTATGTTGGTGATTTTTCCTATCTCTTGCCTAAAAATTCCAGAGCCAAAACTTAATGAGTACCAAGGCTTCCTCCTCCAGATGAGAGAAATCTTGTCCTCTAATTTTACAATGAAGTGCAAAGTGAGGATGTTGACACTTCTCATTCATGCTGGCATCTCAGACACAAGTTCAGAACTCTGAGACGCGTGGAAGGTTCCCCACATTCTCTCTTTCATTCATTCAGTTATTTATTCCCTCCTGGGGCAGGGGGGTTCAGGGTAAGCCCTGCAGGAGGTGTGACCACAGCGCACACCCCAGCACAAGCCCTGCAGGAGGTATGACCACAGCGAACACCCCTGGACCAGAGGGAGTTCCCAACTCTGCCCGAGGGAGGCCAGGGCGGAGGGGAGGCATCACAGCCGAATGGTGGAGAAAGAGCCCAGAGAGCCGGGGGTGCTCTGGGGACACTTGAGTCTCATTATGTGGACACAGGGCAGGTCAGCAGTTGAGGCCACAGGGCAGGAGGGCTCAGCACACGGAGGAGCCGCAGATGTGCCCCGAGGGGCAAGGAGACTCAAGGCTGGAGGCAGAAATGCCCAGGGCCAGGTTTCCAGGTTCAAAGCCACCACAAAACCCTAATGAGTGGGAGGTGGGAGCTGGTGGGGAGGCTCGAGAGGCAGGGGATGTGCGTGTACCCATAGTGGATTCATGTTTCTATATGGCAGAGATTAACACAGTACTGTAACACAGTTATTCTCCAATTAAAAGTTAAAAATGTATAAAAAAGGAAAAAAATAAACCCAAACAGTCCACACACACACACACACACACATACATATATATATATATATACACACACACACACACACACACATACCATATATATATATATAAAACCCCCCAATGAAAGTCAGCAGAAGGCAGCTCTGGGAGAGGAGGGGTGGGCGTGAGGACATTCGGAGGACAGTCAGGAGCTGCAGCTGGGTACGGGGAGGAAGGGCAAGGGTGGGCGTATGGGCAGGTCCAGCCATTCCCCTGGGGGCAACTCCTATATGAGCTCTGTCACGTGTCACTGGCATCATACACCCACCTGGAATGAAGGATTTAAGGCAGCTTGGCTTAACAAGGCAAAGATTTAAATGGGAAAATAAATGAGGAAAACAAGAGTCAAGACATAAAATGAAGCCAGCGACAGGTGTGATAGTTCTGAACAAAAGCCTCACCGCGTCCTAAGTCTCTGTAGCACTCTGCTCTCTTTGCACCAGTTACCAACGTGAGAAATAAGAGGCCCATCAGAAGCTGTAAGATAGAACAAATCAGTGCTGAGGATAACCCAATCCATCCTGATACGCAATCCAGAAAGACGTTTCTCCTAAAGGTCTTCATAAAAGCACAAGGGAATTGTCTTCCCAGAGCATCAACTTTACTAAAGACTTCAACAAAATATTACATACATTCATATCAAGACGAACCAATAGAGCACAAAATTTAAAAGTCCCATGACTTCTCAAGAAAAGGCACAGTCTAAAACTCTCCCTTTAATTCACAGTATTTGATGTAAAGCTCGCCCCTGAGCAATGAAAGAACAGGACTGTTGCTCACACTTTTTGAGGTAAGGAAGTGGAGTCAGGGAAGGCAATGGTGAAGTCTAAGATCACACAGGCGGGAAGTGACAGCCCCAGGAGTCAGGTCCAGAGGTGCCGGATTCTGGAGTCCACCCACATGCATTGCTTTGAAGGAATCCCCCCCTGGTGAAGGCCCCTTGGGACTCACTTCTTGACCCCTCGTGGGGGCCCCTTTAGGGCCACCTGGCCTGGAATCTCCTCCATTACACTGGCCCCCTTTTCCTCCAGATGAGTGCCGAGCTGACCCATAACACCCAGCTGGGCCACACTTGGCAGGGTACCCTAAGGCTCTGAATGGGACCACGCAGCTCCCTCTCCTGGGCTGGAGGCAGGCCCAGAGTTCAGCTCCTGCGGCTGCTACTGGGGAGCAGGCATCCTGTTGGACGACGGGGCAGCTTGGAGGCTATAGCCCCGCCATGGAGGGCCTGGAGCAAGCAGGTGGGGCTGGGGAGAAGGGGGTGCAGAGGGCACCATGACACCCTGAGCCCAAGATGGGTGGGGTGGCAGGCATGACGCTGACAGCCCTGCCAGAGAGCTCAGGGTGAAGAAAAGCCAAGGCAAGTATTTTGGCCATTTAACTCCCTGGGCCTGCTCCTTATTCACTCACTCACTCTGGAAACCCCAGCTTGGAGTTTATGTTTGAGAGGAGAAAGCAGCACCCCTTTAGGAGGGCGTATACCAGTGGTCGCGGCAAGGCAGGTTAGGGGGCGGTGGAGGAGACCATCTCCCGGAGCAGACACTTCCCGGGGGGAAACAAGCTGGCGACCACAGCAGCCCCGATTCGCAGAGCACCTGCGGGGTGCCAGGTCCCGGGTCCAGCCCTGCGGTACAGCCCTGCATTAACTCTTGACACCCAGGAGAGGCACAGACATCCCAACTCAGCATTCTGGAGACACCGAGGAGCCTGAGAGCTCTCTCTCTTTCCAAAGATCCCTGGTGATCAGGGCTGGGTTTTGTTTGGTGTGGGTCCTGGCCAACAGTACTTGCCAGGCCAGGTGCGAGGAACATTCTAGAATCTTAGGCACAGAATTAGACAGGGTGAAGTCAGGGGCCCAGCACAGAGACGGCCTGGAGAGAGGCCTCTGCTGACAAACAGGAGGATGGCCGGCACCAAGACTCCAAGACCGCCAGCTCCTCTGACCACAGCCTGGCTTAGGAGGGCTGCCCCAGCTCCCCTCTCTCTGGGTATCAGTATCCCCCTTTATCAAAGGACATAACTGGGTCTCCTTCAAGATGCCGTATACTCTCAGGTCCCATCTCCTGCTGGTATTTGGGTTTACAACCTTGTACTTGGACTCTGCTGGCCCACAATGTGTCTGCTCCTGTAAAGGCTTCCCAAAGAGCCACTCTAGGTCTGGCACCTGATGCGGTATCCGCTGGTTCACGCAGGTCCCCCAAGCACAGCAGGCAAACCCCCCCCCAACCCTCCGCTCTAGAACAGACAACAGGAGAGCATGGGCTCCACTTCGTCTTGGCAACCTGTCTCGAGGCTAGACATCACGGTAAAAACCACAGGGCACGGAGAAGCTCAGTGGAGTCAGCTGAGACAAAAACAGCAGCAACCAACGAGCTCTTGCCCCCAGAGCGCTATCTGGCCAGATTTAGGCGAGAATGGGCTCTTCTCTGCCACCACAGGATTTTATTTGTGCTTCTGTCGTGGGACTCGTCACAGGCTGTCCACGCAGGACAACCTGCCTCCCCGCTCCCGGGGCTGACTCTGGGGAGGTGCGCCTTCCCGTTACCTCTGGGTTATCAATGGCTAGTACCAAGTCTAGCACCCAGATGGCAGGGAAGATTGTTTGCCCAATAAATTTAAAAACTACATCAGTGATGAAAAGTACTTAAGTGTCTGGCTTGCTCTCTCACTAGGAGAAATTACCACCCTCTCACCTATATCCCGTCCTGAGAACAGCATCAAGTTCAGTGTAACTCAGGGTCCTTCCTACGTGAACAGAATGCTGTCACTCTAGAAAACAGGTAGACATGTCCACCACCCCATGCCAGAAGATCAGGGTCCCACCTTCTGATGAAACCCCGGATCGCCTACATGAATTCAGACCCATTAGAGGGAATGCACTCAGGGCTTCCCTTGGTTGTGAATGGATGGCTGGTCCCTTGAAGTCAAGTTTTTCCTGGTAGAGAGGGATGCAGGGCAGGGTGTCACTTGTCTGAGGGATCAAGAGGAGTGAGAGTGTCTCTCTTGTTTGGTTTCTGCTGCAGGGCGTCTGACTATAGGTCAGGGATTATAGGCCTTCCCAGTCACATGTTTGTTTTTCTTAACAGATTTATTGCCATGGTTGGGAAAAGGTTGTACATGGGCAGGGAGCAAATCACACAGGAGTGAGGAAAGAAGATGGCAGTAGAGCAGAGCTAACAGCTGCGATGACAGCTTCAAAAAGGGGGAGAAAACAGAGCCAGGGGCTGGTGTCCTTCGGTAGGTTGTCTCTGGTCTCCTGCAGAGAAAGGGTTTGGGGGGTCTTACCTAAAGTGCTCACACAGTGCTTCACAGTCTCCATGGACAAGATCTGAGAAGGGGAGCAAAGTGCCGCTCAGAAGAAAGCAGACAACAAAGTGGTGTGACGAAGGCTGGTTTAAGTTTCACAGATGCTCTGGAACCTTTACGGAGCATTTGAGGACGAATTGCAGCCTCTACAATCCATTACTGTATGAAGAGTACAGCTAGAAACACACCCTCAGTCACTCCCTTGGAAAGGTAAGAACTGACTTCATTTCTTTAAACACTAACCTCAATGATTTTCCAAAATTTCTCCTTTTCAGTGGAACCCCCAGGCCACCATTCCTAGGAGACCAGCCTGCGCCACGTACAGAGCCTGTGAGCAGCGAGCAACAGGGTGGTGAGGGGCAGCATGGGCCTGGCACAGCCCCCTGCCTGCACCTCAGACCACAGGCCCCAGGTTAAGGCCCTTAGAGCACAACAGGACAATAAGGAAAGATGCTTTACAGGGCTGTTCTGAGGACTAAGTGAGAGAATCCAGGCACAAGACTGGAGCATAGTGCTAACCATCCAAAGGGCTCAAGAAAGAAATACAGGTTATTTTTTTTTTTTTTTTTAGATTTTATTTATTTATTTTTTTTAATTTTATTTTATTTTTAAACTTTACATAATTGTATTAGTTTTGCCAAATATCAAAGTGGTTATTTTGTTTTGTTTGTCTCCAAAGGTAGAATCTGCTTCCAACTCCAGATTATTTTAAATGAAGTCTTAATTGTCAGTTCCAAAAGAGTTACAAACAGCCTGGGCACAGGTTTCCACCTATTCCTCTTAAAAGCTAATAAATGCCTCATAATCCCTTTACTCTGACCACACGCTGCTTCTCAGAAGAAGAACAGATTGCTTATAATCACACTGGGTTACACTGAACCCTCTTCTCATGTATTTCTGCAACGGAGAGCATGAAATGAAAAGATGCTGTGACAGAAATTATTCTGTACTTGTCTATAGGGAACTTATCTTGAGAGGGTCTTAAGTTGCTAGAAAAACAAGCCCCATTCAGTTTAGTAGCATTTCGGCTGGTCAGAAGGGTGCTCAGGATTACTAATGGCCAACCACCTAGTAAGCTGAAAACAAAAAGTGGTGAACACGAGGGGTGCTGGCGCCTCAAACTCTGCTCCCCGCTTTACCCAGTCTATGTCCTCAAATTCTGCTCCCCGCTTTACCCAGTCTATGTCACCAAATTCTGCTCCCCGCTTTACCCTCTATGTCATCAAGAAGCTTTGGGTCATGTTGCGGTTTGACAGAAAACAGCAAAATTCTGTAAAGCAATTATCCTTCAATTAAAAAATAAATAAATTAAAAAAAAAAGAAGCTTTGGAATGTGAATTTCAATGTAAGCCTTAAAAATTAACATGTTAAAAACCTTTCTTTTATATTCCCAAAGAATTACGGCATTCTTCAATGTCAAGAACAAATGGAAAGCAGTGCAGCCTATCAGTTACAGAAATTTATCACAGAATATAAATGAATCAAAAATGAAAACAAAAATCCTGTAAATATTCCCCTAGTAATCAATGGTCAGAATGTGTGGACTGTTCGACAGGGTGGTCAGTCCTGGAGGGAGGTTTCTTGAAAGAGGAAGGGAGATCCAGGATGGTAGCACAGGTTTCCTGCCTCTTGGGGTGGGCGTGGGGGAACCAGAGCATCTCTGAGGAGCACTCAGGTGGCTCTGGATACCTTGGAGGAATTCTGTTTATCTGGTTAATGTAAAATATCTTAAGGAGCTCTTCACATTAGTACTTTTCCTCTGGAATCTGCTCTATTTTCAAATATAACAAAGGACTTGTCCAGTAGAGCTGTGACAGGCACCTCTGTTCAATCCAGCTGTCATCTAACTGTCTCTGGAGTATTATTTTTGTGTAGGTTCTGGTGATAAAAGGGGCTCCTTTTACTCTTCTAACCTGGGTAGGGCTAAGGCTTTTCCAAGCCGACTCTGACAGGCTCAAGACAAGGCTACTATAACCATCACAGGAAGTCACAGGGAGCCAGGCACACGGTGCAGCCAAAGCCCACCTCAGAGGGAGGACCCGAGGCCTCCGGCACATGAGGAGTCTCCACTGCTGCAGGGCCCAGGGCAACTGACGTCTCAGAGGCCCAGCCCCGTCACGCACCAGCCCCCTCTGCGCCCGGCCACCCTGGTTCTGCCGGTTCAGGAAAGCTCTCTGTGCATACAGCCTTAAGGATATTTGTCCACTAGAGTCTGGAGGTCTAGCGCTCACAGCATCAGTAGCATCAGTATTTTCCGGGGCTTGTCTGATATGCAAATTCAGACCTGCTCCACCAAAAGTTACAGATGTGGAGTCCAGTAGCCTGTGTTTTAACAAGCCCTCTAGATGATTCTGGTGCAGGTTCAAGTCTACGAACTTCTGCTGTAGGCTACTATACCTCATTGAGGACTACTCTGGCGTGCTTTATACAATACAGGAAATTTTCTGGAGGTTACATTAGAAAGGAAGGGGAAAAAAATCTGACTGGGTTTCACAATGTAATACAACAGATGGCAACAGGTCATCAGAATATAATTCTAAAACCCACGAGCAAAGTACACCACGATTTTATCATAATGATAAGACGATAATTGTCTTAGAATTCTAAGAAACACAAATTATTATTTTCCTTAAAAAGAAAAACCAGAAACCCTTCAAAGATACATGTGATGTACAGCCAGGGTTGAGAACCACAGATACAATAAGGCTTCCCTGAGCATCTTAAAAACTGCCCTCTGGATGAGGATGATGGTGACAGAAATCCAAAGGGAAAAGGAAAACTACTGGATGGACCAAGGTAGGGTCTTAGGAAGAAACGGAAAGTAAAGCCCAGAAATGGAAAGGAAGGAAGCTGTAAGCCCAAAACAGACAGGGAGGTCACACACTGCACTTAAGTCCTTTAAATGAGTCCAGACCACTGGGTTCAGGGAAACCTACCTTGAAGCACAAAGAGGGTGAGCACTGCACACAGCTTGGCCCCTTTACACATTACACAGCTTGGGGTAATGAGAAGCGCTGGAGTCGCCACGAGATCCTGGAGAGGGGCAGACGGCACTGCGCTTTGCAGAAGGGGGAGGAAGGCAGGCTTTGTGGCCGTAAACCTGAGCCCTAAGAGACTATTAGAGAGGATCCAGAAGAAGCCAAGTTACGACAACTAACCTCAGTACCCTCTGCCACGGCGCCTAGTCTGTGACAACTGGCGAAATCTGACTGACAAAGCAGACACGAACCTCAGCCGGGAATCAGGCAGTTTCCCGTAACATTGTTTTGCCTGAACAACAGAACCAAAGCAGCTTTTGTCAAGGTTACCTATGACGTTTCACACAGCCAATCCAGTAAACAGTTCTCAGTTCTCACAGTAAGTGACTCTTGGCACCACCTTTTTAAAAAATAATTTTATTTATTTATTTTTCGCTGTGCTGGATCTTCACTGCTGCTCAGACTTTCTCTAGTGTGGTGTGCAGGCGTCTCACTGCGGTGACTTTTCTTGTGCTGAACATGGGCTCTAGGATACATGGGCTTCAGGAGTTGCATCTCCCAGGGTCTAAAGCACAGACTCAAAAGTTGTGGCATAGGGGCTCAGTTGTACTGTGGCATGTGGGATCATCCTGGATCAGGGATCGAACCCATGTCTCCTGCACTGGCAGGCAGGTTCTTTACCACTGAGTCACCAGGGAAGCCCTCGGTGCCATCGTAACAAAGTGGTTCATTCACTTGATCCTTGAAACCCTCACTTCCAGGCCACCATGCTTTTCCTGGTTCTCCCTCCTCACTGGTCGCTCCTCAGCCTCCTTTGCACGCTTGTCCCCACTGCACCAACATCTAAACAGAGCTCAGTCCTTTGATGTCTTTGTCTCCACCTACACTCCCATTAGTCTCAAGGCTTCACATATCAGTCATGTCCAATGTTTCTGTTCCAACCCAGACCTTTCTCCAGCTGGAGATGCACATATCCAGTCAGACAGTCTCCATCTCCAAATAGAAATTTACAACTTCACAAGTTCAAAACCAAACTACTAACACGTTAACCTCAAATCTGCTCCCACTAGGTTTACCTGATTTGACTTGGGAAATGACAACTCCACTCTGCAGCCATTCAGGTCAAAACCTTGGAGTCATCCCGGATGCCTCTGTGTCTCTCATATTCTGCAACCCATCTGTTAACGAACCTGAACAGTTCTCCCTGCAAGAGGGCCTGCCTGGTCCCAGCAAATATTGACTGAATGAATCTGTGAATGAACAAATGAATCTTGGTAAAGAAAAAACAGAAAAATTTCATCATGGATGAAATGACACTTAGATGGATTCATAACTTGTTCAACAACGATAACCACAGAAGTCATTAATGGCTAAACCACAAAATGGAGGGAGATGGTGAACAGCTTTTCCCTTGACCCTGGTCTTGGTCCACATTCCCAGCAGTGACATGAAGATGCGGTGAACATGCCACAAAGTCAATGGATGAGGCTGCACAGCAAAAACTGAATCTGGCACAAAAACAAGAAACAAACAAAAAACCTAGATCTCTGTAACTCAGAAAGATGAGATCAACCAGGCTCGTCTGTCCATGGGATTTCCCCACCAAGAATACTGGAAGGGGTAGCCATGCCCTTCTCCAGGGGATCTTCCCAACTCAGGAATCAAACCTGCAGTCTCTTATGTTCCTGGCATCAGCAGGCGTGTTCTTTACCACTAGTGCCACCTGGGAAGCCCTCAACTTAACTAGATGGGATTTAACAAGAATATATGTAGGTGGCTCAGACGGTAAAGAATCAGCCTGCAGTGCAGGAAACCTGGGTTTGATCCCTGGATTGGGAAGATCCCCTGGAGGAGGGCATGGCAACCCACTCCAGTATTCTTGCCTGGAGAATCCCCATGGACAGAGGAGCCTGGTGGGCTACAGTCAATGGAGTTGGACAGAGTCGGACACAACTGAGCAACTAAGCAAGCACAAAGGTCAACATTTGATTCAAAAAAACTAACAGCCCGAGCACAGAGGTCATCTTAGTCTAGGGGAAGCTCTGTGAGTGGACAGCATAATGCTGTGGTTGATGATGGAAATGTCCTTTTAGTTTGCCTTCACAGTATTGGCCAGGATAAGCATTACAATGGCTATGTTTTACACATTTAACGCTCAATTAGAATCAACATTCAAATAGAGACAAACCATAAGAGAGACCAGGATAAGAGCAACACTGAAAATCACGTTATGAGGATCAATTGAAGCAAGTGAAATGATTAACCTAAAAAAGAAAACAATCAGGATAAAATAATATTACCAGGACTTTTAAAGGTGGAAGAATGATCCTTTTCAGTGCTTTAGGGCCTTAGGGATACAAAACCAGTTAAGAGCAGAGAAATCCCAAGGAGACAAGTATCAGCTTCACATAAGGAAGACTTTCTGGCCAGCAGGCTTTCCAACCAGGAAACGATGTGCCATGGGACGGGGTATGCTCAGCAGCCGAGCTGGGAGACTACACTGTGCTGACAGAGAACACATGAAAACAGACAACTGTATAAACACTGCCTTGTTATTACGGGGCACTGGGCTAGTCGGGAGCAGTCAGGAAAACGACAAAGGGAAAGGTATGCTACTGATTTGCTGCATTTGATTGACTGGCCACTGCAATCATCCAGCACAACACTGGTTAGTGTTTTGTTTTTTCTTCGCGTACCCCTAAGGATGTGGGCTTACCAATCTCAAGAATCTGAGAAGCCACCTTTGGAAACAATTTCACATACAAAGCATGGGCTTTTAGATTCAAGCAGGCGTGTATCCCACCACCGGCTGTAGCTTTTACTGGCTATAAAGCCTGGAGCAAGTTTCTCAGGCTCTCTGAACCTCATCCTCTTGTCTATAAAAGGGGATAGCTCTCACAGAGATATCCTTAGGATTAAATTCAAAGAGAAAAAAACAGAGTAGCAGTTAAAAAGAGTAGCTAACTAATAAATTGGGAATCAGTTCAGTTCAGTCACTCAGTCGTGTCAGGCTCTTTGCCCCCATGGACTGTAGCACGCCAGGCTTCCCTGTCTCACCAAGTCCTGGAGCTTGCTCAAACTCAGGTCCATAGAGTCGGTGATGCCATCCAGCCAAAACTGGGAATAGTTAACAAATAATGGTATCATTTGCAGTTGCAGTATTCCAACTAATGGGGGTGACAAAATCAACAAAGCGCAATCTGATAACTTCCTGTGATGACAGAAATGTTCTGTGTCTCTCTGTCCAACACCTTGGCCACAAGCCACATGTGGCTACAGAGCACCTGCATTGAGGCTTATATAACTTAGGAGTTTAATTCTAGTTCATTTAAGTTTTTAGTTTATAAGTTTCAGTTCAGTTCAGTCGCTCAAGTCACGTCTGACTCTTTGCGACCTCATGAATTGCAGCACACCAGGCCTCCCTGTGCTTCACCAACTCCCGGAATTCACCCAAACTCATGTCCATCGAGTCGGTGATGCCATCCAGCCATTTCATCCTCTGTCGTCCCCTTTTCCTCCTGCCCTCAATCCCTCCCAGCATCAGGGTTGTTTCTAATGAGTCAACTTTCGCATGAGGTGGCCAAAGTATTGGAGTTTCAGCTTCAACATCAGTCCTTCCAAAGAACACCCAGGACTGATCTCCTTTAGAATGGACTGGTTGGATCTCCTTGCAGTCCAAGGGACTCACAAGAGTCTTCTCCAACACCACAGTTCAAAGGCATCAATTCTTCGGGGCTCAGCTTTCTTCACAGTCCAACTCTCACATCCATACATGACCACAGGAAAAACCATAGCCTTGACTAGATGAACCTTTGCTGGCAAAGTAATGTCTCTGCTTTTTAATATGCTGTCTAGGTTGGTCATAACTTTCCTTCCAAGGAGTAAGCATCTTTTAATTTCATGGGTGCAATCACCATCTGCAGTGATTTTGTTTGGAGTCCCAAAAAATAAAGTCTGACACTGTTTCCACTGTTTCCCCATCTATTTGCCATGAAGTGATGGGACCAGATGCCATGATCTTTGTTTTCTGAATATTGAGCTTTAAGCCAACTTTTTCACTCTCCTCTTTCACTTTCATCAAGAGGCTTTTTAGTTCCTCTTCACTTTCTGCCATAAGGGTGGTGTCATCTGCATATCTGAGGTTATTGATATTTCTCCCAGCTATCTTAGTTCCAGCTTGTGCTTCATCCAGCCCAGCGTTTCTCATGATGTACTCAGCATATAAATTAAGTAATCAGGGTGACAATATACAGCCCTGATGTACTCCTTTTCCTATTTGGAACCAGTCTGTTGTTCCACGTCCAGTTCTAACTGTTGCTTCCTGACCTGTGTATAGGTTTCTCAAGAGGCAGGTCAGGTGGTCTGGTATTCCCATCTTTCAGAATTTTCCAGTTTATTGTGATCCACATGGTCAAAGGCTTTGGCATAGTCAATAAAGCAGAAATAGATGTTTTTCTGGAACTCTCTTGGCTTTTTGATGATCCAGCAGACGTTGGCAATTTGATCTCTGGTTCCTCTGCCTTTTCTCAAACCAGCTTGAACATCTGGAAGTTCATGGTTCACATATTGCTGAAGCCTGGCTTGGAGAATTTTTAGCCTTACTTTACTAGCGTGTGAGATGAGTGCAATTGTGTGGTAGTTTGAGCATTCTTTGGCATTGCCTTTCTTTGGGATTGGGATGAAAACTGATCTTTTCCAGTCCTGTGGCCACTGATGAGTTTTCCAAATTTGCTGGCATATTTATTAGCAATTGACTTATTAATGAACTTATGGCTACTTTACTTGGTAGTTACTGTCCTGAACAGCACAGATACTTCCCTAAAGTGACTCCTGGTTCAGAAACCCTGGTCCTGTTATTTGAACGAGAGACTAAAACCAAAAGAGAAAACATTGGGACCCCTGTAATAGGAAGTGCCTGGTGATGCAAGGGGATTCCCATCCTGCAGGGAATTCCAGAAGCCTCCTCAGGATGGCATGTGAGGGAATGATAGGGACTAACCTGGGAAATTTCTCTGAACTTTACCACAGTCGGTGCTGATCCAACAGAACTTTTTTAGTTCAAGGTGTTTTCCTTGTAAAGAGAAAGTGAAGCCGTAAAAGCTGTTACTGACAATTAGAGGATTAAGCAGTTTAAGTTTCCCTTCACCTCTCACCCCTTTCACTTTGACCCTGCCTTATCAAATTAGAAAACAAAATTCAAGGAGAATTCTTAAAATTATTATTGCAGCCACCATAATCGCTCCTAATCCCTTGGCTTTCCCTGAGAATGAACCTTAAAATTTGGTGCTTGAATTTCCCTTATAGCCCTGCCCTGCATCTCAGGACTCTTAACGACTTTCATGGCTGCTTCATCAGGTTTCTACAAAATGCGCCCGAGTTCAAAGGGAATTTTCAACTAGTTCGTGGCTAAGGCAGGAAATTGAAATAGCAAATGGGATGACAGAAGACTTTAGACGACCACGGGCGGGGCCTGCTGGGGGAGTCAGAGGCTTTCTTCCCCGAGCCCTCTTTACAGAATGGCAAAGGGGAGAGAAGGGAGGCAGTTAATTGGTCACAGGACTTGCGTAGAGCCGCTTCCATTTTCCTTTTCTAACTGACTGCTGGGAATAACACCGCTTTCAAGGACAGCTCAAAGGGAAATGTGCTGGGACAGGAGACCACTGATGAAATGGCTTCAGAAGCTGAAGATCGTTAATTAGGAATATTGAGAGCAAGGTTGAAAGCTTCACAGAAACCAGTGGGAGAGACAACTTGGTATCAGCTGCTACCTACACATTAGCAATTAAGCCTCATGAAGGCTCTCGGTGGAAAGTTACAGCTCCCAGGCGCTCTCCTTGCATAAGTGAGGAGTCTCCCGAGGCGACTGAACTCTGAAGACGGTCTCAGCGACTGCAGCTGATACTTCTACCAGCTGCTACTCCATTTTCTTGACTCGGGATTCAACGTCTTCCAAGCACTGCTACCTACTGCCTGAACTAGTGTTTCTCAAACTTGACCATTTATCAGATTCATCAGGAGAGCAGATTACAGACACGGATTGCCAAGGCTCACGCCCAGGGTTTCTTATTTCACAGCTGGAGGTGGGACAGAGAACATGCATTTCTAACACTGCCAGGTGATGCTGCTCCTGCTGAAGACCACACTTTGAGGCCCATCGGCCTAAGAAGAGGGCTGTGCACCCCTGACAGCTCATCAGGATACCCTGGGTAATACTGAAAGCCTGTGTCCAAGCCTGCCCCAGACCAACGTAATCAGACTGGGAGAGAGCAGAATTGGGCCTGGACATCAGTATTGTTTAAAATCTCCCTACCTGATTGTAGCCTGCTTGCTGGGTTGAGAACCACTGTGGAAAAGGTCATCTTTAAACGATTTCAATCTGAAGTCTGCATTTGCCCTTACAAACTAGAGACAGGGAAGCAGACCCTGGTATCTGCTTGATTCTTCCTACCCTTGGAGGTGATATATTTCACTGGTCATTTTTTTCCCCTACGAACCAAAATATAATGATCCTTTGTACCAGCAAACCCCTTTCCCCTGCACACACTCCCTCTCTCCCCTCCCTCCCAGTCTTTCCAAGAATTCTCTGAAGATTTACTAATGAGAGCAACTGAAGATTTATGCACACTGATAAATTTACACAGAGTACATCATGAGAAACGCTGGACTGGAAGAAACACAACTGGAATCAAGATTGCTGGGAGAAATATCAATAACCTCAGATATGCAGATGACACCACCCTTATGGCAGAAAGTGAAGAGGAACTAAAAAGCCTCTTGATGAAAGTGAAAGTGGAGAGTGAAAAGGTTGGCTTAAAGCTCAACATTCAGAAAACGAAGATCATGGCAACCGGTCCCATCACTTTATGGGAAATAGATGGGGAAACAGTGGAAACAGTGTCAGACTTTATTTTTCTGGGCTCCAAAATGAGTGCAGCCATGAAATTAAAAGATGCTTACTCCTTGGAAGGAAAGTTATGAGCAACCTAGATAGCATATTCACTAAAGCAGAGAAATTACTTTGCCAACAAAGGTTCGTCTAGTCAAGGCTATGGTTTTTCCTGTGGTCATGTATGGATGTGAGAGTTGGACTGTGAAGAAGGCTGAGCGCTGAAGAATTGATGCTTTTGAACTGTGGTGTTAGAGAAGACACTTATGAGTCCCTTGGACTGCAAGGAGATCCAACCAGTCCATTCTGAAGGAGATCAGCCCTGGGATTTCTTTGCAAGGAATGATGCTAAAGCTGAAACTCCAGTACTTTGGCCACCTGATGCAAAGAGTTGACTCATTGGAAAAGACTCTGATGCTGGGAGGGATTGGGGGCAAGAGGAGAAGGGGACAACAGAGGATGAGATGGCTGGATGGCATCACTGACTCGATGGACGTGAGTCTCAGTGAACTCTGGGAGTTGGTGATGGACAGGGAGGCCTGGCGTGATGCAATTCATGGGGTTGCAAAGTCGGACATGACTGAGCAACTGATCTGATCTGATAAATTTACTAATCATTAGTAGGTAACAAGTAATAATTTTTGAAAAGAGAACTCTGCCGCTAGATGAGCAGCAGGAGCAATTTTCAAGACAGTCACTATCATGTCAAGTCTTTCTTCCTCCAACCTGCTTTCTGTTCTCCTCAAATTCCTGTCCCTTCTTTCCATTTTAGATTTTACTCTTCCTTATCTCTACACATCATTTGCCTGCTTTGAGCCTCTCCTCCTCATCTCTGCCTCAACATGGCAAGGATGAAGTTTACAGTTAGTTATTACTATGAAATAAAGTTTTATTATGCCTGTTCCTAATTTAAACAAACTAGGGAACTAAATATTTTTCTTGGTGAGAAAAAAGAAGCTAAATTAAATTGTTTTTGGTATGCACCCCCTGATTAACTCTCCCTTGAGCATTAGCCTTCAACAGAAAATCTATTCCTTACCCTGAATTCCTCAAATTAATGAATCTTCAGGCTAAAATACATCATGGGCCATATATCAGCACCTACTGAGAAAGTGTGACAGTGCAATTTACCTCCAAGTAATGCAGCTAAAGCAGAAGGAATACACCATTCATAGTCTAGAACTGCGGTTCTGAGGCAAAAATCACCCCCATCTCCCCCTGCACTCCCCAGCGTGCAACGTCTGGAAGCATTTAGGGTTGTCTTCAATGGCATCCGGAGGGTGGAGTCCAGAATAGCTGCTAAATGTTTCACAATACACAGGACGGCCCACAACAAAGGATCATCTGGTTCATGCTGTCATTAGTGCCTAAGGAAAGAGGTCCTGCTCCAGAAACTCCCATGTGAAGTCAGAGGGCTTTCTCAGGCATTGGAGGACAGGTTGAGATCCAGGGCCAGCGGGGGTGGGCGACAGAGAAGGGCAGAGAGTCCAGAGCGAAAGATGCCCCACCAAATGCCCAGCTGGAGGAGCGCACCGGGGCTACTGCTCCTCCTGCCCTACTGCCCAGAAAACACGGAAAGGGTCCTCTCAGCCATGATCCTGATGGATGTTATCAATGAGGGTTTTTTCCATGAGTCTGAAGATATAATTTGCTAACAAACAATTCTGTCCCATGATTAATCACAAGGCCAACTGACAGATTACCTCCACTCTATAAAGCATTTGTGTGTTACTACTAACCTCAAAAAAGGCCTAAACCAAGGAATGAATGAATGAAAAAATAAATGCAGGAATTCTGAACAGATAACATTTTTAGAATCGACTATGTCACTACTTTTGCAAAAATCTAAATGGTAACTGACCATTCGTGGGAAAGACAGTTGTCTGACCATTTTTATTCGGGGCAGTCTGTGGGGGGTCTCAGCACAGGGTGGATGGGGTAACCCTGAAGAGTCGTCTCATGCATCATTAATATCATACTGAGATCATGACTATTTGATGTATGTCTTGTCATTATTAACTTCCTAGAAAAATTATACTGATCAACGAACTGCAAACATCAAACTGATCCAGCTTAAAAAGATCAACATTATGTGTTTAGATCCTTAGTAACCAAAACAAGTAGGGTAGCTAGTTTGGACTGGGGACACTCTCAAGGTTTTAAGTGCCAAATAGCTACTTAATGGGTCATTTAAAAATCTATTAAATGGTGTTGTACTAAGGAAGTGCTTAAATGCTTCACAAAATAGTATTTCCACTCCAGGTACTCATGACAATGGTCCTTGAAACAGCAAAGCCCAGATGGTTCACTCCAGGGCTTACCTCCCTCCCAGGTGGGGAGAGAGAGACAGGCTGCCAGTCAGAGACGCATCCGGAAAGAACAAGCCTCAGCAGAACAGAAACTGGCTTTTGGCTACAGCTTCACCACCATACATGGTAACCCCATATCCTCACGTCCCCTTTCCAACAGTTAGTTATTTTAATATATTCTTAAGTTTTCCCATGTAACATAAACTCATCTCTAAATTAAAAACTGTGTAAGTATGTCATCAAGCAAGGCTAAAATGCTCCTATTGGATATAAATTGTTTAGCCCAGGCCTATAGTGTTCTGGGCCCTAATGCTTCAGAGATATTAGATACGAAAATTTTATTAAAACCATATTCCCTGCATTTGCTGCCATTATCAGGGATGCAAACTCACACATGTGTGAGCTAATGAAGCAGTCAGACGGGGTTTGCTAGGCAGAGAAAAGGTTGAAGGAACTCTTTTTCGCCAAAGAGAAAGTTGCCTGACTGTGGAAAACGATATGGATATTGAAGGTAGCCCCCAAGAGCCAAAACTGTAAGTAAGGTTAGACCCTCACATGGTTCCATGGTCTGAGTATATCTTACAACATCTTAAACCAAACATTCACTTCACTATAGGACTTTCTGCCAGCTGGCAGTGTAGTTGACCAACAGTGAAAGATGAGCTGGAGTTTTCCCTCCCTGTAAAACTTGGGACATTTGCAGCGTGAGCCCCTTACCAGAAGAGGGCAACGGCGGCCTGGCTGGCAGGCAGCGGAGGCCAGGCCTTACCTGCAATCAGGGTAACAACCTGCCAAAGCACTCAGACCTCAGGAAACACACGGGCAGGCTCCTAAGGAGCACGCCTGCAAAGACCCGGGCTTGCTGCCTTCCTTACCTTCCCTGGGATGAATTAACAGGCAGCTGAAATACTTACCTTTCCAATATTTCCAATGAATGATGCAGAAGTACAGCTCATTGCAACCCAACCAACACATTTCAAACTTACCATCTCTCCCTGGTCCTACTAGCCATAAAACTTCACATTCCAAAAACAAGATGTTGCTTTAAAGATCTCTGAATGGAGAAGAATTTATGTAAATAGCAAATTAGAAGGCTGCAAATTGGAGCGACCATGTGTGTGTGTGTGTGGGTTTGTGTGTGTGTGCTCAGTTGCTCAGTCGTTGTGTCTGACCCCGAGATCCCATGGACTGTAGCCCACCAGGCTCCTCTGTCCATGGGATTCTCTAGGCAAGAATACTGGGGTAGGTCGCCATTTCCTCCTCCAGGGGATCTTCCCGACCCAGGGATAGAACACACGTCTCCAGCATCTTCTGCACCGGCGGGCAGATCACCAGTTCACTTGGGTCCCTGACTTCTCAGACCCCTTTGTCGGACTCAGCTCCCTATGTTTCCAAGTTCATCTTGCCAAACGGTGCTTCTCCAGCTCAGCGTCTTTGATCTTTTCTGAACAGAGCACTCTTCGACCTCGTCTGACAAACCATTCACTCCGTTGTGCAGGCTTATTCATTGTCTGCGTTTCATGAAGCAAATAATTTGCTTTTGGTTAATAAAAAGTTATGCAACAGCGAGTGGTGGATGGGTGGGGGGCTAGGGCATGAGTCCAGCAACATGTGTGGAGTTAGGTTATTCTCTCACCATTTGGGAATTCATGAGTCTAAGGATGAAACCTCAAGTTCATACCGTGACTTCCCCACCTGTCCAGACCGACACCTTCTCCCCAGACTGCTTCTCCTCCCTGCTCTGGCTCAGCCAGAGGCACCAACACCTGCTCATTTCCAAGACCCTGACACTACTCTTTTCTCAGCAACCACGTGCAAGCCATCACCAAGTCCAAACTTCAGCGGGGGCACACCCACCTACCTTGGGGTGGGGGTGTCACTTAGAGGGTAAAACTCTATTCAAGACTCTGGCAGTTTTCACCACAATATCCCACTACGGGAGCTGGGGTGAGGTGGGGACTGGAGACTGGTTGTGCTTTATGAAACAATCACCCTGACACCATGCAAAGTCTGTTGCACAGTATGTCCAGCCTGGAGAGTGACAGCAGGTGAGGGCCCCACAGGTGCGCCCTCCACAGAGGCCCCCTTCCTCCCGTGGATCACCTGTCCAGAAAGAGAAGCCCCAGCCGAGAGTGCTGGGGGCAGTCTTCTGATTAATCTTTTATTATGCTAAAGTCAGATATGAGTTCTAATGTTCTCCCCAGAGTAAGGTGGACGATCTCCCTCCCTCCAAGTGCCACCGGGGAATGTGCACACATAACTCTGGAGACCACTCTGGTCAACCGGAGAAACTTCTGGGTGACTCAGAGGAGCCCAGGACTCAGTACAGGCACCGCCCCGCCAGCAGAGGCAAAGCCACCAACACCGCTGACACACAACCGATCAGTCGCAGCAGGAGGAGGAAATGAGCTGGGGGAGGACACTCACAGTGACAGAGGACGAAAGCTACACGGAAATGGGAGCTCTCCCGAGAACCCAGCATCACTGACAGATGCAGACAGAAACCCCTTGCACCTGCTCTTCCAAAACGCCACGGTCACTTCTGCCTCAGCCCCTCTGTTTCCTCTGCCACAGCTTGCTTCCACCAGATCCCGGGGAGCACCTCCCTCTCTCTACTTGGACTTCTACGAATGCTACCTTCCCTCCCCTGGGAGAGGCTCTCTGACCAGCCTATTTCAACTGAAGCCACTTCTAGTCCCTTTTTATCCATCTCCTGTCTTTTGCTCCCTTTCTTCCTCTCGTTGGCATCTGAAATCATCTTGTTTTTTCCCTTGGCAGCATCTGTCTTCCCCCAGCACAGTGTTACCTCTGTGAGACCAGGGACCTTGTCAATCTCACTCAAAATTGTGTTCCCAAGGTCAAGAACCATTCCTGGTACATGGGAGGCAAGCAATAAATGTTCAATGAATAAATAAAATGTTTAAGAACAAGAGAAATACCAGAGTTTCAGGAGACTGAATCCACTTCTTTCAGTCTATGTTAGAACAAGGAGGCAAACATAAATAAGACCAAAAGGACATATAAACACAATGCTGATCTGAAATATAGATCGATACATCTGAGATATATACATATCTTTCATAAACCCTATACAATGAAAAGAGAGACTACACCATCTTTGCGAACATTCACCAGTCTCTGTATCTGTGTCTAAAAATCCAGTTTCCCCTCACTATCTGAACTTCCCTGCAGGCAGGAGGCGAGGGTGAGGGTCTGATCCCACAGCAGCCAGAGGTGGGGGTTCTGATCCCAGAAAGGGAGGCAATGCCACAGGCTGGGCTGCTGCCCGATACCATCTACTAGGCACCCCACACTAGTGTCCTGTCGCTCAGCAGTCTTTCCACGAGACAGACACGGCACAACCTAGTTAGCCAGAATCAACCTAACTATATGTTTAAAGCTCAAGACTCCACAAATGTTTGCTCCATAGGCCACTGATGCACCCACTTTAAGGAGTACCTCGTCAAGCGTCTAACATGATGAACTGTGTTAGTTGAGACCTGCCACTTATAGTTTTACGTTGAACCCAAGTGCAACACTGGCTCTTTTGAAAAGCATCAGTGGTTGTTCTTTTTCTACCTTAGAGTCACTGTAGGAACAGAACCTCCCTTTAAAAAATTTGTTTCAATACCAAAATTAATTATTTTCTTTTTATAATCAAACCGGTATCTGAAGTGAGATTAAAAAAAGGCTTACAGCCTCTATACCAAACCCTTGTGCTCATGCCATAAATAATTTATAGCAAGAGGGTTGGTTTTCAGCGGCAGGCTCAAATTCCCATTTTAATCAAAACTGATTTTGAAATCTGTTTTTCAATTTACATGTGGTCAGGGAGCTTCTCACCATGTGAGCTCTCCGACTCCTTCATGGAAATGGCACTCTTCCCAAACTCCTAAAGCTCCGGGATACTATTAACCACTGGTAATCATTTTCTTCTCCCCTCTGATGCTCCTGACTCCATCGAAGCTTAACGTCATGGCGGCAGCCTCAGAAAAGAATCAAAAGCTCAAAGCCACAAAACACCAGGGGTACCATGCTCACCAATGTTTCCAAATGTATAAACAGACCTCACAAAGAAAAAAGCTCAAAGACTCACAGAACCATCTAAATATACAGACTTACACCAGAAACAAACAGACATGATAAAGGGCAGTACAAACCAGAGTAGTACTGTGCTTCAGATCGCCAAAGCTGAACCTCCACGACTGTATTCACTGCCTTCCTCTGAGGCAGGTAACAGAGGAAAGGCTTTCTATGCTATTATTGTTTCCAAAAACAGTCTTTATTTCCCCTGAAATACTTTTTGACTTTTTTTGTGTGTGTCTTTACAAAGCAGCTTCACTTCAACATTAAGTGACAGAGTTCCAGGCTGTTCAGAGCTGGCTCCCCAGTACAAATTCCCAAAAATTCCAAGAAGCACCATGCTCTATGGGCTCAGCCCTGCCTAGGCCGCCACACCCCGATAGCAAGAACCAGAACCTCCCCTCCCCAGCCCTGCTGGTGGACTCCCGAGGCCCAGCCCTAAGTGAAAGCTCTGGGACTTCACGTAGCCTTGGACGTTCCATGGAGAAATAATGGAGAAATAAAACAACTGCCAAAATGAGTCTTTTCTGAGGGCAGAGGCTCAAAAAGCTTCCTGAACTCATGAAACTGTCCTGGCATCAAGAGTATTGTTAATTTTGGCTTAAGCTAATTTATATCCCAGGGGGCTAGAATTGAAAAGAACATTTTACATGACAGCAATTGTGGGAAAGGGTCTTCGGATTTTCAAAGACTTCAGATCCTCCTTTCATAGTGATATGGAATTTTAACAAATTTAGGATTAAAAAAAAAAAAAGAATGTGAGTGGTCAGGATCACTTTTCACCAACAAGGCATTTATTTTATCTTCTTCTTTCACAAGCTGCAAAAGCAAAACACATACTATCTAAACATAAAAATCACACATATCTTATTAGCATGACAGAGAAATTACATTAACCTACTCCTCCTCAAGCTGGACCTTTAATAAAGTTAAAGCTATAAGCAAAATCTGAATCTACTTTTGGTCAGACACCATACTAAACTTATTACTTCAAAGCAAAGAGACTCAGAAATCCATCCAAGCAATCATGAATATATCACCAGGTATTTTCCATGCACAGCTCAAAGTGAAATAATAAATAGCTCCCATGTTGATGAGGCATGTGATACAATGGAAAACTCCAGACATCTTCAATAGCTTCAACTTTGACCTGGGTTGCATTTGGACACAGAGTTTAAGGGTGGTGAGATGTTTACATCTATGCCTGGAAGGAAAATCCCAAATTGCAAGAACATCTAACATGACCAGGCAAACTTTCCAGGCCAGGGCAACAGTACTGGAGGACAAATCCTGGCCAGCACTACAGTCAGGGTGGGTCTTCACCTGGATTCACGCATTCTTTCTTCTGGGTCTTCAGACTGAGGTTGAGGAGTCAAGGCCCTCCTTGCTTGTCCCGAGACGCAGGGAAGCAAGTCCAGGGCTTATTCTGAAGACCTAGTCTGGCATAATAATGCAAGTTCCCAGGGGTTTAAAAAAGAAGAGAGAAAGGAAAACAATCCACAAATAGAACACCAGCCAATGAAGCTTGGCCCTCTCAACCCTCCCAGGTGACATAGTAAAATTACGTTCCGCTTTGTTGATGTCGATGGAAGCTGCCGTGGCTCAGAGGGTAAGGCGTATGCCTGCAATGCAGGAGACCTGGGCTCGACCCCTGGGTCAGGAAGATCCCCTGGAGAAGGAAATGGCACCCCACTCCAGTACTCTTGCCTGGAAAATCCCATGGACAGAGAAGCCTGGTAGACTACAGTCCATGGAACCACAAAGAGTCGGACACGACTGAGTGACTTCACTTTCTTTCACTTTTGTCAATGTCAGTTGGTGTTTTCATTATCACTTGTGAGTGTCAGATGAAGCAGAGCGAAGAGGGAGGGTGCAGAGACAAGTGACAACGGGAGGCACAAACCCCACTGAACGAGTCACTCTCGCCCTGAGAACTAACTACATTTCAACAGTGGCGATGCTTGAAACTAAAGTCACGTTCTCAGGAAGGTTCCAGTTCTTGTCATGTTTGCAAGGATTTTACAAGTTGCTTTAATGTTGTTTTGTTTTGATATCATTTCAAACTTTAGAAAAGTTGGGAAAATAGTACAAAGTTGGAAAATTTCCTAAATTATCTAAGAGCTTAAAACTATTTTCTAGCTTCAAAAAGTAAACATAAAATCAATTCTATTCTTACCTGATAAATGGCTACACAGCACCCATAATGATCAATTACTTGGGGAAGGTGTGGAAGAAAAACCAGGTGTGTCAGCCTTTTCATCTTATTGGAACATGCACGACAGAGGGTGACACTTGTGACCCACACTCCCAGGAGTGCACAGACAGGCAGGCTGGGGGTTGTGTGCAATTACAGAGGCACCAGCTGTCCCTGCACCCTTGTCTTTCCCAGATGAAAATGCAGGACGGAATGCAAATGAAAAGGAGTATTTATATTAATGGATAATCTTACATGTGTGTCAATCTTTGTTTCCCCCAGTAAGGAAATCACTGACAAACTTAGGTCCTTTATTCATGATAACAGCTTGTCTAGAACACACTGCACTGTGAAGAAAATTTGGATTAGAACATCTACTGGAGGTTATAATTTTGGATTGTAAGTTATTCTTCCTTATTACCCAAGTCCAAGAGAACCTTATAAGAATAATTGAAAAAAAAAACCGTTTTCAGTACAATAAAGCCCTAAAACAAAAGAAAGCAATAAAGCATTTCCAAAGGCTGAAGATTAACCTCCATTTGATTTGCACTTTATGAAAACACCTTCCTTGGGAATAGAATGGAGTAAACTTTTAGGGCAAGAAGTCAAGGGTCTCATGTGAAATAAACTGAGAGGATTCTGTAGAGTTCATTGGGTTTACTGAGGAATTTGGGTTTCTACCATCAAGTCACTTCGCACATTAAAAGTCTGCTCAAGACACTGCTGGTTGGTAAGTTATTAAATATTAACAGTCCTTTGACTAGTCCCCTCTGTACCTTCTCCACATATCTAAAACACTTGCCAGAGTTTCTCTTTGTATTTCTAACTCCGTATCTCTCCTGTTATTCAAAATAAAATTATGTATTCAAATAATAGATGAGGATGCTTGGGGAAAGCTGATCCCTCCTGCAGCACTGTGGGCGTCTGAAGAGCAGAACTGTGTCTGTGTTAGTGTTTATAAAGCCAGGACCTGGCACGGGGCCTGGTTCGTGGCAGGTTTATCTGTTAAAATGATTGAATGAACCTGCAACATATTGACTGATGTGGTCACTATGACCAAAAAACAATGTATGTTTATCAGCAGAGACCATATATCTCAAAGGGCACCTTACCTTGGAGGCTTTCATGGGTTGAATGGCAGCCCTCATGGTGACTAATTGTCAGAACATGTGAATGTTACCTTATTTAGAGAAAAAGTCTTTGCACATGTTTTTGAGGATTATGAAATGACAAGATCATCCTGGTTTATCAAATGGGCCCTAATCCAATCATACAAGAAACACAGAACAAGGACACACAGGTGAGAAGATGACCTGCAGACAAAGAGAAGGATGTGGCCACAAGACAAGGGAGCCGGCCACCTGCACTGGAAGCTGCTGGAGGCCAAGGATGGGTTCTCCCCCAAAGCCTCCAGTGGGAGCAAGACCCCACCAACTTCAGACTTGATTTCAGACTTCAGCTTTCACCACTGAGAGAGAACAGAGGTCTACTAAAAATATCTCAGAAAGTCAAAAATAACTTGATGGAAACAACCACTGAATGACAATCTTGAAGATCTATCTCTGACCAACAGTCGGCATCGGTCGGCTTGCTTACCATCTCTGAAGTCTGCTATGCTGAAACTGAGGAAATGGTATTCACCAGATTTGTTAGTGAATTACACACCCTAGTCCTTCCAAAACAGATCAAGGCAGTTGACAAACCTAAATCTAACAACTGCCATACTCCTGCTAAAAAAAACTGTTATTTCACACTTTGCTGCACAAAAGTAGGAATGTTCCTTCTCAGCTACAATTTTATTACCTGAACAGACATCTGGGTTGATGTCTAGACTTTTTTACCAGGTAGAAAATTGGAGAAGGGTCCTCCAGACCACGGGAATAGCACCAACAAATGCAAAGGTGTGAAAGTATGCAGTGATGTCAAATCACACAGGAAGCTGTGCTGGGAAAGGTGATGCTCGTGCCTCCAATGTAGGCAAGGACAAACAGGACCAGTCAGCAGGCCTGGCAAGGAGGTGAGGAGAGGACGTCTGTAAATGGTGCGGTCCTTCAGATGCTCAGCTCCAGGAGGGCAGGCAGCGGAACACGTGCCACAGGGTCCCCGAGCCCTCACCCCGCGTCCACAGCCCCTCCTCAGGGGTTTCTTAAGACGTGAAGCACCAAGCAGACAGTAAATCAAGAGAGTGGGAAGAGTACTGTAAGGAAGAGGACCTGACATAGGACGGGGGTGACAACGCATTGAGGGCGATGCCCGCGTGCTGAGCCTTACGAGCCACCGGTCCAGAGCAGGCAGCGGGGTGGCAGCTGCAGGACCAGATGAAGCAGTGCACTGATGCATCGCCTGGTGGCGTGGGCTGTGCGGAAACAGTCTTTGGAAGGACTTTATAGCTCATTTGCATGACTGCGGAGATAAAGAGTGACAGCAACAAAGAAAACTATAACAACAACAAACAAGCAACTCAAAACTTCAGGGAAAACAAAACATAAAAATAAGGAAATATTCGTGGAACACAGTCTGGCACAGCAATGAAAATACTTGTAGAGTTATAATAATATAAACATTAAAGACAGTCTCAACTAAACACTGTGATGTAACTATGGAGGACACCAAGAGGGAACGTTTCCTCGTGGGCAAGTGAGAAGCAAGAGGCACAGCAGTGCTAATTCCCATCTACAGAAGCGAGGAGATAATGTCAAAGTCTGGAAAGCAAGCAATTGTACAATATAAACAGCCAGAAAGAAGTACCTTCTGAGGCACAAGATTTAGGGATAAGGAAAAGTGGAGGAGCAGGGTCTGCTACGTTTCATTACAATCCTGGAGTACTGCTATTTGATATTTGAAACTACATAAGCTATAAAGAAAACCACATCTAAAACAAAAGAACAAGGGAGATGGGAATTCCCTGGCAATCCAGTCACTAGGACTTCACGGTCTCAGTGCTACGGGCCCACGTTAGACCCCTGGTCAGGAAACTGAGTCCCTGGGCCATACAGTGCAGCCCTCCCCATCCCTCCCCCCAGAAAAGACAAAACAAAAACACAAAAACAAAGCAGAGTGGATAAGACTCTCTTGTTCTCTTTCTTTCCTTTTAGATGATGTACTGTGGACTTTATATCATACATGATAAACATGTGTCTTTTACACAAGAAACATACACACAGATAAATAAAAAAGATCACCCTGGCTCTGGACGAGAGGATCAGTGCCAAAGGGAGAAACCAAAGTCATGCAACTAGGTAAGTGGCTACAAGAGTCAGGCAACAGAAGACAGTGGCCTAAACCAAGATGACAGCGGCAGAAATAGAGAGAGAGGAAGGGGAAAATGTCCAAGAAACAAGCAAGTGTAACAGGGTAAGAGATGAGATTTCTGGACACATTGAGCTTCAGATGTCTGATGGAGAGGCTTCACTGAAATTTAGGCTTGATGCACTTGAAGTCATCAGTTCAGTTTAGTTGCTCGGTCGTGTCCGACTCTTTGCGACCCCATGGACTGCAGCATACCAGGCCTCCCTCTCCAACACCAACTCCTGGAGTCCACCCAAACTCATGTCTGTAGAGTCAGTGATGCCATCCAACCATCTCATCCTCTGTCGTCCCCTTCTCCTCCTGCCTTCAATCTTTCCCAGCATCAGGGTCTTTTCAAATGAGTCAGTTCTTGGCATCAGGTAGCCAAAGTATTGGAGTTTCAGCTTCAGCATCAGTCCTTCCAATGAATATTCGGGACTGATTTCCTCAGGTAAATAACAGGGAGAGAACACAGCCCCACCCATCAACAGAAAATCTTACAATACAGATAAGCACAAATCACGATCCCCATTTTTGAGAGCTATAAACTAAGGCTTTGAAAAGATAAGATCAAATAGTGAGTAACTGGATCCCACTTGTCCTTCTTGACACCGTGTTTCATTGTCTTCTCAATGTACAAATGTACATGCCTAATGTTTTTATAGCTCCACTACCATCCGGCACCCTCATGGGTCAAAGGAAAACTTGAAACCAATCTGAAAAATTATTTAGTATTTTAGATGTTAAAGACATTCGTATGTGTACAGTGAGCTGCATTCCCAGTTAAATCTCTTCCCTATGACTCTCGACTAGTCACCACAGAGTGGCCCCTGGGGAGCCCTGTGTGCACCTGACTTCATCCGCTGGCCTGGCCCTAAAGGACAGAACGATCACTTCATATCGCTCAGCAATGTGGGACTCGGGCAAGGCACGTGGTCCAGAGTGTCTCCCACCACAGCCACGCCTGTAACGTGTAATATGTAAACTCAGAAACCACTGAGGCTGCACCAGAGTCTGGGAAGAACCAAGGTGACGCTGCAGAAGGCCCCTGGCACCCGCCCGGAGCTCCATGAAGTAGGCCTGTAACTGCACAGTCAGTGCCAAGGGGACCCGGCCTGTCCACTTTACTACCCCACGAAGTTCGCAGCTCTCTGCCCTCGCGGGGCCCTGCCTCCCAACCCCGGAGCTGCTGTGGGCTCTGTGTGAGATCAGCCCGCCCACCCTCCTAGGCCTGTGTTAGGCAGGAACAGAGGCAAACTGCCCAACATCACACCCACCTCTGCTCATTCACATTTTAAAAAGTACTTCACCTCCTTAATCTGCTCATGATTTTAAAACTTCACATGAGCTTCTCACAAAATATATCCTCCAGCTCCCATGCAGCATCTCCTGCAACACACTGTTCACTCATTCACTCAGGCAGTACTGGGTCCTTGATGCCAGGCATTCTGCCAGGTGCTGGGGAGGATGAGGGAATAAGTAGTCGTGGTCCCCGACTTCCCTAGAGTCCAGGAGCCACAACTACTGAGCCACGTGCTGCAACCACTGAAGCCCGCACACGCCAGAGTCCGTGCTCCACAACAAGAGAAGCCACCACAATGAGAAGCCTGCGCCCTACAACTCACAACCAAAGGAAGCAGACCAGCAAAGACCCAGCACAGACACAGAAGGAAGCGAGGCAGGCTCTGTGCTCAGGCTGATGGTGACGCCCTGCCATCCTACCAAACTCTGTGTTCAGAAAGGACCCAGGCAGTGTGGCCTGCTCCCCACCGGCAGGCTGCACCAGAAGGGAGAGACCCCCGTCTCCACTGCGCACCCGGGTCGAGGGGCATGCGTGGATTAACGGCATCAGTGGTTGTGAACAGGAACGAGAGGGTGCTCTGTGGGGAAGGCAGTAACAGCGCCTGGGCTGACAGCACAAAGGAAACGACCCGCCTTCTCTGGAACACCCAGTGGGCGGGCGGGAAGGGGAGGACACGGGGAGGCACCAGGTGAGGACCTGCGGGGAGGCACCAGGTGAGGACCAACAGATGGGCAAAACCCAGGTTTTAGTTCCTCCCACGGGCTCCGGAGGCCAAGAGCCGGGCGCCTCCCCCCTCCCCCTCCCCTCTGCTCCCTGTGGAGCTGCCTGGGGCAATGGGGCAAAGAGGGGACAAGCTCCCCCCACAGGGCACCTCCACTCTCCTGGGGGGGGTGGGGCATAAAGGAGCAACACGAAAAACACCAGTTTGGAGCACTGAGCT
Organism: Bos indicus; assembly: GCF_029378745.1. Lineage (NCBI taxonomy): Eukaryota > Metazoa > Chordata > Mammalia > Artiodactyla > Bovidae > Bos > Bos indicus. Next base: position 3,668,024 of record NC_091772.1, on the reverse strand, counting down.
TTGGGAGGAGGGGGCTTTATTTTTTTTTTTCAAAAAGATCTAAGATCCCAAGAAAAAGGCAACACTAGGGAGAAATTAATAATCCCTTCCCATTAACTGTAACACAACCTGCATTTTCTATTGACAGTGAAAGATCAAAACGTTTTTTTCTGACTAGTAATCATTTCTAAGGCTTGCGAATCACCACACGCTCAGATGCCTACCCCCCTTCTCTGAGCCGCCTGCCCCCAGCCTGCCGCTCACTCCGCCTCCTCTGTCACTTGCCACAGTGGCTGCTCTGGCTTGGAGAACGTGCTGAATGCAAGAGCTAGTTCCATTGATGGTGCAAGGACTCGCTCAGGCCCCAGAACCGAAGGCTGCTCCCTCCTGATGTCAAAGTGAGAGGCGGCCCAGCCGGAGATGCTCTGGTTCCACTTCCGTCCTGCGTTCGCTAGAAAAATCTTAACCTCAATCTCCTTTGGACAATCTTGAAGGGGCCAGGACTGATACTGGCTAAAACCACTTCCAGATTTTTTGTTCTAAGAAGTGGCCAGATTTAAAGATAGCATCCCAAAGAACACATTCAATATGTTTTTATTTCAACATGTTGTGCAAAACTGGCCTTTCTAGAACCTTGACATGTTCTAATAATAGATTTCCTAGTTAAGCAAGATGATGTTACAACAGTAAGACACAAGGAGAAAAGGAGATGGGATGAAGAGAGAGATCAGGAGATTTCTAAAATTACCACTGAAATATACATACATATGAACATACATACTTTTTTTAACTTATTAAACAGTTTCAATGACAGAAATGCCATTTATAAGGACAGTCATTAGGCTGTGCTTTCATTCTTTTAATTTTTAGAAAAACCAATCACACTTCTTTTAAAAGCTATTTTTAAATTGATTATTTGATGTTTGGCTGTGCTGGGTCTTCGATGCGGCTCTCTGTTGCAAAGGCACTCGGGCACTCTGTTGCAGAGCACAGGCTCTCGGGTGCATGGGCTTCAGTGGTTGGTGGCACACAGGCCTAGCTTCCCCGTGGCACATGGCACCTTAGTTCCCGGACCGGGATCAAACCCGTGTCCCCCACATTGGGAGGCAGATTCGAAACCGCTGGACCACCAGGGAAGTCCCCAGGCTCCTCTTTCAAAAGCAGAGAAAGGGGGTTAGGTCAGGCCTCCAGGTACCCTATTCTCATAAGGATGTAAGGTAGTATTTCTCTTATTTGTAACTGTGACAAAAGGTTGTCCTACATAAAATTACTTTCCAGAAAATTCAAACTCACTTACTCCTTTAAACAGTCTGGTGTCTATGAGGAACACCTTGCACAACGCCTCACACAGAGCTTCTGTGATAGACAGCTGGAGGCGGGCAGGGGGAGAGGAGGTGGGCAGCCACCAGAAGCGCCATGATGAAGCGACGCCTCTGTGAGCCTAGCTAGTGCAGAACTTTCTGTGGTGACATTAAACGAGATACTAAATGCTGTGTAATTCAGGTCTATCAACTATAAGCTGACTTTAATAATCTTCCTGCCTTCTGTCCCTTGGCTAACTGGCACTTCTTTTTCTAGCATTCCCTCTGCTCCTAACTGAAAGTGTTTCCAACTTCTTCTCTGATGTGCCCCAGAAGTCAAGCCAACCCAGGACTGTATGCAAAAGAGACGCAGATTCAGTGAAGACAGGCCTATGGGGAGGAAAGTGTTTGCCTTCGGCAGCCATGACTGGGGACACAGAACCACCTGTGGACTCCAGGGAACTTCCTGGTTCCTAGAATTGTGGTTCTGATGGCTGAGACTTTCGTTCTGGGAAAGGAAGGTGTTCTTGACTCAGGATTCTTAACTGCTTTCAAATCATTTTTGGTAGCTATGAGAAGGATAGGGTAGACTATCCTAATAGACATTAATATCTATTAATAGTTAATATCTATTAAAGGGCTTCCCTGGTGGCTCAGATACTAATAAATATTAAAAGAATCAAGAGTCAAGGATATTAATAAGGAGCTTCATTAATCTGGGCATCAGGTTCTTCAGGTGTATGTAAGGATCTCTGGCTAATCTGGGAAGAGGAGATCTCAGGAAGAGTAGAGAGGAGAAGCAAAAAGAAGAGCAGGAGGCGCCTCTGGAAGACAGCAACCCACAGAGCACCCAGCCTGGAATGAATAAAGCAAGACAGCTGCAGGAAGGATGACCCCTCCTGAGCAAAGAACTCGGCAAGACACAGGGGACAAACGGCATAGAAGATCACCTGTGGGGTCTGGCCATGTGGAGAACCGCGCTGGCAGGAGCTTTAAAGACCCGCTGTGGGGGGCGGGGGTGGGGCCAGACCGGCCAGACCGCAGAAGACAGCAAGCAATGGAAACAAGATGGGGGGAGGAACAGGTCAATGCAAAGGAAAACAAAAATGACACAGGAAGAAAAAGAAATGTACTCAGCATATACTACTACTCAGCTCAGCAGTAAACAATGTCATAATAGAACATTGTCGTAATAATGAAACACAATGAAACACAATATGGATGTACATTAAAATGGTTCAAATTCAAATATATTGAGAGTTTCATCATAATACTCAAGAATTGCTATATAAGCATGGTATTTAGAAATACAGAGGTAAAAATCAGAAAAAAACAGCTAAGTAGGTTTAGAGTCATCACTTCTGGGAAGGGAGAGGGTTGAATAAAACTACTGCTTTTCTTTCAAAGTCTATAATGTGATGCCAAGACAATTTAGATGGGGGAAAGAATTAAAAAAGAAAAGCAAAAAAAATACATGTTCACACATGTAATACAGATGCTGCTGAGACAATTGGATACCACATGCAAAAGAATGAAGTTGGATCTGTTCATCAAACCATATACAGAAATTAACTCTAAATGGATTACAGACCCAAATGTGAAACTCTGAAACTCTTAGAAGAAAACATAGATGTAAACCTCTATGACCTTGGTAAGCCAAAGATTTCTTAGATATGATACCAAAAACACAGTGACAAAAAAAAAAAAATAAGGTAGTCTTAACCAAAATCAAAACTTTTGAGCTTCAAAGTACACCATCAAGAAAGCAGAGATGATTCAAAAAATGGGAGATAATATTTGTAAATCATGTATCTGATAAGAATATACACAGAATTCTTACAACAACAGAAAAAAGACAGTGACCAAATTTAAAAATGCATAGGATCTCAATAGACATTTCAGTAAAAAAGATAAACAAACGGCCAGCAAGCATGTGAAAAGATGCTCCACATCTTTAGCCATCCAGAAAATGCAAATTAAAACCACAGTGAGAAGCCACTTCACACCACTAGGATGGCTATAATCATGAAGACAGACAACAATAAGTGTTGATGAGGACTGTGGGGGGACTTGGATCCTCCTACACTGCTGCTGCTGCTAAGTCGCGTCAGTCGTGTCCAACTCTGTGCGACCCCACAGACGGCAGCCCACCAGACTCCTCGTCCCTGGGATTCTCCAGGCAAGAGCACTGGGGTGGGTTGCCATTTCCTTCTCCAATGCATTGCTAGTAAAAATGTAAAATGATACAACCACTTTGGAAAACAGTTTCTCAAAAAGTTACATACACTTATCATACAATTTAGCAATTCCACTCCTAGCAAGCGTACACAAAAACTTTTACACAAATGTTTGTAACAGCATTATCCATAGTACCCCCAAAGTGGAAACAACCAATATGTTCATTAACTGATATACAAAAGATAGTATATCCATACAATGGAGTATTATTCAAACATGAAAAGGAATGGAGTGCTGATATATGCCACAATATCGATGAACCCTGAAAACAAATTGCAAAGTGAAAAAAGCCAGTCACAAAACACCACATACTGTATGTATAGTTCTACTTATATGAAATGTCCAAAATAGGCAAATTTATAAAGACGGAAAGTAGAATGATGGCTGCCTAGGGCTAGGAGTTGGAGGGTGGAATGGAGGAGGAATGGGGAGTGACTGCTAATGGGCCTGGGGTTTCTTTTTAGGGTGAAGACAATGCTCTAAACTTACTATGTGATAAGGTTGCACAACCCTGCAAATATGCTAAAATTCACTGGATTTAAATATCATTTTCATGAGGGAATTTTATGGTATGTGAGTTATATCTCAATAAAGTTGCTTTTAAACATCTTTAAGGCAGTGGTTGGGTTTCCCAGGTGGCTCAGTAATAAAGAATCTGCCTGCCAACCAAAAGACCCAGGTTCTACCCCTGGGTTGGGAAGATCCGCTGGAGAAGGAAAGGACAACCCGGTCCAGTATTCTTGCCTTGAGAATCCCATGGACAGAGAAGCCCAGCAGGCTATAGTCCCTGGGGTGGCAGAGAGTGGAACACGACTGAGCAACCAAACAGCAGCAAGGCAGTGGTTACTACACAGATGTGCAGACACTGGTCACAACTCGCTCAACTCTACACACAAATGGGTACATGTTATTGCATGTAAGTCGTACTCAATATAAGCGGACTTTTAAAAATGTATCCAGGGACTTCCCTAGTGGTCCAATGACTAAGCCTCTGCACTCCCAATACAGGGGGCCTGGATTTATTTTTTGATCCCTGGTCAGGGAACTAGATCCCACATTCAGCAACTAAAGAGTTTGCATCCCTCAACTAAAGATTCTGCATGCCACAGCTAAGACCCGGCAGAGCCAAATAAAAATTTTTTTTAATGTATCTAATGCAACAGTTTTATTACACTGAATTTATAGAAATATTACTTTCAGAACACAAAGCAGGAAAAAAAATACCAAACTCATTACCACCTTTCTGTGGACAGCATTAATCATCGGTGCTAGGCAGGCATCCTCTGCCTTCCTTAGAAAGGGCTAACATGCTGGTCGGAGAGCAGCCATCTGTCAGAGTGACAAGACTCAATTTCCAACAGGAAAGCAACAATGTCGGTTTAATCAACATTTTCCCAAAGTTAGCAAGTGCCTTCCTAGCAGAACTCTTCATTTTCCTGAACAGCACTCTGAAATATTAAAGTACTATTTATTCTCAATTAAAAAAAAATTTTTTTTTTCATTCTGGAAGGATCTTGGAGAGCAAAGCTCTTATTTGACAGACCTGTCCATGGACTGAGGCCTAGAGAAGCTAACAGCCTTGCTCAGGATCGCAGGGATGGGAGCTGACACGCTGCACCAGGCACCTTCGTGAATGGGTCCAGCATGGTCCCAGCCCCGCGCCCCAGGGACAGCTGTCCCATGTCAGCACACACAGCGGGTGGGGTGCGAGCACCAGGCCCCCCCAGCACAGGGAGTGCTCTCCACTCACTCCTCAGACTGATCCAGTGAAGCGGGGACCCACACCCATTCCCCAGAAATTAGTCACCGAGCCCTGAGTCCACAGCTCACAGTCCATGAGCTGAAGCAACGGAGCTGGGACCCCACGCTGGCTGCCACGTCTCCAGAAACTGAACTTCTAAGTAAGAGACTCCCACTACCCTAAGAGCGCACATTCTACCTGTTCATTTCTTTTGATAAACGTCAGCACTGTACATTTCCTATATGTGAGGAGATGCTCACCGACCTCATTTCTGTTAGAACCCTCTGTTTAACCGTACCTCATAGGGAGCTCCGGCCCATGTGTCTTTTGTCTCAAATCCAGCCCCTCTACCCTTCTCTTCTCGCTGATGTGCCCCTCATCAAGCCGGACTCAGGGGAATGGCAGTACCCCTGATCTTCAGCAGCGCAACAACACCCAGCAGGGCATCAACCACGTGAGGGTGGATAAAACAGAAGCAGTCTTTTTGCATGCGGTATATATGGAAACATGGAACCAGTAAGAAATGATGGCATGGAGTTGAGAGAAAAGACTGGTCTAAACAATTTCATGTGTTCTTACAAATGCTTTCTGAAACATGATGGCTTTTAATTTAAAGTGATCAGAACAGACATGCACAGTTCATCCCACAGTCCCTCTAAGCTACTATCGTGCTCACCACATCAGTCTACCAGGTTTTAAGTTGCAGGCTGACCTAAAAGATAATCATGACCTCAAAATAAATCTATTAAATACTGTATAGATTGAAGGGAAAGAAAAGGAGACCTCTCTGAGAAACGATACCATATTTGGTCTTGGGAATCCACTGGGATGTAAAACATAGACAAAATTATGGGCCACTTTAGAACAAAGCTGTAACTGCCCAGACATTTTTCACTCTGTTAAAGGGAAAGACGATTAGAAGTCAATGGAGACAACCTGAGCCATGCTGGGGTTTTCTTTGCTAATGCCAGCAAATTCTTGCCTAAAAACACAGCAGCCCACTTATTACTTGATGTTTGCTTCATGAATGCCTTCAGTGGGGTGAGCTTGGGAGCGTCTCCTTGTCAGACCCATCTTGATGGTGAAGAGCCATTAAGCAAGAATCTGACTTATTGTAAAACATCCCAGAATTGACGTGCAAACAAACACATGTCTGAGAAGCACAACCTTCATTCCTGAGTGCTGCCAACGTGGGGAAATTTTCTCCTGAAACAGCCCCCAGAGCCATAGCTCAGTGTCACTCAATAACCACCACAGTCAGAGTCACAGTCTACCACAGGCTGTAGACTGTGACTGTCATTTTCTCTGAATCAAAAATCAAAGTCTCACCTCATACAGTAAGGGCTTGCCAGGATCTAGATTGTGTGTGTGTGTGTGTATGTGTACTAACCATGGGCAAGAAGGCAGTAGGCCAGGTACTGTGGTATAGATAAAAATAGCCTCAAAAAGCAAGTGAGAGATTGCAAGTGACCACACAACAAAGTCAGAGGTAAAGACATTATTGCTCTTATAATAATCTTGGCTTTAAAAAACAAATTACTTGATATTCTGATACCAACCATGTAAACAGACCTAAAATACAACAACAAATGTTTCAAATAAATATAGATATAGATATAGATATAGATATCATTCAGATACAGTACTCGGGCAAGTGAAATGAGCCAGGCTTATGTCATGAAGCTAATTCAGAAGACATCATTTCCTCCCCAAATACTTGAGAAATATCAGTTTCCTAAACCCTTCATTTATGCACATTATACCTGTGAGTGCTTTGACTGGATCTCCTTTGGAGTAAGACTATTTTAAATGCGCCAAAACAAAGGAAAATTACAATACTGGACTTGGTCCTTGTTTCAATCAGTCCTTTCTGAGCTTTTGGAAACAACTGCATTGGTACAGATGCACACCTGTCTCACAGAGAACAATTTCTTAAGAAATGCTTCCACTTAGAAATAAATATGAATTCAATTAACTAATAATACACATTGACCTTTGATTGTTTTTTTCCAAAAGTGCAGGATTTTACATCAAGAGAGGTCAAATTCAAACACTCCACATTCTGAATCAAAGAGCATGATCTTGGGGCCAGACGGACCTGTGTTCCATTGCTGGTCTGGCCACAGGCCCTACTCACAACCTCTCTGCATTGTCATGGAGGGACACGGCTCTCCAACCTAAAAAGGACTGCTCTGCAAAGAAACGCACCAAACTCCGGGTTAATACTCTATTTCAATTATCTCTTTTTACATAAACACTACTTTCAGAATACGCTATTTGTTTCTAGGCTTATAAATGTCCAACCCCTCAGAGTTGCTTCAAAGAATTTCTCTCAATTTGCCACAAGTTAACTTGACAGTGAAGAAGTACATTTTTACCACATTAAGGCTCCCATGTGGCCCACTGAAACTATCCAGGATTACTGTACAGTTATTAAATGTTTAGTGCATCATGCAGAGGGGGAGCTTTCCGTGCTGTGTGAACTCTAACTGCAGTGTGCTCCGACCAGAATGCCCGAAGATGAAAGCTGTTTGCAGAGTTTTGCGCTTGGTGCCTTAGCACCAGTTAAAATGTGGACAAGAGGAAAGAACTCAGCCAGGACCTAAACAGAACAGAGAAAGAACCTGTGGTAAGAGTCCGGCAAACGGGAAACATCCTCTCATTTGTTCTGATGCCAAAATGAACTTAGACAGCTGTCCTGGGGCAACACCGAAAGTCTGGGAAAGCACACCGCGTGTACTACACCTCGATGAACACACGCTGAAAGGCGGGGCCAGGGGCCAGAGCCCTGGTTCTCCTCTCACCTCCCAGCCCCCGGACGAGGCTTCTAACCAAACCTACAGGCCCCCTCCTTTGTGCTTTTCTCTGACTGAGTAGGTTGCAAAAACTCCAAAGGACTGTCCTCACTGTGGTTAGGGTCACTGCTTTGGAAATTGTACAAAAAAATACCACCCAGAATAATACAAATTGATGGAATTAGTTTTGAAGATTTCCTTTTGGCTCTAGTTTATCGAAAGAAGGCAACTCCCTTTGAAAATTATATGCAACTTGGTGTTCTCTTTAAGTCACTGAGCTAGAAACATGGAACTAGCCTCTAAGAGTCCAGAAATGAGAGGAGCCACTCTCACTCCCCTGTCCCACTAGAAGTCACACGTGTCCCAGACAGATGCTGCTGCTGGACGTGGACGTTCCACTCTGTTCAGAGGACGGGGACAGCAGGAAGAGTGGTCAGGACCCCTCTTCCCTCTCACCGTTTGGCCCAGAGAGACAAGAGCCCTGAGCAGGCCAGAGGTGGCTCTGATATAAAAAGCACCCCTTAGGGCTCCTCAAGCCCTGCATCACTCGAAGCCCAGGGATGCTTGGGGCCCATCAGGCAGCTTCTGGCCGCAGATCCCCCAGTGCCCTGAGGCATCTTCCAACCAGAAAGCCTAAGGATTCTGTACATCCTTTACTCCCCTTGAAAGGTCCCACCTAATACTCGTCGACCTCTGATATTTATACCTAAGGTGGAAAGGTGGAGGTGATGTTGGCCAGCTCTTCTACCTGGAGAAAGAGCAGGGTCCTGCCTCATCCCACTCCTGCCCTGTTTCCATTTGGCTCGATCAGTTTATTTAATTATACCATACTTGATCAGCCTTGGAGTTTGGGTTCTGAGGTTAGATCAGTTCAGTTCAGTTCAGTCCCTCAGTCGTGTCGGACTCTGCATTCTAATGGACTACAGCACGCCAGGCTTCCCTGTACATTACCAACTCCCGGAGCTTGCTCAAACTCATGTCCATTGAGTTGGTGATCCCATCCAACCATCTCATCCTCTGTAGTCCCCTTCTCCTCCTGCCCTCAATCCTTCCCAGCATCAGGGTCTTTTCTAATGAGTCAGCTCTTCTTATCAGGTAGCCAAAGTATTGGAGTTTCAGCTTCAGCATCAGTCCTTCCAATGAATATTAGGACTGATTTCCTCCAGGATGGACTGGTTGGATTTCCTTGCAGTCCAAGAGACTCTCAAGAGTCTTCTCCAACATGGCAGTTCAAAAGCATCAATTCTTTGGCACTCAGCTGTCTTTATGGTCCAATTCTCACATCCATACATGCCCACTGGAAAAACTATAGCCTTGACTAGACGGACCTATGTCGGCAAAGTAATGTCTGCTTTTTAATATGCTGTCTAGGTTGGTCATAACTTTTCTTCCAAGGAGCAAGCGTCTTTTAATTTCATGGCTGCGATCACCATCTGCAGTGATTTTGGAGCCCAAGAAAATAAAGTCTGACACTGTTTCCCCATCTATTTGCCATGAAGTGATGGGACCAGATGCCATGATCTTCGTTTTCTGAACACTGAACTTTAAGCCAACTTTTTGACTCTCCTCTTTCACTTTCATCAAGAGGCTTTTTAGTTCCTCTTCACTTTCTGCCATAAGGGTGGTGTCATCTGCATATCTGAGGTTATGGATATTTCTCCCGGCAATCTTGATTCCAGCTTGTGCTGGAAGAATTCCAGCCCAGAGTTTCTCATGATATACTTTGCATATAAGTTAAATAAGCAGGGTGACAATATACAGCCTTGACGTGCTCCTTTTCCTATTTGGAACCAGTCTGTTGGTCCATGTCCAGTTCTAACTGTTGCTTCTTGACCTGCATACAGATTTCTCAGGAGGCAGGTCAGGTGGTCTGGTATTCCCATCTCTTTCAGAATTTTCCACAGTTTATTGTGAACCACACAGTCAAAGGCTTTGGCATAGTCAATAAAGCAGAAATAGATGTTTTTCTGGAACTCTCTTGCTTTTTCCATGATCCAGCAGATGTTGGCAATTTGATCTCTGGTTCCTCTGCCTTTTCTAAAACCAGCTTGAACATCTGGAATTTCATGGTTCACATACTATTGAAGCCTGGCTTGGGAGAATTTTGAGCATTACTTTGCTAACGTGTGAGATGAGTACAATTGTGTGGTAGTTTGAGCATTCTTTGGCATTGCCTTTCTTTGGGATTGGAATGAAAACTGACCTTTTCCAGGCCTGTGGACACTGCTGTGTGTTCCAAATTCGCTGGCATACTGAGTGTAGCACTTTCACAGCTTCATCTTTTAGGATTTGAAATAGCTCAATTGGAATTTCATCACCTCTACCAGCTTTGTTCGTAGTGATGCTTCCTAAGGCCCACTTGACTTCACATTCCAGGATGTCTGGCTCTATCTAGCTGAGTGATCACATACCATCGTGATTATCTAGGTCATGAAGATTTGAGGTCAGATCATCCAGTTCAAATCCAAATCCAACCACAAGCTCTGCAACCCTGAGCAAATTTCCTAACCCTCTGTGCTTCAGTTTTCTCATTAGTAAAACGGGAATAATAATCGTATTTAATGCATGGGATTAGTATATATTTCTGGAGATGGTTTGTGTGAAGCCCTTTATATCACACCCTGCACAGAGGAAGCTCTGCACAAAGCTGAGCTGTAACCACTCCCCTGGAAAGTCTCTGCATCCCCACCTCCAAGTGCTCCCCTCCACGCCAGGCCCTCCTCTCAGACTAGAAAAGCATAGAAATCTATGGAAAGGTCACAAAACAGAAGTAAGAACAGTTCCTATTTCATCGTGGTCTCATTTAATGATCTTCAGGTGGGACTTTCCTGGTGATCCAGTGGCTAAGACTCTGCACACCCAATGCAGGGGGCCCTGATCCCTGGTTGGGAACTAGATCCCACATGTGTGTTTATGTGTTTGTGCCCAGGCGTGTCCGACCCTTCACGACCCCATGGACTGCAGCCCAACAGGCTCCTCTGTCCATGAGATTTCCCAGGCAAGAGTACTGGAGAGGGTTGCCATGCCCTCCTCCAGGAGATCTTCCCCACCCAGGGATGGAGCCTGCCATCTCCTGCACTGCAGTGACTTCTTTGCCCCTGCCCAGCCTGGGAAGCCCAGAGCCCACACGCCGCAGCCAGAAGGCCCTGCACACCACAACGAGGGCCGAGGGCAGCCAAATAATGTGCTTTTAAAAATAAAACCTTAAATGATGGAACATATAGGGTGACAACATATTAATTTCTTGACCAAGACACTTTTGAAACTAAAAGGGTGTATTATTAATATTTATTGCAAAATAACTAGGACTTTCCTACTTAACATCCACTTGTAAACCTTTTCTCACCATCAAGGACAATCCCGTTAATGCAAACTGAGCCAAGGTCCAAACCCAGCTGTTGCCCGTTTCTGTAAATCAAGTTCTACTAGAACGCAGCCGTGCTCCTTTGTTTACACAGCACCTCTGCTTTCATCAGTGTTGGTAGAGTTCAGTTCATGCCACAGAGACCGTATGGTCCACCAAGTCCATAATATCCAGCATCTGGCTTTTTACCAAAAAAATCTGACAACCATTGTTCTAGGCTTATCGGAACTCATGGACTCTGAGCCCACAGTCACATCTGTGTGCTATTCTTTGACAAGAATATAAGAGCAAATCACTTCTTTTTAACATGGATTTCTACTATGTAGCAATTCTATATTTCAAACGAAACTAAAATTTATCAAAACACAGCTTCCTGATGGGCACCAAATTTTCAGAGCATTCTGTCAAACTAGAAAGGATACAAAGAAGTAGGACTATCCGGGTGTCAGGACTGAGAACATCATTCTATGTGGGAGGCCCAATAGCATGAACTACATAATATGGAAGAAAAAAAGATTTGGGGTGGGAAGGACAGGCGCCAGTCTTGGCACCCAGGGACAGAAGGAGTCAGCACCTTGGTCCTGAGTGAGGTCCTACCTGGGGTCCTTGCCTTCTCTGAGCCTCATCTGTGAGCTCGCATAGTAACAGTACCTTCCTCACAGGCAGATGGTGAGCAGCAAATCAGATCACAAGAGCCACTGCTGTTGCTGCTTTTATTAAATTAATCATGTATATTATTGTTATTATTGTTGAAGGACTGGCAAACATACTCTGTTGACAAAATTAAAACCACCAGGGGCGGGTTTTAGGTAGGCAGATTTCAGCTCACTTACTGCCTGTGGACAGGTGGATAAACAGACGTTCTCAGGGTCCAACGTGCCCGACACGCTGCCCCAGGAGGCAGCACCAACCAGGGCTGGTGCAGAGGGAGCTGCCGAAGGGTGACAGTTGGTACTAAATGACTTCAGGGGTTTTTCTTTTATCCCTCTGTGATTATGATAAAGAAAGTTTTATGTGTCCCTGAAAAACGAGTGCATATCATCTTCTTGATAGGGAAGTATGACACACCAAAGGTTAAATAGATGTCCCAGATCATGAGAACAGTGTCTCGCAAACTTTAAGTTTTAAAGGACCACTAGCAACTCAAAACAGTAAGAAAACAACTGTTTTGCCAGAAACTCTGTTTTGCCAGAAAGGTGAACGGAGGGGCAAGACCAGGGTGCCAACAGACCAACGTGGCTGATGGATTAATCCAGGAAGTGGCTGGTCCCAAACAACAGACCCAGTGGTTCTGCCTGGCAGGATTCTGCAGAGTCACACTGTGCCCAATTCATGCTGGGTCCATTCAACCAAGACCCACTGATCATCTGCCAGGGGCTAAGCTCAGGCCCCTTCTTGCTGCGGCAGCCTGGTCTGCAGTGGAGTGGCCCTGACCCGCTCACCGTGGCAGGGCGAGGCCAGCCGATGGCATCAGAGGCCCGTGGCTCCCGCTGCGGGTGCACAGCACGCAAGTGTGGCCACCGAGCACGACTCAGGCGCTCCTCAGTGCCCGAGGGACGAAGCGTCATTCACTGATAAGCCGAACCCAAATCAAGGGCTTTTAAAGAGCAGAAGGAGAAAGCATGGGTGTGCTTTCTCAGTTGAAACATTGAGAATAAGGGCACTGGATAAACGGATGAAGGTGAGCATACTACTAGAACCCACACCGTCCGTCTGCTTCATGAGTTATTAGCACAAAATGCCTTTTCATAAGGCTACTGCATCTTCGCACCTTCACCTCAAGTTCTCTCAGGCCAGATGGACACAGGATGCATAATAAATGCTCCTCCTGCACGTGGTGCTTTACAGTTTATAAAACAAATTACATACAGAAAATAGTATGGTAGATGGTTCTATGTTCATCCTTGCAGATGAAGAAACAGGCTCAAAGGAGGTAAGTAACTCGGCCAAAATCCCACAGCTAAGAAGAGTCCAGTCCACCAATCCAAAGCTTTTTATCAATGAGACAGGTTTTTGGAGCCAGGATGCTCAGGCTGAGTGGAGGAGGAGGAAGTGGGGACAGAGGGAAGGAGGCGGCAAGACCCCTTCTCACCCATCACCTGTCCTCCCGCTGTCCCCATGCCCACCCTGTTGGGTGTGTATGATTTTCCTCAACGTGGCAACTGAACCCAGAGAGGTGAAGCGTAAGATCACATGAGGACCAGTGCCTAGTACCACCCCCACCTCCAGGTGGCCTGAGAGCAGATGTGGAGGCCTAAGGGCAGGAGAGACACATCTTGACCAGGAGGAGGCCCTCACCAGCTTCAGGATGCGGTGCCAGAGCCCACGCAGGAGGAACGGCAGGAGATACGGTGAGAATGGCCCGGGGCGGACAAGTCTCAGCAGAAGGAAAGGGGATGGGGTTGGGGGAGGTCCAGGAGGACCCGGCATCAGGGCTCATGCTGATGACTCAGGCGCAGGCTCAGCCACCACCGCCTCAGAGGATACAGCAATTTGCAGTTCAGTCTCTGACTTGGCGGAAAGAGGAGGAACTTCAACCCTAACAAAGCTGCTGAAGCAGCAGCTATGTCCTCTCCACGTCTGTGCCCACCCATCCCCACCTGCCACCTGGGAGAGTGGGCCTGAGCCCTCAGAGACCCTTTGCCTTGTGCCTTGCAGAAATTTCCATAAAACTGGCAGGAGGAAAAGGTCAGGGTTTGTACGTCTGTTGGAACTTGTTGGAGCCCAGCTCCACGTCGGCCTTCCCGGGCAGACCACATGGGCAGCACGGCCAGTGTGCTGGGGGCACAGTGACCCTGCGGCTCCCCTACCGCCCCAGTAACGTCTGTCATGGCAACACAGGCCAGCCCACCGTGGTCCTCAGCCAGGGGCTCTCTCCTGACTTCCCTGGAGTGTAAGCTGCCCTCACTGTAGGAGGCACCTGAGCTTGGAGCTCTGCACACCTGGCTAGGTACTCCAACTCTACCAAGTGCTAGCTGAGTCTCAGTTACCTTATCTGAAACAAGGGGGTGATGATTCTTATCTCAGAAGATTGCAGTGAAGATTCAGTAAGATTGCATCTGCTAGAATCTGGCCCTTCCCGCCTGCCGTCTACCACAGAGCAGCAAGTGAGCAAGCATGAGCTCTATTTCCCCTGTGTTCAGAGAGCGCTGGGCGGTGGCTCCTCTCTTCCCCACCTGTGCGCCCTGTCCCGCCTGTCCTCTTTCCCTCTTAGGCTCTGTTTAAGAAGCTGATCAACAAAACCCGCAAGGGCCAAGGCCGAGGGCAGGGCCTCACACACAGGCTCACAGGAGCACCACCAACAAGGACCTCTGTCACTGGGCACAGACAGCAGACTCAGAGCTTACATGACAACTGGGCTCTAAACACACCAATGTTACTCCTGAAAACATTTTAAATGTAAAAAGAAATAAAACACTGTGTGGGACTGTCTGTGTATAAATCAATCCAATGTGGCCAATTTTTCCTTTCTTCCCTCCAGTGCTGGAGCAAATCACTGTTTCTCTGGTTAAGAACCAGACAATTACATTTAGGGGTAAGGAAACAGACATGAGTGTGAGCAAACTCTGGGTGAAGCACAGGGAGCTGTCCACGGGGTCTCAGAGGCAGACACAACTGAGTGAACAGCAACAACTGCAGGGTAAGCCTGGCCTGTGTGTCTGTCTGGTGGCACCACACTCGGCAGGGCTGCTAGGATGGGCCTTCCTTCTGTGCAGGTTTGAATATGGTTTCTCAGCTTGTCTCCCTGTTCAGTGCTGTTTCTGCACTCCCCTCCCCACACTGCATCATCAAAGAATACTTTTTAGCTTATAAAAATAGTAGACAGACATTCTAGAAACTCTGTAAAGTACAGGAAAAAATAATTAAAAAAAAGCCTTTCACCAAAAAAACTCTCATTTTGGATATTCCTTTGCCAGTCTTTCCTCTCTTTAAAGTTTTTATATAGTTAAGGTGATATGGTACATAATTTCAATATTATTTTCCTTACTTCCTAATTTTGCCTACTTAATAACAGTACACTCAAAGATAACCAGTGACTTTGTCATACCTTTATTATTAATAACTCTGTACATGCAGCTTTAATGACAGTGTAATATTCAATTTCAGAGCTATTTCAAAATTTATTCATCAGCCCAATGGTGGACCACCTATCTCCAATTTTTCACTACTGTAAATAATGCTGCAATGAACATCTTTCTGGATAAACCTTTGCTGATACAGTGAATACGTTCTCAATCACTTTTATTAACCAGTAAAAAGTCTAGTCTACACTGAGGTGGCATCCCACCAAGCTCAGGAAACGAGGCACAGAAGAGAGAGCATCTACTTTCCCCGCTCCCACGGCCCTTACCAGCCTGTGTGCTCAGGTCATGACAGTGAACAGCCGGCGCCTCTGACCACGAAGGCCAGACAGCTCCACGACGGAAGCACTGTTCAGTCAGCAACTACGGACTTGGTGAACTCCGTCAGTTTTCATTTGGGGCTTTGCTTTCTTCAGCTGTAAAACTAGGTGCTAGAATGAGATCCTTTCAATGTTCCCTCCTGCCTTTAAAACTGAACAGCTGGTTCTAGAAAAAAGAAGCTTTACAGACCCAGTAATGACTTTCCTCAACAATTTTACAGTCATATTTCTCTAACGCTGAATTATAACTTGAGGGCAGCCACCACAGCAGCTCCTAAGAGGCCCTGTGTCCCAAGCTCTTGTTCAGGGAAGGTGGGAAGAATCTCAAGGAAGGAGGAGTGAGTGAGGAAGGGAGAAATGCAGCCACTGGGCCTCAGAGGACAGTGCTACTCTCAGCACCAGTCATCTGGAAGAGACCACATGTCGAACCATGTCTGCCGGCCAGTCCAACAGACACCCTCACTTAGAGAGCCCTCAGTGGAGAGCACCCACTTGGAGCCTTCTGTGACTTTACCCAGCATGTTCTTCATTTGATTATCTGTTTCCCAGGCCAAAGCAGAGGGGGACTCCTAGGTAAGGAGTGAGAAGTGGAACTGAGGGAGAGTCAGAGGCAAGTCTACTGACAACAGTGAGAGGGAAGAGCTGCTGGCTGATGGAGAGAGAGGGCTGCAAATCAGCGAACGCTGGTAGCAAAGCTTCAGCAAAGCAGCCTTAAGTTGTGTGCTGGAGGAAGCTGTGTGCGGTCCCCGGAACATCGATGGACACAGCCGCTGATGCGCAAAGGAATAACCCTGGTCAATCCACAGATCTTAATCTTCCACAGAAGATTAACAGATCTTATCTAAGACACTCAGAAAATCTAAATCTGCAAGACATCTGAGGATAATTTCCACCAAAAGTGTTTCAAATAAAAAAGGGATATGCTTTGGTTATCTGGAAAAGTTGTCACGCATCCTGATGATGTCAGGAGCCAGGACAAGCTGATCCAGGACACATCATGCTAAAGAGATGCCAGTGAGAGACACAGGAGGGACTTTCAGGGTGGGGCTGTCACAGGCTCTGTCCACGTGGGCCTGGGGCCCAGCGCTGTGGGAGGCTCGAGGAACAGGCCTGACGTTCCAGGGCGAGGTCCATGCACAGATACCGCCTGACTCCAGACAGGGCAGAGCCGGGTCCCCACGCCTGCCACCAGCCTTGGGAAATGCCAGCTCTGCTCTCTGCCTTCCTTATCCCCAGATGCAAACCAGAAACAGAAGATCTGCTAAAAGCCAATTCGGTCAACTCAACATGGCTGCCTCTAGAGTTGGGAAAGCAACTGAGGACGGAATTGAAAAGAATACACACACACACACACACACACACACACACACACACACGTGCTAATTTTACGAAGTCTTAGTGTTAGTTGCTCAGTCGTATCTGACACTTTGCAACCCCGTGGACTATAGAGCCCACCAGACTCCTCTGTCCATGGAATTCTCCGGGCAAGAATACTGGAGTGGGTAGCCAGTCCCTTCTCCAGAGGATCTTCCCAACCCAGGGATCAAACCCAGGTCTCAGAGAAGTCAATTTTACAAAGGCTGGAAGCAAATACGCCAAAATATTAAGCACTATAAATTCTGGATGGCTGGTATATTATTCTTCGAATCTTGTGTCTGTGTTTTCCAAATAACTCAAAGAATAAAAGATAACAGGCTTCTGTCCGCCTGGGAGGTATGTCAGTGAGTCACTGGTCCACGTGTCCGTCCACGCAAACGCCCCCTGCCTGTGTGCCTCCTTCATCAGCAGACTCGGGCTGAGCTTCAGGGGCCAGGGACGGAGGAAAGGCATCAAGCCCCAGCCCGTATGCAGCTTTCCCTCCAGATGTGGCTTAGGCTGCCTTCTCCTCCCGCTATCAAACCTTAGAAGACAGTAGAAAGGCATGCATCGCCACATTCCTCTACCTCTCTCGTTCACTCCAAGGGAAACCTGCACACCTTGCCCAGACCACACAGTGCGTACTGAGCCGTCTCCCCGTCCCCAGCTCCCCCGGCCCCGCTTTCACACGGCAACATGGAGGACGGGGAGGTGCTCTTTCCTATCCTGAGCCTTTGGTCCCTGCTGTTCCTTCGTTTCCCAGGCCTGAACCAGGCTTGCCTAACTCTTCCACAGGCGAAAGGCTCGTCAAACCCTTCAGGTCTCAGTTCAAGCCTCACAACCTCATCCAGAGCCTTCCCTGACATCCTGTGCCCCAAAGATCGGCCCCTGGACTTCCCTGGTGGGCCAGCGACTTAGACTTCATGCTCCCAGTGCAGGGTGCCCAGGTTCATTCCTGTCTGGGAACTAGCTCCTGCATGCCTCAACTCAGACCTGGCACAGCCAAATAAATACGTGTTTTAAAAATTAATAAAGCAATAGGACTTGCCTGGCGGTCCAGTGGTTAAGAATCCGGTTGCCAATGCAAGGGACACAGGTTTGATTCCTGGTCGGAGAAGAGCCCACACACACAGGGTAACTGAGCCTGTGTGCCACAGCGACTGAACCCACACGCCCTGGAGCCTGTTCTCCGCAACGAGATAATCCCCCTCAGAGAGAAGCCTGTACACACAACTAGGGAGCAGCCCTGGCTCGCCACAACCAGAGAGGCTGCACTCAGCAAGGAGAGCCAGCACAGTCAGACAGAAATCAGTCTGTGATGTTAAAATTTAAAAAACCAAACAGCAGCCTCATGGCTCTGTCAGCTGTGGCGCTGCTCCCACACCGACACCCTCAGTTACCTGGGTGTCCTGTTTGCCCTTCCCTACTCCTCCCGCTCCAGCCACGCTTACCCCTTGGCTGTCCTCAAACACAGGCATCTCCACAGGCCTAGGACTTTCTTTCCCCAGACACCTCTGAGCTGACCTGTCAAGCTCGCCCAGCCTTCTCGGGCAGGCTTTCCAAGGATCATCGCTTTAAAACTGCAGCCTGTCCACTTCCGGTCTCACTGCTGGTAACCTTTCACCTTGTTCTACTTTCTGCTGCTGGATAGTCCTTACCAGTGACGAACACACTATCGAATGCATGTTGTTTTCTATCTATAATGTTATTTATCTACCCTTGGCCATGCTGGGTCTTCTTTTCGGCTATTGCCCTGTGGGGTCTTCTCTAGCTGTGGCGAGTGGGAGCTACTCGCTAGCTGGGGTTCTTGGGTTTCTCATTGTGGTGGCCTCTCCAGTGGGGAATGGGCTCCAGAGTGCGCAGGTTTCAGAGTTTGCAGTTCTCAGGCTCTACAGCACAGGCTCAATAGCTGTGGCACACAGGCTTAGTTGCTTGGCTGCATGTGGGATCTTTCCGGATCAGGGATTGAACCCGTGTCTCCTGCACCGGCAGGTGGATTCTTTACCACTGAGCCACCAGGAAAGCCCTAATGTATGTACTTATTTTGTTTACTGCTTACTGTCTGCCTCCTGTGCTAGCATGGGAGACCTGTAAGAGAAGAAATGCATTAGTTTGGAGACTCTGAGCTACCCTAATAGACTCAAAAGTGCCCTCCATAAATATCTGACGTTGAGCAAACCCATCTCAGAGCAATCACAAATATTGTCTTTTTTGTGTACCTGATTTCTTATTTACTGTTTCCCCTGAGACAGCAGCAGCAAGCACCATGAGCCAATAGCCCGTCTATCCCACTTAATCCGCACGCCCAGCGTGTAAAAAAGAATCTGACATGTTTGAGGTGTTCAGTAAATATTTGAAACAAAAGAAGACACTGGCAGACCAGGTACGATGTGAGTTTTTCTATAAAAGGACTTCATGGGAACTCAGCTATCCATTTTCCTCTGATTCTCTGAAGGAATCTTAGCTATCTGACAAGGAATCATTATTTCAACTAGCCTAATCATGATGCAAAAAATAATGATTTCACTTATTCACTTATGTCTCAAGTCTGCAAGTCAACTGCAGGCTGTAATTGCTGCCCAAATCCCAGTAGTAAACAAAGCAGCTTCGCTTTTTATATGTTACCACCAGGCTCTCCAGGTTGGCTCTTTCCAGCCAAAGAAATGTTGACACAGTTGCTCACCAAGTTTCAACATGCTGATCATGTTAAAATAGTGCACAAGAAATATTTTTCCACTTTATAAAAAGCTAGACTGTTTACATGCTTAAGTGGCCAGAGACTTTGCTATCTGTGTGTGGTCCTGAATCATATTTCAGTATCATAGCCATGAACACAGAGAGGAGCTGCATACAACGGGCCCATTGGATGCAGCTCCCCAGCCAGAGCGGGAACTGAGATGTGACATGTGGGGGCTAAGGGACAGAGGGACGGGTTAAAGGCAGCAGGGAGGGGCAGGAGGGCTTCAGGAAATCTTACTGCAGTATGTTTTTGAAGAAAAATTATAATTTGATATAAATGAATTATATGTGCATATATACAGTACAGAATTATATATATATATATATGTAATAGATAGAAAACGGTTGAGAAAGAGGACAGGAGCAGCATACCAGGTCTCTGGGCTAAAGATTTCTAGTGAAGGTCACATACAAATATGCTGACCACAGAGTCAAGCGGCAGAAAGAGCCAGGAAAGAGTCCCCAAGGACCGGCCTTCACACGAGATGAGAGGCATTAACAGGCCCGGCCCAGAAGCTTGACCCAGGCCTGTGCAACCTCCCAGGAGCGCCCACCAGAGACAGGGTCCCAGCCAAGTTCACAGTTGGGCCAGACAGGAAGACATGTCCTGTCTCCTTCGCCTTTCCCATTTTCCAAGTAGCACTGGCTTTGGTCTACGATAATTCAGTCTTTCTGCAAGCTAGAAATAGAATTTAAGCAGGGGCTCCACCCTGTCCAGACAAGATATAAGTGAAATAGACCTCACAGAAAGAAAAATGACCTACATCTGATGGACTAAAGTTGCATACTTACTCCAGAGTCTAGGGTTTAGATGCTCAAAGAAAAGACAGTATAAACTGTTATTCTCAAGACAGTTTCTGGATTCTGGGCTGTTTGCATTTATCATTCCTGTAAGTTAGTGAGCACTGCTGGTTCTCACGTTTTTAACAGCTTTCCACTTGAAGAAGGTTCTTGGTACACTGTGTCTAAACAAGAAAATAAATCACTTCATGTAATCAGGTTCATGCTGTAACATGCAAGGCCATTTCCCATTTGACTGCCAAATGCACGAACTGTTATTCTCAATTGACTGAATAAGTGAAAGAATGGTACGTTGTTACAGGTTGTTTTTTTTTTCTTTTCTGCATTATTTTTTTTTTTTCCGTCTACAGTTTCTTTTACAGAGTCTTCCACTGCTTATAGGTCAGAAGAGTTTTCCTGTTGCTATGACAACAGTGTAAATAAGTCCACTTTAAAGATCACTTTGGGGGTATGGAGTTGCCACGTTTCCAGCTACCTAAGCACTGCTGGGTGTGTGCTGCACACTCTTCCTTGCAGACAGTGGGTCATGGCCATGAAGCTGGCCTTCCTCCACGGTGGCCACCATCTTTCCAGACAGGAAAATCCCTCCAGCCTCTCGGAGGCCTCTCTCTAGCTGCTGGGGCTCCTGCACAGACCCGGTAACTGGGCTCCTGCACTACAAGGGGGCGAATAGGGGGCCAGGGTTCTGCCTCTCCATGAGGAGAACAGGTGATGGATGCCTCCTCAGTCCACCAAGCAACTGCAGTGCCGCCCACCTGCCACACACTGCCACAGAGCAACGAGCAGCAAAGCCCTAAGGACACTTTTGGAGGGGAGCCCTTGACATCAAAGTCTCCAACCACCTTTCTACCACCCCATCCTGCTGCAGCCGTCCACGACTGCCCCAATGGAGGGCTGAGGCCCCACCCCCGCCACGGGACTGGCCTCCACCTGCAGCAGGATGCTTCTTCCTGCATTTTTAGGGAACTCTCCATTCATAGCTCATCTGTCTATTCTACCAGGGCTCCCAGACCCCAGAGAGAGAAGGTACACAGGATTACTTAACCAAGTAAACTGCACTCCAGGGTCTGGAGAGGAAAGATTTCCGTCCTAGGACAAGCCACTCAATAAAGACAAAAGTATTGAGGGAAACTTGAAACTGTCCAAAAGACACAACTCTGCTCTCTAGCCTTAGAAAATGTCTCCCCTTTCTCCTTGGTTACTGCTTCTGCCTCAAAAAGAGTGCTGCTGGCTGAACTGTATTCCCACCCCACTTCCCACTAAAAAAAGATATACTGATATTAAAGTCCTAATTCCCTGAACTTGTGAATGTGACCTTATTTGGAAATAGGGACTGTGCAGATGCAACCAAGTTGAGGTTAGGAGGTCCTTATAAGAAGAAGAAAAGACAGAAACAGAGAGAGGGAAGGCCGCAGTGTGATGATGATGATGATGGGGGGAGGGGGGGGGCGGAGACTGAAACACCAGAGACTAGAAGAGGTGAGAGGATCCTCCCCAGAGTCTTCAGAGAGAAAGCAGGCCCTGCCAACACCTTGATTTTTGGCCTCCAGCCCCCAGAACTATGAGACAAAAAATATTGTTTTTTGTTTTTTTAAGTATTTAATTTGTATTTGGCTGTGGCAGGTCTCAGTTGCAGCACTCAGATCTTCGATCTTCACTGAGGACGAGGAGCTTTGAGCTGCAGCGTGCAGGACCTATTTGCAGCATGCCAACTCTTAGTTGCGACATGTGGGATAGAATTCCCTGTGTGCGTGCACGCTAAGTCGCTTCAGTCGTGTCCGACTCTTTGTGACCCTATATATTACAGCTTGCCAGGCTCCTCTGTCCATGAGATTCTCCAGGCAAGAACACTGGAGTGGGTTGCCGTTTCCTTCTTCAGGGGATCTTCCCACCCCAGGAATCCAACCTCCATCTCCTGTGTCCCCTGCGTTGGCAGGAGGGTTCTTTACCACTAGCACTTGTTACCAGGGAAGCCCCTGGCCAGGAATCAAACCCAGCCCCCTGCACTAGAATAGTGGAGCCTTAGCCACTGGACCACCAGGGAAGCTCCTCAGTTTTTGTTCTTAAGCCATCCAGTTTGTGGTCCTTTGTTACAGCAGCCCAGGAAACTAATACACAGAGGCGATTTCTGTCTTGAGCTAAGAAAAGAAATCTGGCATTTGTGAATGCAAGCGTCCCTCAGATGCAAGCACTGTGGCATGTGAAAGCCCAGGGCACACACACCAGCCCTCCTGCATGCACGCTGGCAGCAAGGTGGCCTAAAGAGCAGTGTCACACAAACGGCCCACGTGGCTACTCGTCAGGGGGCAGCTCAGCACTGCCATACTTCCTTGGTTGTCTCCACGGTCCAGCCAACCCAGCCGTGCCTCTAGGCCACCTCTACTTAAATCCGCCCAACAGTCACTGGGCAGCTGTTCAGGACATGCAGTAGCTACTTCACTCACAGGAGCTCTGAGGACAGTGGGCCCTGCAGAACTAGGAGCTCCCAAGAGGCCTGCATTCACACCCAGAAGGAATGGATTAAGTGGATGTAGGCTGAATGAATGAGTTAAGGGAATATGGGGAAAAGACAGCAAGCACAGAAGGCTCTAACACTGGTGGGCCACAGTTGTACCAAGGCTGGAGGGGTGCCTACGGCCACCCAAGGCACTATAACTTGAGGGGGAACCAGGCTTGTGGCCACTAATGCCAAGGTCAAAGAGCAGGAAAGGCAGTACTAACCATCAAGTCTAAAGATCTAGAGACACATTCTGAAAGGCTATATCAGGACTAGAAATTCACTGAATATCTACTGAGTACCTACTGTAGACCCAAAATTATTTCAAGTGTTAAGAACATAGCAGAGAATACGTCAGGTAAAAATCCCTACAATGAAGACAGACAACCCCACCCCCACAAAAAAAAAGTGAAGTATTTGAGTAGCAGAGAAGGATGAAGCAACAGGAAAAGTAGGGGTATGGGTAGTTAGCAGACTGTTGTTGTTCAGGGCTAAGTCATGTCCTGCTCTTTGCGACCCCACAAATTGTAGCATGCCTGGCTTCCCTGTCCTTCCGTATCACTGGGAGTTTGTTCAAACTCACGGCCATTGAGTCACTGATGCTATCTAACCATCTCATCCTCTGTAACCCCTTCTCCTCCTGCCCTCAATCTTTCCCAGCATCGGGGTCTTTCCCAATGACTTGACTCCTCACATCAGGTGGCCAAAGTATTGGAGCTTCAGCTTCAGCATCAGTCCTTCCAATGAATATTCAGGACTGATTTCCTTTAGGAGGGACTGGCTGGATTTCCTTGCAGTCCAAGGGACTCTCAAGAGTCTTCTCCAACACCACAATTTGAAAGCATCAATTCTTCGGCACTCGGCCTTCTTTATGGTCCAACTCTTATATCTGTACATGACGAATGGAAGAAGCATAGCTTTGGCTATGTGGACCTTTGTTGGTAAAGTGATGTCTACTTTTTAATATGCTGTTTAGGTGTGTCCTTGCTTTTCTTCCAAGGAGCAAGCATCTTTTAACTTCATGGCTGCAGTCACTGTTCTCAGTGAATCTGGAGCCCAAGAAAATAAGATCTGTCACTGTTTCCACTTTTTCCGCATCTATTTGCCATGAAGTGATGGCACTTAATGCCATGATCTTAATTTTTTGAATGCTGAGTTTTAAGCCAGCTTTTACATTCTCCTCTAATGGGGTGATGAAGAAAGACCTCAAAGAGAAGGTGTTATCTGGGGGAAGAGCATTGTAGGCAGAGGGGTAGACAGCAAAGGGCATGAGCATGAGATGGAGGCTGGAGCCTTCAGAGAATAAAGGTGTTCATCAGTGCAAGCAGGGGGGACGTGTAGGGACACCCTTCTGAGTACTTATCCTAAAGAAAAAATAATAAACTGCCCTCTCAGCTCCACCCAATGAAAAATCTGTTCATTCTTTGCTACGTGAAACTGCACACAAATCAGAGTTCACGTCTACATTTACTAAAGGAGAAATGATCTACCTACTCATCATGACTCTAAAAACACTTGTACCCATTACATTTTTATATGGGTAGTTAGAACATTACAAAGTATGAGCACATTTTCAAAAATAATGAAGCATTAAAGTTTCTTAGTCTGTGTGTCAGAAGAAAATGTGAAGAAATGAATACACTGAGACATCGACCTTTCTTGATGGTGACCAAAATTCTCATTTTACCATCAGACCTTTTAGAGTCTGCTTGCCTGGTTAAGCAGAAGCAAGCATAACCTGCCATCTAGCATGACCATCACCTTTGCAGCCATTCAATAAGTTAAGAGCTCTCTGACAGGGGAGGGCCTTTGGCGACCAGACTCCAATGCCGAGCAGAGTAGTGATAGTGAAGAGGTGATAAAGAGAGGCGCCTGCTGTGGAGACGGAAGTATCTTTCATGAACAGTGACACCTGAAGGAAGAGCATCTGCTGTGCTACACGAGCACTGCATCTCCAGGACCCCAGGGAGGGCCCACAGCTCTCTGGCAACTCCAAACAGCCACCATAACTCTTCAGTGAAGGCGGTGACTCTAAAGATGAAGACCCTTCTCCTTTTAAGCTTGAATTCCTACTTACTAGCATCTCTTTTTGAGTGGATAAATGAGAGGGGAGGGAGAATAAATAAAATTCAAATGTAAACTGAATTATCTGTGTGGCAGAAATTTTTCGGTACTGCCTTAGGACACAGCTTCTGGAGCTAGACAGCTTGGGATGTCTCAGTGTAGGGGCGTGTGTGTGCGTGCGTGTAAACAGAACTGTAGAGATGGTGGGAGAGGAAGACAGACAGAGATGGAGGGACAGATAGATGTATTTTTACAAACTGGCTAGTGACTGGTGGGCCTGGCAGCCTGGACACCCAGGGAGGAGTTAGTGTGGCAAGCTTACGTCTACAAGGCAGTCTGGAGGTTCAGTTCTTTCTCTAAAGCCTTCAAGTGACTGGATGCAGTGAAGCCACATTATGGAGGATAACGTGCATTACTCACAGTCTATAGATTGACACGTACACCTCATCTAAAAAATACCTTCACAGCAACATCTAGATGGGTATTTGACCAGAAACTGGGTACTATGGCCTAGCCAAGATGACACAAAGAGTGAGCTATCACATTCAGATTCTCATTTGAAAAGAAAGTGAACGGTCACAAGACGGCTGGTGCTGTGGCTCTTACATGAGGTGCTCCGTGCGAAGCGCTGATCAGCGCACTGCAGGGTGCTGACTGAAGGGGCTCATACATACATACACGCTAGTTACCATCACCGTTATCCCTGCCACCAAGGCACTAGGGTTTCTCGTAAACAGTAACTGCGATAGCTCCACCTATGTTAACCACAATCAAGGTAAGTATTGATACATATGGCTAAATTAGTGCTTCCTAGAGGAACATTCCAGATTTACACAGACATAACTCATGTAAAGAAAACAACAAATTGATCTAATCAAACTTCATCAGGCCAGTGGAGAAGGATGACCAGGCCAAATAAACTCAGGAAAAGACTGTTGTAGAGTGCTCTGATGCACAGTCCCCCTGCAGACATGGCTTAACGTGCTCACACCACATATGCTGCTTCTGATGCAGTTTGAAAGCATCTGTTTTGAGAACATGACCACATAAAACAAAGTCGGCTACAAAACAGAATCCCAAAATGAGTACCCAGTGCAAAGGTAGGGACAAAGAATATACTAACAGACTCTTAGGAAAGTCCATCTTTTTCCCTCATGTGAAAAAAAAAAAAAGGCAGAATCTTGACACAGAATATCATAAATGCAAAGCCCTCTCCTATCCCCAGAGCTCAGACAGCAATATCTAATAAAGGAATACAATTTAAAAAGAATCTTCTGGTCTCCTGAACAAGGGGTGCATGCTTCTTAAATTAATCACCTAAGAATTGGACAATAACTACAGCTTTTCTTTTTTTCATCTTTGACATGTGCCATTTCCTTGGATTCAATTATTGAGCTCATTTGCATCTTGGACAGCAGTCATCATCACAATTAGCTCTATTTACTGTGAGATTCAGTTAAACCCTCAACAAAGAACACACAGTCCAATTACTTTAAGTTATTTTCTCTACTTAGAGGAAAAGAGGTCAACAAGAATAGTCATCATTATAATCTATTAAGTTCTCATCTTGTAGCATCCCTGTGGCAAGGATAAATTTTTTAAACCATCCACAAACTAGCAAAATGATTGATAAAGCAAAGTTCAAAACTCAGATACGGGTGAGAAATGACCATGAAGATGAATGGATAAAGATGATGTGATATGCTGATAAATTGATACATATATATAATATATATATATCTGCATTAAAAAAAGAATGAAATAATGCCAGAGACACAGATAGGCCTAGAATGGTCATGCAAAGTGAAGTAAGTCAGACAGACAAAGACAAAATTCCATATAATATCAGCTATATATGGAATCTGGGCTTCTCTGGTGGCTCAGTGGTAAAGAATCCACCTGCTAACACAGGAGATGCAAAGCTTGATCCTTGGGTTGGGAAGATCAGCTGGGGAAGGGAATGGCCAACCAACTCCAGTATTCTTGCCTGGGAAATCCATGGATAGACGAGCCTGGCGGGCTATAGTCCATAGGCTCTCAAAGAGTCAGGCACAATTTAGTGACTAAATAACAATAACAACAGATATTCGTAATCTTAAAAAAAAAAAAAAAACAAATGAACATATTCACAAAACAGAACAGACTCACAAAATAGACGATAAACTTATGGTTATCACAGGGGAAGACAGGGAGAAATAAATTAGGAATTTGGGATTAACATGAACAGATCACTGTATATAAAATAGATAAACAAGGACCTATTGGGTGGCACATGGAACTACATCAATATTTTGTAATAACCTATATGGGAAAAAATCTGAAAAAGAATCTATACATATATACATGATGAACCCCTGAAACTAACACAACATTGTAAATCAATTACACTTCAATTTAAAACATTAATTCAAAGAAATGACTGTGAGATAAGCTAGGGGCAGGGTAGATGCCAGGACCTGAGGCAGGAGCAGGGGAGTCTCCTGCCGAACAACTGGAAAGAGAACCCTAAGGCTGGACTGAAGCCTGAGGAAGGACTACCCAGAAGAAAACTGTTAACAAATGACCTAAGACAGTAAGATGAAAGAATGCTGCGGTCACAAGGAGGCAGGAGAATACAAACACAGCCTTGACAGCTAAACAGAGCTGCTCACTGGTTCAGCCGGACAGCACCCATTAGACTGCAGGACAGATGATCTGAAACTACACTAGCTATTGATATTTCATCAAATCTATAACGTCATCAATTGTAAGGCATAATATAATTTTACATATAACTAAGGAACAAAAATCACCAACTAAGCCATGACTGACCATGAATTACAGATGCGTCCCAAACTAAAAGACCTTAAAACATGAGAACAATGTGAACTTGGGAACTAATTAAATATACTCTAAGATGTGGTTCTAGACCTCATGTTGGAGAAGCCAAGAGAAGAGAGAACTGGTTCTCAGTGAGAAGAGACAATTTTATAGAAAATGCAAATTAGAGATAAGGGTTTCATACAGAGAGCAATAGAGGAAAATAAAACAATAAAGAAAGAGGAGGGGGAGGAAGAAGAAGAGAAGAAACAGCAGTAGCAACAGCCATCACCACCACCTACTCAAAATGAGCCTATAAACACCAAATTCCAAAATATATACAGAATTCTAATGGATAGAAAGGTAGGCAATAAAACCAATTACAAAAATAATTAGGGACTTCCGTGGCAGCCCAGAGGTTAAGACTCCACACTTCTACTGCAGAGAGCATGTGGTTCAAACACTGCTAGTCAAGGAACTAAGATCCTGCATGTTGCAAGGCACATCCACAAAAAAAAAAAAAAAAAAATTAATTTTCTGGAAAATTCTAGTAGACTTATAAATAAATATATTTGAGAACTTTAAAGAGATACATGAAAACACTTTTCATTTAAAATATAAAGAAATTATAATAGAGAGACAAAAAAATAAACTGATAAGAAAAATAGAAAACGAAAAAATAAGAAATCTTAGAACATATTTTGAAAAAAATTTAAACAGCATAAGGTCTAGACTAAAGTAAGTTGACTGAGAAAAAAATTTTAGTAAGCTAGCAGATACTACTGGGGAACTTCCCCAAACAGAACAGAGAGAAAAACAAACAGAGTAATACATCCGTATGAGAGAACACATATATCACAGAAGACAAGTTGAAAGGCTGCAATAAGGTTAGAATAAGGGTTAAGGAAAGGAAATTGGACATAATGGTGGAAAACAATATTTCAAGAGAGTATAGTGAAGAATGTTCTAAATTGAGGAAATGATTCCTCAGATGAAAACGATTTTGGGTACAAAGCATAAAACAAATCCACACCTAGATACACTAGAGTGAAACCACAAATACTAGAGATTAAAAGAAAGTTGTGAAGCTTAAAAGTTATCATAAAATCTTATAGAATATTTCTAATTAGCAGGCAGTGGAACAGTAATACCTTTAAAATGCTCAGGGAAAATCACTGTTGACCTAAAAATTTATATCCATGTAAACTACCATCCAAGATTCTGCAGAAACATTTCTAACATCAAACAACTAACACAGTCTATCCCCCAAAGACCCCCACAATCTCTCACTTAAGGAGTCTTGAAGGAAAAGCAAGGTATAAAGGAAGCAATAATCAGTCTAGATACTAATTTTTAAAAAGAGACACACACATCCATTTACGCATAAACTTATGACTGGAAAAAAAAGTCAATAACCAATTTATTTTGTATTAAGAAAATAGTGTGGAAGTTGCTTGTTTTAATAAAATATACTAAATTATAGTGAAATATGCAAAAAGGATAGAAATATTGACCAACCACAGAATTCGATAGAAAATTTTAGAATGAAATATATGTGGGAGACACTGCAGACGGTCTGACCTCAAACCCCATTCTCAATTTCTCTTCAGCCTCCTTCCGGTTATGGGAGGCTCATGGCACGCAGGAAACTGATGCCCGAAGTGCACCAACCAGCTCACAGCCATGAAGCAGCAAAACCAAGGAAAAACCCTCACAGGGGATAGGCTGACGATGCTGGACCAGAGTCAGGTCCCTGATGGCAGGTCCACCTCCAGCTTCTGTGTTGTGCAAGAAGAGTAACATCTACTTGTCTGTGTCTCTCTATTTGGTTTCTGCTACTTGTAGTTGGACATTATTTTACCTAAAGTTCTATAAGAAAAGAATTACTATATATGTATTTCAAACCACAAGAGTGACTTCACATGGGCAGGAATGAGAAAAGGTTCTGATTAATTTGGCAGAAGGCAGGAAAGGGGAAGATCCAAAGAAAATAAATGGTAAGCAAAATATACTGCAGTTGAAATACATCCAAGTATATCACAATATTTGCAATAAATGTAACTGACACAGAAGTATAGATTATAATACTGGGCAAACAAACCAAACAAAAGTCGGCTATTTGATGCTTACAAAAAAGAAGCTGCAAAGAGCTGGAAAAACAAAGGTCTCATGTTCAACCAAAATATAAACTGGTTAAAAAAATACTGATACCAAACAAAATATTATTTCAGCAAAAAACCATTAATATGACAAAAGACTAATATTTGATAATAAAAATAGAAAAATATGTAAGGATAATAGAAAATCATACATTTGTTTGTGCTTAGTAGCACCAGTTTCAAAATATATGAAACAAAAATTAACAAAATTATAAGGAGAAAATAATAAATCTATTAACAACAGTCAGAGATAGCATCAGAAACTGAGAAGTCAGGTAGAATATTTGAGAAATAAAATTAGTAAGCCTGATCTGCTATTTAAATAGAATCCTGTATTTAATAAATGTAGAATGCCAATTCTTTTCAATTATACATGGAACATTTACAAAAGCTGACTGAGGTCTAAAAGGAAGTCTCAAATTTCCAACAGTTGCTATCATTCAGACTACAGAAAATGTTCTTTTAAGTACTTATTTGCAAAATCTAAGATATAATCCTAAATAAAAAGCAATTAAAAAAAACCATGAAAATCACAAAATATTTAGAAATTAACATCTAAATATATAAAATGCAGTTAAAGTAAAGGTGATACTTGGAAGCAATTTTATAGCATTTTTTGAATTTTCTAAAACACAAGAAGGAATTAAAATAAATTCAATTTAAAACAAAATAAATCAAAGAAAGTGACATACAGAATGAAATGGTGGGACAGTGGTGGGGGAGCAGTAGAGAGAGAAAGTGAGAAAGAGATAAAGTAGAAATTAAACAGAAAATTAAAAAATAGCAAACATTAACAAAACCTAATTCTGGTTTACTAGAAAAACAAATTAAGCAGGTAAACCTCTTGCACAAATAAATAATCCTGTATGAAAAGGATGACATAATCTTAAGAGTAATGTTTTTAAAACAAAATAACAAGAGAAAACTATAACTCAATTCAACGTATCAATATTTTTGAAAACATGGATGAAATGCCTGCTTCTCTAACAAATATTAATCACTAAATCAAACCTAAAATAAATACTAAAATATGTACAAATCAATAAGTGTTAAAGAAAATGAACCAATAATAAAAAGTCAATATCCTCCAACCCAAAAACTCAGACCCAGGGAGTTTCAGAAGAGTTTTACAAAGTCTTCAAGAAATAGATAACCTCAATCTTATTTAAACTACAATAATTTTTTTAAAAAACTGAGCTACTCAATTCACTTACTAAGATCAGTAAAAAAGACAGTCCAAAAAAAGAAAGAAAGAAAATTAAAGATAAAGCTCATTTATTAGTTTGAAATAATTTCAAACTAACTGAAAATAGTTTCAATGATCCTAAGTGTAATACTGGCAAATCAAAGCAGAGTTTATCCCAAGAATAATAATATTGACAAAAGCAGAACACATATTACACTATATACATACACTATATACATATATACATATACTAATGTAATGTACCATAACAAGAGATTAAAAGAAAAATATAATCAGTTCAATAAATTAAAAAAAAAATCTTCAATAAAATTTAACATTGATTCATGACACAATGTGGTCAAAACCCAGATCAGTAGGGAACATTTTTGATCTGAAAAGTGGTACCTATCAAAGCCTAAAGCAGGAACTGTTCTTAACAGTGAGACTTAAAGATTCTCTCCATTAAAATTAGGCATAAGACAAGCATTCACTACATTCCTGCTGATTTAGGGGCCCTACCCAATGCAATGACTCAAGAAATAGAAAGGGGAAATGTAAGAAGTGAATACTAGAGACAAAATTGATGTTATTTGTGGATAATGACTGAATACATTTAGAAAAATCAAGAGAATCTTACAGAAACTATTAAATATAAAACTATTTAAAATAAACTATTAAAATAAGAGAGTTTAGTAAGGTTGGTGGTTTCTCCTAAACCCTGTGATAATCTATTTCAAAACATAATAAAATAAAAGATCCTATTTACAGAAGCTGGAGAAGGCAATGGCACCCCACTCCAATACTCTTGCCTGGAAAATCCCATGGACGGAGGAGCCTGGTAGGCTGCAGTCCATGGGGTCGCTAGGAGTCGGACACGAGTGAGCGACTTCACTTTCACTTTTCACTTTGATGCACTGGAGAAGGAAATGGCAACCCACTCCAGTGTTCTTGCCTGGAGAATCCCAGGGACGGGGGAGCCTGGTGGGCTGCCGTCTATGGGGTCGCACAGAGTCGGACACGACTGAAGTGACTTAGCATACTTAGCATAGCATACAGAAGCAAGAAAAACAAAATGTCTACAAATAAACTTAACAAAAAATCCTGCTTAAGGCCTTCGAAGACTCAGAATCATAAAGATAACAACATTCTCCAACTGATGTATAAACTCAATCTCACTTGAATGAAAATCTCAAAATTTTAAGGAAGACCAAAAGACCCAAAGCAGCCAAGAAACTTTGAAAATGAAAAAGGCAGAAGGATCTCTTCTGTTGGATGTCATTTACATACACAGTCAGGTCTCGAAGACACTGGGGCTTCGGTCCTAGACCACTGCAATAAGAGGTGCCACATGAATTTTCTCGTTTCTCAGAGTATGTAAAAGGTATGTTTAGACTATACTGTAGTCTATTAAGTGTGCAATAGCATTGTGTATAGAAAACAATGTACATTCCTTAATTAAAAAATATTCTATTGCTAAAAATACTAACCATCATGACTCTCCAGTGAGTTGCAATTTTTTGCAACAGTAGCATCAGAGATAGCTGATCACCATAAGAAAAATAATAATAATGAAAAATTTGAAATACTCTAAGAATTACCAAAATGTGAAACAGAGATACAAAGAAACCAAATGCTGTTGGAAAAATGGCATCTATGGACTTGTTCAACACAGGATTGCCACAAACCTTCAATTTGTTAAAAAAAAAAAAAGCAGTATCTGCAAACTGTAATAAAACAAGGTATGCCCGTATTCTTTTTTTCGTTTGTATCACATTATCCAATCTCAAAGAAAGGCAATGCCAAAGAATGCTCAAACTACCGCACAATTGCACTCATCTCACACGCTAGTAAAGTAGTGCTCATAATTCTCCAAGCCAGGCTTCAGCAATACGTGAACCGTGAACTTCCTGATGTTCAAGCTGGTTTGAGAAAAGGCAGAGGAACCAGAGATCAAATTGACAACATCCGCTGGATCTTGGAAAAAGCAAGAGAGGTCCAGAAAAACATCTATTTCTGCTTTATTGACTATGCCAAAGCCTTTGACTGTGTGGATCATAATAAACTGTGGAAAATTCTGAAAGAGATGGGAATACCAGAACACCTGATCTGCCTCTTGAGAAATTTGTATGCAGGTCAGGAAGCAACAGTTAGAACTGGACATGGAACAACAGACTGGTTCCAAATAGGAAAAGGAGTTCGTCAAGGCTGCATATTGTCACCCTGTTTATTTAACTTATATGCAGAGTACATCATGAGAAACGCTGGACTGGAAGAAACACAAGCTGAAATCAAGATTGCCGGGAGAAATATCAATCACCTCAGATATGCAGATGACACCACCCTTATGGTAGAACGTGAAGAGGAACTAAAAAGCCTCTTGGTGAAAGTGAAAGTAGGGAGAGAAAAAGTTGGCTTAAAGTTCAATGTTCAGAAAACAAAGGTCATGGCATCCGGTCCCATCACTTCATGGGAAATAGATGGGGAAACAGTGGAAACAGTGTCAGACTTTATTTTTTGGGGCTCCAAAATCACTACAGATGGTGACTGCAGCCATGAAATTAAAAGACGCTTACTCCTTGGAAGGAAAATTATGACCAACCTAGATAGCATATTCAAAAGCAGAGACATTACTTTGCCAACAAAGGTTCGTCTAGTCAAGGCTATGGTTTTTCCTGTGGTCATGTATGGATGTGAGAGTTGGACTGTGAAGAAGGCTGAGCACCAAAGAATTGATGCTTTTGAACTGTGGTGTTGGAGAAGACTCTTGAGAGTCCCTTGGACTGCGAGGAGATCCAACCAGTCCATTCTGAAGGAGATCAGCCCTGGGATTTCTTTGGAAGGAATGATGCTAAAGCTGAAACTCCAGTACTTTGGCCACCTCACGCGAAGAGTTGACTCATTGGAAAAGACTTTGATGCTGGGAGGGATTGGGGGCAGGAGGAGAAGGGGACGACAGAGGATGAGATGGCTGGATGGCATCACTGACTCGATGGACGTGAGTGCCAGTGAACTCTGGGAGTTGGTGATGGACAGGGAGGCCTGGCGTGCTGCGATTCATGGGGTCGCAAAGAGTCGGACACGACTGAGCGACTGATCTGATCACATTTTCACATAATACAAAAGTTTAAAAATGTAATAGAATAAACCTCCTATATATGAAGTTAAGGGGAAAAAAATTATTGTTATCTAAAAGATACATCAAGTTTTGGGGAAAACTGGTAGAGCATAATCACTAAAAAGCTGTTTACATTACAGACCTCAGGAATTTGTCAGCTGTACACACAGAAAATTCAGTCATAAGGGTTTCTCCACATCATTTAATGGAAAAGACAATGGTACAAAGTCTAAGTGCTCTGAAGGAAAGAAAGTTAAACCCAAGAACATCCATCCATCCAAGTCACTGGTCCCAACATACCTGACAAGAAGGCATATGTCAAGAAGGAATAAAAAACAAAAACCTCAGAGAAGATAATATCCAGAAGCCCTTCTTGAAGATTCTCTAGTTTGAAGAACCCCAGCCCACTGAGAGGTAAGCAGAGAGGGAGAAGGGCCTAGCGATAAACATGAAACCCATTTACACAAAGAACCAAGGACAAAATGTGTCATAAAAAGGATTACAGAGAATAAACATAAAAAATCTAGTTGGATAAAATAATAATGTAGGAACAAGATGGTGGAGGAGAAGGAGGACATGGAGTATACATCTCCACGGACACACGAGGAACACACCTTCAGACACAGAAGTGCATGCAGAACACCAGCTGAGAGCAGGCAGGAGGACCCGACCAGCGGAAAAGAATATACAGAACCACGCAAAACTCGGTAGGACGAAGGAACTAGGGGGGAAACAGGAGTGTTAGTAGGACTGGACCTCAGAGGGCGGGGGAACTGAAGCAGGGGTCCAATCCCCACATCAGGGCAACTGTCTGAGTCTGAGAAGAAACATTTAAGGCTGGGAGTGAAACAGCTGATCAGTGGCAACCTAAACGGAATGAGAATCAGACAGACCTTGCTGACCCCTACAGACCCCAGATAGGACGCTGGTCCCCTAAAAGGCACAACGGCTGGGAGCTGGAGTTTGGGGATTGTGGAGCAATCCCAGGGCGAGGGCTGCTGTTGACTGTGAAGAGATGGATTGAGGGGATGTGAGGGAGGAGACTGTGGTGGGAAATGCCTGTGGAGGAAAGCCAGGCAGCCATGGAAGCAAGGCGATACTGCTGAGTCATGCATAGGGGGTGGAGCCATCATCATAGCCTCTCTCCCCCCACATGCCAGCATCCGCAGCTGAACAGTAGAGAGGCTGGCCCATCAAATGCCTGACGTACTGAACTACAGAGCAGGACCCCACCCAGGGTGCCCCTTTAAGTGACTGATGCGCCGATCTACAGAGGACCCCACCCAGGGTGCCCCTTTAAGTGCCTGACGTGCCAATGTACAGAGTAGGACCCCAGCCAGGGGGCAGGCCTCTATATGCCCGATGCACTGAACAACAGAGATGGACTCCAGGCAAGGGAGGCCTCTAAGTGCCTGAGCTATGGAGAGCTAAGTGGCAGAGTTATGGAGAAAGACTGGCCAAAGAGGCCTTCTGATCGCCAGCTACAAGAGGCTCCAAAAAAGACTCTGATAGGGCCACAACTCCTGGGGTTGAGGCAGTCCATGTCCCTGCACACTTGATGCCGCCAGGGTCCCCACAAGCCAAACAGCTGCACCACCCTCAAACTCAACCCTCACTGGGGCAGAGTTGCCACAGGCAAAAAAACTCTTGCATCTGTGTGTACAGGGTCACCTCAGTCGTGTCTGACTCTTTGCAACCCTGCAGACTGTGGCCTGCCAGGCTTCTCTGTCAGGGAGGGGGATCCTCCAGGCAAGAATACTGGAGCATATTGGCCAATACTGGTTGCCATACCCTTCTAGAGTGCTGTACTTCTTGCTGCCCTCGCCGCCAACTCCCCTGAGTACCTGGTGCTGCCAGAACCCCTGTGACCCAAGCAGCTGCAACACCTCCACACCTGGCCCTCACAGGGGCAAATCCAAGTCCTCCAGGGAAGCCTCAAGAGCAAACCCCCGTGGATGACCCACATGCAGAGGTGGAAATAAAACCGCAACTGTAACCCAGGGGCAGTGTGGCTAAGGAAGAACACCCAAAACCTTCCCACCAGCTGCACAAGCTGCAGATTAAATCCACACGATCAACTAGGCAGACTCTGTGTCTATGGAATATATAAAAGGCCACTGAGAGCTCCCACAAAAGAAAACTCACTAGTTCTGATAGCTGTGGACATTGAAGGCAAGAACACAGAGGAGTAGGACCAGATTAGAATCTGAGCTGCCCCCAGAGCAGGTCCGAGATCAGCACAGTGTTGGAGGGCATCCAAGGGAGGTGAGGTAGACTGACTCCCAGCAAGGGAAAGGACTCTGACAGCAGTGACTCAAGAAAAACATTTATTATTCTTATGTTTTGACGTGTTCTGTAGATTCCTTTTGATGTTTTTTGTTCCCCCCACCCACTCAGTTGTAGTTGTCAATTTTATAGGCACTATGAAATCTAATGGGAATACCAGACCACCTGACCTGCCTCTTGAGAAACCTATATGCAGGTCAGGAAGCAACAGTTACAACTGGACATGGAACAACAGGCTGGTTCCAAATAGGAAAAGGAGTACATCAAGGCTGTATATTGTCACCCTGCTTATTTAACTTATATGCAGAATACATCATGAAAAACGCTGGGCTGGAAGAAGCACAAGTTGGAATCAAGATTGCCGGGAG
The DNA here is from genome assembly GCF_029378745.1 of Bos indicus. Lineage (NCBI taxonomy): Eukaryota > Metazoa > Chordata > Mammalia > Artiodactyla > Bovidae > Bos > Bos indicus. The sequence continues at coordinate 3,630,834 of NC_091772.1, read as the reverse complement.
AAATACCAATAACCTCAGATATGCAGATGATACCACCCTTATGGCAGAAAGTGAAGAGGAACTAAAAAGCCTCTTGATGAAAGTGAAAGAGGAGAGTGAAAAGGTTGGCTTAAAGCTCAACATTCAGAAAACGAAGATCATGGCATCTGGTCCCATCACTTCATGGGAAATAGATAGGAAACAGTGGAAACAGTGTCAGACTTTATTTTTCTGGGCTCCAAAATCACTACAGATGGTGACTGCAGCCATGAAATTAAAAGACGCTTACTCCTTGGAAGGAAAGTTATGACCAACCTAGATAGCATATTCAAAAGCAGAGACATTACTTTGCCAACAAAGGTCCGTCTAGTCAAGGCTATGGTTTTTCCTGTGGTTATGTATGGATGTGAGAGTTGGACTGTGAAGAAAGCTGAGCACCGAAGCATTGATGCTTTTGAACTGTGGTGTTGGAGGAGACTCTTGTGAGTCCCTTGGACTGCAAAGAGATCCAACCAGTCCATTCTAAAGGAGATCAGTCCTGGGTGTTCTTTGGAAGGAATGATGCTAAAGCTGAAACTCCAATACTTTGGCCACCTGATGCGAAGAGTTGACTCATTGGAAAAGACTCTGATGCTGGGAGGGATTGGGGGCAGGATTGAGAAGGGGACGAGAGAGGATGTGATGGCTGGATGGCATCACCGACTCGATGGACCTGAGTTTGAGTGAACTCCAGGAGTTGGTGATGGACAGCGAGGCCTGGCGTGCTGCAATTCATGGGGTTGCAAAGAGTTGGACACGACTGAGCGACTAAACTGAACAGAACTGATGAAATCTAATTAAGCTTTTGAGCTTTTTTTTTCTTCTTATATTTCTCAGTCACATTTTTTTATTGTTGTTATAAACCTCTGCCTCTACATTGGGCTTTTGCAGTTCTGTGGAGTTTTCCTTTTTTCTTTCGTCTTCCTTTTTTTTCTCTCTTCTCTTTCTTGTAATTTTAATTTTTAAAACTCTATTATATTTTTTATACATTTATACCTTTGTTTGCCCTTCCTACTGGTCTTTTCCTCTTGCAGTTAATCTTTAATGTATATAAATCTTCTTCATCTACCTCTATTTAACTTTGCATATCTATTCTTTATTTGTTTTCTTTCTTTCCTGTCCTCTCAATATATTTGTTAGTTTTGTTTTCATTACTTTATTCCCACTTGGCACCTTGCTTTAGTTTTGTTTTCCAGTTTGTGCTTTAGTTAGTTTTGTTCTTAACTGGTAAATACAATTTATGATTGCCTTTTTTGCTGAGTCAATCTATTCTACTTTATTTTTGTTGGACTGTTTTGACTTTGCTCATGAGTGTATGTGTATATTCCATTATTTTAATTATTATTTTCATGATCCTGTAACTGCCATTTGTCTGCAGTTCATCTTTGGTTTCTCGTTGTAGGATATTTGCTTTAATCTCACTTAATGCCATAAAAAACCACTTGTGGAACCTTCCTTCCTGACCAGAGATCAAGCCCTGAGCTTTTGGAGTGGGAGCACTGACTCCAAGACCCTAGACTACCAGAGAACTAACCCTACAGAGTATCAAATAGTGAGAACTCATACAAAGGAAACCACTTGAATACAAGACCCGGCATCACCCAACCACCGGTAGCACCCTGTGCAGGACGCCTCATCTAAACAACAAACAAAACAAAAATACAAACCCAATCATCAGCAGACCACCTCACTCAGCCTTGCCCATCAGAGGAAAAACAAACAAACAAACAAAAACTCATCTCACACTATACAAAGCTTACACAAACCACTGGACCAATCTTAGGAGGGTAGAAACCAAAAGAAAGAATTCAAACTTGAAGCCTGGGAAAAGGAGACCTCAAACACAGTTAGGTTAAAAAATAATAATAATAATGAAAAGGCAGAGAAATATTGCACAAATGAAGGAACAAACTAGAAACACAGAAGTCCAAATAAATGAAGAGGAAATAGGCAAACTACCTGAAAAAGAATTCAGAATAATGATAGTAAAGATGATCAAAAAACCCTGAAAACAAAAGGGAGTAAATGCAAGAATCAATTTAAAAAGACCTAGAAGAATTAAAGAATAAACATGCAGACAAACAACACAATTACTGAAATTAAAAATACTCTAGAAGGAATCAATAGCAGAATATCTGAAGCAGAAGAATGAATAAGTGAGCTGGAAGATAAAATGGCAGAAATAACTTCTAAGAGCAGAATAAAGTAAAAAGAATGAGAAGAATTGAGGATAGTGTCAGAGACCTCTGGGACAATATCAAACACACCAACATTCAAATTATAGGGGTCCGAGAAGAAGAGAAAAAGAAAGGGTATGAGAAAACTTTTGAAGAGATTATACTTGAAAATTCCCCCAACATGGAAAAGGGAATAGTCAATCAAGTCCAAGAGGCACAAAGAGTCCCATACAGGATAAACCCAAGGAGAAACACGCCAAGACACATACTAATGAAATGAATAAAGACTAAACACAAAGAAAGAACATTAAAAGCAGCAAGGGAGAAGCAACAAGTAACATACAAGGGAAACCCCATACGATTAACAGCTGACCTTTCAGCCTAAACTCTGCAGGCCAGAAGGGAATGGCAGGAAATATTAAAGACAATGGAAGGGAAAAATCTACAACCAAGATCATTGTACCCGGCAAGGATCTCATTCAAAATTGATGCAGAAATAAAAAGCTTTTCAGACAAGCAAAAGTTAAGAGAATTCAGTACCACCAAACCAGCTTTATAACAAATGCTAAAGGGACTCATATAGTGAAGAAATACAAGAGAAGAATAAAGATCTACAAAATCAACCCCAAACAAGCAAATGGCAATAGGAACATATATATCAATAATTACTTTAAATGTAAACGGATTAAATGTTCCAACCAAAAGGCAGAGACTGGCTGAATGGATACAAAAACAAGACCCATATATATATGCTGTCTACAAGAAACCCACTTCAGACCTCAAGACACATAAAAACTGAAAGTGAGAGGATGGGAAAATATATTCCATGCAAAGGGGAAGCAAAAGAAAGCTGGAGTAGCAATCCTCATATCAGACAAAATAGACCTTAAAATGAAATATATTACAAGAGATAAGGAAGGACAGTGCATAATGATCAAGGGATCAGTCCAAGAGGAAGACATAACAATTGTAAATATCCATGCACCCAACATAGAAGACCTCAATACATAAGACAAACACTAACAGACATAAAAGAAACGGACAGTAACACAATAATAGTAGGAGATTTTAACACCCCACTCACACCAATGGACAGATCATCAAAACAGAAAATTAATAATGAAACACAAGTCTTAAATGATACATTAGATGAGATGGATTTCATTGATATCTTCAGGACATTCCATCAAAATGCAGAAGAATACACCTTCTTCTCAAGTGCATATGGAACATTCTCCAGGTTAGACCACATCTTGGGTCACAAAACAAACCTCAGTAAATTTAAGAAAATTGAAATCATATCAAGCATCTTCTCTGACCACAATGCTATGAGACTGTATATCAATTACAAGAAAAAGACTGTAAGAAACACAAACACATGGGGATTAAACAACATGTTTCTAAATAACCAACAAATTGCTAAAGAAATCAAAAGGGAAATCAAAAAATTTCTAGAAACAAATGACAATGAAAACCCGACAACTCAAAGCCTAAGGGATGCAGCAAAAGCAGTTCTAAGGGAAATTTATAGCAATACAATCCTACCTCAAGAAACAAGAAAAAAAAAAATCAAATAGACGACCTAACTTTACACCTAAAACAACTGGAAAAAGAAGAACAAAAAAATCTCCCAAAATTAGTACAAGAAAAGAAATCATAAAGATCTGAGCAGAAATAAATGAAAAAGAAATGAAAGAAACAATAGTAGAGAAAAATAAAACTAAAAGCTGGTTCTTTGGAAGATAAACAAAATTGACAAACCTTTAGCCAGACTCATCAAGAAAAAAAAAAGAGAAGAATCAAATCAACAAAATTAGAAATGAAAAAGTTAAAACAGACAATGCAGAAATACAAAGGATCGTAAAAGACTATTATGAACAACTATATGGCAATACAATGGACAACCTGGAAGAAATGGACAGGTTGTTAGAAAAGTTCAATCTTCCAAGACTGAACCAGGAAGAAATAGAAATTATGAACAACCCAATTACAAGCACTGAAATTGAAGCTGTGATCAAATATCTCCCCCAAAAAACAAAAGCCCACAACCAGATGGCTTCAGAGGAGAATTGTATCAAACATTTAGAGAAGAGCTAATGCCTATCCTTCTAAAACTCTTTCAAAAAACTGCAGAGGAAAGAACGCTTCCAAATTCATTCTACAAGGCCACCATCACCCTAATACCAAAAGCAGACAAAGACAACATGAAAAAATAAAACTACAGGCCAATATCACTGATGAACATAGATGCAAAAATCCTCAACAAAATTTTAGCAAGCAGAATTCAGCAACACATCAAAAAGCTCATACATCGTGATCAAGTTGGGTTTGGAATGCAAGGATTCTTCAATATATGCAAATCAACCAATGTGATACACCATATTAACAAATTGAAAGATAAAAACCATATGATAATATCTATAGAGGCAGAAAAAGCCTTTGACAAAATTCAGTACCCATTTATGATTAAAACTCTTCAAAAAATGGGCACAGAAGGAACCTACCTCAACATAGTAAAAGTCATATATGATAAACCTACAGCAAACATCATTCTCAATGGTGAAAAACTGAAAGCATAAACCCTAAGCTCAGGAAAAAGACAAGGATGTCCACTTTTGCCACTATTTTCCAACACAGCTCTGGAAATCCTAGCTATGACAATCACAGGAGAAAAAGAAATAAATAGAATACAGATTGGAAAAGAAGAAGTAAAGTTTGCAGATGACATGATACTGTACCCAAAAGATAGTGTCAGAAAACTACTAGAGCTAAATAGTGAATTTAGCAAAGTTGCAAGATACAAAATCAATACACAGAAATCATGTGCATTTCTATATACTAAGAATGAAAGATCAGAAAGAGACATCAAGGAATCAATCACATTCACCTCTGCAACAAAAAGAATTAAATATCTAGGAATAAACTTACCTAAGGAGATAAAAGAACTGTACACAAAAAAAATTATAAGACAACAATGAAAGAAATCAAGATGACATGAACAGATGGAGAGATATTTCATGTTCCTAGGTAGGAAGAATCAATATTGTGAAAATGACTATACTACCAAATGCAATCTACAGATTCAATGTGATCCCTATTAAATTACCAATGGCATTTTTCACAGAATTAGAACAAAAAATTTCACAATTCATATGGAAACACAAAAGAGCCCGAATAGCCAAATCAGTCTTGAGAAAGAAGAATGGAGCTGGAGGAATCAACCTTCCTGACTTCAGATTATACTACAAAGCTACAGTCATCAAGACAGTATGGTACTGGCACAAAAACAGAAATACAGACCAATAGAACAAGATAGAAAGCCCAGAGAAAAACCCACGCACCTATAGGTACCTTATTTTTGACAAAGGAGGCAAGAATATACAATGGGGCAAAGACAGCCTCTTCAATAAATGGTGCTGGGAAAACTGGACAGCTACATGTAAAAGCATGAAATTAGAACACTTCTTAACACCATACACTTTAAAAATAAACTCAAAATGGATTAAAGACCTAAATGTAAGATCAGAAACTATAAAACTCTAAGAGGAAAACATAGGCAGAATGCCCCATGACATAAATCAAAGCAAAACCCACTATGACCCACCACCTAGAGTAATAGAAATAAAAACAAAAGTAAACAAGTGGGACCTGATTAAACTTAAAAGCTTTTGCACAGCAAAGTAAACTATAAACAAGGTGAAAAGACAACCCTCAAAATGGGAGAAAATAATAGCAAATGAAACAACTGACAAAGGATTAATTTCCAAAATACACAAGCAACTCATACAACTCAATGCCAAAAAAAACAAACAACCCAATCAAAAAGTGGGAAAAAGACCTAAACAGACGTTTCTCCAAAGACAACATACAGACACATGAAAAGATGCTCAACATCGCTCATTATCAGAGAAATGCAAATCAAAACCACAATGAGATATCATCTCACACCAGTCAGAATGGCCATCATCAAAAAGTCCACAAACAATAAATGCTGAAGGTGTGGAGAAAAGGGAATGCTCTTGCCCTGTTGGTGGGAATGTAAATTGATATAGCCACTATGGAAGACAGTATGGAGATTCCTTTAAAAACTAGGAATAAAACCATAATATGACCTCGTAATCCCACCCCTAGGCATAGACCCTGAGGAAACCAAAATTGAAAAAGACACATGTATCCCATTGTTCACTGCAGCACTATTTACAGTAGCTAGAACATGGAAGCAATCTAGATGTCCACTGACAGATGGATAAAGAAGTTGTGGTACATATACACAATGGAATATTAGTCAGCCATAAAAAGGAACGCATTTGAGTCAGTTCTGATGAGGTGGATGAACCTAGAACCTATTATACAGAGTGAAGTGAGTCAGAAAGAAAAAGATTAATATTGTATTTAATGCATATATATGGAATCTAGAAAAATGGTACTGAAGAATTTATCTACAGGGCAGCAATGGAGAAACAGACATAGAGAACAGACTTATGGACAAGAGGAAAGGGGAGGAGAGGGTGAGATGTATGGAAAGAGTAACATGGAAACTTATATTACCATATGTAAAACAGATAGCCAACAGGAATTTGCTGTATGCCTCAGGAAACTTGACAGGGGCTCTGAATCAACCTAGATGGGAAGGATGGGAAGGAAGATGGGAGGGAGGTTCAAAAGGGAGGGGACATATGGCTGATTCATGTTGAGGTTTGACAGAAAACAACAAAATTCTGTAAAGCAATTACTCTTCAATAAAAAAATAAAAAGAAAAAAAATAATGTAAAAATAGGGAACCCAAGGGAGAAGGAGGGGGAATGAAAAAGTATTAATTCCTTTCTTATCTAGAAAACAAAGTGGCAGATACTATGTTTGGGAAAATGTCATGAAATGTTCAATCTGGAGAATGAGTACAGAGGTGCTCCCTTCTGTTATTATTCATTTTATTTAGTATTTCAAATAGAACTATTTTTAAGAAGCCATTGAACCTATAAATGAATAAGGCAAGACAGTAATCTCAAGCACCAGAATTTATAACAATTTGCTTTATTAAAAAGTGGAACAACTGACGGCCATGCGACAAAACAGTTCTTTTTCACTTGCTTCCTTCTGTCCCATCCTGAATGGGAAAGAGAGGGGCGGAATTACCAGGAGCTTGCTTAGCATTCTGCACAACCCTGGGTACACCCCTGTGAGCGTGTGAGGCATGTGAAAGCCATCTGTGTGGCAGCAGAAAGCAACAAGTTGGGAACCACTGAATCAGAGCATTCAAATCAAATAATGAATGCAAACTGGACTCTTACCAGGAGAAGCTATGTTCAGAGGGAGAAGGGAAATCGACAGAGACACTAAGATAAAATGATCAAACAGCAATGAAAAAAAAAAATCTAAGTCACTATTTTAGTTAGTAATGTTAAGCTGCAGAAAACCCATTACATCTTTTCAACTTCTATTAACTAGTAGCAACAAAGATTGGTTGAGTCTCAAATCCTTCCTTTATTTCACTGAGTCTTTCAGAAAAGGCACAGAGGAAGAAATAAAATGCCAAAACACTATTCTCCAGAAAAAAAAAAAAAAGGCACTGGAATCAAAGAGCTGGTAAAATTCACAAAATTTTAATGAATGACTAGACCCAACAATGTGATGTCAGAGGAATCTATGATACCATGAATCTTAATATAAAAAGGGGAGATATATTTATCTTTAATCTATACTTAACACCATAAGAAGAAAATGTTGCAGGAAACCACATGCACAATTCAGCTGAACAAGTCCTTTGTTTCCACTGATCTGCTAAACCCAGCCCAGGGCAGAGGCTTAGAACCACATGAAGAGACAGCCGGAAGGGGAATATTTTAATTATTATAATTTGTTCAGGCACAAAATGAAATCAAAAACAGTCATAAATAATTTGTGCATAGAACTTTAACAAAGATTGTTGTAATCTTTTAAAAAACAGAGTTTCATTAGTTTAAATATTAAAAATATCTCCTTTTAAAACACAAGTCTTAGGTTCAGGTGGCAGAGCTGTTCTTGAGGCCTCTCATGGTGACAATGTTTTCCTAAGGTGTGTCATTCTTTATAACCCAGACCGGTGATTCACTGGAGCCTCGCTAGAATAGACACCAACACTAAGGACCTTAATGTTAGGCCCTTCCCAGTGTTTTAATCTATGAAAGATTATTTATCTTTGGGGTGGAGTAGAATTATATGAAGAAGAAAAAGAAAATTTAAGTCAGACTGGAGGGAGACATAAGGCATGAAAACAAGGCATGTGTTAAAATACTTCAGAAGATGGCATAGCAATTCTTGAAGAACCAGACAAGTGACATTAAACATGGGAATAAAATCATTACCTTTAATTTGGCTGAATACAGTGAAACTGTCCTCATTAGCCATTTCCTAACCCTCTCACTAAGGAGCGCAGAGAAAACAGGGCAATGAAGGCCCATCCAGCCACAGCCCACCAGGGCTCCTCCTATCCCCATTTAAAATTCTCTCCCTAGGCCTCACCTGGCCCCTCGGTCTCTCAGTGCTGGCAGACTGAGGACAGCGAATATTCTAGAGGAAGACGCTTTAAAAGGGTTCTGAGGGAAACAGGAAGACCATGAGAGAACCTCAGGAGGGCAAGTGTACCAGTCATCGCATGACCTGTCCTTCCTGTACTCTGACCCTAACACACAGTGATTTCTTTTAGAATGAGAAGAAAACTTTATATTACTTATCTCTCCTTAAAAAGCTTAAGGCACATTTAAAAAAATTATCCACAGTAATATAGGGATTAAGGAAAAGAAAAGGAAAAAACAAGGTTCAAAGGTAACACCGTTTTCCCTTATTTTACTATCTGTACGCTGCCTACACTACTGATTATGGAGCTGAGAAGTGTCCTATGTCTATGTGGCAGGCTCCTCTGGGAAACTAGAATATGTCTGTGGATGTCTAAAAGAAATCAAGCCACAAATCTAGGGATGAAAAGTTAAAGAACTGACATTCAAAATACTTTAACCTCCAGGTAGTAGATGACAGTTAAATGCTTTTGGTTACACATTCTATACAGACTAGACATGCTGTCATTTGTCTAGTGGGTTAACTTGGAAGGACAGCCTTGCCCAATATCTAGTTTAAGGGAAGTATCATCAATGACTCCTGAGTGAACAGAAGAAAAGTGGGAACTGAAAAAAAAAAAAAAAAAAAACATGTATTTGTTGCGTATTTAAAGCTACATTAGGAAATACAACAGCAGTGACTTTGCTGGAAATCAAGTGCACTTTTTGAAGAATTAATCACCAAGTGTCAGAGCACAAAGGTCCTGACATCATCCACTCTCAGACTGCTACTTTACAAATAGGGAAGCTGAAGCCCAGGACACTGAGATTCTTGCTCACAGTTCTGTGCCTTTTAGGGATCAGAACTATATTCATTTCCTGGGGCTGCTGTAGCAAAGTACCAAAAACTGGGTGGCTTAAAACAATAGGAATGTATTGTCTCACAGTTTCTGGCCTGGGAGTCTGCAAAGAAGGTTGTCACAGGGTGGATTCTTCCCAAGGGCTATGATGAGAAGCTGTTCCAGGCTTCACCCGGTTTCTGGTGGCCTCAGTCTTTCCTGGGCTTGCAAAATGGCCTTCTCCCAGTATCTTCACGTGGCCTTCTTTCTGCCTGTGACTGTATCCAAATTTCCCCTTTTTATAAGGGCAGCGGTATTACTGGATTAGGGCCCACCCTAATGACATCACTAAAACTTGATTACCTCTTTACTGACACTGTTTCTAAATAAGGTCACCTTCTGGGGCACCAGGGCTTAGAACTTCAACAAATCTTTTGGTGGGTGGGAAGTGGACACAATTCAACCCAGAACAAGGACTAAGCAGGAGGAACTCTGATCATGATATGAGCTGTACCCAAGTCTCACAATTTCACACCAGCAGCCTTTCTTGTTCACAAGATTCTCTCTATTTCTAGCTTAGGCTATGGAGTCCCTACTTATGAAGTCACCCACAATATGTTGATATTTTGAAAAAGCCAATGAAACCTTCAAAACCAGAGAAAGGAAAACATCTTATCCTTTGATCAACGTTCACCAAGATATTTTAACTTCCTCCCTCACAAAGACGCCTGAAATATTTCTGCAGTACTCATCTCTAAAGTGTCTACTGCTCAGAGGAGGTGAGTGTGTGGAAACAAGCCTTTGAAGGAAGACAAATTAAACCCACTCTCCTATTTTATCCGAGACTACCTTTCTTAGCTTGCCCAGAGCAGAAATGCATGTGGAATCTCCTCTGGTGAGAAGAAACCTTGAGAGCCTTGCATTTCCAACAAGACTGGTTCTTTCTGCTGCCCTAGTAACCCAGGGACTGGCTGCCAACCCAGCAGGATCAGAGGCCAGAGGCCAGACTGACCCTTCAGCCTGGTGCCTAGCAGTGGTATTTCATAGCAGCCTCTGTTCAAACTGTTCAACCATCACTCACCCTGTTGCCTAAGTGTTCTTGAGGCTGAAGAAAATTTTCATATTGTCTCACTATTTTCCATTATAAATTAATGACATCTGTAACACTGAGTCATAAAAAAGTCTATCCAAAGAACTGTATTAAAAATTACATGGAACTGATTTCCCTAAGTGGCCTCTTGACAAACACACGCCCACCCTTTTCCATTTAGGCCTTTAGAATCCTGATCTACAGCTGGGCTTGGAAAATTTGGAATCATGTTTTACTGCACAAGATCTAACAAGTTATTACAGTTCCCAAAAACGTCGGAGTAAATAAGAGCTGAGCAGGATTAGACTGGATGTGGCTTTCCTTCTTGTTGTTTTCATTTTTAACCCTCAAAGAGCTACTGTCTTAAGGAATAAATAGTTTTCTACAGTACAGGACAGAAAGTTCAGAGCTGCAAGGGTGTGAGGGCTGCTCTAATCCAAAAACTCTGTTTACTGAGTAGGAACTAAGGCCCACGCTAAGTGGATCAAAGTCAGTGATCAAGCAAACTAAATTAACACTTAATTGCACCCTTCATTTGATGATTCAAAAGAAACCAAGTTTGAGTGCTGAAATTCAAGCATTAGTTTGTTCCAACAGGAGAAATTTTTTCAGATTAGAATCTTTCCAAAGGGTTCAATCTTTAAACCTTCCAAGAAATGCTAGGGTTGAATGTTTAGTGTAACGAATTTGATTCTAAGCAATATTTGAAGGACTATTATCTGAGAGTCTAACACTTTGTAAACAGGGACATACACAGAGCTGCCCTGGTTATACCGTCTGCCTGATCATCCATCCCAGCAAACATGTAACAGTGCTGACTTACAAGACGCACAGACCTGACTGCCTTTCCTACCCAGATTCTATCAGTTGTATGTTAACACATGTATGTGGAATCTAGAGAAATGGTATACATGATTTTATTTGCAAAGCAGAAGTAGAGAGACAGATGTAGAGAACAAATGTATGTGTACCAAGGGAAAGGGCGAGGTGGAAGGGACTGGGAGGCTGGGACTGACACACACACCCTATTGATATGCATATAAGACAGATAACGAATGAGCACCTACTGTGTAAGACAGGGGACTCTACCCAGTGCTCTGTGGTGACCTAACCTGGAAGGAAACCCAAAACAGAGGGGATGTATACGTATGTCTATGTGTATGTGTGTATACATATGCATAGCTGATTCACTTTGCTGTACAAGTTGGAAAGTGACTGCTGCCGCCATTTGGTCACTAAGTTATGTCCCACTCTGTGCGACCCCATGGCCTGCAGACCGCCAGGCTCCTCTGTCCATGGGATTTCCCAGGTAAGAATACTAGAGTGGGATGCTATTTCCTTCTCCAGGGGATCTTCCTAACCTCTGGATTGAACCCATGCCTCCTGCTTGGCAGGTGGATTCTATACATACACTGTGCCACCTGGGAAGCCCAAAGCAGCTATACCCAATAAAAATTAATTTTACAAAAGACAAAAAAGAATTCTATCAGAAAATTCACCCAAGCATATACCTGATACCTGAAATGCTCATGTCCATAGACACTGGCCCTGGGTCTCATTTCTTCTCTGTCATGTAGGGATTAAAAATGTTACTGAGACATTATGAGGATTAAAAGAAGACATGGGAAAGTGTCTCGCACACACATGGGCCAAACCTCTCCTTCCTGGCTCCTCCCTCCTCTCAACCCTAGTGACACCACATAGCTACTTTTCTAACTGTCTGCTCCGCTTGTGTGTGCCATAGCTCCACTTGAACCTCCAGGCAGCACTTGGTGTCCTATTTATGACATGCCCTAAAAGAATTTCTGCTTGAATGTTTCAGATAAAACATTTTTGTTCTTACAAGACAGTGTGAGAATTCCTATCTAGCAAAACAAACAAACAAACAAAAAAAGTGAAGAATTGATGATTATTTTGCTTAAGCTGCCAGGAAAAAAAAAAAAAAGAACATGTCACAACAAATATACAAACTTTCCTAAATACATAAGCATCTTGGGTAAAAGATGTGAAAATAGCCAAACTGCCCACTTGGTCCATCAATAACTTTAACAGCAAGTTTCTAAATTTTAATCTAATCACTTTTGGCTCAAGAACCACCAATTCCCTTATGCCCCATGAAACAAACCCAATCTCATTTTGGGTTTCAAATCCTGGGCACTAGGCAGTCTGCAGCCACTCTCACCACTCAACTCAACTTCCAGTTCTTCCCTCTACAACCAGAGTCAGCACCTGCTCTTTGAGGTCTCCCGCAAACCAACTTCTTTTCTACCCTGTAGCCTGTGTATGCACAGCATTCAAATGTATTCTCTGTCAAGGATTCAGGTGGACCCACCTGGGTACCACTCACTGCACAGGCTCTGCTGAGCAGTCCTGGCCGCCAGCTCCTCCTCCTCAGGCCCGACATGGACAACATGAGCACTTGGCGTTGACATGGGACCATTCCCCCTTACATGGGTTAGTGTGCTAAGCAGAACACAACTTTTCCAGAGGATAAGGACTCTATCTTACTTATTCTTTCATTTATTTATGTGCTAATTATCCACAGAGCACCTATTATATATGAAGAATCACAGCCATAGAAATGAATTCATATCCCACATGCCATGGGGCGCAGCAGGAAAAAAGAAAGGAGGAATTCATAAGACACAGCCCTCCCCCTAAGGACCTCCCAATTTCTGTACATCCCGTGGTGCCTCACACAGCGACAAGCACACAGAAGTCTTTGCCCATCTGTTTACTGGAAGGCTGACTGATGGGAAGCTTGCCATATTTCTTTGTGTGTCTTTCTAATTGATCACCAGAGTAACAAGCCCGTAATAAATATTCCTTAGCTATATTAATGAAGCTGCTGCTAAAAAAAGTGGGGGTTATTTTTTAATTCCTTCAGCCACATTATTCGGAGAAGGCAATGGCACCCCACTCCAGTACTCTTGCCTGGAAAATCCCATGGACGGAGGAGCCTGGAAGGCTGCAGTCCATGGGGTCGCTGAGGGTCGGACACGACTGAGCAACTTCACTTTCACTTTTCACTTTCATGCATTGGAGAAGGAAATGGCAACCCACTCCAGTGTTCTTGCCTGGAGAATCCCAGGGACGGGGGAGCCTGGTGGGCTGCTGTCTATGGGGTTGCACAGAGTCGACAAGACTGAAGTGACTTAGCAGCAGCAGCAGCAGCAGCCACATTATTTCTATCTTTGTTATCTAAAGGCCATCAAGATTTGACTCTACTAGACTCCATGTTTTACTATTAGGATAAAATAAATAAAAGGCTATCTCATCACAGAATACTTTTAGGAAGGCATTACTTTCATTTTCTCCACCTTTTTCCTACTGGTTTCTTTTACAGTTAGAAAGTAATTAAAATCGAATTTGCATTTTTAGGTAGGACTCTCACTTACACATCTTCCAATCAGTAGTAGCAAACCATCTGCATATCATAAAATTTACCTGTTTTAAGCTCCCCCTTTGATGAGTTTAAGTAAATTTGTAGACTTGTTCTACCATCATCATAATTCAGTTTTAGAGTGATTCTATCATTATCCCCAAAGTTCCTCAGCCCACTTACCTACTCCAGGAAATATGCTTGTCTACATTCAGAAAACAAAGATCATGGCATCCAGTTCCATCACTTCATGGCAAATAGATGAGGAAACAATGGAAGCAGTGACAAGACTTTATTTCCGGGGGCTCCAAAATCACTGCAGATGGTGACTGCAGCCATGAAATTAAAAGACACTTGCTCCTTGAAAGAAAGGCTATGACCAACCTACACAGCATATTAAAAAGCAGAGACATTACTTTGCCAGCCAAGTTCCATCCAGTCAAAGCTATGGTTTTTCCAGTAGTCATGTATGGATGTGAAAGTTGGACTATAAAGAAAGCTGAGCACCAAAGTACTGAGCCTTTGAACTGTGGTGCTGGAGAAGACTCTTGAGAGTCCCTTAGACTGCAAGGAGATCCAACCAGTCCATCTTAAAGGAAATCAGTCCTGAATATTCATTGGAAGGACTGATGCTGAAACTGAAACTCCAATACTTTGGCCACCTGATATAAAGAACTGACTCATTAGAAAGACCCTGATGCTGGGAAAGACTGAAGGCAGGAGGAGAAGGGGATGACAGAGGATGAGATGGTTGGATAGCATCACCGACTCGATGGACATGAGATTGAGCAAGCTCCAGGAGTTGGTGATGGACAGGGAAGCCTGGCATGGTGCAGTCCATGGGGTCACGAAGAGTCAGACACTGCACTGAACTGAACTTCCTGCTATGAAGTATGGTAAATGAGCATTTGGGAGGCAGAGTTAACAACAGGATGTCCCAACGGAAGAGGATCCAGCGCTGCCCAAGCCCTCCCCGACTAGAGGTGAACTCTAACACAGGGTGGCTAACAAGGCCTCAGAAGAGAGGAGGACTCCAGGTATTCTGGTGTTTAACCTCCTCACCTCAACTGTTTCCTTCCTCCAGAGGCCATCCTTAAGAGCTACATAAAAGTAGGCTGGCCAAAATACCTAGTTCTCAAACTACAGCTTGAAAGGAAATCAAACTGGCTTTAGATACAGAGGGAAGAATATTAAAAAGTCACTCATACTACACCAAAGCAAAGAGAATGTCTGAGTAGGAGCATCAAGAGATCAAGACTGAAATAAATGGCACGGTTTTAAGTGCATTTCCATCAAAAACATAATACGAGAGGAGAACAAAAGGTACAAGGCCAACCTAAAAGGCAACACAGTGTGATTTCAGCAACATGGGTGGACCTAGAAGCTGTCATACTAAGTGGAGTAAGTCACTCACTTGTCACTTATTTGTCCCTAAAGATGATAAATCTCATGATATCACTTATAAGTAATCTTAAAAAATGGTTCAAATGAACTTATCTACAAAACAGAAATAGAGTCACAGTTGTAGAAAACAATCTTACGGTTACCAGGGGGAAAATGGAGGGAGAGAGAAACTGGGAGATTGAGATTGACATACACAAACTGCTACACACAAAATAGATAATAAGGGTCTATGGCATAGCACGGGAAACTCCCTTCAATACTATGTAATGACCTACGTGGGAACAGAATCTAAAAAAGAGTGTATATGTATAATCGGATATTGGATATGTATAACTGAATCACTTTGCTACACACCTGAAGCTAACACAACACTGTAAATCAATTACACATCAATAAAAATTTTAAAAATAAAATAAAACACAATGTGATAAATAGCAGTTAGGAGCTAAACTCACTAACTCAAGAGCCCAAAGATAGACGCAACACAACAACATGAGAAAGAGGGTGAGGCAGGCAGCGTCTAAGGCGGCCTCCAGTCGTCCTCATCTCTTGGTTCCACGCTCCCCTTCTCTTCAGTGTGGGCCAGGCTCAATGATCTGCTTCTAGCAAACAATATGGCAGGGCTGATGGTGTGATGTCACTCTGATGGAAGCTCACAAAATGACGGTGGCTTCCCTCTTGGGCACTCTCTCTTGCCCTCTCTGAGCAAAGTCAGCTGTCATGTTGTGAGCTGCATTATGGAGACGCCCATGTGTAGATGTCTCCAGTCAACAGCAAGTAAGTACCTGAGATCTCCTGTCAGGATCACTGAGGGAGCCTGGAAGTACTGATAAGGCTCCACCAATCAAGCCTTGATAATAACCGCTGCCCAGCTGACATCTTGATGGAATCCTTGTGAGAGATACTGAAGAAAAGTTACCTAGCTAGGTCAGCAAGGTTTGTTGTCTTAATGTCTAAATTTTGGGGTAATCTGGTAAAGAATAGTAGATTACTATCAAGGGGGAAAATAAAGAAACAAATTGAGAATCAAAATCAGTATTATTACAGAATTAATAAGTGAAAATAAGACAGTCAAGAAATTGACAACCCTGAAGATCGATGAACTGACAGTAAAAAGGTTTCAATAGTCATGGTGCAATTTTTTGAAAAGTATAGTTAATTTACAATGTTGTGTTAGTATACAGCAAAGTGTTCAGTTAAATGTATGTGTGTGTATATTCTTTTCATATTCTTTTCCATTATAGTTTATTACAAGATATTGAATATAGTTCCCTGTGCTATACATTAGGACCATGTTTACTGTGGTATGGTTTCTATACTCATTTTTCAGAATGAAAAATATAAGAAAAAGGAGATTAAAACAATTAGAGAAAACCTAATAAACATGGAAAGCAAATAAAAATTACTTAATAGGAAGACACATCCTGAAGGAAGATAACTTAAGAACTGGAATAGGCAATGGATCCCAAGATACGAGACAATGTAAGAATCTCTCCCAGCTGGTATCTTTAACTTGATTGCTAAGGGCTCAATTTAGTGAATGTTAACAATTGCCAGGCACTGTATTAAATACTTTCTACGTAACAACAATGTGAAGGTTGGCACTTATTATCCCCACCCTGCTTGCTTAGTCACTCAGTCATGTCTGACTCTGTGTAACCCCACGGACTGTAGCCTGCCAGGCTCCTCTACCCATGGGATTTTTCAAGCAAGAATACTGGAGTGGGTTGCCATTTTCTCCTCCAGGGATCTTCCCAACCCAGGGATCAAACATTTGTCTCCAGTGTCTCCTGCACTGCATGCAGATTCTTTACCTGCTGAGCCATGGGGGAAGCCATCCCAACATTGGAGAGGAGGAATCAGGATCCCATAGGTAGGAAAAGAGGTGAGCCCATCTAACCACCATGCACTGATATCTCAACAAGAATTCCCTTCACAGTAAACTCAGAAATCTAAGGAATATTAGCATCTTCAGAACCAAGGTCACCAAAATGTTTGGGTGGCTGCTTTTGTCATGAGAAAACTCACACTAAGGCCCCAGTAAGATCTCATACTTCTCATACTATTTAAACCAAAGACTGATGGTAGAACTAAGGCTTTTCTGGTTTTGTAGAGAAGAATTACAAACAGTGCTGAAATTTGGAAAAGTCAGCTTAAACACACGAGTGTTGGAGTCACATGGTACCACTTGCTGTTCTTAAACCAGCCTTTAGCTTGAATATTACTTAAAACTGTCCACAATTTTGAAGATGGGTTCTATGTTCATTATACTCCTTCCCCTTTAATAGATTTAAAATTTTCCAGAAAATGTTTTTTTTTTAGTCTATACACATACACACCCCTCCCAAGATCCCTGCAGGGAGAGGCTGATTCATGTAAATTTTACAGAAGACATCCTTCCCTGGATAATTTTAACTTTTCTTAAAAATAAACAGTCCAGCCACCAACCCAGTGAGGGGCAGCAGCCCAGGAATGCAATGTCATGGCAGATGGAGGATCAGTCATTGTAGGAAGTGAAACAGACCCCAGCAGCGTCGGAAATGACGCGGCACCATCTGATTCCATCAGGCCATCTTTAAAAGAGTAAGCATTTCATCAGCTGTTGGGAGACTGCACAGAGGCATGCAGCACTGCTTGATGACAATTAAAAATGAAGCTACAATGCACTTTCTATAGTTTTGCACTCAGGGCAAAGTACAATGGAATGCTGAGTCAGAGACAAATATGCAGACTCATGGCTAACTAGGGGTTTGTTGGAATGCACTCAGTGCTTCAGAACTCAAGATTTAAGGCCAGATGCATCCTACTGAGAGTCCTGATTCAGAATGCCAACCATAGAGTAGATACTCAAAAATTCTGGTAGGATGACACCCTCTTTGGTACTTGACTTGATTATTGCAATATTTTAACTGTTATAACACATATGCACACTGAGGATGTGAAGACCCTAAAATGCTTCAACAAGCACATCAACAATGAAGCAAGTTGCAAAGTGTAAATATCACTAGTCACTCAGTCGTGACTGACTCTCTGGAACCCTATGAACAGCAGCCAGCCAAGCTCCTCTGTCCATGGAATTCTCCAGGCAGGTATACTGGAGTGGGTAACCATTTCTTCTCCAGGGGATCTTCTTGACTCAAAGATCAAACCCAGGTCTCTGGTATTGCTGATGAATGCTTTACTGTCTGAGCCAATGCAGTAATTATGATCGCCCTCATCCTCAGTACCAAGAGAAATTTCTCAAGGGTCAGATTATTCCAGTTACCTCTTGGATGCCCCAGAGGCTTCACCACATACTTGAAGTACTTGTTATGTTCTATAAAAAGGCCTTCTATGGAACTGCCAAGAGAAACTTTATAGTGAAGTCTCTAAACTTTAAAATATTGCTGTGTAACTTTTAGGCTCATCTGTGCATTTAATCCTGACAACTGCCAGGCCCAACGGTAGGGGGGCATGGACAGTCATGACACACTAAGTGCCCCTGCCCCTCTGCCACAGTCACTGGAGTAATGATGGATGCCTACCCAAATTTCCCTCCAGAAGGCTGCACTGGGGTGGAATGCACTGCAGGCTTATAAAAGACATCACTGGGGAGGTGAGGCACCATCGTGATGGTGCACATCATGCACAGGAGAGCAAAGCATGGGTAACAAGCAGAGACAGAGAACAGGGCTCCACTCCTCAAACAGGCCCACAGGGAGCTGCCACGGGCAGCCTGAGGCTGTCTTGCGACCTTCCCGGGCTCAACCAGAGAGCCCGGGCCAGGGTTCTGAGACACTCCACCTCCCTATCCTAAAGCACCCTTTCCAGTTTGGTAGTTTGCACATGCTTGTTTCTTCCTCCAAAAGCCTTGATTAGCACCAGCCCTATATGGTCCTTAGGGGCTTCCCAGGTGGCACTAGTGGTGAAGAATCTACCTGCCGATGCAGGAGATGTAAGAGATGCGGGTTCAATCCCTGGGTTGGAAAGATCCCCTGGAGGAGGGCACAGAAACCCACTCCAGTATTCTTGCCTGGAGAATCCCAAGGACAGAGGAGCCTGGCGGGCTGCAGTCCATAGGGTCACAGAGTGAGACACAACTGAGTGACTAACATATACAGTCCTTACTCTTTAAATAAGGTACACAATTGCACTCATCTCACACGCTAGTGGATGCTTGGGGCTGGTGCACTCCGACGACCCAGAGGGATGGTACAGGGAGGGAGGAGGGAGGAGGGTTCAGGATGGGGAACACGTGTATACCCTGTGGCAGATTCATGTTGATATATGGCAAAACCAATACAATAATGTAAAGTTAAAAAATAAAATTAAATTTAAAAAAATAAATATTTTGAATTATAAAAAAAAAAATTCTCCAAGCCAGGCTTCAGCAATACGTGAACCATGAACTTCCAGATATTTAAGCTCGTTTTAGAAAAGGCAGAGGAATCACAGATCAAATTGTCAACATCTGCTGGATCATGGAAAAAGGAAGAGTTCCAGAAAAACATCTATTTCTGTTTTATTAACTATGCCAAAGCCTTTGACTGTGTGGTTCACAATAAACTGTGGAAAATTCTGAAAGAGATGGGAATACCAGACCACCTGACCTGACTCTTGAGAAACCTATATGCAGGTCAGGAAGCAACAGTTAGAACTGGACATGGAACAACAGACTGGTTCCAAATAGGAAAGGGAGTATGTTAAGGCTGTATATTGTCACCCTGCTTATTTAACTTATATGCAGAGTACATCATGAGAAATGCTGGGCTGGAAGAAGCACAAGCTGGAATCAAGTTTGCCAGGAGAAATATCAATAACTTCAGATAAGCAGATGACATCACCCTTAAGGCAGAAAGTGAAGAGGAACTAAAAAGCCTCTTGATGAAAGTGAAAGAGGAGAGTGAAAAAGTTGGCTTAAAGCTCAACATTCAGAAAATGAAGATCATGGCATCCGGTCCCACCACTTCATGGGAAATAGATGGGGAAACAGTGGAAACAGTGTCAGACTTTTGGGCTCCAAAATCACTGCAGATGGTGACTGCAGCCATGAAATTAAAAGACGCTTACTCCTTGGAAGGAAAGTTATAACCAACCTAGATAGTATATTGAAAAGCAGAGACATTACTTTGCCAACAAAGGTCCGTCTAGTCAAGGCTATGGTTTTTCCAGTGGTCATGTATGGATGTGAGAGTTGGACTGTGAAGAAAGCTGAGTGCCGAAGAATTGATGCTTTTGAACTGTGGTGTTGGAGAAGACTCTTGCGAGTCCCTTGGACTGCAAAGAGATCCAACCAGTCCATCCTAAAGGAGATCAGTCCTGGGTGTTCTTTGGAAGGACTGATGCTAAAGCTGAAACTCCAATACTTTGGCCACCTCATGAGAAGAGTTGACTCATTGGAAAAGACTCTGATGCTGGGAAAGATTGAAGGCAGGAGAAGGGGATGACAGAGGATAAGATGGCTGGATGGCATCACCGACTCGATGAACATGAGTTTGAGTGAACTCTGGGAGTTGGTGATGGACAGGGAGGCCTGGTGTGCTGCAATTCATGGGGTCGCAAAGAGTCAGACACGACTGAGCGACTGAACTGAACTGAAGTTCTCCTGAGCAAGTTTTCAGAGCCTCACCTTCTGCCCCACGAGGATGCTCACCTTGTCTGTGAAGGAGCTGGACTACATCATGCTTTTCTGTGTGTTCTATGCCATCTCTCCCTCCCTGGCCCCGCTCCCAGTTAAATTCTGTGCCGGGCCCAATGAGCAAAGCCACGGCAGCTGAGCCACCTGGATGGGGCTGGGACCAGGGCCTGGCTCACTCCCCTGGAAGGCCACACTCCCAGGGGGTGCTGTATAAACCCCAGAGCACAGCGCTCTCGGGGGCCCTTGGCTCTGCCCGGAATCCCACCCGCCAAGGGCAGAGCAGCTTTACATTAGCCTCTCCACATGCTGGCCCAAAGGAGACAGACGAGATGATGAGACCAGCCTCAAGCCGAGACAAGGAAGCGCAGGCAAGACAGCTGCCGTGGCCACCCTGAGCCCAAGGCTCCCTCAGTGAGAGCACCCGCTGGATGGAGGTGCCAGAGGGGGCCAAGGTAAGTGACAGCGACAGCTCCGTGGTCAGACACTGACACCCAAGAGCACCCATGCCTCTGAATCACCAGGCCGCAAAGACCAATGCACAGCTTTCATCTGGGGATTTGGCTTACACACAGTGGTTACAGGCGAGAAAAAGAGGAAGCGACCGAGGCAGCAGGCTGATGAGCACAGAGGCTCCGGGCCCCCAGGCCCAGGTCCTGCTGGGTCCAGGCCCCCTGCGGCCCTATTGGCCTTCCTTCTGGGGTTAACCATGATCCTTACTTGACCACAAATCAAAGAAAGTAACAAGAGAGAGAAAGAGAGAAAGGAAGAGAAAAGGAAGGAAAGGAAAGGAAAACGACTCCATGTGGACTTTTAAGGATACAGATTGTCTAAATGAAGAAAGGAGGTCTAGAGAAAGAATAGGTTTTTTTTTTTTTAACAGCAAACAACAACCAGAGTTCAGACACTGCCTGAGGACTCATTCAATAGCATTAATTACTCCCACAAACATTAAGGCTTTGAATATATTTGCATAGCTATGTTATATGATCTCTCAACATCACTTTAAATGGAGGATTATCTTCAGAATTATTAAGTACCTTCAGACACTGCTTAAACAAGACTTTATTTACTTGACAACATGAAATGTTCTTAGACTGAGATCAGTTGCAAAAAACCAATACAATATTGTAAAGTAATTAGCCTCCAATTAAAATTAAAAAATTTATATAAAAATTTTTTTAAAGGATAAATAAGAACTCTGGTAGCTTTAAAAAAAAAAAAAAAAACAAAAGAAAACCCAGCAAGCTGCTTCATGAAACACTGGAAGAAAAAAGTTAATCTCAGTAATGCATATTTTTTGTTATGATGATGATTACTACTGAAATAGTGCCTAACTTTTATTAATATGGTTACCTCTGCTAAGCACTTGTGAAAAGTGAAAGTGAAGTCGCTCAGTTGTGTCCGACTCTTTGCGACCTCATGGACTGTAGCCTACCAGGCTCCTCTGTCCATGGGATTTTCCAGGCAATAGTCCTGGAGCGGATTGCCATTTCCTTCTCCAGGGGATCTTCCCAACCCAGGGATAGAACCTGGGTCTCCTACATTGTAGACAGACGTTTTACCGTCTGAGCCACCAGGGAAGTCCATCATCTCATTTAGCCCTCACAATAACACTGATATAAAAATAGTGCAATTAGCACTAGAAATGCTTATGCTGGGCTCAGGGAACATATTTTGAAAACCAGACTCTGTCTTTTCTCTTCTTGTCCTTTGTCTCTGAGCTTCACTTCGGACCCAGTTAGGCTGACAGAATTGCACATCCCATCCTCACACACCAGTGCTGGTCCATAGGCCAGGCACCGCAACAGTGCAAACAGGCAGACTGCATGCTGGCCACTGCACATGGCTTTTTGTTTCTTCCAGACAAAAGATACTAGATACAGGTGCCAAATAAGTCAGCTGTTCACAGACCAAAAATGTGTTTTCAAAATACTTATTTTTAAATATGCTTTCTAAGGAGCAACAGTGTTATAGGAATAATATATAAAACCACAACAGATAAACTGAACAGTCTTACTTGAACTAGAAAAATTCCCTTGTACCAGCAAAACAAGATTAAATACTTAATCATCTTTATATCAAAATTAAGCAAAATGAATGGCAATTAAAGTCTTCAACTAATATTGGCTTTGAAAAGGCCCCTATCAGGTAAGGAAGAAGTGAAAGGGGAAACAATGCTAACTATTTCTAAGTGATGACTCTGTGCTGAGATGGACAATTAACCCAGAAGGGAGTTTATATTAACACTAATTAACCCTTTTTAACAGATGGGAACAAAGACTTATATCACTTTCCAAAGAGCAGGTCAGTGGTGAGGACCAGGTTCAAACCCAGGCCTTTCTGCAGCCAAAGCCCAAATTCTTTCCACTGCATCATACACAAAAAATTCCTCCAGTAAGAATTTATGGAATTATAAAAATATAGGGCCAGACAGGGCCTTGGAGACTCAGTAATTCAATACCTCACTGAACAGATAAGATCTAAGAGATACGAAGAAATGCTTTACAGTCTCCAAAGATGGCCACCAACAATCCTCCCCGCTTTGCACAAGCATGCTGCTCATCCCATCAAGAGGACGAGGCTATTTTCTCTCTCCAGACCCTGTGATTTGCTGACCAACAGAATATGGTGGTGCCAGCGGTAAAGAATATGCCTGCCAATGCAGGAGATGCAAGAAACACAGGTTTGAGCCCTGGGTTGGCAAGATCCTCTGGAGGAGGGCAAGACAACGTACCTCAGTATTCTTGCCTGGAAAAATCAATGAACAGCACTATTTATACAGTCCATGGAGTTGCAAAAAGTTGGATCTGACTGAGCACACATGCATATGGCTAGAGTATGGTAGAAGGAAGAGCCTGCCAGCTCTAGACACAGCCCTTAGGAAGCCGAGAAGCTTCCAGCGTCATGGCCTCTGGAGGGCCAGCACCATGCTGTAAGGGAGCTCAAGCTAAACAACTGAATGACAAGACACCTTGGGAAGAGAAAGGCGTTGGGGAGAAGGAACCAACATGGGGGCGAAGTCCTCTTGAGCTTTCCGACCCAGTGGGTATCTGAATGCATTCCAAATGACTGACCTAGTCAATGCCATGTGAAGCAGAGAGACTGTCCACCTAGATTTTCTGACCCGTGGAATTATGAAAGTTTGGGGCTGCTTGGTTATACAGCTGTGGCTAACTGAAACAAAAGGTTAACTGACTTGCCCATAGTCAAGAACCAACAACAAGGATTGAAATCTAAGCCCTCTGGTTTCTGGCCCTGGCTATCCACCACCAGGGAAACTGACACACAAATGATACTCCCCAAAACCTGAGTGATCTATGGTTTTGCCACAATGTCCCATAAAGAGAGAGACCTGAACAAAATCACCGTACTCATTCGTTCACAACTCAGCTCTGCAAGGCAGCGTCTGTGTCACCTAACCTACTGCTGTTTAAACTGGGACACGTTTTCTCATTACAAACCACCTTGAGGAGGCGGACAGGCAATCATCACCCTTGTCTGTGTCTCTAGTGCCTAACCCAGGGCCTTGCACACTAGGGATAAATGAAGATCTGCTAACTGACACCTCACATATGAAAAGAATTAGACTAGTCCTCACTCCAAAGAATTATGAGAGCAAGAACAAGTAAGACACCCAGGCCAAGTCCCTCTAACACTGTACAGAATGTCACTGTAAAATAACTACCGCATAAAGTGTTCTTTTCCCGAACACTCTGACAGCACTGTCTTTAATTATTACTTTGATACCCATAAGAAACTCTGTTAAACAGACAGGAATAACAGCACTTTCACATAGTTGAAGAAATGGATGCTCAGAGGGGTAAACACAATTCATCCAGTCATCCACGTTTCACAAGTGAGGCCATGACATGATATCAGGAACCCTGATTGAAAGTCTGAGGCTAATTTCATCTTCTAGGATATCTTCCTCAAAAATCTGAGGATCTAAATCTCAAGAAGTACTGTAAAAGAACCTAGTCACATGAAAAGGATACAAAGAATCACAGAAATTTATAAGACACGATCTCAATACTGACCCATAAGAGTGCGTTTTTCAGGTCATGAGAACTAGGATGTCAGACTTGGCACAGGCCTTGCCAGAACCTATATGACACCAAATCTCTGTGAAACAAATGGCGTAACATTCTCCCTTATCTCAGACCACACTCAGAAAACACAGCACGTGCCTATTGCTGTGTAGAGTGACTATTACAAACTCATTCCTTCTTTGGTGTTTCTAGTAGTCCGAAAATCAGAATGTTATTGTCACATGCTACTCACGTGCAAAAAAGTGACATATGCAGTGGCCTAGTTTCCTATATTACTTAATCATGGGTATTCCAAGAGGTTACAACCAGAGAAGCCCTGAAGAGGACAATAAGAATAGATGGACACTGTGCACCTTTAGATCACTGGGCTCATGACTGGACTGCTGCACATGTGGGCCATTCAGTGAAGTATCATCTCCATTCCCAGGGGCTCTGGAATGCAACGACCCTCTGTGAGTCCCCACCCCACAGCTCACTTCTTCAGCCTCACATCTCCAAAGTTCATGTAACAATAACAATAAGGAAAGGTGAGTAGGAAGTACAGTACTATAATAACACTGTGACTTCAAGGACTTTGTCCCAGCCGAATCCTTCCAGTCTTTACTGCTAGGACCAGGGTTGGGCTGGGGTCCCAAAGCCTTCCCAGGACCAAAAGGACCCTTACCCTCAGCCCCCTGCTTCCGCTTCCAGAATCTGGAAGGGCGGCACGCCAGAGGCAGTCTTGTGTCACTGAGAAGGCTTTCTCTGAGGCCTCTGTGGATAGTTTGGATTGACTGCTTCCTACTGCTGTGGTTAACAGTTGTGTTTCCTGGTCAGGAGGTCCATGAGACGGCGATCTACACATCCACGGGCTAGCAGGCTATTGGTGCGGTAAACACACAACTCCCAGGCTGACAAACATCGGCATTTAGGATGTCACGATCATGTAGGAACGTGCCAGCAATTTTAAAAGCACTTGGGCTGCTGTCCTTTCTTGGATCGCCATGTCTACTGAGTTACTCGTGGAACAATGATGCCCTCTACAGCCCTCAGAGAGAATTCAAGAGACAGAATGAGCTCTTGTATCTGTGAGACATCCTGAATCTGCTTTTCTAAGATTTTTTTTTTACACTAGCATAAGTTAATAATATACATGTGTTTTGTATGCATGTTGGAAAAGAATCTAAATACCATAGTCTACATAGTCTAACAGTAAGGTCCTGATAAAAATAAAATAAAAAGATGTCCAAAGAATTAACATCACTGTACTGAAACAATTTACTTTCCTAAAGGCCTCATAGAAGCAAATTCTACACAACGTCATTTTAGCTATTAACAAAGACTATTTTCAAAAGAATCACTTAAAATATTTTCAAACAGGAACTCCTAAAAGGAGAAACAGGTTGAGATGAAATTTTTTTAAAAGAAAAGAAATAAAATTGGAGATTATAACATTTCCTGTTTGGGACTGAAAAAAGACCAGTATGAAATAACTCTAAGCTGGAGTGACTTCCCTGTTCTCTGTAAGACATGAGGAAAGAAATTCCTCATCTTTGTAATATGAAAATGAGGGATACTGGGTGCCTCAGAAAAGTTCTGAATTACTCAAGGCAGATACCCAAGAAGCAGAGCACAGGTCCTTTGTCTTGGGAAATGTAGCTAAGAGGAATATGCTGTGAGAGAGTGTGTGTGTGTGTATATAACACATGATGGTGTAACTGCGCGTAGTCAGAGGAACAACGTGTGAGGGTAATCAACACAGGAAAGGTTTAGATCTTGTGTGAAAATAAAAGCAAGGCTTTGGTCAAGCCTGGGAAAAGTTGATGCTACAGACTTTGCAAGAAAAGGTGAGAGGGCACAGGAAGACAGAAAACCACAGGCCAGACCACTGCAGGAAATGCAAATTCATCAGTTTCATAGAAACAGGTGGACACGTTCCCAAGTTTCAAGATGAAAATATGGGTCAAAGTTAAAGAGGAAAGGGAAAAGAGTTATCAGAGTGGCTTGAAGTCAGCTGGCAAGTTTAGATTAGATCTCATTTAACAGAAAGAATTACTTCTGATCGCTTAAGCAAGGAAATAACATGGTGAAAATGGTGTTAAGAAAACATTATCCTGGCACTTCTCTAGAGGCACTGGAATGGCAACACAAGAAAGGCATAGAGATCATGCTGAGATCAGTGCAGAAATATAAACAACAAGGATAATCAAGGCTGAATTATAAGAAAAGGAGAGAGAAGAAGCAAGTCCAGGACACTTTGTTAAGGATGGATGCATTACACACGACGGTGAGGGAAGGACCAGGAGACAGCGTAGGCTGCTAAGTCCAGGGACATCCAAAGCAAAAGCCAATTTAGAAGAAAATAGGATAAACTGAATTTTTAGTGTGCAGTTTCAGGGATCAATTTAGGCATAGACTTCAGCAGGCAGGTGGAAAGTTGAATCTGAAAAGAGGGTTTGAGAAGCCAGGATTGTATTTAAACATTTTCTAATCACACCAACCCCCCCCCCTCCTGCCCACCCCCGACCAAAAGAAAAGATGTGCTGACACATGTGGGAAGGAATGGGGGAAATAATGCCCAGAAAACTGGGTGTCTGGCCAGAGAGGCAGAGGTAACACTTGGAAGTTTCATTTCAGACCCAACAAGAACTTGGTTTCAAAGTCATCAACACGCAGAACAAATGCTCTCACTGGAATGTGATGGTCCCTGAAAGCTTTAAGCCTGAGGCAGAATTTAATTGGGTGATAGCTGGTGAACGTCTATGAATTTTATTCCAGATCAAGTACTCAGCACACATTGAGTTCCCAACAGGAGCAATGAAACAGAACAAGTTTACTGTGCAGTGGGGAAGGAAGAGCAGCCAACTTGGTGTGTGTCATCCTCCACCAGGCAAACTCATAGGGATCCTGTATGTCTTTAAAACTTCAAGTTTGCCCAAAGAATAGGCAGAATTAAGAAGGAACTGGAAGATGAAGACTTTAAGTACTGGGAGAAAGACAGAGGTACTTCTTTCACCTTGAAAAGTTTCACAAAGACAAATTCCTTTGGAAAAACATTCTCAAGGATAAAGGTTGCATGCTCTTCCTTTAGATTTATTTCTAGTAAAGAATGTAACCATTTGGGCTTCCCAAGTGGCACAGCAAGACAAAAGCCCATTTGCTACTTGCTATTCATAAACTTTCTCTCTCTGGAAGTTCAAAGAGTTGCTCTTCGCTTTTACTATAAAGGGAAAACTACTGTCAATTCTTGGACATATTTCTCTTTTTGCAGTTTTTCTTAGGAATGCAGAGATTAAGGTTAATTGAAATTTAGAGGGGAACACATAAAACTATAATTGCTACAAAGGAGTGGAAAGAAAAACGTTGATAGTAAAGATGCAAGGAGACTTTTTTAAACGTAAAAATCTCTCCTCTCTGTGCTAACATTAATAAAATCTTAAATCTGTTACTTTTAGAATTAGAAAATAACTCAGCCTTCCTAAACCGTAGTCTAACACACCACACCCCTGCTCTCCCCACCCCCTTCCGCCAAATAAAAAGTAGACAACTATCAACACAAGTAAAAGCCTCAGGTCTCCTGGAGTGGGTGGGAAGGAGGAGGCAGCGGTCATTACACACTCCCTGTGGAAGAAGACAAAGCCAGATCCACATTCCAGGGAAATCTGGCTGGTCCGAGTTTTTCCTTAAATACAGATTGGCCTGTCACTAAGCCAGGCTCTAATCTTCCCAGGCTGCCAATGCTAGGGAAGCCAGGAATCCCTTCTAATTAATCAAACCCTCCCAACAAAAATTTTCCCACCCACAATAAAGTGGGCTGCAGGGAGGGGAAACAGCAGAGCAAGCTTTGTAGCCAAAGAATTCTAGACTTTGGTGTAATACCTAACTAATCCAAGAAAACAGATGCAGGAAGCAGAGGAAATGATCTCCAAACAGAGACAGACAATGAAGTAGGAACCTTTCACAGTACTGCTCTGCTGGAACCAAAGCTGAACACTTTAAATAAGATTGTAATTATAACTGCATGGGAATGAGACTTGATGACACTGCATAGTTTTTTTAAAAACCTGTAGTGGAATCAATCCTTAAACTTTTCAGAGGTAGATGCCATGAATACTGATTTGACAATTTCAATAGAAATTTATTATTTAAATTTATTTTCTTAATAAACTCTAAATACATTATATGTCCATGTCTATTTTCTGCTTCCACTTGCAAAGGAAATGGCGTTGCCCTGACCTTCCGAACTTACCCAGCCCTTGCAGCCAGTTTAACCCAAGGTATCTTCGTTGAAAGCCTACTCTGACAAGATACAAG
This sequence comes from Bos indicus, assembly GCF_029378745.1. Taxonomy (NCBI): domain Eukaryota; kingdom Metazoa; phylum Chordata; class Mammalia; order Artiodactyla; family Bovidae; genus Bos; species Bos indicus. The sequence continues at coordinate 3,601,435 of NC_091772.1, read as the reverse complement.
GAAGCAAGGGTACAGAAGGAAGCACTGATTCAGATCCGAGTGGTCCAATCCAGCTGCAACCACTACCCACGTGTGAATACTGAGCTTCTGAAACCTGGCTGGCAGGAACTGAGATGTGCCTTGAGAGATACATTTATACACTTAAATCAGCTTATATCATAAATGTTTCAGACTCTGCACCAATAAGGCTCTTGTTGCAACTATTCAATTCTGCCATTATAGCATAAAATCAGCAAGGGTGCTTTTATGGGAGTGTCTGTGTTTCAATAAAACTTTATTTACAAAAACAGGCAGCTCCTCTGTGTCAGATGTAATTTGCTGCCCCCTGGTTCTCTAAAGAACTAATAATTATGGAAGTTCTGAAATAATGGGGAGGCTGCAGAGCTAGAATTAGGATCACTCAAGAGCCCCAGGAAGACATGTGTCTGCTGCCACTACTACTCTCAGCTAAGAAAGCCTTCACTGCAGTTCAGGACATGTCTTCCTGCCCTGAGACCCTGAAAGCTGGGGTTCCAAGGACTTTTTCATCTCATACACTGCTGCCATTTCCTGGAATTCTAGCCTAGGTAGCAATCATAAGAAAGATCAAGACCAGGGTCACAGCAGTTAAAAAAAAAAAAAAAGCCCTCTTCCTCAAAGGAAGGTCAGAAGACCTTTCTTCATTTGAATAAGAATAATCTGTCTGCATGGATAATTAATACTATTTGGAGTAAGAATAAACACCTGAGGTGCGAGTGGCAAACTGGTGTTCATCTGGTTTTCTGTTACTTTGGAAATCATGTTCTATCCAGCTATTTTTCAACCCTAAGGGTCAAAAGTAAATGCATCAGTATGAAAATCTGCATAGGTTAATTCTTTTTAACTTACATTTATTCATTTGATTTTTTGTCATAGCAATTTATGTACACAGATTAAAATGAAATATAAAAAACAGGCCTCTTCCGCCCCATCCTGCCTCCACCCCCACCCCAACTCTCACTCACTAGGAGCAACCACACTGAAAACTTTTAGACATTTCACCTCGTATTTACTAAATAGTTCTAGGTATTTTGTTTATACTATAACCTCTTATTATTTCAAATGTAAGCACTATCTGTGGAAAATGAAAACACAATGCTTACAACCCACTCTCTCACACATCCCCTTTGCCAACCTTCCAAAATTTGGAGACCACAACATAGGAAATGTTCAAAGCTGAGGAGTGTAGTATACTATGCTTACTTTTCTATCTTGCATAGTCTTTTGCTTGCTTAGATGAAGGGCTATGTCACTTTCCTTTTGTTTAGGTTCCCTTATTTCTAGCACTAAATCATTCCCACACTCTCTGACAGGCCTACAAAACTCCTTTCGATACATTTAAATGCATGTGTTATTTTATTTATTTCATTTTTTGTTGGGGAGATTGTCCATGGAACCATCTGTCCTGTTCCAAACATTACTTTCCAAGCATAAGACATAGCTCATCATTATGGGATTTGCTGAGACCCTCACCTGTTAGATTCCCTATTTCCAAGATCCTATATCTTATCCTTTCTCTGTTCACATTTGCATTTGGGAGAAATCACATCCTTCCTAAAATTGAGTACATTAGAAGGACTCTTTTTTTAGTCTTTGCAAGTCTGAAAACACTTCTATTCCAGCTGACCATGTGATCTAAAACACGGCTGAGGGAAGAATTCAGGGTTGGAATCCATCATCTTCAGAATACCGAAGCCCCTGCTCCACTGTCCAGCTCCGGCTGCTGAGGAGGCTGCTCTGAATCTGATCTTTGGCATGTGACCTATTTTCCTTTCAGGATCTTCTCTGAGTTCCCATTGTTAGGAAATTTTAGCACAATATGCCTAAGTATTACTTGTTCTCACTGCCTTTTTTAGGTGTCCACTCACAGAAATTTTCAAATAGTAACTTTGTGCTATCATTTCTAGTAATTTTATTATTTCTTCATAATTTTCTTCTCCATCATTTTTTTGTTTTCCTTTCCAGAATGCTAATTTTTCATTCTAAGACTATACCTCTCTCTAATTTCTAACATTTTTGCGCTATCCTCCCCCTCACCTTTTTTTTTTTTTTTTTTTTTGCCACATGGCATGTGGGATCTTAGTTTCCTGATCAGGGATCGAACCATGCTTGACGCAGTGAAAGCTCAGAGTTTTAATCACTGGACCACCAAAAAAAGTGCCCATGGTATATTTCCATTTTTTTATCTATTATCTTTCTGCTCTACTATTTGGGCAGATATTTATCTATTGTCCGGTACACTACTAAATTTTTATTTCTATTATATTTTCAATTTACAAGAACACTTACATTTTCTGGGGAATTTCCCTTATTCATAACATGCTTATTGTTACAACTTGTTAGATAGTTTTAACAGTCTCCTTTTTTGCTAGGAAGATATAATTTCAAATTTTTTCAAAGTCTTTTCTTACTCACTAGAATCACCCTACCCCCCCTAGTTGGTTCATTAGCTTTTTTCCCCTCTCTTTCTCAGTTTTCTTTCTCAGTTCAATTCAGTTCAGTCACTCAGTCATCTTTGCGACCCCATGAACCGCAGCACACCAGACCTCCCTGTCCATCACCGACTCCTGGAGTCTACCCAAACTCATGTCCATTAAGTCGGTGATGCCATCCAACCATCTCATCCTCTGTCATCCCCTTCTCCTCCTGCCCTCAATCTTTCCCAGCATTAGGGTCTTTTCAATGAGTCAGCTCTTCACATCAGGTGGCCAAAGTACTGGAGTTTCAGCTTCAACATCAGTCCCTCCAATGAACACCCAGGACTGATCTCCTTTAGGATGGACTGGCTGGATCTCCTTGCAGTCCAAGGGACTCTCAAGAGTCTTCTCCAACACCCACAGTTCAAAAGCATCAATTCTTCGGCACTCAGCTGTCTTTATGGTCCAGCTCTCACATCCATAGATGACTACTGGAAAAACCATAGCCTTGACTAGACGGACCTTTGTTGGCAAAGTAATGTCTCTGCTTTTGAATATGCTGTCTAGGTTGTTCATAACTTTCCTTCCAAGGAGCAAGTGTCTTAATTTCATGACTGCAATCACCATCCGCATTCATTTTGGAGCCCAGAAAAATAGTCAGCCACTGTTTCTACTGTTTCCCCATCTATTTGCCATGAAGTGATGGGATCGGATGCCATGATCTTCGTTTTCTGAATGTTGAACTTTAAGCCAACTTTTTCACTCTCCTCTTTCATCAAGAGGCTCTTTAGTTCCTCTTCACTTTCTGCCATAAGAGTGGTGTCATCTGCTATCTGAGGTGATTGATAGTTCTCCCAGCAATCTTGATTCCAGCTTGTGCTTCATCCAGCCCAGAATTTTACATGATGTACTCTGCATACAAATTAATACACAGGATGACAATATACAGCCTTGACATATTCCTTTCCCTATTTGGAACCCGTCTGTTGTTCCATGTCCAGTTCCAACTATTGCTTCCTGACCTGCATACAGGTTTCCCAAGAGGCAGGTCAGGTAGTCTGGTATTCCCATCTCTTTCAGAATTTTCCACAGTTTATTGGATCCACACAGTCAAAGGCTTTGGCATAGTCAATAAAGCAGAAATAGATGTTTTTCTGGAAGCCTCTTGCTTTTTCAACGATCCAGCAGATGTTGGCAATTTGATCTCTGGTTCCTCTGCCTTTTCTAAAACCAGCTTGAACGTCAGGAAGTTCACGATTCACGTATTGCTGAAGCCTGGCTTGGAGAATTTTGAGCATTACTTTGTTAATGTGTGAGATGAGTGCAATTGTGTGGTAGTTTGAGCATTCTTTGGCATTGCCTTTCTTTGGGATTGAAATGAGTCCTGTGGCCACTGCTGAGTTTTCCAAATTTGCTGACATATTGAGTGCAGCACTTTCATAGGATCATCTTTTAGGATTTGGAATAACTCAACTGGAATTCCATCACCTCCACTAGCTTTGTTCGTGGTGATACTTACTAAGGCCCACCTGACTTCAATTCCAGGATGTCGGGCTCTAGGTGAGTGTGAGTGATCACACCTTCGTGATTATCTGGGTCATGACGATCTTTTTTGTACAGTTCTTCTGTGTATTCTTCTTAATATCTTCTCCTTCTGTTAGGTCCATACCACTTCTGTCCTTTATTGAGCCCATCTTTGCATGAAGTGTTCCCTTGGTATCTGTAATTTTCTTGACAAGATCTCTAGTCTTTCCCATTCTATTGTTTTCCTCTATTTCTTTGTATTGATCGCTGAGGAAGGCTTTCTTATCTCTCCTTGCTATTCTTTGGAACTCTGTTTCTCAAGTCATCCTTACATCTATGGTGGTATCTTTTGTCCATTCATAATTAAGAACAGACAAGGAAATGCTAATTAAAAACTTTCCTTACATGGGTGGCACTGAATGACTACTGGGCTTCAGGAATCCAGTGGGGTCCCAGCTATTTGGTTGGAGAATGTCAAATGTAGGCCCTACTAATATCAGACAAGTAGACTTTCGGGTAACTATGACTGGAAATAAAAAGAGATATTTCATATTGATTAAAGATTCTATTCAACAGAAAAAGCAATGATAAATTTGTATATATCTATTAATAGAGCCTCAAGATAATGCTGTTGTTTAGTTGCTAAGTTGTGTCTGACTCTTTGTAGCCCCATGGACTATAGCCCGCCAGGCTCCTCTGTCCACAGGATTCTCTAGGCAAGAATACTGGAGTGGGTTGCCATTCCCTTCTCCAGGGGATCTTCCTCACCCAGGAATCAAACCCATATCTCCTGCACTGGCAGGTAGATTCTTTACCACTGAGTCACGAGGGAAGCCCTCAGGATATACAAAGCAAATATCAACAAAAGGACAAATATACAAATCTAAAATCATAGTTGGAAATTTTAATACAGCACTCTCAACTGATTAATCAAGTAGACAAAATATAGTAAACACATAGCAAATTTATACAACACATGTAACAAACTTGACATGAGTCAGATACATAGTTTACTGTACACAACAACCATCAGATTATTCAAGTGTTTATAAAATATTAACCAAAATAGAGGAATTATACAAAACACCTATAACAAAATGATTTTTGAAAAATTTCCAAACACTTAGAAGCTACACATGTGAATAACCCATTAATCAAAAATGAAACAATATGAAAATTAGAAAATATTTTGATATGAATCAAAGCAAAATTACTACTTGAACTGCATCTTTATGAAAGCAAAAGGATAGAAATAAGTTATGTGCTTGACAAACAGATGGAAGCAGGTGCTTAACAAATGGAAGTGACAAATAGATTTAAGGGGTTAGACCTGACAGACCGAGTCCCTGAAGAACTATGACAGAGGTTCATGCCATTGTATAGGAGGCAGGGATGAAGGCCACCCCAAGAAAAAGAAATGCACAAAGGCAAAACAGTTGTCTGAGGAGGCCTTACAAATAGCTGAGAAAAGAAGAGAAGCGAAAGGCAAAGGAGAAAAGGAAAGATATACCCATTTGAATGCAGAGTTCCAAAGAATAGCAAGGAGAGATAAGAAAGGCTTCCTCAGTGATCAATGCAAAGAAATAGAGGAAAACAATAGAAGGGGAAAGACTAGAGATCTCTTCAAGAAAATTACAAATACCAAGGGAACATTTCATGCAAAGATGAGCACAATAAAGAACAGAAATGGTATGGAACTAACAGAAGCAAAAGATATTAAAAAGAGGTGGTAAGAATATATAGAAGAACTGTACAAAAAAGATCTTCATGACCCAGACCATGAAGGTGTGATCACTCACCTTGAGCCAGACATCCTGAAGTGTGAAGTCAAGTAGGCGTTAGGAACCATCACTAAGAACAAAGCTAGTGGAGGTAATGGAATTCCAGTTGAGCTATTTCAAATCCTGAAATATGATGCTGTGAAAGTGCTACACTCAATATGCCAGCAAATCTGTAAAACTCAGCAGTGGCCACAGGACTGGAAAAGGTCAGTTTTCATTCCAATCCCAAAGAAAGGCAGTACCAAAGAATGTTCTAAATACCACACAACTGCACTCATCTCACATGCTAATAAAGTAATGCTCAAAATTCTCCAAGCCAGGCTTCAACAGTACATGAACCATGAACTTCCAGATGTGCAAGCTGGATTTAGAAAAGGCAGAGGAACCAGATATCAGATGGCCAACATCCGCTGGATCATCGAAAAACCAAAAGACTTCCAGAAAAACATCTATTTCTACTTTATTGGCTATGCCAAAGCCTTTGACTGTGTAGATCACAATAAACTATGATCTACAGAAAATTCTGAAAGAGATGGGAATACCAAACCACCTGACCTGCCCTCTGAGAAATCTGTACACAGGTCAAGAAGCAACAGTTAATAAACTGGACAGGAACAACAGGCTGATTCCAAATCAGGAAAGGAGTATGTCAAGGCTGTATATTGTAACCCTGCTTATTCAACTTATATGCAGAGTACATCATGCCAAATGCTGGGCTGGATGAAGCACAAGCTGGAATCAAGATTGCCAGGAGAAATATCAATAACCTCAGATAGGCAGATGACACCACCCTTATGGCAGAAAGTGAAGTTTAAGAGCTAAAGAACCTGTTGATGAAAGTGAAAGAGGAGAGTGCAAAAGTTGGCTTAAAATTCAACATTCAAAAAATGAAGATCATGGCATCTGATCCCATCACTTAATGGCAAATAGATGGGGAAAGAATGGAAACAGTGACAGACTTTATTTTGGAGGGCCCCTAAATCACTGCAGATGGTGACTGTAGCTGTGAAATTAAAAGACACTTGCTCCTTGGAAGAAAAGCTATGACCAACCTACACAGCATATTAAAAAGCAGAGACACTACTTTGCTGACATAGGTCCATCTAGTTAAAGCTATGGTTTTTCCAGTAGTCATGTATGGATGTGAGAGTTGGACTATAAAGAAAGGTGAGCGCCAAAGAATCGATGTTTTTGAACTGTGGTGTTGGAGAAGACTCTTGAGAATCCTTTGGACTGCAAGGAGATCCAACCAGTCCACCCTCAAGGAAATCAGTCCTGAATATTCATTGGAAAGATAGATGCTGAAGCTGAAACGCCAATATTTTGGCCACTTGATGCAAAGAACTGACTCGTTGGAAAAGACCCTGATGCTGGGAAAGATTGAAGGTGGGAGGAGAAGGGGACAACAGAGGATGATGGCATCATTGGTTGGATGGCATCACTGACTCGATGGACATAAGTTTAAGTAACCTCTGGGAGTTGGGTGATAGACAGGGAGGCCTGGCATGCTGCAGTCCATCGGTCACAAAGAGTTGGACATGACTGAACAACTGAACCGAAGTAGGTGCTTAGGAATTTATAGCTTTAAGTGTATATATTAGAAAAAAAAAATGTTCAAAATCAATGGTTTAAACTTCTACCTTAAGAAGCTAGAAAAAGGACAAATTTACTCAAAATAGAAGGAAGGAAATAATAAAGTAATCAATAAAACAGAAAACAAGTACCCTACAGGAAAAAAAAAAAAAAATCAAAGCCAAAAGTTGGTTCTCTGAAAAGAATAATAAAATTAATAAATCCCTAACAGTATTAGTCAATATCCTAATATACCTAAAAACCACAATGAGCTATAACCACACAAGCTATTGTAGCTATTATGAAAAAAGACAAATGCTGGTGAGAATGTCGAGAAAAGGGAGCCCTGGTAGACGGGTGGTGGGAATGTAAATTAGTGGCACAACTACGGAAAACAGAGGTTCCAAAAAAATTTTTAAATACAACTACCATATGGTCCAGCAATCCCACTCCTGTGATTATATGTGAAGGATATGAAATATGAAATTGCTATCCTTTTTTATCACTACTACTTTTAACTTTTTATTTTATATTGGGGTATAGCCTATTAACAATGTTGATGAAATCACTATCTTGAAGAGATATTTGCACTCCTGTGTTCACTGCAGCATTATTCACAACAGTGAAGACATGGAAACAACCTAAATGCCCATTCACGTACGAATGAATAAAGAAAATGTATATGCATACAGTGGAATATTATTTGGCCATAGCAAAGAAGAAAAGTCTGCCATTTGCAACAACATAGACTCCGAGGACACTATGCTAAGTGCAGTCAGTACCTTAGAGAAAGACAAATACTGTACGATTTCACTTACATGTGGGATCTTTAACCTTTGAATTTACAGAGACAGAGTAGAGTGGTGGATGTACGGGGTTGAGGGGGTAGGTAAATGAAAGGATACTGGTTTAAGGGTAGAAACTTTCAGTTATAAGATAAGCCTGCCTGGGAAATCCCATGCAGAGAAGCCTGGCAGCCTACAGTACATGGGGTCGCAATAGACTAGGACATGACTTAGTGACCAAAAAACAACAAAGTTCCAGGGAGCTAATATACAACCTGGTGACTATAGTTAGCAACACTGTACCGTATACTTGAGAGTAAAGCTCTAATGTTGTCACCGTAACAAGAAAACAGTAATTAAGTGAAGGATATGTTTGCTAACTAAACATTATGGTAAATAAACATTTTGCAATTTATATGTTTCTCAAACCAACACACTGTACACCTTAAACTTACAAAAGGGTTTTATGTCAATAATTCAATCAAGCTGGAAACAAAAATAATCATGCCTTTGAAAGGTTCAAGCCTGGTTGTCAGAGTATCTGGAAGCCAGGATAGCTGAGAGCTGGCATCCTAATGCCCAAAGAGGGTAGGAAAAGGAGAGAGAGGAGTTGGGAATAAACTGATTCCAGTTAAGTCAGGAGTTGTGGAGAAAACTTTCAGCTCTTCATAATAGCTTAAAGACATAATACAAAGCTTGAAACAGAAATATTATAGAAATAAATATTCAATTTGGAGATATCTCATATAATACACTCTAGTTCATGTGGATAAGTTTGTCCACAATTTCTTGGAATAAAAGCTATTCAAGAGAGCTTTTCCTTCTTTCTCTTGAGAAACTGTGCCCTTCATGAAAATGCAAAAACCTTTCTGCTCCCTGACCAAGGGAGGCAGCATGGAAGCCTGCCCCCGACCCAGGGTTCTGAGAAAGGGAAGGGGGAAGGAGAAGAGCAAGAACAAGAGTGGAAAAGACTGAAAGCACGAAGCTTGTGCCACACTTGGTTGTGGGCTACAAAGTCAGACTGCCCACAGGTGGTGGAATTCCAAGCCCTGAAATGAACATAAACCTGGTCCAAAACCACCCAAGTGCCAATGGCTCCAGCAGAAGTAAACTTGAAACCGCTCCACGGCTCTGCAGGGCCAGGCTTGTAGGTCTTCCCACCACGTATTTCAAACATTAAGTAACAGTGGAAATACGTCTATGTCTGTATGCTTAAGTTTTGTAAATATGCTCATTTGTATCTTTTTTTTTTTTTTAAAGATTCTGAAAATATTTTGTTGTTACTGTTGTTCAGTCTCTAAGTTGTGACTCTCTGCGACCCCATGAACTGCAGCCTGCCAGGCTCCTCTGTCCATGGGATTTCCCAGGCAAGAATACTGGAGTGGAGAGCCATTTCCTCCTGCAGAGGATCCTCCCAACCCAGAGATCAAGCAGGCCAGTTCTTTACCACTAGCGCCACCTGGTGCAGCTGTGAGATTGAGCAATCTGGGAGCAGAACTTGTCACAGCAGGGTGTATGCTTTGGAAATCAACAGACCAACTCTGACATAATCAGGTGCCTGGGGCCCACGCTTTGCCCCTGATGAGTACTGTCTGCCCAAACGGATCAGTCAGTTTGGGCAAAGCTTTGCAAGAGGCCCAGTCTTTTTCTGAGTAGAGAGTCTGCAAGGGCTCAGTCTTGGATGAGTTAATATCACCCTCCAGCATATAAGAAACAATTATACAGGACTATCCACAAGTTTTAAGAGTTCCAGAAGAATCGCTGTCTTTCAGAGCTTCAGTCCTGTCTGATTCTTTGCAAGGACTGCAGCACGCCAGGATTCCGTCGTTCACCATCTCCAGGATTCTGCTCAAACTCATGCACATTGAGTTGATGATGCCATCCAAACATCTCATCCTCTGCCATCCCCTTCTCCTGCCTTCAATGTTTCCTAGCATCAGGGTCTTTTCTAATGAGTCAGCTCTTCACATCAGTTGGCCAAAGTATTGGAGGTTCAGCTTCAGCATCAGTCCTTCCAATGAATATTCACAGTTGATTTCCTGATCTCCTTGCTGTCCAAGGGACTCTCAAGAGTCTTCTCCAACACCACAGTTCAGAATGATTAATTCTATGGCACTCAGCCTTCTTTATGGCCTAGCTCTCACATCCATACATGACTACTGGAAAAACCATAGCTTTGACTAGACAGACCTTTGTTGGAAAAGAAATGTCTCTGCTTTTTAATACACTGTCTAGGTATGTCATAACTTTTCTTCCAAGGAGCAAACGTCCAAGGGCTGCAGTCACCGTTCACAGTGATTTTGTATAAATAAAGTCTGTCACTATTTGCATTGTTTCCCCCATCTATTTGCCATGAAGTGATGGGACCGAATGCCATGATCTTGGTTTTTTGAGAACGAAACAGAGAGAACAGAGACGCGCAGTACTTGAAGAGAAAAAAGCCAAAATTTTCCAAAACTGACAAAAGACTTGACTCCTCCAAAGGAAGTACATTGCATCCTGAGCCAGATAAATAAAAATAAGTCTATATCTCAAGATTTCACAGGGAAACTGTAGATTATCAAAGACAAAGATAAAACCTTAAAAGTAACCACAGAGAACCAAGATAGCTTGATAAGCAAGGTAACAGAGAAAGGAATCACAAGTAGATTTCTGAGCTGACTGGTCTCCACAGATGCACCCTCAGAGGCTCCCCTCCTTGTGAGCACAAGCTGCTTTTCACATCAAGAGCTCCATCTTCCCTGGAGTTGACCTCTGAGTGCCCTGACCAACTGAATGTGGAGGAAATGCATCTGAGACTTCTGAGCCCAGGTCTTCAAGGGTTGGACGAATTACACACTTCCTTCTTCCGGCAACTCTTGCCCTGGGAGCCCATCCCTCAAAACTCAGCCACCAAGCTAGGACAAGCCCAAGCCATACTGAGCAGCCACTTGAATGGGAACTGAAGGGCAGCACTAACAGCCCAGGTGAGACAGCAGCACAGTCAGCCATTACAGTAGTCAGCTTCGATGCACCAGCTGCTCTGAGGTCCCAGATGACTGCAGCCCCAGTCAACCGCAAATGGAAAAACCAACCCGTTTTTTTCTGGTGACCTCCAGAATCCTGAGAGTAAAAAGGCTTGTGTTTCAAGTCACTATATTTTCAGGTGGTTTTTTAGTACCAATTGATAATTAAAACATTTCTCACTTGCAGTAAGAGATTTCAGAAGACAAGGGAAAATACCTTAAAGTGCTGAGGAGAAATGATGTGCAACTTGAAATTCTAAACAAACTTTACTCTCTAGAGGAAAACCAAATACATTTCTAGACAAATAGTGAAAGTTCACCTTATAATCTCTCACAGAAAGAAAACTACATACAGAATATACAAATACTAGAAATAATTGTAAGTGATGAAATTTATAAATAGGTTGTAAATCTAATGAGCACTGGCTCCATAAAGGTAAGACATGACTACAATATTATATAGTATCTGATCTGATTAACAACCACTAGAATTGGTGTGATTTGATGTTTTCAATTTCTGCTTAATGAAACACTAGCATAGAGAACATGCCCTAAAGAGCACGCGTATGTGAAAGCATCCTTCATGCAGTGGTCCCTCTAGGGAGACGGAATCTATAGTTGCTGGGAGGCAGGACCCCTGGCTGCACAACCTGGAGGGCCAATCATAGTCACTACTTATCAATTCTTCTCCTCTCTTTTCCCTCTCAGGTGACCCTTCCCTCACAGGCAAGGGTCAGACCCAGTCATCAACAGATAAAGAAGAGATGCTTACGAGAGGAAAACAAAGCAGGGCCATGAGGCAGGAGAACTAGCTCCTGCTACTCACTGGGGTGCAGCACAGGCTGCCTGCCTCTTTTCTTTTGCCTGCTCTGTCATAATCAAAAATCATGTCATGAACCGTAATTTTTAACATTAAGGACCAAGTTAGCCCCAAAGGCATTTATAAAAGACTTTAATCAAGAAACTGCCATGACCATATGAACTATTCATTTTCTCATTTTCAATCACCAACTTCAAGTTTTCAGTGGTCTCCCAAATTTAAAAAGCAAAAGGAAAGTTCAGGGCTTCTATTTTCAATTAATACAGGGCTTGGTTATTTTAGAAAGTGATTAATCATTTTAAAGAAAGCTATTAAGCAACACTTACTTTAACAGCAAATTTCTTTGATGCCATGGTTTACTGGTTCCAGAATAATTACAGACCTTTAACAAAAGAAAAAAGTTATAAGTAGGTATATTAAAATTTCTTTCTATTTGGATATTATATCAGAGAAAGGTTGGCTAAAGAATCAAATATCAATATGTATTTTTGCAAGATGAATGCCCACTTATAACTGGTCTTAACAAAAATATTATATTGAATTAGCAATTTAAAATCTGCTGACAAAGAAAGGCAGAGGCCCAGATGTATTGTACCAAATGTTTGAAGAATTAATATCAGTCCTTCACAGACCCTTTAAAAGAAGCATAACAAAAATTCTCAAATCATTCTAAGAGGCCAGTTACATCCTGATACCAATACCAAGGGGCTTCCCAGGTGGCTCAGTGGTAAAGAATCCACCTGCCAATGCAGGAGACGTGGGTTCAATCCCTGGGTCAGGAAGATTCCCTGGAGGAAGGCATGGCAACCCACTCCAGTATTCTTGCCTGGAGAATCCCATGGACAGAGGAGCCTGGAGGGCTACAGTCCACGGGGTTGCAAAGAGTCAGACACGACTGAGCAACTTGGCATGCACACACGCACCAATACCAAAAAGAAAAATCAGAAGAAAGGAAAACTACACACCAGTATTCAACAAAATACTACAAACCAAAGCCAGCAACATATAAAAAGGATTATATATCATGACCACAATACATTTATCTCAGGAATATAAGATTGGTCTAACATCTGAAAACTAACCTGTATAACATACTATCATCATCATGGTGCGAAGTCGTGTCCAACTCTTTGTGACCCTATGGACTATAGCCCACCAGGCTCTTCTGTCCATGGAATTTTGCAGGCAAGAATACCGGAGTGGGTTGCCATTTCCTCCTCCAGGGGATCTCCCCAACCCAGGGATGGAACCCACACCTTGCATTCAGGTGGATTCTTTACCACTGTGCCACGCAGGAACCCCAAATGGTTACATTCTTTACTATATATAAATCTGAAGGAAGAGCATGCAACCTTTGCTATATTAACAGAATAAAAGAAAAAGCACACTATTATCTCAAATAAGTAACAAAACCCAACAGTTTTTAGTCAAAAAAATCCAACACACTAGGAATATAGAAAGAAGTATTATCAACCTGTAAAGAACATCTATAGAAAACTCACACCTAGGAATTCCCTGAAGGCCCAGTAGTTAGAACACTCTGCTTTCACTGCCGAGGGCTGAGATTCAATCACTGGTCAAGGAGCTCCAATCCTGCAAGCCATGCAGTGCATCCAAAAGAGAAAAAAAGAAAATCCATTACTAAAATCCCACTATTAAAACCATACTAAATCATGAACAACTGAATGCTTTCTCCTTAAGGAGGAGAAACAGTGATGTCTGCTCTTGCTACTTCCACAAAGCATTGTATCAGAGGTACTAGCCAAGGCAATTGGAGAAGGCAATGGCACCCCACTCCAGTACTCTTGCCTGGAAAATCCCATGGATGGAGGAGCCTGGTGGGCTGCAGTCCATGGGGTCGGTAAGGGTCGGCCATGACTGAGTGACTTCACTTTCACTTTTCACTTTCATGCATTGGAGAAGGAAATGGCAAGCCACTCCAGTGTTCTTGCCTGGAGACTCCCAGGGACGAGGGAGCCTGGTGGGCTGCCGTCTATGGGGTCACACAGAGTCGGACACAACTGACGTGACTTAGCAGCAGCAGCAACAGCCGGGCAATTAGGCAAGAAAAAGAAATAAAAGACATCCAGAATGGGAAGGAAGAGATAAAACTATCTCTGTTCACAAATAACACGTTCTTATATGTAGAAAATCCTATTTTTTTTTAAAAAAAAACTACTAGATTACAAAGCATATGAACTAAGGTTATAAGATGTAAATATATTAAACAATTAACTACATTTCTATATTCTGGCAATGAATAATCCTGAAAGGAAATTAAGAAAAGAAGTATGTTTAAAATAATGTCAGACAGCATACTTACAAAAAATTTAACAAAAAAAAAAAAAAACCAATAAAATTTATACAACAAAACCCATAAAATATTATTTAAAGAAATTTAAAATGTAAGTAAATGGACAGATATCCTATATACATAGATTGGAACATTTAATAATTTTGTTAACATGGCCATATACCCCAAATCAATCTATAACATATTTCCATCAAAATCTCAGCTGACCTTTATAGAAACTGATAATCTCATCCTAAAATTCGTATAAAAATATAAGACTTCTGTAGTAGGCAAAATAATCTTTAAAAAGAACAAAATTGAAGAATTTATACTTCCCCATTTGAAAACTTACTACAAAGTAATCCAAATAGTGTGGTACTGTACTGTCATAAAACTCACATAAATCAGTGGACTAAAACTGAGCATTCAAAAACAGATCCTTACATTTATCTTCGGTTGATTTTTAACCTATATACCATGACAATTTAATGGGGAAACAGTCCTTACTACAAATGTTTCTGTCACAACTGAGTATCCACATGCAAAAGAATAAAGTTGGACCCCTATGTTCTACTATATAAAAAATGAACTCTAAAGGGATGAAAGAGCTAAACATAAGAGTTAAAACTATAAACTCTTAGAAGAAAACATAGGCATAAGTTTTTATGACCTTACATATGTGCATGCTCAGTCGCGTCCAACTCTTTGCGACTCTATGGACTATAGCCTGCCAGGCCCCTCTGTCCATGGAATTTCATAGGTAAGAATACTGGAGTCAGCTGCCATTTCCTCCTCCATGGGGCTTTCCAAACCCAGGATTAAACCCTTGTCTCCTGCATCTCCTGCATTGCCAGGCGGGCTCTTTACCAGTGTTATCACTGATCTTGCATAAGGCAATAATTTTTTAGATACATACCAAAAGCACAAGTCATGAAAGAAAAAAAAAAAATGTTAAATCAGATTTCATGAAAATTTAAAACTTGAGTGCTTTAAAGGACACTATCAAGAACTCGAAAAGACAATTCACAGAATGGGAGAGAATATCTGCAAGTCACATCTCAAGTAAGGGACTCATGTCCAGAAAACATGAAGAACACTTAGAACAACAAAAAAAAGATGAATAACCTGATTTTTAAATGGACCAAATATTTGAACAGACATTTCTCCAAAGAAGATATACAAATGGCCTTATAAGCACAAATAATAAGTTCAAAATTACTAGCTATTGAGGAAATACAAATCAAAACCACAATGATACACCACTTTTCACCCACTAAGATGGCTAAAATACAAAAAACAGACAACAGCGTTGACAAAGATATGGATTGATTAGAACTCTCATCCATAGTTGGTGAGAAATGTAAGATGTTAGAGCCACTTTGGAAAATAATTTGGCAATTTGGAAATTCTTCCAAAAGGTAAACATGGGGTTGTCATATGATTCAGCACTTCCACTTCTATATATGTACCTAGGAAAATAAAAACATATGTCCACACAAACATTTATACAGGAATGTTCATAGCAGCATTATTCATAATAACCAAAAAAGTGGAAAGAACCCAAATGCCCATCAAATTATGAATGGGTAAACATAATGGAATAATTGAGATCTTTCTTGTTTTCTGAGGTAAGCTTATATCGCTATATGCTTAACAAAATATGATATATACAAACAATGGAATATTATTTGGCTATAAAAAGGAATCAAATTCTTATACCTTTTACAGCCAGGCAACTGCTCTTTTCACCCTACCTAGAAGCCTAGAGAATTATTTTCTGGAGAAAATAAGACAGAGGATCTCTGGTCTGGAAAATACCAGGTGCAGCATATAGTGGAAACAGTGTCAGACTTTATTTTTCTGGGCTCCAAAATCACTGCAGATGGTGACTGCAGCCATGAAATTAAAAGACGCTTACTCCTTGGAAGGAAAGTTTATGATCAAACTAGATAGCATATTCAAAAGCAGAGACATTACTTTGCCAACAAAGGTTCGTGTAGTCAAGGCTATGGTTTTTCCTGTGGTCATATGTGGATGTGAGAGTTGGACTGTGAAGAAGGCTGAGCACCCAAGAATTGATGCTTTTGAACTGTGGTGTTGGAGAAGACTCTTGAGAGTCCCTTGGACTGCAAGGAGATCCAGGCAGTCCATTCTGAAGGAGATCAGCCCTGGGATTTCTTTGGAAGGACTGATGCTAAAGCTGAAACTCCAGTACTTTGGCCACCTCATGCGAAGAGTTGACTCGTTGGAAAAGACTGATGCTGGGAGGGATTGGGGGCAAGAGAAAGGGACGACAGAGGATGAGATGGCAGGATGGCATCACTGACTCGATGGACTTGAGTCCCAGTGAACTCCGGGAGTTGGTGATGCACAGGGAGGCCTGGCGTGCTGCGATTCATGGGGTCGCAAAGAGTCGGATACGACTGAGCGACTGAACTGAACTGACCACATCTTCTTTATTCACCCATCTGTCAGTGATCATCTAGGTTGCTTCCATGTCTTGGCTGTTGTAAATAGTGTTGCTGTGAACATAGAGGTGTGTGTCTTTTTGAATTATAGGTTTGTCTGCATATATATATATATCCAAAAATGGGATTGCTAAATCATGTGGTAGTTCTATTTTTGATGTTTTTAAGGAACCTCAATACTGTTTTCCATAGTGGCTGCATCAATTTACATTCCTACCAGTAGGGTAGGAAGGTTCCCTTTTCTCCACACACAGTCCAGCATTTGTTATTTGACTTTTTAATGATAGCCATTTTGACAGGTGTGAGGCGGTACCTCATGGTAGTTTGCATTTGTCCAATAATTAGTGATATTTAGCATCTTTTCATGTGCATATTGGCCATCTGTATGTTTTCTTTGGAGAAATATCTGTTTAGGTCTTCTGCCTATTTTTTTGATTTTTTTTTTTTAATATTGAGCCACACAAGCCGTTTGTATAATAAGTGCTTTTCTTATAATATAACCAAAATCCCTTAAACTGCACTGTCCATTATGATCACCACTAACTGCAAGTACCTGTTGAGCCCTTAGCACGTAGCCAGTACAAATTAAGCTTCTGGAAACAAAATACATACCTGATTTGAAAGCTTAGTTAAAACACCAGGAATGTAAACATTTTTATATTGATTATATGCTGAAGTGATAACGGGATGGGTTTACTGGGTTAAATAAGACACATTATTAAAATTAACCATTTCTGTTTAACTTTTTATTAAATGTAGCTGTTAGGAATTTTAAAATTATATCTGTGCCTTGCATTCCATTTCTTTTGGACAGTGCGGCTCAAAAAGTATCTGTGCAGGATCTAAACAGGCAGATAATTCCACGCACAAGACTTATGAGTTAAGGCATCCTTCCCACCCCATCCCTTCCTCCACAGCAGCTCTCTCCAGCTTGCTCGGCAGGTTGGAGCAGAATTTAGCATTTAAGAATTGGATCCGTATCCATAGAGAAGAGGGGTAGGGATGGGGAAGGAATGAAGGGGGGGTTTGGGGTTAACATATGCAAACTGTGTATATAAAATAGGTAAATAACAAGGTCCTGCTCTGTAGGACAGAGACCTATATTCAGTATTCTGTGATAAGCCATAATGGAAAAGAATATAAAAAAGAACATATATATATAAGTGAATCACTGTGCTGTACAGCAGAAACTAACACAACATTGTAAATCAACTATATACTTAAAAAAGGAATTGAGTCCTTATCACTAAATTTCATGCTGTATTGCTGCTTTATGATTACTATTGTGGCTGTGTAGATTGTTGCTATTATTGGTTTTAGGTTTTGTTTCTAAAACATTCCATTAAGGTTAAAGGGAGCTCCCTTTAACCTTACATACCGCATACATACACACACATTTCCCATTCTTTAAATTTTGTTGAAAGCATAGTACTATTTAGGCCAATATTTGCTGTTTATTATCATGATTATAAATGCTAGTCATAACTGAACTGTGTGAAGTACTCTTTACTTATTATTTTCTGCATACTTTTTGTTTATCCTGGAATCAGCGATTGCTTTGTATTATTCAGTTGCTTTGCTTTCCACATACCTGTCCTAATTCAATCTCATATTCCATACTGGTTGTCTGAAGTTCATCTGCATCTGCCCAGACACTTCCTGAAGACACCTCTCCGGGACTGTGGTTCTTTGCTTGTCTAGCCCATGGGTCCCAGGCAGGAATCTGCTTTCACCAGATCCAGGGATTTCCTCTGCCTTTTGCCTATCTCAGCCTTCCTTTTTCCTGTCTCTTCCCTTTTTTGGGATCAATTTCCTCATTTTGGTGAAGCACATCCTTAGTAGCTTACTGAGAAAGGATGCACAGAATATACATTTTTTAAGATCTTGCACATCTAAAAATGTTTTCACCCACACCCCCTTGTGTTTAAATGTAGTCGGAGTTTGAAAAGAATTTTCTTCAGATTTTGGGGGATAGTTTTCCATTATTTTAGCTTCCAGAGTTGCTTTGGGTAGTTTGGAGCCAAATATTCTCTTCCCATCCCCCTCCTCCCAACTCACCTACTCCCTCAACTCACCCTCCTGTACACATACTTTAAAATCCTTTTTTCAACAATGTCTGAAATTTTCCTGTTATATATGCCCTGATATGTGTCTGTTTCAATCCTAAGTTTTACATGTTGGTACTTTTGTATGGATCCTTTAGTTTTTTCATTTATTCTCTCTTATTTTTCATCTTTATTATTTCTGAAGTTCCTGGATGACTTAGTCAACTTGATCCTTTAGTCCTTCTATTAAGGTTTTAAATTTCACTTATCATAGTTTTAGTTGCTTTCTAGAAGCTCCTTTTTATGTTTTATTTTTTTATTGAAAGATAATTGCTTTACAGAATTTTGTTGTTCTCTGTCAAACCTCAACATGAATCAGACATAGGTATACATATATCCCCTCTCTTTTGAACCTCCCTCCCATCTCCCTCCCCATCCCACCCCTCTAGGTTGATTCAGAGCCCCTGTTTGAGTTTCCTGAGCCATACAGCAAATTCCTGTTGGCTATCTATTTTACATATGGTAATGTAAGTTTCCATGTTACTCCTTCCATACATCTCACCCTCTCCTCCCCTCTCCCCATGTTGATAAGTCTCTTCTCTATGTCTGTTTCTCCACTGCTGCCCTGTAAATAAATTCTTCAGTACCATTTTTCTAGATTCTGTTTATATGCATTAGAATATGATATTTATCCTTCTCAGAAGCTCCTGTAAAAAAATATTTATTGATGTAATATCTTCTCTCCTGCTGATATCAGTGAAAGTATCTTTCTCCTTGCATAGTCTGGGTTTCAGCCAAGTAGTTTTTTTTCTGTTTAACTTTCTTTCATAATAGAGTTTTTCCTTACATGGTAGATGATTTGTCGTTGTTTATCTGTGTGTATTTGGGAGTGGGGCACTAGGAGATGGAAGTTAGTTCTGCACACAGATGTGGGGTTTGTGGGTGTGGCCTTCACTTTAGAACCATCTGTCTTGACTGTTTCCTTGGGGAACCCCTGATGTCAGTACTTTTAGATCCAGTTCCCTAAAAGAGGAGGTTTCAGTCTTCTATTTGGAGACTATAGCAGGATAGAGGGGTGTGTTGGTCAAGCTTCTCCAGAATGAATAGAAGATATAAATGCACACACACATGTATGCATATATACATGTGTTTATTAAAGGAGTTGCCTCATGAAATTTTGGAGGCTGAGAAGTCCTACGATACACTGTGTGTAAGCTGGGGACCCAGAAAAACCAGTGGTGTGATTCAGTCCAAGTCCAAAGGCTCAAGAACCAGGAGTGGTAATGGCCAAGGGCGGGAGAAGATGGATATCCCAAATTAGATCTTGAATTCATTTTTTCCTCTACCTTTTTGTTCTATTTTGACCCTCAGTGGATTGAATGATGCCCACCCACAGGGGGGAGGGTCATCTGCTTTACTCAGTTCATAAATTCAAATGGTGATCTCTTCCAGAAGCACTCTCACAGACATAATGTCTGACATAATGTCTGTTAGTTATCTGGGCATCCCTTAGCCCAAACAAGTTGACAGTTAACTATCACAAGGGCCATGTGAACTGCCCATGAATTTCTCTTTTTTTCCGTAGGATCAGATCAGATCAGATCAGTTGCTCAGTCGTGTCCGACTTTTTGCGACCCCATGAATTGCAGCACGCCAGGCCTCCCTGTCCATTACCAACTCCCGGAGTTCACTCAGACTCATGTCCATCGAGTCAGTGATGCCATCCAGCCATCTCATCCTCTGTCGTTCCCTTCTCCTCTTGCCCCCAATCCCTCCCAGCATCAGAGTCTTTTCCAACAAGTCAACTCTTCGCATGAGGTGGCCAAAGTACTGGAGTTTCAGCTTTAGCATCATTCCTTCCAAAGAAATCCCAGGGCTGATCTCCTTCAGAATGGACTGCCTGGATCTCCTTGCAGTCCAAGGGACTCTCAAGAGTCTTCTCCAACACACACATACAATAGACTACTACTCAGCCATGAGAAAGAATGAAATAATACCATCTGCAAAACTTGGATGGACCTAGAGATTATCATACTAAGTGAAGTACGTCAGAGAGAGAAAGACAAATACTCACATGTGGAATCTAAAATATGACACAAGTGAACTTGTCTACAGAACAGAAAGAGACTCACAGACAGAGAGCAGACGGGGGCTGCCAGTGGGAGAAAGGGCTGGGGAGGGACAGCCTGGGACTCTGGGATTAGCAGATGCAAACCAGCATACCTGCAGTGGAGAAACAACAATATGATACTGCACAGCAGAGAACTACAGTCAATATCCTGCAATAAATCATAATGCAAAAGAAGAAAAGCAGTTATTCTGAATCCCAGATTCCTTATTTATAAAATAGGGGTAGCAATACCTAACTTAAAATTATTGAAAGGACTAAGTACATGAAAACAGTCTCATCATTTACAAATAGTAGGCCCCAGATGAGTGTTAACAGTTATTATTACTTAGTCAATGGGAAATTAAAAAAAAAAATCTTATAATCTTTGATTCTATTTTTTAATAGACAAAAATATCTTTCTTTATCCAAACCCTAAATCATTTTAATTTCATTTTAATCTATTCACTTCTGTTCCCTGAACAATGCAATGCATATGCTTTAGAATGTTTTTTAATGATGTTCATCTTAGCAAGCCCATTTCTACAGAGGTGTAAATGGAAAAAATAACTTTCTAGAAAGTCAAGAACATGTGCTTTAAAACAACATCCATAAAGGTTGTTCTGAAAACTAGTTAAATCTTTAAAATTACATTGTATTATCTGAGCCAGATAAACACACAGTCAGCTCCTTTAAATATATTAAATCAGGTTTGAGTAACTTCTGTTAAGAATTTAGGGAGTCCCTCTCTGGGGATATTTAGAGGATACTAGTAGTTCAGCTAGACAGAGGAACAGGGAAAAGAGTACTGCCAACAAGTATCCAACCAAATCTGAAGCACGTGCACCCTAATTATTTTTAATTACACACTGGTTTTCCAGTATGTCTTCCTTTTCCAGAAGGACAGGTGGCCCACACAGAAGACTATTACAAGGCTTTAGACCATATCTGCTGTTAGATAGATTAAGAGCTATATTATAGTGAAAGTTATATTTTCAATTCACAATAAGGTTCCAGCTGACTCTTAAAATGCTCATTTCCCCCCCCTTTAATCAGTAAAGCAAGAGCAGCTGCATTTATGTTTTAAGATCTGGATTCTTCAAAAAGCATCATCAAAGCCCCGTCTCAAAAATACAATCTGTAAGAATCCAGAACTGAAAGGCATATTTTTATATGAAATAATATGATCTCTAGTATAAAACAGACTGCATGCAAAAAATAAATAAATAAAAAGCAACTGTATAACCTTACTCTCATTTTTAACCCATTTTTAATACCATATGGCATTCTGCCTCTCAATGCAATTTTTTTTTCACTTGTTCCCACAGTGTTTGCAATCTCAAAAAGCTAACAATTTTAGAACTATAAGACACCCTTACAGACCATCTATTCCCAGGCCTGACATCTATTCCCCCAACAAGAACTTGGGGGATCAGGCCAGGGTCTCACAGCTGAAGATTGAGGGCAGGAGAAGAGTCAGGTCACCTCACTGAGAGCCATTGAGCATCATCTGTCCCCTGCAGAACTGCGAGGTCAAAGGCTAACTGGGCTGCCAAGGTAGGCATGTCCTTGTTCCCCTGGCCAAGGCAGACGTTCCCAACACGGAGCACAACTTCAAACAAGGCTGCAGGAGGGTGGTTCTCTCCTGCTCATCAAAGAAAGAGAAATAGAGGGAAAGGTAAGAGACAGAAGAGGTGGGGGGTGTGGAGAAGGGAGGAAGGGACTCCACAGCTAAGGCAAATGTGGCCTGAATCAATTTAATTACCATCATGCTATGTGACAGGGCACCAAGATAAAGCACGTAATGCATCTGGACAGCAGCTGTGTAGACCTTGAGCCTGCACACCTGCTGAAGTCCTTTAGATAAGGCGCATATCCTCTGCCTCACTACAGCTTTATGCACAGGGGCTAGAAATGAACTACAGGAGGAGCTGAAGCATAAAATGAACCCAAACAATTTGCTGTTTTCCAAACAGGTAAAAGCACACTTATCCATCCTGGAAGGAGCAGGTTATCAAAGTTAGAAGGTGCTCAAGAAAGTCTGCTGGATGAAGAAATAATCCTGAAACAGGAGCTGACACTATTTTATGTTTGCTGTTTCTGGGAAATTTTCCAAAAAATACACTGAATCTTTATTGACTTTCATGAAAAAACACCATACAGTGAATATTTGATATTCCAGGTGAAAATTATCACCTGTCATCACAAAGGGCAATACACGCATTAATGGCCCGCTGAGTTATTCCTACACAGAGCTGCTCACAGTGGAGCCAGGGAAGCCTCTGCCTGTTCCCCACAGCTTTCCATGAGCTGTCAGAGTGCTGCCCAAGGCTCCCTTTCCCCTCTCGGTTCTTTAACTTAATCCGATGACCCTAGAAACCTAGGGGACCTGTTTGTCATACTGATGGGATGATTCTCAAGTCTCCCTATGAATTTGTGTAGACTCTGATGTGAAGGCTTTGTGCCCTCTCTCTCAGGTAATAAAATGGCTGTTACCTTTACGTCGGGATTAGGGCTTCTACAATGATGAGGCTGCTGAGTCCTGAGACAGTGGACCAGGCCTTCTGGACTGGAGCCTCAGCATTTAATTCTTTCTGCCTCAGAAGAACAATGCTGTTGGACAGGCTGACCTCTAAGGTCTCTTCTGAGAGGTGATCTAAGAAGAGATCCAAAATCCAGCAGCTCTTCCAAGAATAAATAATGCCAAAATGTACACATGATTCCAGAGCAGAGGGTGAAAGGGAGCCCCTCCCACCGTGCAACTCAGCCTATGAAGCCCGGAGACTGACACTGCGCAAGGGCAGACCACGAAAGGGAGAATCACAGCCAGCTCTACGCCCGAACCTAGACACAAGAGTCCTGAACAAACAGAAGCGATACAGTGCAAAATACTTCAGAACCAAGTGAGGTTTATCCAAGCAGGGCAAGGTCAGTTTAATACTAGAACAATTACCATACTTAAAAACTGAAGCAGAATAAAAGCACAGGATCATTTTCATAGAAATAGAAAAAAAAGAAAAACACTAGAAATCTCTGAATAGAAACAAGCTAATGTGAGAAAAGCATCTACCAAAAAAAAAAAAGTAGCAAACATGTTTACTGATGAATGTTAAAAGCAATTTCTTTGAAACAAGCAGAAGATATAGATTTCTGAAAATATCATCATACTAGCATTCCACAGACTTAAAATATCTAGAGATGAATTTAATAAGACATGTGCCAGACCTCATCACATTGTTCAAACTTTATGCAATCCCAGGCACAATCCTAAACAGGGAATCTGAAGAATAACAAAAAGGACTAAGAGAGAAGGAAAACAAAAAAAGAAAAACAATGAAGGGAGTCAGTCTTACCAGATACTGCAAAACTACCACAGTGCCAGAGTAAATCAAATAATGTGCTGGCAAAGGGGAAACAAACAGGCTGAAGGAACAGACTTCACAAGCCAGAAACAAGCCCCTGAGCTCGTGGAAACGGTGACGGGAGCAGTGGTGCACATCAGTGGGAAATAAGGAGACTGTTCATTTGACAAACTGTGGTCCAACAACCGTGTGTCTACTTGGAAAAATAGAAAACTGGACCACTACTTCACACAGCACATAAAGATCAACTACAGATGAGCTACAAACTCAAATGTGAAAAGTTAGCAGCTTTCAGGAAATGTTTTTCATAAGCTCTGAGAAAGGAAGGTATTTTTAAACTAGATACAAGAAGTATAAACCAAAAAGAAAAAGAATGGTAGATTTGGCAGTATTAAGATTAAAACTTCTCTACAGACTGGAAGAAAATATTTGCAATCCACATAACCAGTAAACAACTTATAAACTAGAACACATAAAGAACTCTCAAAACTCAATGGTAAAAAAATAAAACCAATCCAGTCAAAAAGTGGGCAAAGGACATTACCAGGTATGTCAGCAGAGGACAAACATGGGAAATAAGCATGAAAGACACTCGAATCATTTTATGCTGTATGCAAATGAGGCATCATTTATATAGTACACCTGAAACTAAAAAACAGTTGTTGTTCAGTCATCCAGTCATGTCCGACTCTTTGCGACCTCATGGACTTCAGCATGCCAGGTCTCCCTGTCCCTCACCATCTCCTGAAGTTTGCCCAAGTTCATATCCATTGTGCCATCCAGCCATCTCATCCTCTGACGCCCTCTTCTCCTCTGCTGTCAATCTTTCCCAGCATCAGGGACTTTTCCAATGCGCCAAGTGTACTGGAGCTTCAGCATCAGTCCTTCCAACATGTATTCAGGGTTGATTTCCCTTAAGATTGACTGGTTTGATCTCCTTGCTGTCCAACGGACTTTCAGGAGTCTTCTCCAGAACCACAGTTTGAAGGCATCAATTCTTTGAAGCCTTGCCTTTTTTATCGTCCAGTTCTCACAACCGTACGTGACAACTGGCAAGACCATAGCCTTGACTATATAGACCTTTGTTGGCTTGACTGTACATAACAGTATACACTGACTATATTTCAATTAAAAAAAAACACTCAACATCATGAGCCATCACTACATACCTACCAGAATGGCTAATAAAAAAAGAGATTAAAAAAAAAAAACAGGTAACACCAAATGCTGGTGGAGATGCAGAGAACAGGCATGTCTCCTACACTACTGGAAAGACTGTAAAGATCACAGAGCCACTCTAGAAAAGAGATTGTTGACAGCTTCCTACAAAACTAACCATGTGCTTACCACATAATCTAAAATTTGCACTCCTGGTAATTCACCCCAGAAAAATGAAAACCTAGGCTCACATAAAAATTTGTAGCCAAATGTTCATAGTGACTTTATTCATAACAGCCAAAAACTGGAAACAGCCCAGGTGTCCTTCAGTGGGTGAGTGGTTAAACAGATCTGGCGTATGTGTACCATGGGACATCACTCAGCAACCATAACTGAACCGCTGACACACACGACCGCTTGGCTGAATCATCTCAAGGGGATGATCCTCAGGAGAAAAAAGACAATCTGAAAGGTTATAGAATGTATGATCCCACTCATATAACATTCTTCAGACAACAAAATTATAGAAGCGAAGACCACATTCGTGGTTGCCAGGGGTTAGGAATAGGGAAGCTGCAGAAGGAAGCTCTGGCAATGGAATTCTACACTGTGCTTGTGGTGCTGGTTACAGGAATAGAAACACATGATAAAAACAGCTACACAAATGCATGTAAACTGGTTCCATCTCATAAGCTCTGGAGGTTGTACCGATGTTAGCTTTCTGGTTTTAATAGCTGCACTCTAGTCACAAAAGATGTCACCACTGGAGGAAGCTGGGTGATGGGTACAGGGGACTCCATGTACTTTTATGCCAATTTGGGGCAAATCTATAATTATTTCAAAACAAAAAGGTTAAAAAAATTAAACTTCAGTTGGGGAGGGGGGTGAGGTGGAACCACAAACTGAGAGAAGGTGTGTGTAAGACGTGCAGACACGTATTCATAACAGAACAGGCCAACAGAAGGGACGGGCAGCAGAAGCGCCAGAGAGCACCAGCCTCCCTGCTGAGTCTCCCCACATCTGGCGAGGTGGCGGCGGTGCCCGTAGGTATCTCTGACTGACCCCTTGCGTTACTGCTGCCTTGACGACCACCCTGGGGCGGTGAGGGGCAAGGCCTTCACTGTCCTTTATGAAACCCTGGGAGGCTGAAGTCTAAACACAGGAAGGCCATTTGCCAGGGGCCTGGGGCAGCACACAGGGCGCTCTCTCCTCTCAGCGCCTGTCGTCCGGGACAGGACAGAGGAAGCCGCAGACAGCCGTCTGCCTCCCCCAAGGAGGGAAAACCACAGGAGGGGGTGCCAGGCGGTCTCAGGCCCCAAAGAGCTGGTTGTCCTGAAGGGCCCGGGCCTCTCCAAGAAGCTCCAGTCTCCATCCTGGCACTCTCCAGCCTCGAAACCGTCAGGCGAGGAACTGGAGCAGGTATGAGCCCCACCACCCCCGGCTCAGGGACCGTCACAGCTCCGAGGCCTCCACAGCCAACTTGGGCATGTGACCTTGAACACGCAGGGCCAGCACATATGTGTACATATGCGTGTCACACTAGAGAAGGTCCTCTCTTCCTAAGATCGAGTTATCATTGGAAACCCAACTGAGCTGCCGCCTGCTCCTCGGGAGCTCTCTAGGGATCCCCAGGGTGAAGGGTCCCTTCTCTGGGCCAGCCCAGCCCTTCCACACCCCCTCCACTCACTTAACTCTGCTCCTCAGTCCCTCTCCTCCCTGTGACCAGAGCTTTCTGAGAACAGGGGCCATTCTTATTCCCTCTGATAACCTGGAGCAGGGCAAAGGTAAGTGTCAAGCCTGCTAATTGGAATCTGCTGATGTTACTGAAATCAGTGGCTACAGACTGTGTTACTGTTTTAGACTTATACCTATTAATCTAATACATCTTTACTGTCTCCAAATCCCAAATTCCTTATTAAACCCTCTAAACAGGAGGTCAAGGTACTCTGGTCCTATTTCAATACACAAATAACACGTAAGTTACATATATCATGCAGCCGAAGTTGAGAGAGCTAAGAGCATATAAATGTAAAGAAAATATGGAAGTGTTTTGTATTGAACATAAGGGGCAAGAGATACCTGGTTGAAGTTTTAGGTCATCAGTTCAGTTCAGTTCAGTTCAGTCGCTCAGTAGTATCTGACTCTTTGCGACCCCATGAATCGCAGCATGCCAGGCCTCCCTGTCCATCACCAACTCCCGGAGTTCACTCAGACTCACGTCCATCGAGTCGGTGATGCCATCCAGCCATCTCATCCTCTGTCGTCCCCTTCTCCTCCTGCCCTCAATCCCTCGCAGCATCAGAGTCTTTTCCATTGAGTCAACTCTTCGCATGAGGTGGCCAGAGTACTGGAGTTTCAGCCTTATTAGGTCATAAATGTGAGGTTTTCAGTGACTTGTTTTTGTCCTTAAAATACTGACATCCTTACATTCATCTGAATGAAAAAGGTATTATTAGCCTCTACATACTGATCATTAAAAGATAAATGTGCACACACACAGTTAAAAAGCAAACATGCACCTTAAAAAATTACCTTCCTAGGCTCCTAGCATTACTTTAAGGAGGGAACAGCAAGCTCAGGGCCTGGGGTTCAAAGCATAAATGTTAAAAAAGCTTTATCAGAGCTGCCGATTCGAGTCTACATGCAGTAGAATTTTTACTTTACACCCTGTTTTTAAGAAGTTCAGAACAAGCTCCGAAAAGATCAATTTTCCAAATATCTCAAAGCATATAATCTTCATAAACATACTGAGAAGTTAAAGTATATGTCTTACAAACAGTATCTCATCCTCTACCCTGCATTCTTGAGCCCATTTTCTCTGACCTGTAAACAGGCATTCTTTCACAAAAAGTCTTCAATAGCGTCTGACCTCACCAAAAATATGTGTTTTTAGTGGAGAGGGAAAGATCCTAAAATCCTTAAGAAAATTAATTTGGGGAGGGAATGGAAGTAGATGAAACAATATCATGATTGTCCTGTCATTTAAATACAAAGCAGAGATAAACTCTATTAAAGTTTGTGACCTTCTAGATTATTCTGTGGGAAAATTCAAGGCACTCTGAAATTCACATTTGTCTTCCATCTAGCACTGCCGGTCTGCATCACAAGCCAAAGCACCTACTCAGGATTTAAAAGATCAGAAATTAGCTTTAGGCTTCTAATCTCCAGATTTCAAACTTTACCAAGAATATGTTATACTCTCTTCTATTGTCTTAAAACAACAAAGGCCCTAGAATTTATGAAGGAACAACTGTAATTCAGGAATGAGAAATCATTTCACAACCTGTTGCCCCTACTCCCCCAATCTAATTTTATCACACACGCATAAAAGGACAATATGAAGAAGAAATCACAAACCTTAACAAAATACCAAGGAAAAATGATAAATGAGTAAAGATCTTGCTGACAACTCTGATAAAATTTGAAAAGGTAATTACAGTGTAAAAAAGTAGTGAATCAGCTTTTCCTATTATTCATATGATAATTCTGAATGCCAAAGTGAACTTGAAAAAAAAAAACAAAAAACAAATGGAAACAACAGGAAAATAATGCAAGTGACACAAAAAAAATTAGGATTTTGTTTTCTTTTTCTTTAAATGTAGGTCATATACTGAAATCTCCCACCAAGATTAAGTCCACAGTTCACTCTATACCCTTAACGTGGTCATCTAAGCCAAGTTCTGGGCCTCCCATTCCTGTGGGGCCCACAGAAAATCCCCACCTGGCCCTGTGTGGTTGCTTCACTAAAAAACAGCATCTAATTTTTATTTAATACTTTGTCAGAAACAGGCGCTGACCCACAAGGCAGTCATGGTCTCGAGTTCTAGCAAAAATGACATGCGTTCAAATCCTACCTTTTTACATGACCTCAGACAGCCTACTCAGCACCTCCAAATCTCCAGAGAAAAGGAACTCAAAAATCACAATGAGATGTCATCTCACACTTGTCAGAATAGCTATCATCAAAAAGACAACAAATAAGTGCTGGTGATGGCCAATATTTTGGCCACCTGATGTGAAGAACTGACTCACTGGAAAAGACCCTGATGCTGGGAAAGACTGAAGGCAGGAAGAGAAGGGGACGACACACTGACTCGATGGACATGAGTTTGAGCAAGCTCCGAGAGTTGGTGACTGTCAGGGAAGCCTGGCGTGCTGACGTCAAAGGGGTCACAAAGAGTCGTTCACTACTGAGCAACTGAAGTATTGGTAAGGATGTGAAAAAAGGGGAGCCTTTGTGTCCTGTAGATGGGAATTTAAATTGGTTAGCCACTATAGAAAACAGTAAGGAGGTTCCTCAAAAAATTAAAAATATAACTGCCATATGATGTGGCAATTCCACTTCACAGTATTTATCTTTAGAAAAGAAAAACACTAACTTGAAAAGGTAATCTGCACCTCCATGTTCACTGAAGTATTAACCACAATAGCCAAGACAGGGGAGACATCCTAAGTGTCCATGATAGATGAATGGATAAAGAAATTACGGTGTATGCACATATATAATGGAATGCTATTCAGTCATGAAGAAAGGAAATCCTGCTCTTTGCGACAACATGAATGGGCATTCTTCTAATAAGTAAGACAGTGAAAGACAAATATAATATGATCCACTTTTCTGTGAAATCTAAAACAAAACAAACACCAAACTCAGATACAGAGAAAATATTGGTGGTCGTTGGTGGGGCAAGGGCAGGGGGTGGGGTGTTGAGGAAGGGATGGTAGGGGATGGTGAAATGGGTGAAGGGAGTCAAAAGGTACAAACTTCCAGTTATGAAATAAGTAAGCCCTGGGAATGTACCACATGGTGACCAGTTAATAAAACCGTACTATACAGATAACCCTTGAACAACAAGGTTTGAACTATGAGAATCCACTTCACTTGGATTTTTCCCAATAAATACATACTACAGTATCACATGATCCACAGTTGGTTGAATTCAAAGATGTGGAATCTCAGATGGGGGCTGAGTTGTGAGCTTGTCACTGTAAAGTTGTATGCAGATTTTCAACAGCACAGAGGGTCAGCACCCCTAACCCCCTGAGTTGTTTAACTATATATACATATATCAAACAATTGTGTTGTACATATGAAACTATTACGTTACATATAAATTATATCTCAATAAAAGAGATCCAACCCACTAACAACTCAATATAGATGACATGTTTGGCATCTAAAAAACTATAACGTTTCATTCAGAAAACGTGAATGCATAAACTAAATAATGTCAAAGACAAAGTCCCAAACAAACACAGTCTACCACTGGCACCTCCTAGGTTCTCTGCATATGGAAGGCCTGGGTGTTCTTTGGAAGGAATGATGCTAAAGCTGAAACTCCAGTACTTTGGCCACCTCATGTGAAGAGTTGACTCATTGGAAAAGACTCTGATGCTGGGAGGGATTGGGGGCAGGAGGAGAAGGGGACGACAGAGGATGAGATGGCTGGATGGCATCACCGACTCAATGGACATGAGTTTGGGTGATCTCTGGGAGTTGGTGATGGACAGGGAGGCCTGGCGTGCTGCGATTCATGGGGTCGCAAAGAGTCGGACACAACTGAGCGAATGAACTGACTGGCCACCAAATAATTATTTTTTTTTTTTTTCCAATGTGAAAATGACCACTATCAAAATAAAAACAACCCAAATGCCCTTCAATTAACAATGTGCAAACAAATTAGTCTAACAAATTGCTGAATATAGCAATTACAAAGGAATGAAACACTGATACTTGCACCAAAGATGGCCCTCAATTATAATGAGTGAAAAAAAGCAGACTACGCCACCCCCCAAGACAGCACATACATGAAGATTCCATTTAGATAAAATTCTGGGAAATGCTAGAGTGACAGAAAACAGAGCAGCAGTTGTCTAGAAGAGCCCAGAGGGTTTACAAAAGGACAAGAGAAAACTTTTGGGAGGTGATGAGTACATTCACTATCTTGACTCAAGTGTTGATTTCATTGGTATATACATGTAAATCACCATCAAACGGTATACTTTAAGTATGTGCTGTTTACTGTACGACAATCATACCTCCATAAAGCTATTCAGAGAAAAGAAAAAGATCATTAAAAAAACCTCTCACTCACACATCTTCCTGGCTTGGCATATTGTATTTAAATCACCCTCTTTCCCAAATGGATACGTGGCCTAAAAAGTCATGGAACTACAATACCTTTACCCATTAGTGATTTGAATGTATGAACAAAACTTTAATAATCCGAAGACTTAAATAGAATAATACCTAATTAACATTTACATAGCTGTGACTATGTGCCAAGCACTGTTTTCAGCACTTTTCTTATATTAACTTATCTGACCCTCATATCAACCCTATTTTTGAGATGAAGCAACTGACTCACTGGAAAATACCCTGATGCTGGGAAAGATTGAAGGCAGGAAGAGAAAGGGACAACAGAGGATGAGATGGCTGGATGGCATCACTGACTCAATGGACGTGAGTTTAAGTGAACTCTGGGAGATGGTGATGGACAGGGAGGCCTGGAGTGCTGCGATTCATGTGGTCACAAAGAGTCGGACACGACTGAGCGACTGAACTGAACTAAGGTATAGGGCTTCCCAGGTGGCACAGTGGTAAAGAATCTGCCTGCCAATTTAGGAAACTCGGGTTTGATCCCTGCATTGGGAAGATCCCCTAAAGAAGGAAATGGCAACCTGCTCCAGTGTTCTTGCTGGGAAACCCCATGGATAGAGGAGCCTGGCAGGCTACCGTCCATGTGGTAAGCAAGAGTCAGACACCCCTTAGCAACTAAACAAGAGACTGAAGCACAAAAGGGTTAAGTAATCAGTTTAAGCTGGTAGCTGGAAGAGCTAGGATTTCAACCCAGAGAGTCTGGCTCTAGAGTTCATTTCCAGACCCATTATGCTTACCAGCATATACAAGATACAGTATAGGAAAATCAGAAGCAGTGAATATTGCACTTGCAAAATACTTCTTTTCCTCACATGCACAGAATATAAATATCCACTACATTTTGCAACATACACAAGAGACTAAATAAAACATAACAGGACCTTCATTCTTCTTTTCCCAATTAATATTTAGATGGATAAAGGAAAGAAAGACTGAATAACTTGCTTAGGACACAATAAACAGCAAGCTGATGGGTTACTAAGAAGCTAGTTCACCACATTTCCAGTCCAACTCTCTTCATAATTATTTTAAGTAAATCTACAAGCGAGAAAAATCTAACAAATAGCAACACAGAAAATATAAAACTCATTTGTTGTTTCTCAAATACCTTAACTTCCTTAAATTCCATCCACAGATCTCAGAGTCTACTGATACTGGTCTGGGTTGTTGGTTTTTTTAAGCACCCCAAGTGATTTTTTCATAGCTGAGAACCAAAGCTGAGAACCCCTGAAATAAATTAAATTTAGATTTGTTATTTTAAAATGACAGAATGCAAGGTGCCAAAAAAGCTTTGGTAAACTATGCTCCAAGGTTTTCCAAGTTGATATTGAACTACTGAAAACAAACAGAATTTTGAGTTCAACTTCAAATAAATTAAAAATAAAACATGCACATAGGACAAAAGGTGTTGCATAGCAAATGTTACATAACAGTATATGGGGCTGACAAATCCTCAACTTTTTAGAATGCTAAATTGGCATCTTGACATTAAACTGATGATATAAAGCCACACGTCCACTTCATTTAAAGCGTGACTATACTGACCATATATTGTTTCAGAAGCACAAGTTGTAAAGAGAAAGTCTTTGTCTTTAGTCCGTGCCCTCAGTCAGTGCTGTCTGAACTTAAGATGTGCTTCTCAGGGCAGATTCTGAGTCAGCGGCGTTTCTAACAAGCTCCCAGGTGATGTTCAAGCGGTTGATACACAGTTCACAACTGGAGCAGCAAGGCCTTAAGTACCTTGAATATTGTTTGTAAAATTAACCAGTTCATCTACAAATGCAGTCAGGTCCAGGATCCAAGAAATAAAGTGTCAGTATGATTTATTCCTAGTCCAGGAGGAAAAAGGAGCGGGGGAAGATAGGGGAAGGAGCAAACGAATACTTGTTTGTATATTATAGCAGGTCTAAGAACCAGAAAACACTGTTACTTGCCCAACCTAGTAGCTCTTAAGGTGACAGAATGGAAACTTCATGAAATAAAGTGGTTTTCATTTACTACAGAATCCTTACAACCTAGTACACACCAGGTACTCAACAAATGTACTGAATAAATGAATGAATGTATATACAAACACAATCTGTATGTCACAAACTGAAAACTGGGAAGGAGAATCTGCTGCTGCTGCTAAGTCGCTCAGTCCTGTCCGACTCTTAGCGACCCCATGGACTGCAGCCCACCAGGCTCCTCCATCCATGGAATTTTCCAGGCAAGAGTACTGGAGTGGGGTGCCTTCGCCTTCTCCATACAATGTAGATGTTTGATATAAATACCTGGCCCTGTCACTGTACTCCATTTCGTCCAAATAATAACAATTTCCCAGGCCAAAACTTCCACTGTCAAGCCCAGGCTTCCGGCACCCTTCTGTTTAAAACAGAGAGGAGGAAGCACAGGGATAAGGATTCAGGAAAGGTTCACTAATCAAAGGAAATAACCGAAGCGGGAGAGGAGCTGGGCTCACAGCTGAGTGCAAGGGAAGGAACGTCTTAGGTTCCCAGCATTTCCAAGTTCTTACCTACGATGGTGGCAGGGTTTGGGGTCGGGCTTTTGTTTAGTTACTGTCCAGGGTACCTGGCTGTGCAAACTCAGACTAGAAAGGAGGCCAGAAGCTCCCAAGCCAGCCTTTGGAAGCTCTGGTGTTCCGGGTGCCGACCTCCTTCCCGCTTCCCGGGCGCGCAGAGAAGCCCTGCAGCCGCCGCCCAAACAC
Organism: Bos indicus; assembly: GCF_029378745.1. Classification (NCBI taxonomy): domain Eukaryota; kingdom Metazoa; phylum Chordata; class Mammalia; order Artiodactyla; family Bovidae; genus Bos; species Bos indicus. Next base: position 3,567,213 of record NC_091772.1, on the reverse strand, counting down.
AAGATGGCCTGGGTTGCTTCGAGGCCCGCTTGAAGCCACAACCAGGACTTAAGATGGCGGCGAACACTAAGCTAACGGCCGGAAGAGCGCGCGGGATCTTCCAAAAACAAAAATGTCCTCCGTGCAAGGTCTCGCGGCTTCCAACGAGGGCCCAAAACAATCATGGCGGCGAAGGACCTCTATCTAGGGACCGCGAACAAGGCGAGCTCGATTGGCCGGTGACAAACCAGTTACCCGCTATGCCAGGGAGAAGGGCGATCGAAAGAGAGAAAAATAAAACTCAACATTTCTGGGACACAGAATGTTTCTTGAAAATTACTAGCACAAAAAGGGGAAAAGTCTCCCGAATGTTTGATGGGGAACGAGTATAGAAAACACGGGTTGGCAGATGAAGGTGGCTTTCTCAATGGCGGGTGCATTGTGAGACAGTTATCCATGAGCATAACTTCTCTTACAGTTCCTTTGAACGGAAGAATGCAGTCTTGGCCCTCGAGCGCATCAGCGGGAGGGGTGACGGCACGGACATGAGCTAGCCGGCGAGCGCACAGACTCAGGGGCCTCCGACCCCCGTAAGCCCCCGCGTGGACGAGGGGCGGCCGCCGCACCGCTGAGGGCCTCCCGCACGCCCCACTCCACAGGGGCGGCCGCGGCGGCGCCCTCTCTCCGGGTCTTCTGGGCGGTCGCTCCGGAAAACCGGGGCTGGTGAGCGGCCGCGGGATCCGGCGCGTCGCCCTTGGTCAAGGCCGGAAGGCCCGGGACCCGCCGAGAGCGGTTGGTCACGTTTCCATTCCATGAGCGCCTCTTAAGCGCGGGCAAAAAGGGAGACACTGTGCCTCAGCAAGGCCGTGTGACCCGTCATTTAACGTTTCCACTTCCGACAGTGTGCCTAGAGAGACACCAGACGAGCCCCGCCCCCGGTCTTCCGGTCGCCACCACCGCGTCCCCGGCCGAAAGCGTCACCAACGCCCGGAGGAGCCGCGGGCCTGCGCGAGCACGGGGCTGCGCATGCTCGGTTCCCAGAGCGGGCCTAACTCCGGGAGCTGCGGCGGCGCGAGGTGCGGCCTTGGGGTCTGCGGGCGGCGGCCGGCAGGCAGGTGAGAAGGCCAGGGCCGCCGCGGGGAGCCGACTCTCTGCCCGGCTGCAGGGGGGCCGGGGCTCCTCGGTGCCTCGTCCTCGCTCGGAAAGGTCACTGAAGGAGACCGGGGGCGGGGCTGGGGGGCCGGCTCCTTAGAGACTGCGTTTAACCTGCAGCCTCGGCGCTGGGCGCTTGCTGCCGGGAGGAACGCGGAGGAGCGGGGGTGCTCCGAAGGTGTGCGCACAGCGCCGGGTGTGCACTCTCCTCCCTCGGATCCGCGCGGCCGCACCGAAACGTAGACGGAAAAGGCGCCCGAGGGAAGGCGCCGAATGCCCTGGCCCTGAGACCTGTGTCTGCCTGGAGAGCCGCCCTCTGACGGGAGCACTCCGCAGCGTGTGGCAGTACTAGCTCGGACGGCAGAAGCAGGACTTGGCGCTTTGGACATTCTGGGCATGGAAACCCTGTTGAGATGGAGGCCTCCTGAGGTCATATGCTTCTTCCTCCCATTCCAGAGCAGGCTCACATCCTGTTGGTGTTTCAGAGGCTCGCTCTACCCGCAGTTTCATTGATGCATTCATTAACACCGGCAGTTTATATTCATATTTGTCACACTGCCTAGTTAGCAGATACAGAAGTGGCCAACACGAGCATGGCCCTGATCACATTGACCTTATATTTAATAATGGGAGGGGCAACAGTCAACAAGTACATTGATAAATGAACAAGATGTTTCCAGATTGTCCTAGATGGGGTTCCCTGGGAAGCAGACCTAAGGAGATTTATGACCAGGACATTTATTAGTACTTTTTGGATCTTACCAAGGAAGAAAAGAGGTAGAATGGTGGGTAGAAAGAGTTGAGCTGCAGTATGGTCCCAAGGAGAGTATCTACCAAGTCTCACAGTAACTCTGAGAGTTGTCCTAAGTTGGAGGGAAGAATCAAGACTATATCCCTGCAGTGATCAGTTATTGGATACCCACTGTTCCCGAAAGACAGCATAACTTCAACTCTTCCCACAGTCAGTCCTGGGACTGACATCTGTCTGCACACTCCCCAGAGCTTGGATCAGACAGGAGTCTCCAGAAGTGCCTGTTTTTATATCTGATTTGTATTGAAGATATTGTACATACAATAAGAATAATTGCTGCCCTGTATTGAATGTTCACATATCAGATATTGGATAAACAATAAATATTTACGTAGGTAAGACCAAGACCAAGTGAAGTCGCTCAGTCGTGTACAAATCTTTGCGACCCCATGGACTGTAGCCTACCACGCTCCTCCATCCATGGGATTTTCCAGGCAAGAGTACTGGAGTGGGGTGCCATTTCCTTCTCCAGAGGATCTTCCTGACCCAGGGATCAAACCCTGGTCTTCATTGAAGGCGGATGCTTTACCGTCTGAGCCACAAGGGAAGTCCTAGGTAAATATATAGGAATTCTCATTATATAGCACCATGTTATGGACTATGAAATTGAGGCAAGAAATAAGTCTTTTGCTTAAGATCATACTTAGTGGGGGAGGTTAGAATTTGATTTCCATCATTACTCAAAGCATCATTATGGATGATGGAACCCTCATATGGAACCCTCATATTTAATCACTTAGCACCATTAACTTCATTAATTGTTGTCAGAGAAACAAATATGAATTTATCACCCAGTCTTTGCTGTTTTGCTTTGTCCTTGAGTTTCCTTCTTTCCTTCATGATGAACTTTCCTGGCCCTCACTTTTGGAGCCTGTTAACCTTTTCTATGGGAGAAGGCAGTGGCACCCCACTCCAGTACTCTTGCCTGGAAAATCCCATGGGCGGAGGAGCCTGGTAGGCTGCAGTCCATGGGGTCGCTAAGAGTCGGGAACGACTGAGCGACTTCACTTTCACTTTTCACTTTGATGCATTGGAGAAGGAAATGGCAACCCACTCCAGTGTTCTTGCCTGGAGAATCCCAGGGACGGGGGAGCCTGGTGGGCTACTGTCTATGGGGTCGCGCAGAGTCGGACATGACTGAAGCGACTTAGCAGCAACCTTTTCTATAACATCCTGAAATCTAGTAACAGAGTCCAGCGTGAGTGCCAGGTGTGTGATAACTGCACAACAACCTTGTGATATGGCTGTCAGTGTTACTCTCATTTTATGGATGATGTACATTGTGAGGTTAAGGAATCATCCAGGGTCACAGCCAGCTGTACTGTAATAAGGCAGAGATGCAAAGCCCAGGCAATAGGATTCCACAGCTTGTCCACTTGATCACTACACAACAGTGCATTCTTACTAAGACGATGTATTGTGCTTTACCTTGTGGAAACTGGTAGGCAGGAACTAGATCCCATCTTTTGTGCTGTACAAAGAAGTGTAGGTTTCACTTCTAGTCAAAAATGTCATTGAAGGCTTCTGAGCAACACAACTGTATCTGTTGTTGTTTTCACCAAGATAGCAGTGTTAAGAGGGTAGAGAGTGGAATAGTGGTTTTCAGATTTAAGCTTCAGAATTACCTAAAGAATTTGTTGAAACACAGATTACTGAATCCCAGTATAGAGTTCTGATTCAGTCGCTCCGGGGCAGCCCAAGAGTTTACATTTCTGATAAATTCCCAGGTGATGCTACTGCCAGTGGCGAAGGAACCACACTGAGAACCATTGGACTAGAAGCAAGTGAGGTAATGAGGGTCTGGACTATGGCGGTAGGGAGAAATTGTGCAAAAGAAATGTCAGGTCAAATGGAGAATTGGGTGACTGACTTGATGGGGAGTTTAAGAAACAGCAGAATCCACCGTATTTAGATTTTCTAGTTGAACAGTGAGGTAGATAATTTCTTTATTTAAAAAAAAAAGGCAGGAAGTAGAGGAGAAACAGCAATTTGGGAAGGAAAGAGGATTCATTTTTATATGAGATGAGTTTAGACACTTGTGGGGAACAGCAGCATGGGACATGTGGGACTAAGCTGGAAATGAAGGCATGGGAGTCACAAAGCTAAAGTAGAAGCTTTGGTTGTGAATGAGGACACCCAGGAAATGAACAGAGGGAGAAGACAGCCAAGGACAGAGCTTTGAGAAGGGTGAACAGGTGGATGGAGACCAAGGAACCATTAAAGGAGACCGAGAAGGATCAGACTAGCCTCAGGTACTTAAAGAGTTTCAAGAACTCATCAAAAGTGCTGTAGAGAGATTATAGGGAGAGATTCGTGATCTTTATAGTCAAAGCGGTTTCCATGGAGAGTGGAACAAAAGCAAATTACTTGGGTGTGAAGATGGAAGTGGGAATTAGCTTTGCTGCTGCTAAGTCGCTTCAGTCGTGTCCGACTCTGTGCGACCCATAAACGGCAGCCACCAGGCTCCACCGTCCCTGGAATTCTCCAGGCAAGAACATTGGAGTGGGTTGCCATTTCCTTCTCCAATGCATGAAAGTGAAAGTGAAGTCGCTCAGTCATGTCTGACTCTTAGCGACCCCATGGACTGCAGCCTACCAGGCTCCCCTGTCCATGAGATTTTCCAGGCAAGAGTATTGGAGTGGGGTGCCATTGCCTTCTCCTGGGAATTGGCTCTAGAAATGTGTTATTTGAAAGGAATCAGTGTCTAGTACCTAGAAGGAAGGGCCAGTAAAGGGTAGTGGCTTTAGGGAATTTGCTTTTGGTCCTTTTCAGTGGAGAAAAACAGTTTTGCCAAGGAGGAAGACCAGTTCCAAGTGGGAGATAGAAAGTAGAAGTTGGGGGGGGGGGTGATGGAGTTGGGACCCTGAAGACACAGTGGCAGGTGGGACTGACTGACCAGAAGTGTCTGGTCCTCCTCCGAGACAGTGAGGAAGGACGTGAAAATGGGAGCTGAGACGGAAGTTTTACCACATGGGAGCGGGAAGCAGAGGGGCTCAGACCCAGTAGCCACAGTGTCCTCTGGCCAGTAGGTTATCTGAAGAAACCAAGTTAGAGAGTAAAATAGAAATCTCAGAAATGGTGAGGACAGAAACCAGCCCTTTTGAGATTCAGATCTGACCAGGGGAACATAAAGGCATTGCTGCAGCACTAAGAGCCCACTCCACTGTCTTCAGTAACTCCCCACCAGCTTCCATGTCAAATGGCAGGTGTAAAGATGGTGAAAGGGACTGGAAAGATTCTCAGACAACCCTAAGTTTTATAACGACTTTCCACACTTTTCTGATAAGCCACAGCCTGCCAGAAAGCTGATCGTCTTTTCCTTGTTAGTTGCTACTTATTCACTTGCTGTTCAAATTTTAGGTTGTGGACAGTTAAAAGCTCCCATATAAAACTTGTGATGCTTCCAGTATACTACTTATTTATAAAGACACTGAATTCACAGTAATGGAGTAGAGGATATCAGAGATCGTAAAATGCTTATGCTTTTACCATGCTCTGCGCCTGGTCCTGACCCGCTCCAGACCAGGCTGTGCTGGTCAGCTGATTCTGACCAGTTACTGCCTACTGGTCAAGGTAGGGGAAAGATTTTGCAGAAAGGAAACTTAGAGCTCAGGTTCGGCAGTACATATACTAAAATTGGAACGATACAGAGAAGATTAGCATGGCCCCTGTGCAAGGATGATAGGCAAATTCATGAAGCGTTCCATTATTTTTTCGTAAGCCTGGTGGCTCAGACAGTAAAGAATCTGCCTGCGGTGAGGGAGACTCGGGTTTGATCCCTGGGTCAGGTGGGGAATATCCCCTGGAGAAGGGAATGGCAACCCACTCCACTGTTCTTGCCTGGAGAATTCCATGGACAGAAGACCCTGGCAGGCTACTATCCGTGGGGTCACAAATAGTCGGGACAGGACTAAGCCACTAAGACACATGGTCCACTCAGTTAATCAAGGATTGACAGTAATTTTTTTGTTGTCTGTGTTTTGACAAGACAAAGTTCAGCAAAGCTGTTATTTTAGGTGATGTAGTTAGAAAAGGGGGAAAAGAAAAAGAAATTATTGTTCTGTTTGGCATACCAGTCAGTTCAATAGGCCTGAAGACACCATGCAGTCCATTCTAACGTGTACACAAAATTGCCAAAATGTGAACTGTTGTATTAAAATTGAGGATAAAAAGAACTACTTTCAGGGTCAGTAATTAGATTTCAGGAATGAGGAATTCACAGATACTTAAAATCAACATTTGTCACGCCAGAAGAAAAGGCATTATACAATTCCAATAAATTTAATGAAATATCACAGCCACAAGAGCTGGGTTAATTAACTGTTCAACTTTCCATTTAGTGTTCTCTTCATGTTTAAATTACATTCAATAATTTTTAAAAATGTTTTAAACTTTTTTTTTTTTCAAATTTAAACGGAGCCAAATGAAGACGTAAGAATCTGCCTTACACTGTGTTCAAGAGGCCAGCAGATGGCGCCCCGCAAGCCCAATAGGCAGAATGAGAGCCTTCCCCGCATTGCCTGCATCCGGGTTATTGTAGGCCTAATGGATAGGGTTTTAACTGTGTGCATACAAGAGTAATCTGATAGCCAGGGCCAGGTTGTTTAGAATTAAGTGCTTTTTTTGCCCTTCACGTTACTGATCAGTTCTATGCAGTCAAAAAGATTATGATATTTTAGTGGGGCAGAGATGTAACCAGTTTTTCTCCATTCTGCTGATTAATTTCTCACTATTTATTCAGCACTAAGAACTGAGCTAAAAAAAAAAAAAAAAATAGCGGCTAAAATTAGCTCCACTCATCCATTACTAGATCATGGGTGTGTGTTTAGAGGATATGGGCTTGTTTGCCTTCTCATTTTGGACCAAGTGGCACAAGACCTGTTAACCTCTAATGTATCCCGCTGTGAGAATAAAGACATGCCAGGTGTAATACACTGGGGAACCTGACCTCAGCGACCCGCACAGCTATTCAGCAGTGCCCAGAATGTTCTTGGCACACATCATTATGCACTGGCAATTCTGATTGACTCTTGCCAAAGCTGAGATACTAATACTCAACTTTTGAAAATTGCCATTAAGAATACCAGCCTAGACTTTAGGACTCCAAACTCAAAGACGTGTGCCATATTAACTGACAATAATTTTAGAATCATTTAGTGTTTCCTCATATATAAACTGGTCTCATAAAATTGCTATGGAAACAAATAGAAAAAATAGGAAACTTTTTGAATAATACAAAGTATTTGTTTTGGAAAGAAGGATATAAGAAAGCATCTGTGTCAATGGTGTATAAACATTTTCTATACTTAACAGAGGCATTTCAATGGATAAAACTGTAAATATCTACTTTCTGTTTACTAATGTAAAATTTACTAATCTCTTTTCCTTTTTCTTAGTTTCCTCCATCTTTGCAAAAGAGCCCCACACCTTCTGCTTTCATTTGCTTTTCTTAGGAGCGTGTTTAGAGAGGACCCAGGAAAGATACGGGCAGTGGCAGGTAGACTGGAGGAGGGTAAGGAGAGGGAAGACGTCTTCTTGCTGTGGTCTGTGTCACTGCTTTAGTCCAAGCAAACTTGAAACGCTCTGTGAATGAAGAAGCACTAACTCATTTTAGAAGCCAGCCTGTTTTTGCCTGGCAAATGTGATCATTTTGAGCATATTCTTGAGAAAATCTTGCTTCAGACTTAGGAATCTCTTCTGTCCATAAAATAGTTCCACACCACTTGGAATAACTCTTTGCCAAATGTTTCTTGAGGGAAGGGCCATCTCAAGAAAAGCTGTATCCAGCTTTGTTTTCCATCCCCAAGTTGGAACTCCCTGTCTCCCTGCTGTTCAGCACTGTGAACCTTTATAAAAGTCAAAGTTTTAAAAACCTTCTTGTTAAATTCATTTGAAAAATGAGTTAATTGTTAGGAATTCTAGTAAGACTTTGATTATCCTGAGAAGCAGCATAGAGAGGCTATAGCATGGACTCTGGAGGATTTACAAGAGTACTCAGCATGTTTAGCAATAAAACTGAAAAAAATCTCAGATTCCTATCAATCAGTGATCTGTTAAATTAGGATATCGCCATAAAAGCTATATAACTACTAAAAATCATAATGAAGATTATATTATTGGAGGGAGAAGAGATTACAAAGAGAGAGTGTATATTGCAGTCATATTTTTGTTAAAACCAAAAAGATTACAGATTTTTTTAGCTTTCTTATTACTGTATTTTCTAACTTTAAAAAGTAAGCCTGTGTTATAGTTTTTAGAAAAGGGCAGTGATACTAAGTTTCATTTTGAAAATATTCCACAAAAAGACTTTAGAAGAAAAAAATGGATTAAATCAAATTGTATACCCCTAGTATATTTGATTGTATTTAAAAGCCCCACACGGAGAAGGCAATGGCACCCCACTCCAGTATTCTTGCTTGGAAAATCCCATGGACGGAGGAGCCTGTTAGGCTGCAATCAATGGGGTCGCTAAGAGTCGGACACGACTGAGCGACTTCACTTTCACTTTTCACTTTCATGCATTGGAGAAGGAAATGGCAACCCACTCCAGTGTTCTTGCCTGGAGAATCCCAGGGACGGTGGAGCCTGGTGGGCTGCCGTCTATGGGGTCGCACAGAGTTGGACACGACTGAAGTGACTTAGCATAGCAAAAGCCCCACAAGAAGATACGAGAAAAATAAGGAACACATTGCTTCACTAACTACTTTGTTGTCTTTTTCTTACAACTAGCAAGGAGCCTTATTTAGTAAAGTCTAACGTGTCTGCCCTGGTATGTGATTTATACAAGCGACAGTATATATAAAATGCTGGAAAGACGCTAAGTAAAAGAAACAAAGTAGGTGAAGATTGCTGTGCCATTGTGAGTCTATCTTACTTGCTGGAGATGGTGTGATACTCAGCGTGTTTATGTGGATTTAAATGTGAAGACTCTAAAAGTACTTTGTAAAGTAAAATGCCCTGTCATTCTGATCTTTATCATCTTCCAAGCCTCACAAAGGACGACAGAATAATCACTGGAAGTCAGTTACCTGCTTTTTCACCTCCATTAGCCAAATCAATATATGAGACGCAGAGAATATGAGGAAATGGCTGCATGTAGGTGTTGAGCAAATATTAAAATTATTATATCAGGAAGTGCTGTTGCTGGGCCTCAGTGATCATTTGGCAAATAATGAGTTTTCAGCCAAAATAGATACTAATTGCAAGGCTGAACTAAACCTAAATCTAGAAAAAGATGCACTGATCCTTAATGCATCTTATTCTAGTGGAAAAGGATACTCACCTGTTAAACACAATATAAACAGAATGGAGTACCTCCCTTGTCTTAACCCAGGGAAGACCCAAAGAGACGTTGAGTACAGGGAGCCACGTTGATCCTAATCCGAGGGCTCCTAGCACATGACATTCCATACTGTGATCTGTTGTGCATGGAGGGAATAGTACCACAGTCCAGACATTGCTGTTACAGCTTGGACCTGGATTTATTCTGAAGTTTGGTTATTGAGTTATTCATCTCAGCTTTATTATTTTATTCTTTCATTCCAAACATGGAGAAGGAGAGCCTAGTGGGCTACAGCTCATGGGGTCGCAAGAGTCAGACATGACTTAGCAACTAAACCACTACTACCCCCGTTCCTAATGAGTCTTTTCTATAAGCTGTTTTCCTAAAAGTTCATAACTCACGAAAAAGTGACAAATATGATGATATGTTAGTGATCATGAGAAGTAAACAGGGGCAGAGGTGCTGTCTATGAAAAGTGCTGTGACTTGACAAGCTCATGTCAAAAGGGACAGAGTTGGAGATGCTTAAAGTCACCTTAAGTATTGAGACTGGATGTGAAAGGACAGTATATCCTGATCCTTTAATTGAAGGTATTTTGTGGACAAAAATGCCACCTGTCAACACAGACCATTGACTTTGGCACAGCTTCAAGTCCCTCCTTCCATCTCAGAAGTAAGTCTTCAAGCTCTTCCCTCATTATTCCTGATCACCCAGGGCCTCCCTCAGAGGTTTTATTGTTCCTCAAATCTCAAATGCCCCAAAGGCTTTTGCACAGTGGGCTCCACAAAGAAATGTAATCATGATACAGTTATTTGTGATTGACTTTCTCCAAAGATTAGAACATGAGTTTGTCAATAAAAGGTATGGTCCTAAAGGTTGCAAAAAAGCGTATAGAATGCCAAAGCCCTTGAGGGAAGAGAGAGGGCTAAAAATACTTGAAGTTACAAAGCAGGCCATGATTTCTCTAGCAATTTAAGTTAGCAAAAAAGTCCTTATGAAATGTGAATTTGTACTTCGAGGAGAAATCGTTTCTAATGCTGGGAATAATATATGTACATAGGCATAACTCTAAGCATTGTTTATTTTTAATATGTACATACAGAACACAGTTCAGATATGTAGCTCATTAGTCCTATATTTTAATCTTGCCTTAAAAGGGAAGGTATAAATAAAAATTATGTTCAGACATTTTTCTAAACACATTCACACAAAATTACCATAAGTGATTTCATAATGGAACTCACATATATGCCACTGAACCTAATTCTTAACAGTCCTTATTGTCCTTCATTGCCCAGAAGGGAGCTTGGAGAGCGGGTCCATTCAGAGCATTATGAGTGTATAAGCTCATCACTAAAGCCTAGTGAGCTCCCTTGAGTAAAAAAGTGTAAGAAGTCTTTAGAGGTCATCTAGACTTACAACCCCAAACCCAAGAGATCATCAGAAACAGACCTCCTGGGCCACATTTCATGCTTTCCAGAACAGACAGAGCAAAAAAACTGTTCTTAATACTATGGAGCTTTGAAACTGCAGACAAGTTCCTAGCCCTAGTTTCTTCAAGTAAACTTTGTTGACAATAACCCTTAGCAGTTCAGTTCAGTCACTCAGCCGTGTCTGACTCTTTGTGACCCCATGGACTGCAGCACGCCAGGCCTCCCTGTCCATCACCAACTCCCAGAGTTTACTCAGACTCATGTCCAGTGAGTTGGTGATGCCATCCAACCATCTCATCCTCTGTCGTCCCCTTCTCCTGCTTTCAATCTTTCCCAGGGTCTTTTCCAGTGAGTCAGTTCTTCGCATCAGGTGGCCGAAGTATTGGAGTTTCAGCTTCAACATCAGTCCTTCCAATGAATATTCAGGACTGATTTCCTTTAGGATTGACTGGTTTGATCTCCTTGCAGTCCAAGGGACTCTCAAGAGTCTTCTCCAACACCACAGTTCAAAAGCATCAATTCTTCAGCACTCAGCTTTCTTTATAGTCCAGCTCTCACGTCCATACATGACTACTGGAAAAACCATAGCTTTGACTAAACGGACCTTTTTTGGCAAAGTAATGTCTCTGCTTTTTAATATGCTGTCTAGTTCGGTCATAACTTTTCTAAGGAGTAAGCGTCTTTTAATTTTATGGCTGCAGTCACCATCTACAGAGATGTTGGAGCCCCCCAAAAAAAGTCAACCACTGTTTCCACTGTTTCCCCATCTATTTGCCATGAAGTGATGGGACCAGATACTATGATCTTTGTTTTCTGAATATTGAGTTTTAAGCCAACTTTTTCACTCTCCTCTTTTACTTTCATCAAGAGGCTCTTTAGTTCTTCTTCACTAACTGCCATAAGGGTGGTATCATCTGCATATCTGAGATTATTCATATGTCTCCTGGCAATTTTGATTCCAGCTTGTGCTTCATCCAGCCCAGTGTTTCTCATGATGTACTCTGCATGTAAATTAAATAAGCAGGGTAACAATAAACAGCCTTGAGGTACTCCTTTCCCGATTTGGAGCCAGTCAGCTGTTCCATGTCCAGTTCTTAACTGTTGCTTCCTGACCTGCATATAGGTTTCTCAAGAGGCAGGTCAGGTGGTCTGGTATTCCCATCTCTTTCAGAATTTTCCACAGTTTGTTGTGATCTACACAATCAAAGGCTTTGGCATAGTCAGTAAAGGAGAAATAACCCTTACAGGATATAGTTAGTGATAAGGGTAAACACTCTAAATGCAGAGGCTCAGCACAGAAATGTGGAGATGGCATTCACAGAGTTCAAGCCAAAAGTCTTCTGCTACAATTGGGACCAATGCTTGACAACATTTCAGTGGAAAGATCATCACTCACACCCTATCAGAATGCAGAATCTGAATTCTCACTGCATATTTAAGGATTGCCATTTGGTTCATCTGTTAAAATTGTGACTAAGTAGATTTAACTTGTTGTGGGTCAGAGAAATTAATTATATAAAGACAATAACATTGATGCATGAGTGTTCCCAAAGTTTCCAGCAGCTTTCCCAGTAGGTGATGTTGCTCCTTCATAATTGCTGACTAAACTTTTAGTGTTGTCCTGTATGTTTTCAAGCCTGATCTCCTGCTATCCCTGTAAGTCTGCAACTTACCTCTTTTTGTTAAATAACATTGCAATGTATTGTACTTAGAAACTTTTTAACAGGTAGCTTTTATTAGAGGGCAGTATTTTGCTTGTGCTTTAGAGGTGTAATTTTAGAGGGATTTTTTTTTTTTTTAATTTTGTTTTTAACTGTCAACCTTTTCTTAGGTACACTGATGCTGAAGTACTATGGGCTTTCAGAAGTTCTGGAAAGACTACAAAGTTCTGGTTGTTATGGTACCTCTGATTGGGTTCATACATTTGGGGTGGCACAGGATCAAAAGCAGCCCTGTTTTCCAAATTCCTAGTAAGGACAACCTCTCTGAACCAGACAGTCTGGCACTTACAAGTCCTAAGAAGAACCACCTCCCAGGGAAGTAGCAGGCTTGCAAGTTTCAGGTGAGTTTGATTTACCCCCTCAAAATGCATTTATATAGGAAAAGCAAAATATAGGCTTTGTTTTCCTTTGTTGTTGTTTAGCAGCTAAGTCATGTCTAACTCTTTGCAACCCCCCATGGGCTGTTGCCCACTAGGCTCCTCTGACCATGGAATTTTCCATGCAAGAATACTGGAGTGGGTTGCCATTTCCTTCTCCAGGGGATCTTCCCAACACAAAGATCAAACCTGCATCTCCTGCATTGCAGGCTGATTCTTTACCACTGAGCCACCAGGGAAGCCCTTGTTTCCCTTCATCAGTTTTTATAATAACAAGTTAATGCTCTAGTAGCAATGAGAGTTTTTGCTCTTGATGAATTCAGAAGTTGGCATAAATTTGAATTATCACAGTCATTATCATCAATATTCTTTTTAATGCTTAAATTGTCCCATCTTAGATTCCCTCCAAATTCCCCCTGGCTATCTGTTTTATATATGGTGATGTATATGTCTCCATGTTCTTCTCTCAGTTTGTTGCACCCTCTTCTTCCCCCGCTGTGTCCAGTGTCTGTTCTCTATGTGTCCCTCTCCATTGCTGTGCTGCAAATAGGTTCATTAATACCATCTTTCTAGATTCCCTACACATGCGTTAATGTACAATATTTGTCTTTCTCTTTCCAGCTAACTTCACTCAGTTCAACAGGCTCTAGGTTCATCCACCTCATTAAGACTAACTCAAATATGTTAATGTTTTATAGCTGAGTAATATTCCATTGTATATATGTACTATAAGTTCTTTATCCATTCATCTGTCAGTGGACATCTAAGTTGCTTCCACGTCCTAGCTGTTGTAAAAAGTGCTGCAACGGACATGGGGTACACATATCTCTTCCAGTTACAATTTTCTCAGTAGTGGGGTTGTTGGGTCACATGGTAGTTCTATTCCTAGTTTTTTAAGACATCTCCATACTGGTCTCCATAGCTGCTCTATCAATTTACATTCCCACCAACAGTGCAGGAGGGTTCCCTTTGCTCCACATCCTCTCCAGCATTTGTTGTTTGTAGACTTTTTCGTGATGGCCATTCTGACCAGTGTGAGGTGACACCGTTTACAGCTTTGATTTGCATTTCTCTAGCGATGAGCAGTGTTGCTCATCTTTTCATTGTTTGTCGGCCATCTTTATGTCCTCTTTGGAGAAATGTCTGTTTAGGTCTTCTGCCCACCTTTTGATTGGGTTGTTTGTTTTTCTGGCGTTGAGCTGCATGGGCTGCTGTATATTTTGTAGATTAATCCTTTGTCAGTTGTTTCCTGTGTCATTTTTTAATAACTATTACTTTTTGACAGGAAAAGTCCCTAGCTTGTCTCATTTCTTTCTTGCCTCAGCCATTTCTCCAAAGAACCCTGCTTCCTTTTAGGAAAAAATTTTACCTGTTTATATTTCTTTAGATCATATTTTATAGCTCTGAATTGAGAATACAGTCATGGAAGTTTTAGTATTATTAATATTTAATTGTTATCCATCACTGCAAAAAGACCATCTGCCAGGCCAGTGCATCCAGGAATAGTCAGGGCCATTCATGTGATGTTAACTTTAGGAATAATAGGTCACATTGTTAGGAAGAAAGAAATAACTGAATTGGCACTTCCAAACCTATTCTATAAGCCAGCCCTGTGTTTTATGTCCCCCATTTTCTCAGTTGAACGTTATGTTGTCTAGAGAAAGACATAGGACCATGAGTCAGCAGTTTTGACATCCTGAAAATGATTTGGCGGTCACCAACACTTTCTTCCTTTCTCATAAAGATACTAGCCAAAAGATGTGGTTACTGGTCCAACTACCACAAGACGTGAGAGGGGCCAATTTAGCCCCTTTTGAAAAGTCGCATGTCACTATTATGTATTGAAAAGTAACCAGGTAAATCACTTTATTGGTCACAGTCTGTTAAGATTTGTGGTTTCTGTGGTTTGTGTGGGTGTTGTAATATGCAAATTTACATATGGAAGTCACTTCACTAAGCTTGCATTTAAATGGATTTCACAGATTTTGCTGAATCTAAAATAAGCTTTGAAATAATATTTAAGTTATTTGGCTCTTTCTCATATGAGATGAACAGAAACTTTGTTTCCTTGTGCTGTAAAAAGACACAACTATAGCTTTATCATTGCAGTGAGAAAGCTGGCCATCCTTGCTTTCACTTTATTTGGGCCCAGTTGCCATGGTTACAGCCCTGTAACTAAATTGGGAGGTGTGATAACCAAAATAACACTTTGCATAACATTCCTTTGTTCTCTTCACATCTTTGCATGTCTTCAGATCACCTTCCTGGTCTGTATAGTACTGTGCCATAGTCTACTCTGGGCAGGACTGTAGTCTGAGTAGTTCAGTTAGTTTTATTTATGCTAAACACAGTCCACGTGGTTAGCAGGGTTAGTATATTCATGAAAACAACCGCTAATTGGTTGAACCTTTACCTTCAAAGCACCAAACCTCAACAGATCTCCACACATTATTATAGTATCAGAAGTTTACGCCTCCGGCTCCCTTCTTCCAGCCTCATTAAGGAAACTAGTACAAGTGCGGGCACACCTGGTAAACGGCAGCATTGTACATTATTTACCCTCTTTGAGGCCAGATTGCCAATCCAGTCCTGTCTTTCTCCTTGTCATCCAGCACATTCCCCGGCTTTTGTATTTATTGTCATAGCTGTAGTTTGGGAGTGGATTAGTTGTAAGATATCAACACTGAGTATCATTAACTGATAGGGTAAAACTACATAGGATTGCTCTGACTTTAGCCAGATATTTTAAACATGGTTTTTTCTTTGGTAAATGTGTTGTACACATTTGTCCAGCTAGATGTAGACTAGATAGTGTACATTAGATCGTGTCTATATTAGGAATCCTGACGGTTATCTCATTTTCATAATTATTTACAAATAGGATTTGATACAAATGCACTTATATTCAGACCTAAGGTTTCCAAGCAAACCAAAGTTAGAGAAAAAAATATCACTAGATCTTGATGCAAGAGAATAAAAACATTTGAGACCTCGAGACCAGATTCTATGAGTTTTACTATATATATATACACATATATACACACACCATTTTCTAGAACCATATCATATTAAAAAACTGTGTACTATAAGCTTCCTGACTTTGTTGTGCATTCCAGAATTATTAAAATACCAGTACTTTTCCTTGTAGAGATTCATTGAAGAATAAAGAAATGGATGTTTTTAGTCTTAAGTTTCTCATTTTCTGGAGATTTGTACCTGTGGGTGGTTCCTTTTTCTAAAGAAGGAGCAGAGCATTAAAATTAATTACTAAGCTTCAATTATAAAATGTTTTGGGGTTACTTCTCTAAAATGTTTTTTATTTTTATTTCTTGTAGAAAGAAGCAGCTCTGAGTCAGAGCTTGAGCTAGAAAGAAGAGATGAAAAATAGCAGTTGGATCAGAAAGAACTGGCTTCTTGTAGCTGTGGTTTCCTTCATAGGTGTCCATCTTGGAACGTATTTTATACAGAGGGCTGCAAAACAGTCTGTAAAGTCTCAGCCTGAAGGCAAACAAAAGAATTTGAATAATGAAGTAAAATAAATATTTGGAATTACTAAAATGTCATTATATCGATCCTTATGTGCCGATTCGCTTCATAAGCATGGAGCTCAGTATTTAATTTTAGAGCCACAATGCTGTAAATCCTAACTCTTGATTCCTAAAAGATAATCTTGTTAAATGTTAAAACCCACGACAATACAATGAATAGAAAACTCTGGTTAACAAAATAAAAACTTTCTTCACAAATTACCTTGCAGTAACATGTCTCGTTTAGAAGCTAAAAAGCCCTCTATCTGCAGAAGTGACCCCCTGACGGGCGAGCGTGCCAGGGCCAGCCTGGCGGCCTTGAAGGGCCTCGTCATGTCGTGCTACGGCCCAGCAGGCAGGCTGAAGCAGCTGCACAACGGCCGGGGCGGCTCCGTGGTCACCACGTCCCAGTCGGCTGCCCTCCTCGCCGGCCTGCCCGTCAGCCACCCCGTGTTAAAGGTCCTGACGGCCGCCGTGCGGAATCACGTGGCCTGCTTCAGCGATGGCGGCTTATTCACAGCCATTCTTTGCTGCAACCTTGTCGAAAATGTTCAGAGACTAGGCTTGGCACCCACCACGGTTATTAAGTTAAATAAGCATCTTTTGAGCCTCTGCACCAGTTACTTGAAATCTGAGGACTGTGCTTGCCGAATCCCAGTCGACTTTAGTAGCACCCAGATCCTCCTGAGTTTGGTACGCAGCATATTAACAAGTAAACCTGCCTGCATGCTCATCGCAAAGGAAGTTGACCATATCAGTACTCTGATTCTGAGAGCCTTTCTGCTTACAATTCCAGAGAACGCCCAAGAGCACATCATTTTAGGAAAGAGTATAATTGTTCCTTTAAAAGGGCAAAGGGTTATAGATTCTGCTGTGTTACCTGGAATACTTATTGAAGTATCAGAAGTTCAATTGATGAAGATACTACCTATCAAAAAATCAGATTCCTTCAAGGTGGCCCTCTTTTGTGTGTCTTTATCCGGAGACCTTTCTGATACTGGAGAAGGAACACTGTTGGTCAGTTACGGAGTTTCTCTTGAAAATGCAGCTCTGGACCAGTTGTTTAACCTAGGAAAACAACTAGTTAGTGACCATGTAGATCTTGTCTTGTGTCAAAAAGTTATACACCCATCTTTGAAACAGTTTCTCAGAACTCATCATGTTATTGCTGTAGACAGAATTGGCGTGTCTCTGATGGAACCCCTGAGTAAAGTGACAGGTAAAAAGCACTCTCAGTTTTTGCCCTTTATAGTTAATAAATCACACTTCCCTTGGACAAAGATATTCTTGGTGTGTTGTGTTAACATATTGAACAATTTGAAAAGCTGCCAACCTCACAGTGTGTGTGTGTATCATTTCTGGCAGCAAAGGTTGTTTCTGAAAAAGATCCTGTATTGTTCACTTACTAAAAATTGAGTGATGATGACTATTCTGTAGGTATTTTCCAGCCCCAAATGTACTGCAGAGTCTGCCATAATTTACAGCTATTAACCCCCAAACATTCAACAGATTATCGAGAAAGCTAACATTCTTACAGTCATATAAAGTCTCATAATCTAAACAGATTTCTTCTACTTGAGTTTTACAAAGCTCTTAAGTCACTTTGTGTTATCTAACTCCAACAATCGACTGTACTTCTGCCTAAATAGTGGTTTCTAATTAGGGTACATGTGTGTATTATTAGGGTGTATGTTTGTTTAAAGCTAGCACATGATTAAATATCCGAGATATTTCCGGCTAGGCTCCTTGAGAGCTGGGGTTGCCTTTTACTTTTAGTGTTTAAAACAAGCTTGGTCCATAGTAGGGGTTCTAAAATGTTTGTTGAATTAACAATAATACATTTATTAACATATAAAATTATAACAGGCAAGAATTTCACTGTATTTTACAAACCTGGCAAATTGGAAACAGGTTGGTAGTCACCTAATAGAGACCAAGAGAAATGACAAGTTAGAGAGTTCCTGATTTGAGCCACTTGTCTTTATCTCTTAACTGCATTGATAACCTATCAGAATCATTTCATTTGGATAAATTTCAATTTATAAGTGGTTGGACTTAAGAGTTTAATAAATTTTGGTAAAACTGTTAAAGTTGACTATTTTTATAAGTCATCAGAGAAGAAGTGTGAGTGCCAGTATCGAATCCCTAGTATATCTGGACTATTGTCAGACGATCATCAGAGTGGAAATTGTTAAGAAATAATGGCAATCACTCTTTGGAACTCATTAGTGATGTTGTGGGTCAGACCCACATCCCTAAGTATTTACTGGCTTTTCATGAGCAGGTGATTTCAAGTTACGAATATTGAGTATTAAATACTATGATGTCAGTTTTTAAACTGAAGAATTTTTCCATAGAAATAGTGTAAGTGGGCATTTGGTTTCCACACCAGCCCACAACTGATTTTTATCCCACTGATAACTAGAGTGTTGTACAACATGAGCTGACCTATTTCACTTGCAAATGGATACAAAAAGTTAAGCGTTCTCCAAGTATTTGCTGCTGATTGGTTGGTTGCTTAGGAGTGTCATCGAGAGACTGCAGCACTACCAGTGGGTGCCTGGGATTGGGGAGAGTGTGAACTTCTTTTATAGACATGCTGTGCTCTGTTCCCCCACATAATTTCGGGTTTGATCCCTGGGTAGGAAAGGTTCCTTGGAGTCGGGAATGGCTACCAACTCCAGTATTCTTGCCTGGAGAATTCCATGGACAGAGGAGCCTGACAGGCTATAGTCCATGGGGTTGCAAAGACTTGGACACAACTGAGCAACCAACACTTTTACATAAAGCCAGAATTATAGTCCTGGATCTTGGGGACAGAAACTTTTTTGAGACAAAAGAGAAAGCGGGGAGAAAAACTCTTTATCAGGCCCCTGTGGCTCCATTAAACAATAGATGAAGTATGTTTGGGCCTAATCCATTTTATCTAGGTTGAAATTACCTCTCCCTCCTGCTTCAAACCTAATTCCTCTTTTTGGATAATTTAGGATGAGTAATGGGGTTATTGTGCTTGGTAGACTGGTGGGTATGAGGCTTGTCATGGCTTACAAAACATTTTTAACTTTTGGTTTGATTTGTGAAATGGACATGATCACCCCCACTTTACTGTCCTATGGGGAAGCCCACCAAGAAGAGTTCAGTGATTTGCTCCACATCAGAGGCTGGGCAGCAGGAAAGCTGAGCCTTGCCTTACAAATTTTCTGTTGGTTCCACCATTGAAGTTGTACAAGATGTAGGGTTTGTTTCTTTTTCTTAAATTTTAGATCCCTCAAGTATTCCTTGTTCTTTGAGACTTCAGAAGTAAAGAAGAAAGGATATTCAAAGAAGTGAAATTGTTCATGAGCTGCAAGAATATTTAGACATTATTGTTTTAATTCCATTCGTTTGAGAGGAAACTGGCCCAAGGAGGTGCATTGCTGAATTATAGTTTTAATCTTAAGACTTTAAACCATTGTTACTTCTTAAAAGTTTGTTGCCATTTCTTATATAACTTAATTACATTTAGAGATTTTAGAAACCTTCAAGTCATCCTAACTTCTCCTTCATTCATTTTTTTATTAATTTGTGTTTTGTAAAATTTTATTATTTTACCTATGCAGGAGGGAGGGCAAAATATAAAGAATAACAAAATGAAATAATAAGTTCACATACTTTATTTTGACATGCTTTAGGTAGTTGTTTACATACAAACAATTGTTTGGCAAAGAAAAAAAATCCTGTATGTTCACTAAATGGAGCCCCAAAGGAATTCAGTGATACAGCCCTCTGCATAGCTTAGTTTGTGAGTTTTAAGGTAAAAATAATAACACCTTTTAAAAATATCCTGTCTCCTAATTTCATCTTATTTCAGATTAGTGTGGTTGTTAATTTGGGGTCTCTGATCCCTGAATGGGCTTCCAAGGTTCCTGGACTTCCTGAAAAGGTATGCAAAATTGTGCATGCCTTTTTCTGGAGAGTGCAGAATTGCTTCTAACAAATGTTCAAAGAAGTCTATAAATCAAAAGAACCGTTGCTTTATTTGCACATCATTTGAATAATAGAATACTATTTATAGTTTAAGAAGATGCATCTTATTATTTCTTTATCCTATATTTCATATTTTAAATGCTGTGCTTTTGGGACTTTTATATTTGCTAGGAATGGATATTGTAATTTTAAATGATTGTAAGCTCCATGTTTATTCATCTATTTTGTGTTTTCTAAACTTTTTTAAAAAATAGGAACATGGCCTATTGGTTCCTTGGGCTCAATCTCCCCCAGTAGTTATGGAAGTGTAAAAGATTTGTGCATTGCAAAGTTTGGCTGCAAACATTTTTTTCATCTTATTCCTAACAAAACAACTATCTGTAGCCTGCTTCTCTGCAACAGAAATGACACAGCCTGGGATGAGCTGAAGGTAGGTAATAAATGTTGAATTCCTTATCTAGGGACTGGGGCAGGGATTAAAGAATCAGATAGGTACTATAATTTTTTTCACATCAGTCAGCTGTGCTTTTTTCACAACTTTCCTAGGTGGTGTAGAAAGCAAAAACAACCAAAATGTGAGAATTACAGTTATAAGTAAGCTGATTTATTTTCCTGTGATATAGAAACTTGGCATATGTTGCCTCTTATTATTTCTAGTAATCTACAAGCAATATAAAAGTCCTTGATGGGAAATTTTCTTAAGAAATTAATTTGAATTTGTGTACTTGATGCTAATGTGTATGAATAACTCACTTAGAAATAGGTTCCCCAGTTATACCCATCATCCACTTCTTAACAGAGATGTTCACAAACAGCAATAACACATGCAGTTTGTATACAGTGAAAGTGATGCCCAATGGTACTGTCACAGACTGGCAGAATGGATACTCAAGGCTCTAGCCTGGTAAATATTCAAGGTCTGTGTGTTTTTATTGCTGCTGGATTGGATCATTTCCATAGCAGCTTGAAATAAATTCTATATAGCATTTATACAGCTAATTTATTTAGATGCAGGTATTTTTGTTAGAAATATTAGCACTCTGCTGATCCAGTTGTGTTTGTGAATCTCAATTTGAAGAGCTAAATGTATATGAAGGAGAATATTAATCCAGTCCATGAAAACAAACATCTGGCTAAAGTAGTCTTTCGTTTCTAATTTTTATTATTCCAAAATGTATTCATCACATGACAACCATGGTGACACTAGTTTTGTTCTTTTGCAATTAAAATCAGGCTCCTTGTGTCCACTGTCTAAGTTGCCTTGAAAACATGGCTCTATTTCCTCGTGTTTATGATGTCAACGTCAGATTCTGGTGATTGTTTCTTTTTTAGCTCACGTGTCAAACAGCACTGCATGCTTTGCAGTTAACAATCAAGGACCCGTATGTTTTGTTGGGAGGTGGCTGTACTGAAACTCATCTGGTGGCATATATCAGACACAAGGTAGGTTAGATAGTCCCTCCTAAATTATCTGAATTCTCAGCAACATGCGTTTTATGAGATAATAAGATAATAATACTCTGGAGCCTTTAATGCTTAATTTCTCAGTAGTCTTGAAATCAATATTGTATTTAAAAACACTTGAGGAAAATAATACTTGAAAATATAAGCTCATATCTTTATCACAATGATTATTAATCCAGCCTTTTAGCAGATGATCACATTCTTTGAGGACTGTCTAAATATACTGCCTGTTGAAATGAGCATTCTGGGGTTTTTTCTAGTTTCTTTTCTTTTTAACTTTTTAATTTTGTATTGGGGTATAGCCAATTAACAAACAACGTTGACGTAATTTCAGGGGAACAGCAAAGGGACTCAGCCATGCATATTCACATATCTATTCTCCCCACCAAACCCCCTTCCCGTCCAGGCTGCCACATGACATTTATCAGAGTTCAGTGTGCTACGCAGCAGGTCCTTGTTGGTTGGTTATCCATTTAAAACATAGCAGTGTGTATATGTCCGTCTCAAGCTCCCTAACTATCCCTTCCCACCACTACCACCAGCAACTGTAAGCTCGTTCTCAAAATCAGTGAGTCTGTTTCTGTTTTCTAAGTAAGTTCATTTGTACTGAATGAGTATTCTGTTGATGGGAGTTGTCGTCCTAGAGATCTCTACTGCTAAGATACAGTAATAATTGATATTCATGATGAAAGTGTTGAGATTCTACAAAAAAACTTCAGTACCTTCTGAATATTCCAGAAAAAGTTTCATTTATTAAAGCATCTAATTATTAGATTCTGTTATAATTTTAAATGGTATTCATTTATGATACATGTTAATTCTATTAAATAGAATTGTTTTTATTAATCTATGAGACTCCATATCCTAATAGTAGATAAATGTCACACATCATATTTCTTATTATTTCATTAACACTGACCTACTTTCTTTGAAAGTAGCTACAAAAAGGTATGTGTTTTCCAAGTGCTTGCAGTTGGTTCTTTGATCAGTCAGGAGTGCAGAGTCTCTGGGAGGCCTGGGATTGGTGAGTGTGTGAATGTTTTCCACAGACATGCCCAAATAACTTGCTTCCCCAAATAACTTAAAATCTGTATGATTATAAAGCTTCTTCATGAAAAGTTATCAGAATGTACATTATGAAAAACAAAACCATTGCCAATCTATTGATGCTGAAGAGACAATAATATAGTCTGCAAATGGAACTGAGTAGACTGGAAAAAGTCTTTTGGAGAAGGACAGTGAATAGGATTTTTGAGGAAACAATATAGCACTGAAAATGTGGGGAGGGAATGTGCAGTAGACATGATATCTGGTTCCAGTCTCCTGGGCAAAAGGAAAAAATGGTCATTGTTTTTGAGTAATTAAGATACAGATTTTTAACGATCATTCAGTGATGAGTTTGTTAATGTGTTACTTTTTCTCTCATGAAATTTCTAGAATAAACTTTTTAGAACGGTGGAAGAAAAGCAATTCAAAATTATATAACCTTGTCATTAATTAAAGTGAAGAATACTTATTTTTTAAACATTAAGGTGAAAATGATACATGTCCCTAGATGGTTTTTGTCTTCGTTATAACACATGTATTTGCATTTTAAACAAATCTCAAATGTTTACTGAGTATAAATAAGGACTTCGTTTGTGACTTCATTAGTCTTCACGAGCTTCCTTCTGGGTGTATGGAAGCCTGTGATTCACTTATTATGCCTTGTCCTTCGTGTTGTACAAAGGCACTACCGCTACTGGCAATCCTTCAGAACAAATTGATGGTGGGGTTAATTCTGAGTCATTCATTCTGATAAAATGACTGGTAGTGGAGAAGGAAAATGGCAGCCCACTCCAGTGTTCTTGCCTGGAGAATCCCAGGGATGGGGGAGCCTGGTGGGCTGCCATCTATGGGATCTCACAGAGTCGGACACAGTGGAAGTGACTTAGCAGTAGCAGTGGGTGCTTTTACTGTAACAACCAGGTTAATGGATTAGCCTGGCCAGCTGGCCCATCCCTGCCCATTAGCCTTGTGCCAACAGCCAAGTACTGTATGACTAAGTGTTTGATCAAGTATTTTTCAGAAACATTTTTGTCATCCTAATTGCTCTGTTCTATGTCTTCAATGGTTTTGTTACTCTCTAGACCCGTAATGAGCCAGAAAGTGTTCTTCGAGATGAGAGATGCTCTCAGACAGAACTCCAGCTGATCACTGAAGCATTCTGCAGCGCACTTGAATCTCTCGCTGGCTCTCTAGAGCACGACGGAGGTGAAATTCTTACCGATAGCAAATACGGACACTTCTGGTCGGTTCAGGCCAATTTGCCTTCTGCTGTGAACTGGCCAGATTTGCCTTCCAGATGTGGCTGTGGACTCTACAGCAGCCAGGAAGAACTCAGCTGGTCCTTCCTAAGAAGTGCTCGTCATCCCTTCCCACCGCAAACCTGCCTTTCCCGTGAAGCCACAGGCTCGGCCGACACCCTGACCTTGGACTGCTTTACCGCGAAGCTTAGTGGCCTGCAGGTGGCTGTGGAGACTGCCAGTTTGATTTTGGATCTTTCATGTGTCATTGAAGATACAAACTGATGTAATGTTATCTTACAAAAAGAAAAACTAGTGACGTGTCAATAAAGAAAAGCATTGAGTTTATATGTTCTCTCTGAAAGGCCTGTTCTCCATATTGAGATTGATGATTCATAAAATCATAGATTTACTTATTTAAGGAAAAAAGAATTGATTCTTGAATAGAAATACTATAGAATAATAAAAATATGAAGCATTGTTGAAAATATGGTAATTATGTCAGTGAGTTCATAGGTACCGCTGTAGATTGTTATAAGTTTCTGTTCTCGTTATTTTGACGTCATTCTAAGAGCATACAGAAATTTTAAAACATCCTAGTCTATGTTCTTGCTTGGATATACTTTTATAGATATTTTTTACTTAGTAGTAATTACATATTTTTAAAGTATAAAGCTAGATTCCGAAGTATCACAAAGCATCTGACACAGACTGTTCATTCAAAAGAAGTGTTCAAACTGCACATTCAGTAAAATTTCCAGGTTCTTTATCTGAGACTGTATCATTCAGTAATTGGGTAATTGATGTAGAAGCTGCTCTACCTGCAATTGCTAGTTTGTATTATTGTTCTTCATTTCTGTTATTCTGAGGAAATGTGTAATCAAGAAAAAAATAGACTTTATATAGTAACTTCCCTGACAGCTCAGTTGGTAAAGAATCTGCCTGCAATGCAAGAGACCCTGGTTTGATTCCTGGGTTGGGTAGATCCCCTGGAGAAGAGATAAACTACCCACCCCAGTATTTTCGGGCTTCCCTTGTGGCTCAGCTGATAAGGAATCTGCTTGCAATGTGGGAAGCCTGGATTCGATCCCTGGGTTGGGAAGATCCCCCAGAGAAGGGAAAGGCTACCCCCTCCAGTATTCTGGCTTGGAGAATTCCATGGACTGTATAGTCCATGGGGTCACAAAGAGTCATACATGACTGAGCAACTTTCACTTTCATACTTTTTCATTTTAAACAGCATAAAGAAGTGGAAAAACTGTTTCTCTATTTCAGTCAATAGTGCCAAAAAGAAACTACAACAATTCTCATACTCAAAGACATGTCATATCAAGGAATATAACTTGAAAAGCAAAATATATTGATAAATTGAAGAAGAAATACAGAATATAGCTAGAATAGTCAGTATGGAGCTACAACATGTTACATTAAATTTTAGGAAAACATCTTGAAAAGTTTGGAAAAATTAAACAACCTAAGAGTCAGTGGTCATATCTATAGTCATGATAGAGGGAGATAGAATGGTTTAGCAATTTCCTCCAAAATTCTTACAAATCTGAAAGAATTTTTATCCTAAGTCAAAGAAAATCATTGTAATACAAACTCACAGCAATACAATATATATCCAAAAATCAGCTACACTGCAAGCTTCATAAAATATTTCTCTAAAATTTCATGTCCTTTATTTTTAGGGTCAGTCAGGTAGAGTGGTGGGCAGCCTTGAGACGCCTCCTGGTTTGTAGACCCCGGTCTAATCCCTCCGTCTGAGTGTGGGCTGTGTGTAAATTCCTTTGCATTTCCCTGTTCTCCCTTGGTGAACAGGAGTGTCTTAGGATGGTTATCCTATGCCTGATCCATCACTGTATGTCAAGACATAACTCGTTTTTGTGGGTCTACAGATGGAGAGGACCTGTGCTCCTGGAGCTAAGAATCACACCCCGGGAGCCTCACCCACCCTGACTTGACTTCAGTAATGAGGTTCTAGACTTTTAGCTCATGTTGTAATGTGATGAGTATCTGGGGGATCTGGGAAGGAGGTGGATGTATCTTGCACGTGATGGGCAGCCTCCCAGATGGCTCCCACTGATCTCACCTCTGGCGTACACCCTTTGAGTGTAAGTGGAACCAAATGACTAGATTTTAATGAGTTGAATACCACAGAAGTGATGGCTATTGTTTGCGATACTGTGTGATCAAAAGATAGGCCTCTTTTTCAATATCACTCTGATGGAGTGAGCCATTGGCCAGGTTGGGAGCTTCCCTAAGTAGAGGCCCACAGGACAAGGGACTACGGGAGGCTCCAGCCAACAGCCCACAAGGAACTAAATCCTGCCAGTAACCACAGAAGTGGATTTGGAAGCAGTTTCTCCCTAGTGGGCCTCAGGATGAGTTTAACGTTTATCCTTGCAGCCTCATGAGACGCCCTGAAGCAGAGCATCTAAAAAAGCCACTCCTGGATTGATTCCTCATATATCTATGAGATAATAAACTTTGCTTTAAGTTTTGGGTGTAATTTGTTAGGAAGCAGTCGACCCCTAATAAAGGCAAGAGTAAAGCTTATTTATAATTACATACTAAAAATTTGATCACACAAGTGGAAAAAAAATTCTTGATGCCATGGCTTTGCATTTCACCATCACTCCGAACACAAAGGTAGTGTTCTTCACACGTGTTTACCAAGGGGTTTTTATATTCACTTAAGAAAGGGTCTCACTTAGGAACATGGGAAGTGTCCCGGGTCTCCTTGGCCCTCGACTGCATTTCAACTGTTGCCCAAGAAGGGACGCTGGAGCAAACCTCTCGACCCGACCTCATCAGTTATGGAGGTCTCCCCTTCTCAGGATAGCCATCTCTAATTGTCGTTTTTAACTCTGCCGAGTTCAGTAACGTCTCTTTGTGAAACATCAGTGCTCTCATTTTGAGTGTGTCATAAATTTGTTGAAGTATTTTTATAAATTCATGTTTTCTAAAGTGGTATACAATCTTTAGTAGAAAACACTGGAAATTAAAAAAAAAAAAAACAACAACAACAGTACAAGGAAATCATCATTCAACCTCAGATGGTAAAATATGAGATGCAAATTCTTGAAGAAAATAATTTCAAAGGAGCTCATCTTGTCAGAAATAACAACAATAAAATATCAACTGAGTTAAGCTTTGGGCATTGTTTGCTGATAAAGTAGGATGAAGTCTAACCATTGTATCGCATTTCCTCGGGGAACAGAACAGGAAGCCCTGATAGCTACAGAAAAAAAGGGAAAGGAGCATCATACAGAGGAGAATGAAGCCCGTGAACATGGCTCAGCATGTCTGTGGGACTCACAGAACATGTCTCGTGTTCTGTCATTATTATTTATTAGTGAAGTTTACTGAACCGTAGGGATTAGCATCTTATTAATCTAAAGAAGTTAGGATTTTGGCAGCACAGAAAAAAAAGTGGAGAACTAATACAAGTTAAGACATTTTACATCAAAATATTCATTTGGTCTAGTAAATATCCAATTTCTTAATTCTTCCACTTATACTATTAGAGAATTTTTATATGTTAAACATTTAAATCAACTGTTAAGAGTGAAGTGTTTTCCACAGTATATTTAAATTATTATTAGTATTATTTTTTATTATCATAGGTATTCTCAGACTCAGTTTGATGATCAAAACTACTTAGGCATTCATATGATTGAAAAGAACTTATAAGCACTTTTATAAGACCTATCGTATTCTGTATTCTTATATTGTTGAACAGCTTTTTGGATAAGTTTAAAATAAAACAATATTGTTTATAATCACATAAATTATATAGGTTACTATTTAAGTATATCATGTAAAAAAAATCACTCTCAAAATCAATGTGGGCCCTTTCAAAATATCTGATTAGTCAGGTTATTCATTTCTGATAATCTTTGGAGAATAGTCAAGGAGACTAAACATATGTTATAGGGTCCTGTTTCAGCTGTATAAATAAATCTATCTTTTAATCTGAAGTAAGAGGGAAGTTTGAACATCTGATAGCTTTATAATTTTTTTTCAAGTAGCTAAGTATTTCCACTTAGTAACTCTGTGCTTAGTTGCCCAGTCGTGTCTGACTTGTAGTCTGCCAGGCTTCTCTGTCCATGGCTATTCTCCAGGCCAGAATACTGGAGTGGGTTGCCATGCTCTCCTGCAGGGGATCTTCCCAACCCACAAATTGAACCCAGGTCTCCTGCATTGCAGGCGGATTCTTTACCATCTGAGCCACCAGGGAAGTATCCCATAATCCTTGTAAATTTTTGCCATTCATGTACAAAATTTGAGTTTAGATGTTTCTAAACCCAATGTTAGCCTGTATTTTGGGATTACAAGTAGATTTTTATGCTTCTTTATATAGAATATAGTAATACTCAAAAAAGAGTATCTGATCTCTTAAATTTTTCCTATATGTATACTAAGCCATTTGTTGGAGAGATAATCAATAGACTAGGTATGCTAAAATTAGTGGAATACCATTATCTGTAATAAACTGTGACTTAAGAGGGAAATGAAGAAACTTGACAATTTCCAACTAAGAAGTCACATTGGGGGACTTCCCTGGTGGCACTCACTCAAAATCCAGGATGATCTGATGTCAACTTGATTATATCCTTAACTTGATTACATCTGCAAAAACTCTATTTCCAAATAAGATCGTGTTCACAGGATAGGGCACAGGACTTAGACAGGTATTTTGAGGGTTTCACCGCTCAACTCCCTATAGATAGCTAAAGTTGTCAAGATGTAAATCCTCCTTCTTCAGGGCTACAGCTGTACGTAGAGTAAAATCTGTCCAGCAGAGACAATGGGCATCCATAAACCAGGTTTCACCACCAAACATTTCAATTCATTTCTCTGTTTATTGTTGTCCTTTAATTACAATCATCTTTTTTGTAGGGTTCTATCTCCTTGCCCCGCTTCTTCCTTAAATCACTCTGGTACTCCCCTTCTTTGCACCATCGTCATGCTTACTCTCATCAGGTGTTAGAAGGCAGATATGTCATACTGTGTAAAAGGGATCTTGGTAAAGAGGTCTTTCATGAGGCAGTGGTAAATTCTGAGAAGAGTGGCATTCTAAGGTCCTATGGTTAGGTCTTGGTCTTCCAGTGAGCTGGTGCTCCTGGACTCTGAACTTCACCAGCGCTTCTCAGGGTTTTCCCTCCTTAGGAGGAGCAGGGGAGATCTTGTTGGATTAAGCCTTGAGCCTATGGAATCTGATGTTATCTCTCCAGGCAAATAGTGTCAGAATTGAGTTGAATTGTAGGACCTTGCTGATATCTGGAGAATTGCTTGCTGGTGTGGGGAAAGGTGTCTATCCCACCTCCAACACACACACACACACACACACACACAAACACTCACACACATTTGGTGATTAGAGCAACATTTCACAGATCTAAGGCAAGTTGTCGATTTTTCAGTTTGTTCGACTTTTTACTTGTTTGGATGTAGAGATGATTTCTAAGTTCCTAATATACTGGATGAGAAACTAGAAGTCACATTATATTTTTAAATGCACTAATAATCAAATTTCAAATAAAATAATTTCAGGCACCTATCATAAGCCCAGGATATCACCTGTACTTCTGACCAACTGGCTATAGATCCTATAGATCAGCAGTTCCAATGACCCAATCCTTGGATTCGATTAATTTGCTAGTGTGACTTGCAGAACTCACAGAAACATGTTGCTCACAAGATCACCAGTTTCCTATAAAAAGCATATAACTCAGCAACAGCCAGATGGAAGAGATACACAGAGCAAGTCATGAGGAAAGGGCAAGGGGCTTTCACGCTCTCTCAGAGAGGGCTACTCTCCCTACACTGCCACCTGTTCAGCAGCCGGGAAACTCTTAGAATGCTCTCCTTTTGGGGTTTATGGAGGCTTTGTTACATATGCATAATTGATTAAATCATTGTTCACTGGCAACTAATTCAACCTCCAGCCCTTCTACTCTCCTTGGAGATCAAGGGATGGGATTTATATGAATTGTTAAGTATTTCATTGTTCTGTTGCTATTTTGAATAGAATGATTTTCCATTACCAGAAAATATTTTGATTTTATATTTTAGAAGACCATGAATACTGTTCATTGCTAATAAACCATAGATCTTTTTAATAACTATGAGTTGGTTTTTGTTGTTATTGTTGCATATTTTTACATTTAACTTTTCTAATATTGAAGTGTCTTAAAACCAAAGTATACATTATTTGGGTGTCTTTTTCCCCACACAAAATAGTTACTATTAAGTTGATGATGTGTTTTATAGACTGTCACAGATTTGAGGACATAGACATATCTATGCAATCTATATAGATAGAAGGAGTCAATATACAGGTATTTGAGAATTCTGGTGTTTTGAAGACAGAGAGACCTTAGTTTAAATACCTAACTAAGCTCTTAATTCTTGTGAGCTTTTTAATCTCAAGTGATTGTTATGTAAATTAAATAATGAATTTAAAGCTCTTAGCACAGAATGTAAGCATGTAAGCAGCACTTAATAAATACGAGCTAGGAAAAATCTTCCAGCAGATTTCAACAGGCTGGGAATTCCACATTATTTTAGAAACTCCTAGAAAGAGTTTAAAAATTTTACTTGTGATAAAGTGAAATTACAAATTTATAAACTTTGGTGGAGTGATCACAAGGATATTCAATCATTTGCTTAATTTTCAAGTAATCATATAGACAGTAACAGCATAATTTTAATTATCTTAGGTTATGTCAGAGACTATGCATGATGGGCATATTTATTAAATCCCTCTGGCAGTCTTGGTTCACTAGAAACATAGATAAATGTGTTATATATTATTTTTATCAGTGACTCAGCCACATCTATGAATACTGACTAGGTGATTTCATTGCAAAGAAATTTAATATTCCCTGACTTTTTAAGAAAAATGGATTGAATTTATGTCAACAATCATTAACATTTATTATCAATGGCACTCAATATGCCAGCAAATTTGGAAAACTCAGCAGTGGCCACAGGACTGGAAAAGGTCAGTTTTCATTCCAATCCCAAAGAAAGGCAATGCCAAAGAATGCTCAAACTACTGTACAATTGCACTCATCTCACATGCTAGTAAAGTAATGCTTAAAATTCTCCAAGCCAGGCTTCAGAATATGTGAACCATGAACTTCCAGATGTTCAAGCTGGTTTTAGAAAAGGCAGAGGAACCAGAGATCAAATTGCCAACATCTGCTGGATCATGGAAAAGGCAAGAGAGTTCCAGAAAAACATCTATTTCTGCTTTATTGACTATGCCAAAGCCTTTAACTGTGTGGATCACAATAAACTGTGGAAAATTCTGAAAGAGATGGGAATACCAGAGCACTTGACCTGCCTCTTGAGAAATCTGTATGCAGGTCAGGAAGCAATAGTTAGAACTGGACATGGAACAACAGACTGGTTCCAAATAGGAAAAAGAGTATGTCAAGGCTGTATATTGTCACCCTCCTTATTTAACTTCTATGCAGAGTACATCGTGAAAAACGCTGGGCTGGGGGAAGCGCAAGCTGGAATTAAGATTGCCGGGAGAAATATCAATAACCTCAGATATGCAGATGACACCCCCTTATGGCAGAAAGTGAAGAGGAACTAAAAAGCCTCTTGATGAAAGTGAAAGAGGAGAGTGAAAAAGTTGGCTTAAAGCTCAACATTCAGAAAACTAAGATCATGGCATCCAGTCCCATCACTTCATGGCAAATAGATGGGGAAACAGTGGCTGACTTTATTTTTCTGGGCTCCAAAATCACTGCAGATGGTGATTGCGGCCATGAAATTAAAAGACGCTAACTCCTTGGAAGGAAAGTTATGACCAACCTAGACGGCATATTAAAAAGCAGAGACATTACTTGGCCAGCAAAGGTCTGTCTAGTCAAGGCTATGGTTTTTCCATTGGTCATGTATGGATGTGAAAGTTGGACTGTAAAGAAAGCTGAGCGCCGAAGAATTGATGCCTCTGAACTGTGGTGTTGGAGAAGACTCTTGCGAGTCCCTTGGACTGCAAGGAGATCAACCAGTCCATCCTAAAGGAGATCAGTCGTGGGTGTTCATTGGTAGGACTGAGGTTGAAGCTGAAACTCCAATACTTTGGCCACCTGATGCTGACTCACTTGAAAAGACTCTGGGGCTGGGAAAGATTGAAGGCAGGAGGAGAAGGGGACGACAGGATGAGATGGTTGGATGGCATCACCAACTCAATGGACATGGGTTTGGGTGGACTCCAGGAGTTGGCGATGGACAGGGAGGCCTGGCGTGCTGTGGTTCATTGGGTTGCAAAGAGTCGGACATGACTGAGCGACTGAACTGAACTGAACTGATTTATCAATGGTGCTTAAGATACTTCAAAGGTACTATTCTGAATCTCTTTACTCTTGTTTATATATGTTTTGACTGTAAGAAATGAGTAAATATATGTGAAGAATGTTTGAATCTATTTTATAATTATGTAAGCAACTTGAAAATTCTTAGATTACTCATGAAAATTAAATGACTTATTAAAACTAAGATAGGAATTTCCATCAACTTCTCAGGAGAAAGTGTCAGCCATTCTTTCTTATTTTACTTGTGGACTTACTGTGCATGAATATTTTACCAAATTAGGTTACACTTGATGATGAAGTATAATAGAATGTTTTATCTTCATGGCACGTGAAAATAAGGTCTTTAAAACACAGATGAATTCAAGTTCTTGTTTAAATGCTGTATTTTGCTTTATTATTGAGCATTACAAGAAATATCTTCACCATTTTCTATTATAAATTAAATCCTGTTTATCTTCATGGATGAACCTCTCTTCTCATATTTGAATCTTTTCTGTTTTTATTTTCATCTTAATCAATGAATTAATGGAAACATTGGGACTCTGCTGCAGGAACAACTTCAAAATATGAAATCAAATATAGAGTATGCACAGTCAGTTTTTTGATCCATGATTCTTACTTGCTGTGCTGTGTTTAGTCACTCAGTCATGACCAAGTCTTCGTGACCCCACAGAGTGTAGCCCTCCAGGCTCCTTTGTCCATATGGATTCTCCAGGGAAGAGCACTGGACTGGGTTGCCATCTCCTTCTCCAGGGGATCTTCCCAACCCAGGGACACAATCCACATCTCATGCACCTCTTGAATTGGCAGGCAGATTCTTTACCACTGAGCTACCTGGGAATAGGTAGAAGTTAAAGTTGTCCATTCACTGATTGTTAAATCACCCCACATGGGTAACACTATCACTATATGCCAGGTTCTGTTCTAGGTTCTGGGGATTCAGATAAATTTTATTTTATTTTTAATTGAAGGATAATTGCTTCACAGAATTTTGTTGTTTTCTGCCAAATATCAACATGAATCATCCATAGGCGTTCACATGTCCCCTCCCTCCTGTGCCTCCCCCCATCTGCCTCTCCATCACACCCCTCTAGGTTGTCACAGAGCCCTTGTTTGAGTTCCCTAAGTGTTACAGCAAATTCCCACTGGCTATCTATTTACATATGATAATGTGAGTTTCCATGTTACTCTCTCCATACATCTCACCCTCTCCTTCCTCCCCTCCTCCTGACCGTGTCCTTAAGTCTGTTCTGTTTTTCCATTGCTACCCTGAAGATAAATTCATTGGTACCATCTTTCTAGATTCCACATATATGCATTAGTAAGCAATATTTAGATTTCTCTTGCTGACTTACTTCACTCTGTATAATGGGCTCTAGGCTCATCCACCTCATTAGAACTGACTTAAATGCATTTATTTTTATGGCTGAGTAATATTCCATTGTATATACGTACCACAATTTCTTTATCCAGTCATCTGTCAATGGACATCTAGGTTGCTTCCATGTTCTAGCTGTTATAAATAGTGCTGCAATGTTTCTCCAGGGTATATGCCTAGCAGTGGGATTGGTGGATCATATGGTGGTTTTATTCCTAGTTTTTTAAGGAATCTCCATACTGACTACCATAGTGGCTATATCACTTTACATTCCCATCAGCAATGAAAGTGGGTTCCCTTTTCTCCATACTGTCTCCAACTATTATTGTCTGAAGACTTTTAATGATGGCCATTCTGACCAGAGTGAGGTGGTATTTCATTGTAGTTTTGATTTCCATTTCCCTAACAATGAATGATGTTGAGCATCTTTTCATGTATCTGTTAGCCATCTGTATGTCTTCTTTGGACAGACATTTCATCTGTTTAGGTATTTTTCCCACTTTTTGATTGCATTGTTTGTTTTTCTGCTATTGACTTGTATGAGCTGTTTGTATATTTTGGTAATTGATTATTTTCCAGTTGTTTTCTTAACTATTATTTTCTCCCATTCTGAGGATTGTCTTTTCACTTTGTTTGCAATTTCCTTTACTGTGCAAACTCTTTTAAGTTTAATTAGGTCCCACTTGTTTACTTTTGTTTTTATTTCCATTACTCTAGGAAGTGGATCATAGAGGATCTTGCTTGCATTTATGTCATTGAGTGTTCTGCCTATGTTTCCCTCTAAGAGTTTTACAATTTCTGGTCTTACATTTAGGTCTTTAACCCATTTTGAGTTTATCTTTGTTGATGGCATTAGGAAGTGTTCTAGTTTCATTCTTTTAAGTGGAGCTGCCCAGTGTCTTCAGAACCACTTATTGAAGAGGCTGTCTATGCCCCATTTTATATTCTTGCCTTTTTTGTCAAAAATAAGGTACCCATAAGGGCATGAGTTTATCTCTGGGCTCTCTATCTTCTTTCATTGGTCTATATTTTTTCTTTCTTTCATTGGTCTATATTTCTCTTCAAGAGAGTGCCATACTGTCTTGATGACTGTAGCTTTGTAGTATAGTCTATAGTCAGGAAGGTTGATTCCCCCAGCTCCATTCTTCCTTCTCAAGACTGTTTTGGCTATTTGGGGTCTTTTGTGTTTCCATATGAATTGTGAAATTTTTTGTTCTAGTTCTGTGAAAAATGCCATCAGTAATATGATAGAGATCACATTGAATCTGTAGATTGCATTTGGTAAGTATAGTCAATTTCACAATATCTATTCTTCCAACCCAAGAACATGGAATATCTCTCCATCTCTTTATGTCATCTTTGATTTCTTTTCTTCAGCGTCTTTTGTTTTATACTGTCGATATACAGTTCTTCTGTCTCCTTAGGTAGTTTTATTCCTAGATATTTTATTATTTTTGTTGCAATGGTGAATGGGATTGATTCCTTAATTTTTCTTTCTGATTTTTCATTGTTAGTATATAGGGATGCAAGTGATTTCTGTGTACTCACCTTGTATCCCACAACTTTGCTAAATTCACTGATTAGCTCTAGTAATTTTCTGATATTATCTTTACGGTTTTCTATGTATAGTATCATATCATCTGCAAACCATGAGAGTTTTACTTCTTTTCCAATCTGGATTTCTTTTATTATTACTATTTTTTTAAATTCTCTGATTGCAATAGCTAGGACTTCCAAAACTAAGTGGAATAATGGTGATGAGAGTGGACACCCTTGTTTTGCTCCTGATCTTGAGGGAATACTTTCAGTTTTTCACCATTGAGAATAATGTTTGCTGTGGCCTTATCATATATGGCCTTTACTATGTTGAGGTAGGTTCCTTCTGTGCTAATTTTTTGAAGAGTTTTTGTGATAAATTGGTGTTTAATTTTGTCAAAGGCTTTTCCTGCATCTATTGAGATGATCATGTGGTTTTTATCTTTCAATTTGTTAGTATGGTATATCACATTGATTGACTTGCATATATTGAAGAATCCTTGCATCCCTAGAATAAACCCAACTTAATCATGGTGTTTGAGCTTTTTCAGGTGTTGTTGAATTCCGTTTGCTAGAATTTTGCTGAGGATTTTTACATTTATGTTCATCAGTGATATTGGCCTGTAATTTTCTTTTTTTGTGTTGTCTTTCCTGGTTTTGGAATCGGGGTGACAGGAGTCTCATAGAATGAGTTTGGAAGTGTTCCTTCCTCTGAAAATTATTGAAAGAGTTTTAGGATAGGCATTCACTCTTCTCTAAATGTTTAATAGAATTCACCTACGAGGCCAACTGGCCCTGGGCTTTTGTTTTTTCGGACAGTTTTGATCACAGTTTTGATTTCAGTGCTTGTAATTGGGTTGTTCATAATTTCTGTATCTTCCTGGTTCAATCTTGGAAGATTGAACTTTTCTATGAATCTGTCTGTTTCTTCCAGGTAGTTCATTTTATTGCCATATAGTTGTTCATAATAGTCTCTTATAATCCTTTGTATTTCTGTATTGTCTGTTGCAATCTCTCCTTTTTCATTTCTAATTTTATTGATTTAATTCTTCTTTCTTTTTTTCTTGATGAGTCTGGCTAAAGTTTTGCCAATATTGTTTATCTTCTCAAAGAACCAGCTTTCAGTTTTATTAATTTTTACTGTTGTTTCTTTCATTTCTTCTCTGATCTTTATGATTTTTTTTTTCCTTCTGCTAACTTTGGTTTTTTTTTGTTGTTGTTCTTTTCCAATTGTTTTAGGTGTAAAGTTAGGTTGTCTATTTTTTTTAATATAAATGTATTTATTTTAATTGGAGGTTAATTACTTTACAATATTGTATTGGTTTTGCCATACATCAACATGAATCCACCATGGGTGTACACGTGTTCCCCGTCCTGAACTCCCCTCCCACCTCCCTCCCCATACCACCCTTCTGGGTCATCCCAGTGCACCAGCCCCAAGCATCCTGTATCCTGCATCGAACCTGGTCTGGTGCTTCATTTCGTATATGATACTATACATGTTTCAATGCCATTCTCCCAAATGATCCCACCCTCTCCCTCTCCCACAGAATCCAAAAGACTGTTCTATACATCAGTGTCTCTTGCTCTTTCACATACAGGGTTATCATTACCATCTTTCTAAATTCCATATATATGCATTAGTATACTGTATTGATGTTTTTCTTTCTGGCATACTTCACTGTGTATAATAGGCTACAGTTTCATCCACCTCATTAGAACTGATTCAAATGTATTCTTTTTAATGGCTGAGTAATATTCCATTGTGTATATGTACCACAGCTTTCTTATCCATTCATCTGCTGATGGGCATCTAGGTTGCTTCCATGTCCTGGTTATTATAAACAGTGCTGCAATGAACATTGGGGTACACGTGTCTCTTTCAATTCTGGTTTCCTCGGTGTTTATGCCCAGCAGTGGGATTGCTGGGTGGTATGGCAGTTCTATTTCCAGTTTTTTAAGGAATCTCCACACTGTTCTCCATAGTGGCTGTACTAGTTTGCATTCCCAAAAACAGTGTAAGAGGGTTCGCTTTTCTCCACACCCTCTCCAGCATTTATTGCTTGTAGACTTTTGGATCACAGGAATTCTGACTGGTGTGAAATGGTACCTCATTGTGGTTTTGATTTGCATTTCTCTGATAATGAGTGATGTTGAACATCTTTTCATGTGTTTGTTAGCCATCTGTATGTCTTCTTTGGAGAAATGTCTATTTAGTTCTTTGGCCCATTTTTTGATTGGGTCATTTATTTTTCTGGAATTGAGCTGCAGGAGTTGCTTGTATATTTTTGAGATTAGTTGTTTGTCAGTTGCTTTATTTGCTATTATTTTCTCTCATTCTCATGCAAAGATGGGCTCGATAAAGGACAGAAATGGTATGGACCTAAGAGAAGCAGAAGATATTAAGAAGACATGGCAAGAATACACAGAAAAACTGTACAAAAAAGACCTTCACGACCCAGATAATCACAATGGTCTGATCACTGACCTAGAGACAGACATCCTGGAATGTAAAGTCAAGTGGGCCTTAGAAAGCATCACTACGAACAAAGCTAGTGGAGGTGATGGAATTCCAGTTGAGCTATTCCAAATCCTGAAAGATGATGCTGTGAAAGTGCTGCACTCAATATGCCAGCAAATTTGGAAAACTCTGCAGTGGCCACAGGACTGGAAAAGGTCAGTTTTCTTTCCAATCCCAAAGAAAGGCAATGCCAAAGAATGCTCAAACTACCACACAATTCCACTCATCTCACACGCTAGTAAAGTAATGCTTAAAATTCTCCAAGCCAGGCTTCAGCAATATGTGAACCGTGAACTTCCTGATGTTCAAGCTGGTTTTAGAAAAGGCAGAGGAACCAGAGATCAAATTGCCAACATCTGCTGGATCATGGAAAAAGCAAGAGAGTTCCAGAAAAATATCTATTTCTGCTTTATTGACTATGCCAAAGCCTTTGACCATGTGGATCACAATAAACCGTGAAAATTCTGAAAGAGATGGGAATACCAGACTACCTGATCTGCCTCTTGAGAAACCTATATGCAGGTCAGGAAGCAACAGTTAGAACTGGACATGGAACAACAGACTGGTTCCAAATAGGACAATGGACTATGTCAAGGCTGTATATTGTCACCCTGTTTATTTAACTTATATGCAGAGTACATCATAAGAAATGCTGGACTGGAAGAAACACAAGCTGGAATCAAGATTGCCGGGAGAAATATCAACAACCTCAGATATGCATTTGACACCACCCTTATGGCAGAAAGTGAAGAGGAACTCAAAAGCCTCTTGATGAAAGTGAAAGTGAAAAAGTTGGCTTAAAGCTCAACATTCAGAAGACGAAGATCATGGCATCTGGTCCCATCACTTCATGGCAAATAGATGGGGAAACAGTGGAAACAGTGTCAGACTTTATGTTTTGGGGCTCCAAAATCACTACAGATGGTGACTGCAGCCATGAAATTAAAAGACACTTACTCCTTGGAAGGAAAGTTATGACCAACCTAGATAGCATATTCAAAAGCAAAGACATTACTTTGCCAACAAAGATTCATCTAGTCAAGGCTATGGTTTTTCCAGTGGTCATGTATGGATGTAAGAGTTGGGTGAAGAAGGCTGAGTGCCGAAGAATCGATGCTTTTGAACTGTGGTGTTGGAGAAGACTCTTGAGAGTCCCTTGGACTGCAAGGAGATCCAACCAGTCCATTCTGAAGGAGATCAGCCCTGGGATTTCTTTGGAAGGAATGATGCAAAAGCTGAAACTCGAGTATTTTGGCCACCTCATGGGAAGAGTTGACTCATTGGAAAAGACTCTGATGCTGGGAGGGATTGGGGGCAGGAGGATAAGGGGATGACAGAGGATGAGATGGCTGGATGGCATCACTGACTCAATGGACGTGAGTCTGAGTGAACTCCGGGAGTTGGCGATGGACAGGGAGGCCTGGCCTGCTGCGATTCTTGGGGTCACAAAGAGTCAGACATGACTGAGCAACTGAACAGAAATGAACTGAACTCTCCCATTCTGAAGGCTGTCTTTTCATCTTGCTTATAGTTTCCTTTGTTGTGCAGAAGCTTTTAATTGTAATTAGGTTCCATTTGTTTATTTTTGCTTTTATTTACAATATTCTGGGAGGTGGGTCATAGAGGATCCTGCTGTGATGTATGTCGGAGAGTGTTTCACCTATATTCTCCTCTAGGAGTTTTATAGTTTCTGGTCTTATGTTTAGATCTTTAATCCATTTTGAGTTTATTTTTGTGTATGGTGTTAGAAAGTGTTCTAGTTTCATTTTTACAAGTGCTTGACCAGTTTTCCCAGCACCACTTGTTAAAGAGATTGTCTTTTCTCCATTGTATATTCTTGCCTCCTTTGTCAAAGATAAGGTGTCCATAGGTGCATGGATTTATCTCTGGGCTTTCTATTTTGTTCCATTCATCTATATTTCTGCCTTTGTGCCAGTCTTTATGACTGTGGCTTTGTAGTAGAGCCTGAAGTCAGGCAGGTTGATTCCTTCAGTTCTATTCTTCTTTCTCAAGATTGCTTTGGCTATTTGAGGTTTTTTGTATTTCCATACAAATTGTGAAATTATCTGTTCTAGCTCTGTGAAAAATACCATTGGTAGCTTGATAGGAATTGCATGAATCTATATATTGCTTTGGGTAGTATACTCATTTTCACTATATTGACTCTTCCGATCCATGAACATGGTATATTTCTCCATCTATTAGTGTCCTCTTTGAATCTTTCACCAGTGTTTTATAGTTTTCTATATATAGGTCTTTAGTTTCTTTAGGTAGATATATTCCTAAGTATTTTATTCTTTTCGTTGCAATGGTGAGTGGAATTATTTCCTTAATTTCTCTTTCTATTTTCTCATTATTAGTGTATAGGAATGCAAGGGATTTCTGTGTGCTGATTTTATATCCTGCAACTTTACTATATTCATTGTTTGGTTCTAGTAATTTTCTGGTGGAGTCTTAAGGGTTTTCTATGTAGAGGATCATGTCATCTGCAAACAGAGTTTTACTTCTTCTTTTCCAATTTGGATTCCTTTTATTTCTTTTTCTGCTCTGATTGCTGTGGCCAAAACTTCCAAAACTATCTTGAATGGTAGTGGTGAAAGTGGGCACCCTTGTCTTGTTCCGGACTTTAGGGAAAATGCTTTCAATTTTTCACCATTGAGGATAATGTTTGCTGTGGGTTTGTCATATATAGCTTTTATTATATTGAGGTATGTTCCTTCTAGTCCTGCTTTCTGGAGAGTTTTTATCATAAATGGATGTTGAATTTTGTCAAAGGCTTTCTCTGCATCTATTGAGAAAATCATATGGCTTTTATTTTTCAATTTGTTAGTGGTGTATTACATTTATTGATTTGCAGATATTGAAGAATCCTTGTATCCCTGGGATAAAGCCCACTTGGTCATGGTGTATGATCTTTTTAAAGTGTTGTTGGATTCTGATTGCTAGAATTTTGTTAAGGATTTTTGTATCTATGTTCATCAGTGATATTGGCCTGTAGTTTTCTTTTTTTGTGGCATCTTTGTGAGGTTTTGTTATTAGGGTGATGGTGGCCTCATAGAATGAGTTTGGCAGTTTACCTTCCTCTGCAATTTTCTGGAAGAGTTTGAGTAGGATAGGTGTTAGCTCTTCTCTAAATTTTTGGTAGAATTCAGCTGTGAAGCCATCTGGACCTGGGCTTTTTTTTTTTTTTTTTTTTGCTGGAAGATTTCTGATGACAGTTTCAATTTCTGTGCTTGTGATGGGTCTGTTAAGATTTTCTGTGTCTTCCTGGTTCAGTTTTGGAAAGTTGTACTTTTCCAAGAATTTGTCCATTTGTTCCACATTGTCCATTTTATTGGCATATAATTGCTGATAGCAGTCTCTTATGATCCTTTGTATTTCTGTGTTGTCTATTGTGATCTCTCCATTTTCATTTCTAATTTTATTGATTTGATTTTTCTCCCTTTGTTTCTTGATGAGTCTGGCTAATGATTTGTCAATTTTATTTATCCTTTCAAAGAACCAGCTTTTGGCTTTGTTGATTTTTGCTATGGTCTCTTTTGTTTCTTTTGCATTTATTTCTGCCCTGATTTTTAAGATTTCTTCCCTTCTACTAACCCTGGGGTTCTTCATTTCTTCCTTTTCTAGTTGCTTTAGGTGTAGAGGTAGGTTATTTATTTGACTTTTTTCTTGTTTTTTTGAGGTATGCCTGTATTGCTATGAACCTTCCCCTTAGCACTGCTTTTACAGTGTCCCACAGGTTTTGGGTTGTTGTGTTTTCATTTTCATTCATTTCTATGCATATTTTGATTTCTTTTTTGATTTTTTCTGTGATTTCTTGGTTATTCAGCAGCGTGTTGTTCAGCCTCCATATGTTGGAATTTTTAAGTTTTTCTCCTGTAATTTAGATCTAATCTTACTGCATTGTGGTCAGAAAAGATGCTTGGAATGATTTCAGTTTTTTTGCATTTACCAAGGCTAGATTTATGGCCCAGGATGTGATCTATCCTGGAAAAGGTTCTGTGTGTGCTTGAGAAAAAGGTGAAATTCATTGTTTGGGGGGGGGAATGTCCTATAGATATCAATTAGGTCTAACTGGTCTATTGTATCATTTAAAGTTTGTGTTTCCTTGTTAATTTTCTGTTTAGTTGATCTATCCATAGGTGTGAGTGGGATATTAAAGTCTCCCACTATCATTGTGTTATTGTTAATTTCCCCTTTCATACTTGTTAGCATTTGTCTTAC
Source organism: Bos indicus (assembly GCF_029378745.1). Classification (NCBI taxonomy): domain Eukaryota; kingdom Metazoa; phylum Chordata; class Mammalia; order Artiodactyla; family Bovidae; genus Bos; species Bos indicus. The sequence goes on along the minus strand of NC_091772.1, from coordinate 3,525,218 downwards.
ATATTGTGGTGCTCCTATGTTGCGTGCTTATATATTTATAATTGTTGTATCTTCTTCTTGGATTGATCCTTTGATCATTATGTAGTGTCCTTCTTTGTCTCTTTTCACAGCCTTTGTTTTAAAGTCTATTTTATCTGATATGAGTATTGCTACTCCTGCTTTCTTTTGGTCCCTATTTGCATGGAATATCTTTTTCCAGCCCTTCACTTTCAGTCTGTATGTGTCCCCTGTGTTGAGGCAGGTCTCTTGTAGACAACATATGTAGGGGTCTTGTTTTTGTATCCATTCAGCCAGTCTTTGTCTTTTGGTTGGGGCATTCAACCCATTTGCATTTAAGGTAATTATTGATAAGTATGATCCCATTGCCATTTACTTTATTGTTTTGGGTTTGAGTTTAAACACCCTTTTTGTGTTTCCTGTCTAGAGAAGATCCTTTAGCATATGTTGGAGAGCTGGTTTGGTGGTGCTGAATTCTCTCAGCTTTTGCTTGTCTGTAAAGCTTTTGATTCCTCCTTCATATTTGAATGAGATCCTTGCTGGGTACAGTAATCTGGGCTGTAGGTTATTTTCTTTCATCACTTTAAGTATATCCTGCCATTCCCTCCTGGCCTGAAGAGTTTATATTGAAAGATCAGCTGTTATCCTTATGGGAATCCCCTTGTGTGTTATTTGTTGTTTTTCCCTTGCTGCTTTTAATATTTGTTCTTTGTGTTTGATCTTTGTTACTTTGATTAATATGTGTCTTGGGGTGTTTCGCCTTGGGTTTATCCTGTTTGGGACTCTCTGGGTTTCTTGGACTTGGGTGATTATTTCTTTCCCCATTTTAGGGAAGTTTTCAACTATTATCTCCTCAAGTATTTTCTCATGGTCTTTCTTTATGTATTCTTCTTCTGGGACTCATGATTTGAATGTTGGGGCATTTAACATTGTCCTGGAGGTCTCTGAGATTGTCCTCATTTCTTTTAATTTGTTTTTCTTTTTTTCTCTCTGATTCATTTATTTCTTTAGGTTGTCTATTTGATGTTTTTATTGTTTCTTGAGGTAGGATTGTAATCCTATAAACTTCCCTCTTAGAACTGCTTTTGCTTCATCCCATAGGTTTTGAGTTTTTGTGGTTTCATTGTCAACTGTTTCTCGGAATTTTTTATTCCCCTTTTGATTTTTCAGTAACGTGTTTGCTCTTTAGAAATGTATTGTTTACTCTCCATGGTTTGTGTTTTTTACAGCTTTTTTTCTTGTAACTGATATCTAGTCTCATGATGTTGTGGTCAGAAAAGATGCTTAATACCATTTGAATTTTCTTAAATTTACTGAGGTTTGATTTGTGACCCAAGATGTAGTCTATCCTGGAGAATGTTCCATGTGCACTTGAGAAGAAAGTGTATTCTTCTGCATTTGGATGGACTGTCCTGAAGATATCAATGAGATCCATCTGATCTAATTTGTCATTTCAGGCTTGTGTTTCCTTATTAATTTTTTGTTTTCATGATCTGTCCATTTGTGTGAGTGGGGTGTTAAAGTCTCCTAGTATTATTGTGTTACTGTCAATTTTTCCTTTTATGTCTGTTACTGTTTGTGTTATGTACTGAGGTGCTTCTATGTTGGGTGCATACATCTTTACAATTGTTATGTCTTCCTCTTGGAAGACATTGATCCCTTGATCATTACATGGTGCCCATCCTTGTTTCTTATAACATTCCTTATTTTCATGTCTATTTTGTCTGATATGAGGATTGCTACTCCAGCTTTCTTTTGCTTGCTATTTGCATGGAATATATTTTTCCATCCCTTCACTTTCAGTCTCTATGTGTCTTTAGGTCTGCAGTGGGTTTCTTTAGACAGCATGTATATGAGTCTTTTATTGTATCCATTCAGCTAGTCTGTGTTTTTTGGTGGAGCATTTAATCCATTTACCTTTAAAGTAATTATTGATATATATGTTCTTATTGCCATTTTCTTGATTGTTTGGGGTTTACTTTTGTAGATCTTTTTCTTCTCTTGTATTTGCTGACCATGTAAGTCCCTTTAACATTTGTTGTAAAGCTGGTTTGGTGGTACTGAATTCTCTTAACTTTTGCTTGTCTGTAAAGCTTTTTGATTTTTCCATCAATTTTGAATGAGATCCTTGCTGGGTAGAGTAATCTTGGTTAGGATAGACAGAAAGATTTTTCCCTTTCTGTCTATCCTTCCATCTCCGGCCTGCAAAGTTTCTGCTGAAAGATCAGTTGTTAAACCTGTGGGGTTTCCCTTGTATGTTACTTTCTGCTTTTCTCTTGCTGCTCTTAATATTCTTTCTTTGTGTTTCATCTTTTTTAGTTTGATTAGTATGTGTTTTAATGTGTTTCTCCTTGGGTTTATCCTGTATGAGACTCTGCACTTCTTGGACTTGATTGACTATATCCTTTCCCATATTGAGGAAATTTTCAACTATAATTTATTCAAAAATTTTCTCATACCCTTTCTTTTTCTCTTCTGCTTCTGGGACCCCTATAATTGGGATGTTGGTACATTTAATACTGTCCCAGAGGTCTCTGATACTATCCTCAGTTCTTTTCATTCTTTTTACTCTATTCTGCTCTTCAGCAGTTATTCCCGCCATTCTGTCTTCCAGCTCACTGATTCGTTCTTCTGCCTCAGATATTCTGCTGTTGGTTTCTTCTAGAGTATTTTTAATTTCAGTAATTGTGTTTTTTGTTTCTGTATGTTTATGCTTTATTTCTCCTAGGTCTTTGTTAATTGATTCTTGCATTTTCTCCATTCTATTTTCCAGGTTTTGGATCATCTTTACTATCATTATTCTGAATCAGTTTTCAGGTAATTTCCCTATTTCCTCTTAATTTATTTGAACTTATGTGTTTCTAGGTTATTCCTTCATTTGTGCAGTATTTCTCTGCCTTTTCATTATTTTTTTTTTAACTTAGCATGTTTGAGGTCTCCTTTTCCCAGGCTTAGAGGTTGAATTCTTTCTTCCTTTTGGTTTCTGCCCTCATAAGGTTGGTCCAGTGGTTTATATGACTTGTGCTTGCATTCTGGTGGGAAGAGGTGAGGTTTTTTGCTTCCATGGCTGCCTGGTTTTTCTCCACAGAAATTTCACACCACAATCTCCTTCCTCATATCACCCAGAGATGTCTCCCCACAGTCAATAGCAGAACTCACCCTGGGATTTCCCCACAATCCCTATACTCCAGCTTCCAGCCACGGTGCCATCTAGGGGACTTGTGTTCCTGTACGGGATATGGATGGCTGCGGCAAAGATAGTCTGTGTGATTTTCATTCCATTTAGACTGTCACAGATCAGCTGCTTCACTCTCAACATCAATTGTTTCTCCTCTGTCCCAAACAATTGCCTAATGTTGGGATCGAACTCCTGCTTCAGTTCCCCACCCACTGAGGGCAGGTCCAATCCTATGAACTCTCCTCTTTTTCCCCCTACTTCCTTCATCCTATCGAGTTTTGCATGGTTCTATATCTTCTTTTGGAGAAGGCAATGGCACCCCACTCCAGTACTCTTGCCTGGAGAATCCCATGGACAGAGGAGCCTGGTGGGCTGCAGTCCATGGGGTTGCTGGGAGTCGAACATAACTGAGCAACTTCACTTTCACTTTTAACTTTCATGCGTTGGAGAAGGAAATGGCAACCCACTCCAGTGTTCTTGCCTGGAGAATCCCAGGGATGGGGGAACCTGGTGGGCTGCCATCTCTGGTGTCGCACAGAGTCGGACACAACTGAAGCGACTTAGCAGACGCATATATTCTTTTCCATTGGTCAGGTACTCCTGCCTGCTCTCAGCTGGTGTTCGGCAAGCACTTCTGTGTCTGAAGGTATATCCCTGATGTATCCATGGAGAGAAATGTACTCCATGTCCACCTACTCCTCCACCACTTTGTTCCTCTCCAAGGTAAATTTTACAATTATCTTGACAAGGCCCATGAAAATTCTTTGGGATTTTAATTGGGATTTCGTTGTTTGTACATAACTGACACCTATGTTGGGTTTCCCTGGTGGCTCAGATGGTAAAGACATCTATGTAATATTTAGGCTGCTAATCCTGAAAAATTGTCTATCTCCAAACTTAACTTTGATTTTATTTAGTTCTTTAATATATTTTGTATCATTATGTCTTTCATGTTCTATAGTTGAGTTTATTCCTAGTTATTTTATAAGTTTTTTGTTACAGTGAATGATATCTTTATGTCATGTTTCTCCACTGGTTAAAACAAACCTGCAGAAAGCAATTTTGTGTGTTACACTCTAATTCAATTTCCTTAGTGAACTTCCTTGCTAGTTCTAGTTAGTTGACTGTCTTGGGCTTTGGAGATAAACAGTTATACTATTAGTGAATAGAGTTTTCTCCTTTTTCCCCCCCTTTTTTGACCTCATTGCATTGACTTAGACTGACAGTACAATTTGAATAGTAAGAGGGGATAGTTGGAACTTTTTAAAGAACTTTTTTTTGAGATGTTAAAAGTTTCATAAATTTACATCTTCCCTAGTCAATGAGAAACATATATTTTGGGATATTGAAATAAGGAAGGTTATATCATTTAATAGTGTCCTCAAATACTTAAATTAACATTGAAAGTGAGAAATATATAAAATAATTTATGGGCTTTAACATCATTATTACTATATCTCAAAAGATTGTTTCACTGTTTAAATGGATTAAAAAAGCCTATTGATATAACATGGACGTAGCAATTCCAAACAAGAAAGCTCTTTTTGGTTTTCCTGTTGAAGATCTACATCCTAAAATATATCAAGCAAACATAGAAAATGATAGGGACATCATGCCAAACTAAAGTGCATGTATGTCTAAAGGGCTACAAAAGTAATAGTCTAGCACAGTTAATGATGACCCTGTAGCATGTGTTGTTAATAGCATTTTGCTTCCTGTTAATAACAGCTTGCCATCTAAATAGAATAATGAAAGTTTAGTGAGCACTGCTCTTAAAATAATTATTGCATTTATTACAGTGAAGTGGAAACCACTGCTTTTGTCTTTCTTTTGTATTTCAAGTTGCTACAAAAATAAATCTGCCTAAAGTACATTAAACAGATTGTGCAGCTATGAATTCAGGATATAGTCAACCAGGCTGAACAATAAAAAGCTACATATCATTATTAATCTGCAAAACAGTTAATTGATATCTAGGATTGTCAGACATGTCTGCAAAATTGCATAATTTTTAAAGGATATTTAATATCAAAATGAATTCAAGTATGATGATTTTCACATCGATAATGAGAAATTATTGAGGGGGAGTGGCCAAGATGGCAGAGTAGGAAGACCCCAAGCTCAGTTCCTCCCATTGGCACACCAAAATTACAACTATTTACAAAGCAACTATTGATGAGAATGACCTAAAGACTAGCAGAAAAGGTCTTCTACAACCAAAGATAGAAAGGAGGAAGCACAACATGACAGGTAGGAGTGTAGAAATGGCATATAGTCAAGACCAATACCCCTTGGATGGTGACCCACCAATAGGATAATTACAGCTGAAGAAGTTCTCTTCAAGGAGCAAGTGGTCTGAGCTCTACATTGGGCTCCCCAGACCAGGGGTCCTGGGCCAGGAAGACAAGGCCCCAGACATTTGGCTTTGAAGGCCAGGGGGCTTACTTTTGAGCTTCCCAGGTGGCACCAGTGGTAAAGAACCCACCTGCCAATGCAGGAGATGTAAGAGATGCAGTTTCACTCCCTGGGTTGGAAAGATCCTCTGGAGGAGGGCATGGTAACTGGCTCCAGTGTTCTTGCCCGGAGAACCCCACGGGCAGAGGAGCCTGGCAGGTGTGAGATCACAAAGCATCAGACACAACTGAAGAGACCGAACACACACTCACACAGGGCTCACTTTTGGAAGTGTCAGACAGCTGGCTGGAAGAAACAGACTCCACTGTTATAGGCACACACAAAGTCTCTCATGCTATAAGACTAGGGGCAGAAGCAGTAATGTGAAAGGAGTCTGGCTCAGACCCACCTACTGATCTTGGACTCCTAAAGAGGGAACAGGCACCTAGACTCACTCTGTAGACACAGGCACAGGTGGCAGCCATTTGGGGGAGCTCTTCTACCACAGGGATATTGGTGCTGGAAAGTCCTATTTCTAGCTTGTTGACTCTGGGACCTGAACCCACTCACCCAGCCTGCAGGCATCAGTAGTAGGACCCACTCAGGCCAAGAAGCTAGCCAGCTGGGGACACAGCTGCACCCACCACAGAATAGCTGCTGTAGGACTCCCTGAACCACCAGCCACCCCAGGTCCAGGTACCATCCACCAGAAGGCCCAGAACCCAGACCCATCCATCAGAGGGTGGACACTAGCTCTTGGATCCTTGGTCCCACAGCTAGAGACCTTAGGGCTACATTTTCACTGTTAGTGGGCTGGCGCTAGCCTCAAGATAAGCTTCATCCACCATGGGGAGAACACAAGCCTGGGACCACCTGGGCTCCAGCATCACCCACCAGCAGGTCAACAGCAACTCCAGGACCTCCATGTACTGGGCAGCCAGAGACCCCAGAACTCAGTTCTGCCCACCAGTGGGCTGACAATTTCCAGGACTTGTCCTCACCCACCACTGGGCCCATGAAAAGATGAATGGATAAAGGGGATAGGGTATACATATATGTGATATATATATATATATATATATATATATATATATATATATATATATATTTTTTTTTTTTTGCCCTCAAGAAGAGCAGTAACTGTAAACAAGTCCTAACAATTTCAATATTACAAAACTTTTTTTCCTTTAAACTATTGAATGCCATGTTAATTCTCTCACATATCTGATAATATCATTGACATGAAAATATTAACAGAGCATACATTTAAATTTCTGCCTCTAAGTGCTTTGCTATTTATGAAGTTCAAAAGAACTTTTCTGGCTATATTGGCCCAATGCAGGTGGAAATAAACATTAAAAAGTGGAGTCATGATTGAGAAATCTTCAAAAGGTCTTAATATGATTAGGTTCCCAAGTGAGCAAAATTTAATTTTATTTTTACATATATTGATCCGAGAATCAAAATATGAAACTAGATTTTAGAAAAGTCTCACTCTGAGAGCATCTGAACTCCAAAATGTCACCAACCGTAATTATTCATGTATCAAAGGATTCATCTCAGCCTTCTTTAGAGAGTTGCTTCCACTTGAGCACTTGAAATAAATAATCCAAATTTGATTAACTCTATTATTTTTAAGAAAACACCCATCAGATAGAATAACTATAATTACATTCTTAGGTGCAGTCTTCTAAAAGATTGGAGAATGTTTTTGCTATTTTATTTTACACGTTATTGAACTGCAGCATACATAGAGAAATGTGCACATAAACACACCTGTGATGAGTACTCGCAAGCTGAACATTGTTATGTATCCAGCACCCAGATCAAGAAACAGGACCGTTCTCTTTAAGTCTCCTTCAGTCACCACCTCCTCCTAACAGAAACCACTATTCTGACTTCTAACTTAGATTAGTTTCATCTGTTTTTTTGTATTTTACATAAATGGAATCCTACTTCCTTAATAGAATAAAAGCATACCAATTTTATTTAATAATTTTATGTGCACACAAGAATCTTCAGGAGAAAAATGGAGACACAAAAAAAGCAGTTAGAATCAAGAGCTCAAATACTTTTTGTAAACAAAGACATGATAAATTTTGAGGAAGTGACAAGACAAAGGAGTTTGGGCTGGGACAGTAAATCATGCGAAGGGGACTAGGAAATATATGGGGATGGAGTTCCCTGCTGGCCCCATGGTTAGCATTCTGAGCTTTCAATGCAGTGGCCCCAGTTCAATCCCTTGCAATGAACCGAGATCCCACAGCCCCATGGCATGCCTCCTCTCCCCCTACCAAATAATAGTAATACAGATAAGGAAACTGAGGCGCAGAGGATATGTGATTTGCCTGAGTGTCCCAGGATGCACAGCAAGGAAATATTGAGTGGAAACCAATGGGAGATAAGGGTTATTTTAGTAGGGCTGTTTTATAAAAATCCATTTGGGCATCAAATCATCTCCAATGATAAGAATGCTTTTCTCTTCCTGGTACAAGGAGGGAAGCTTTCTTATGGGAAATGTTATAAAGTGTGTTTGAGTAGAAAGGGAGTTCAGAGAGGCTTTCTGGCACCTGCTATTTCTCAAATGCCTTTAGCTTAACATGACAGCCACTGAACAACAGCAAAATCAAAATGCCATTGTGGCATGTCTTCAGTTGGCATGTTCTGATTCCCTTCATGGGTAATAGGTAAAGACATTAGTGATTATCTCTAAATTTGCTTCAATGGGCAGCATATTGTCAGTAAGCAGTATTCATGTCCATCTTCTTTCACCTATCATTTATGAGAGTCATCCTTGTTGTTTTGTGAAGTTATTGATATTTCATTCTTCTGGCTATTTTTTTGTCTAAATAGATCACAGTTTATTCATTACCCATTCTTCTGTTGATGAACACTGAGTTGTCTCCAGGTTTTGGCTATTACGAATAACACTGCTAAGAATATTCTTGTACATGTCATTGGTGAGCATATGTATGAATTTCTTTGGGGTATATAACTAGGAGTGGAACTGCTGAAACATGTATGCTCCCAGCCTTAGTAGATACAGCCAGTGCAACTCACAAATAACCATGTGAAAGTTCCAGTTGCTCCACACCCTACCCAACATTTAATCTTTTCTGTCTTTATAATTGGTTATTCTGGTGGATTTTATTTTGTTTATGGTTTTAATTTGCATAAAGTTGAGTACCTTTTCAAGTGTTTACTGGCTGTTTAGGTATTCTGTTTAATAAGGTATCTATTCAAGTCTTTTTCCTGTTTCTATCAGATGGCCATCTTTTTTCTTCCTCATTGATTGTTTAGGAGTTCTTTATATATCCTGGACGAAAGTCTTTTCTTGGATAAATGTAATACAAGGGTTCTTTCTGTGGGCTGTGTTTTAATTCCCTTATGGTGTCTTTTGATGAACAGAAGTTTATAATTTTAATATAGTCAAATTTAATCAATTCTTTGTGTTATGATGAGAATTCTGTATTGGGCTTTGAAAAAAATTTGCCTATTCAAAGTCATGAAGATATTCTATTTTTTTTTTTTTTTTACTTTATTAATCTACCATTCATACTTAAATCTACAACCCATTTGGAATATATTTTCACGTAAGGTATGTAGAGGTCAGATTACATATCAGTTCAGTTCAGTCGCTCAGTCGTGTCTGACTCTTTGCAACTCCACGAATCACAGTACGCCAGGCCTCCCTGTTCATCACCAACTCCCGGAATTCACTCAGACTCACGTCCATCAAGTCGGTGATGCCATCCAGCCATCTCATCCTCTGTCGTCCCCTTCTCCTCCTGCCCCCAATCCTTCCTAGCATCAGAGTCTTTTCCAATGAGTCAACTCTTCACACGAGGTGGCCAAAGTACTGGAGTTTCAACTTTAGCATCATTCCTTCCAAAGAAATCCCAGGGCTGATCTCCTTCAGAATGGACTGCTTGGATCTCCTGCAGTCCAAGGGACTCTCAAGAGTCTTTTTCAACACCACAGTTCAAAAGCATCAATTCTTCAGCGCTCAGCTTTCTTCACAGTCCAACTCTCACGTCCATACATGACCACTGGAAAAACCATAGCTTTGACTAGACGGACCTTTGATGGCAATGTCTCTGCTTTAAACCTAAATATGCTATCTAGGTTGGTCATAACGTTCCTTCCAAGGAGTAAGCGTCTTTTAATTTCAAGGCTGTAATCACCATCTGCAGTGATTTTGGAGCCCCAAAATATAAAGTCTGACACTGTTTCCACTGTTTCCCCATCTATTTGCCATAAAGTGATGGGACTGGATGCCATGATCTTTGTTTTCTGAATGTTGAGCTTTAAGCCAACCTTTTCACTCTCCTCTTTCACTTTCATCAAGAGGTTTTTTTAGTTCCTCTTCACTTTCTGCCATAAGGGTGGTGTCATCTGCATATCTGAGGTTATTGATATTTCTCCTGGCAATCTTGATTCCAGCTTGTGCTTCTTCCAGCCCAGCGTTTCTCATGATGTACTCTGCATATAAGTTAAATAAACAGGGTGATAATATACAGCCTTGACAAACTCCTTTTCCTATTTGGAACCAGTCTGTTGTTCCATATCCAGTTCTAAGTGTTGCTTCCTGACCTGCATACAGATTTCTCAGGAGGCAGGTCAGGTGGTCTGGTATTCCCATCTCTTTCAGAATTTTCCACAGTTTATTGTGATCCACGCAGTCAAAGGCTTTGGCATAGTCAATAAAGCAGAAATAGATGTTTTTCTGGAACTCTCTTGCTTTTTTGATGATTCAGTGGATGTTGGCAATTTGATCTCTGGTTCATCTGCCTTTTCTAAAACCAGTTTGAATATCTGGAAGTTCACAGTTCACGTATTGCTGAAGCCTGGCTTGGAGAATTTTGAGCATTACTTTACTAGGGTGTGAGATGAGTGCAATTGTGTGGTAGTTTGAGCATTCTTTGGCATTGCCTTTCTTTGGGATTGGAATAAACTGACCTTTTCCAGTCCTGTGGCCACTGCTGAGTTTTCCAAATTTGCTGGCATATTGAGTGCAGCACTTTCACAGCATCATCTTTCAGGATTTGAAATAGCTCAACTGGAATTCCATCACCTCCACTAGCTTTGCTCGTAGTGATGTTTTCTAAGGCTCACTTGACTTCACATTCCAGGATGTCTGCCTCTAGGTCAGTGATCACACCATCGTGATTATCTTGGTCTTGAAGATCTTTTTTGTACAGTTCTTCTGTGTATTCTTGCCACCTCTTCTTAATATCTTCTGCTTCTGTTAGGTCCATGCCATTTCTGTCCTTTATCGAGCCCATCTTTGCATGAAATCTTCCCTTGGTATCTCTAATTTTCTTGAAGAGATCCCTAGTCTTTTCCATTCTGTTGTTTTCCTCTATTTCTTTGCATTGATCCCTGAGGAAGGCTTTCTTATCTCTTCTTGCTATTGTTTGAGCTTTGCATTCAGATGCTTATATCTTTCCTTTTCTCCTTTGCTTTTTGCTTCTCTCCTTTTCACAGCTATTTGTAAGCCCTCCCCAGACAGCCATTTTGCTTTTTTGCATTTCTTTTCTATGGGGATGGTCTTGATCCCTGTCTCCTGTACAATGTCACGAACCTCTGTCCATAGTTCATCGGGCACTCTATCTATCAGAACTAGTCCCTTCAATCTATTTCTCACTTCCACTGTATAATCTTAAGGGATTTGATTTAGGTCATACCTGAATGGTTTTGTGGTTTTCCCTACTTTCTTCAATTTAAGTCTGAATCTGGCACTAAGGAGTTCATGGTCTGAGCCACAGTCAGCTCCCAGTCTTGTTTTTGCTGACTATATAGAGCCCCTCCATCTTTGGCTGCAAAGAATATAATCAATCTGATTTCAGTGTTGACCATCTGGTGATGTCCATGTGTAGAGTCTTCTCTTGTGTTGGAAGAGGGTGTTCGCTATGACCAGTGTGTTCTCTTGGCAAAACTCTATTAGCCTTTGCCCTGCTTCATTCCATATTCCAAGGCCAAATTTGCCTGTTACTCCAGGTGTTTCTTGACTTCCTACTTTTGCTTTTCAGTCCCCTATAATGAAAAGCACATCTTTTTTGGGTGTTAGTTCTAGAAGGTCTTGTAGGTCTTCATAGAACCATTCAACTTCAGCTTCTTCAGTGTTACTGATTGGGCCGTAGACTTGGATTACTGTAATATTGAATGGTTTGCCTTGGAAATGAACAGAGATCATTCTGTCGTTTTTGAGATTGCATCCAAGTACTGCATTTTGGACTCTTTTGTTGACCATCATGGCTAGTCCATTTCTTCTAAGGGATTCCTACCCATAGTAGTAGACATAATAGTCATCTGGGTTAAATTCACCCATTCCAGTCCATTTTAGTTTGCTGATTCGTAGAATGTCGATGTTCACTCTTGCCATCTCCTGTTTGGCCGCTTCCAATTTGCTTTGATTCATGGACCTGACATTCTAGGTTCCTAGGCAATATTGCTCTTTACAGCATCAGACCTTGCTTCTATCATCAGTCACATCCACAGCTGGGTATTGTTTTTGTTTTGGCTCCATCCCTTCATTCTTTCTGGAGTTTTTTCTCCACTGATCTCCAGTAGCATATTGGGCACTTACCAACCTGGGGTGTTCCTCTTTCAGTATCCTATCATTTTGCCTTTTCATACTGTTCATGGGGTTCTCAAGGCAAGAATACTGAAGTGGTTTGCCATTACCTTCTCCAGTGGACCACATTCTGTCAGACCTCTCCACCATGGCCCACTTGTCTTGGGTGGCCCCACATGGCATGGCTTAGTTTCATTGAGTTAGACAAGGCTGTGCTCAGTGTGATTAGATTGACTAGTTTTCTGTGAGTATGGTTTCAGTGTGTCTGCCCTCTGATGCCCTCTTTCAACACCTACCATCTTACTTGGGTTTCTCTTACCTTGGTTGTGGGGTATCTCTTCACGGCTGCTCCAGCAAAGCGCACCGCTGCTCCTTACCTTGGATGAGGGGTATCTTCTCATGGCCGCCCCTCCTGACCTTGAACGTGGAATAGCTCCTCTCGGACCTCCTGTGCCCGCACAGCCACAGCTCCTCAGATTACATATAGAGGAGCATCAAAAGCCAAAATTACAGAAATTTATTTAGCTTCTTAACTTTGAAAGCCTAGGCTTAAAAACTACAGTTGTTCTTGTTTACTTGCTAAGTCGAGTCTGCCTCTTTGTGACCCCAGGCACTGCAGGACACCAGGCTTTCTTGTCCTTCTCTATCTTCCAGAGTTTGCTCAAATTCATATCCATTCAATTGTGATGCTATCTAACATCTTATCCTCTGCTGCCCCCTTTTCTGTTCACCTTCAATCTTTCCCGGCATCAGGATCTTTTCCAGTCAGTCGGCTTTTCACATCAGCTGGGCAAAGTATTGGAGTTTCAGCTTTAGCATCAGCCCTTCCAATGAATATTCAGGCTTGATTTCCTTTCGGATTGACTGATTTAATCTCCATGCAGTCCAAGAGACTCTTAAGAGTCTTCTCTAGCACCACAATTCAAAAGCATCAACTTTTTGGTGCTCACCTTTCTTTATGGTCCAACTCTCACATCCGTATGTGATTACTGGAAGAACCATAGCTTTGACTATAGAGTTTGAGTTAAATCATTCTCAGCCTCAGAAGAGTGGAGGGAAAATCATCAGTGACAGGTAATTTTTCAAAGCACACATTTTAAAAAGAACTGACAACAATTTTCTGAGTGAAAGGTGCTTCGTGATCAGTTTATAATATTTCAAACCAATTTGCTCAAGTCTTAGCTTGGAGTTTAATTACTCCAGGACAATTTACTCTTTCTTTATAAAAATGTATAATATTTAAGATTTATCAGCCTGTGGGCTAAGACTTGTTTCTTCCTTTAACTGTAGTATAAAATGTCAAAATGAACCAACCTTCCATTGTTATCTGTTGTGAAAGAAGAATATAACCATGGAAGTTTCATGTCTGAGAACAGAGAAAGCAAGAAACTTGGCTGAACAGTACACTCTAGTCATCCACATCACTCCCATCCTTTAACAGATGAAAAGCCAGAGGCCAAACGCATGTCAGGACTTGTCCAAGGTCATATAGGGAGCAAATGAGAAAACTCCATTAGGAGTAGAGTCCAGGCATGAAATTCTCCTTCAACATATTCATTTTATTGGGTGCATTCATCTAGATTTTATTCCCAAGATGAAAAAAAATAGCAAATTGTTCATATCAGCTAAATTTCATTCATGGGAAATCCCTGTGTATCAATTACGTATTGCTGCAAAACCACCCACAACATACTTGTGGTATAAAACAGCAACAATAACTTGTTATTGTTATTATCTCTCATGGTTTGGAGGCTCACTGTCTCAACTACAGTTCTCAGTTGGGAGTCTCTCATGCAATTGCAGGCAGGTGGCAGCTAAGGCCAGAGTCCTCTTGAAGTATTCCTCAGTCAGATGTCTAGCGATGGGTGTCGCTGTCTGCTGGGGCTTCAGCAGAACCTGTCAGCCAAAGCACATATAGATGCTTCTCCACGTAGCCTGAGTTTCCTCACAGCATGGTGTCTGGATTTCCAGAGCAGGTGTCCCAAGGGAGATGATGCAAAAATTGCATTTACCTCTTACAAACCAACTTCAGAAGTCACCTAGCATCACTGTCACTGTAGTCACAAGCACACTCAAATTTAAGGGGAGGAAATGAAGTCATCAGGCTTTCTTGGTGGCTCAGTGATAAAGAACCTGCCTGACAATGCAGGAGATGCTGGATTAATCCCCGGGTTAGAAAGATCCTCTGGAGAAGGAATTGGAAAGCCACTCCAGTATTCTTGCATGGGAAATCCCATGGACAGAGGATCCTGGTGGGCTACAGTCCATGAAGTCTCAAAAGAGTAGGACACAACTTAGTGACTAAACAATAATATAGTTACCATGTCTCCTTAGGAGGACAGTAAGAAGAGTAGGGGGTGGGGGGACTCCCCTGGTGGTCCAGTGGTTTAGATTCCATGTTCCCAATGTAGGGGGCCCAGGTTTGCTCCTTGGTCAGGGAACTAGATCCCCCCGTGCTGCAACTAAGACCTGGTGCAGCCAAGTGAATTACAAAGAAAAGTGTGCCAAATGACATAGCATTGCAGCCATTTTGGAAAATATTGAATGCAATGGTTCACACTGTGGTATAATAAAGAAAATATCTCATTATCTCCAGTTCCTGACACAGAGCCTCAAAAACCCTTGGAATTTTCTGTAATAAAAATGTCTTTGTCATGCCAATGAGGTTACTCATAGTGAGTTTGCTTTAGGATGGGGACTTGTCACCAGAAAGACCAACCATGATTTAAAAGTTGGAATTATCCTAGATCACCACAATGGTGTGCTCACTCACCTAGAGCCAGACGTCTTGGAGTACAAAGTCAAGTGGGCCTTAGGAAGCATCACTACAAACAAAGCTAGTGGAGGTGATGGAATTCCAGCTGAGCTATTTCAAATACTAAATGATGCTGTGAAACTGCTGTGCTCAATATGCCAGCAAATTTGGAAAACTCACCAGTGGCCACAGGACTGGAAAAGGTCAATTTTCATTCCAATCCCAAAGAAAAACAGTGCCAAAGAATGTTCAAACTACCACACAATTGCTCTCATTTCACATGCTAGTAAAGTAATGCTCAAAATTCTCCAAGCTAGTCTTCAACAGTACTTGAACCAAAAATTTCCAGATATTCAATCTGGATTTAGGAAAGGCAGATGAACCAGAGATCAAATTGCCAACATCTGTTGAATCATAGAAAAAGCAAGAAAATTTCAGAAAAACCTCCACTTCTGCTTCACTGACTACACTAAAGCCTTTGTTGTGGATCACAACAAACTGTGGAAAATTCTTTAAAAAGATGGGAATACCAGACCACCATACTTGCCTCCTGAGAAACCTGTATGTAAGTCAAGAAGCAGCAGTTAGAACCAGACATGAAACAATGGGCTGGTTCCAAATTGGGAAAGAAGTATATCAAGATTGTATATTGTAACCCTGCTTATTTAACTACTATGCAGAGTACATCATGTGAAATGCTGGGCTGATTGAAGCACAAGCTGGAATCAAGATTGCCGGGAGAAATATCAATAACCTCAGATATGCAGATGACACCATCCTTATGGCAGAAAGTAAAGAGGAACCAAAGAGCCTCTTGATGAAGGTGAAAGAGGAGGGTGAAAAGCCTGGCTAAAAGCTCAACATTCAAAAAGCTAATATCTTGGCATCTGGTCCCATCAGTTCATGGCAAATAGATGGGGAAATAATGGAAACAGTGACAGACTTTATCTCTTGGACTCCAAAATCATTGCAGATGGTGACTGCAGCCATGAAATTAAAAGACACTTGCACCTTGGAAGAAAAGCTATCACAAACAGCATATTAAAAAGCAGAGACATTATTTTGCCAGCAAATGTCCGTATAGTCAAAGCTATGGTTTTTCCAGTAGTCATGTATGTACATAAGAGTTGGACCATGAAGAAGGCTGAGCATCGAAGAATTACTGCTTTTTAACTATGGTGTTGGAGAAGGCTCTTGAGAGTCCCTTGGACAGCAAGGAGATTATACCAGTCAATCCTAAAAGAAATCAGTCTTGAATATTCTTTGGAAGGACTGATGCTGATGCTGAAGCTCCAATACGTTGACACCTGATGTGAAGAGCTGACTCATTGGAAAGATCCTGATGCTGAGAAAGATTAAGGGCAGGAGGAGAAGGGGATGACAGAGGATGAGATGATTGGATGGCATCACTGACTCAGTGGACATGAGTTTAAGTGAGCTCTGGGAGGTGGTGAAGGATGGGGAAGCCTGGCGTGCTGCAGTCCATGGAGTCATAATAAGTTGGACACGACTGTGCAATTGAACAACAACCTCCTAGAAGGAGAGGGGGGTGGAGATGGAGTTCAATCATATGACAGTGATATGATCAATCACACCCAAGTACTGAAACCACAAGAAAATCTCTGGAGTGCGTTAATCTGGGTTCTCAAGGACCAGCAGTATACAGTTGACCCTTGAACAATGTGGCAGTCAGGAGCACTGACCCCTGTGCATTAGAAAATCTGTGTATCACTTTATAGTCAATCTTCCATATCTGTGGTTTGGCATCTGTGAATTCAGCTAACTATAAATCATGTAGTATTATAGAATTTATTGAAAAAAATCCACATATGAGTGGAGTGTGCACTTCAAACACATGTTGTTGAAGGGTCAAATGAGAGCATAAGAGAGTGGGGGAGAGACGAAGAGATCTCCTGTTTCTCTATGTTCATAGATTTTTCTATGAGAAATGGTTCATATTATTGTGAAAGTGAAGTTGCACAGTCATGTCGGACCCTTTGCAACCCCATAGACTGTAGCCCACCAGGCTCCTCTGTCCATGGGATTCTCCAGGCAAGAATACTGGAGTGAGTTGCCATTTCCTTATGGAGGCTGATAATTCCAAGGTCTGCAGCTGGCAAACTGGAGACCCAGGAGAGTCAATAATATAGTTCCCATCCAAACCCTAGTCCAAGGGAAGGAGAAGAGCAATGTCTTAGCTCAAAGACAGCCAGGCTGAGAGAAGGAATTTTTTCTTACTCATGCTTTTTCAGGTCTTCAATGGATTGGGTGAGGCCCACCTCCGTTGGTGGGGGATGATCTGTTTTACTCAGTCTACTGATTCAAATGGTAACCTCATCCAGAACCACCTCACACACATACCCAGAAATAATGGTTAACCAAATATCTAGGCAGCTAGTGACCCAATCAAGTTGATACATCCGGTTTACCATCACACAGAAGCTCATGGGAGGTTCCTGGTTGGTGAGTGAATAACTCGATGTGCCGGGAAATTGACGTACCTGAATTCCATGAGAAGACAGTATGAAGTTCTGCCTTATCTTCCAACCTTGCCCCGTGCCTTGCTCCATCTGTCAGATCCATACTCTTAATAGAAAACTGTAATTGTTAAGAATAGTACTTTCCTGCATTCCACAAATTATTCTAGCAAATTATAAACAGTGAGAGGTTCATGCAGCTCCTGAATTTGTAACCAACTGTTTAGCAGTGCAGATGTCCTGGAATCTGATTTGTGGCTAGTGTCTGAGGTGGGGTCAGTCTTGCTCAGGCCTTGTCTGTGGGGTCTGCACTAATGCTGGGGAGTTAGCATCAGAATTTATTTGTTGGACATCCAGTTGGTAGTACAGAATTGGTGTCAGATGGTCACACTTGTGACATTGATTCTTCTTCAGTTACCAAATCATTTCTTATTTTTTGTCTTATTCTCTCTTATATAGATTGTGTCCACTTCACATGCTATAGACAGCTTACAGGTATCACAGAGTGCTCATCAGACCAGATCAGATCAGATCAGTCACTCAGTCGTGTCTGACTCTTTGCGACCCCGTGAATTGTAGCACAATTTTTATCTCCAAAGTTCTCTCTTTTCTGTTTTCTCCTTAATGCCAAAGATGCCCAGTGAACATTTATAATTTCCACTCCAGAGGATTTCCTAACCTGTCTTAAGATTTAAGGATCATGAAGACTTGGGCAACACTCCTTTCTGGCAAGACAGAGTGTTCTGCTCTGATGGAGATAATTACAGCAACATCTCTAGAGCTCAGTCCTCGGATATTTTCTCTTTTCTACTTACATGCTCTCCTTAGCTGGTTTCACCCAGTATCCTGGCTTTCAATACCATCTGTGTACTCCAAACTGGATATACACTCCAAACAATCTTTCCATTCTTGGTCAAGGGCTGCTTCTAGCTGCGCAAGTGTGATCTTTTGTTTTCTTTCTTTCACATTCCACCTCTGATCCATTAGCAAATCCTAACAGCTCTTTTAAAATATAGTCCAAATTCAACTACTTCTGTCTACCTCGCTGCCACCACTGATTCCTGCCATCATTATTTCTTGATTAAATTATTACAGTAGCCTCCTCACTTCTACCCAACTTCATATTCTATTCTCAACTCAGAGGATGAAGAGATAATGTTAAAAATAAGTAGAGAGAAAATAAATATTAGATCAGATCACTTCTCCTCCCAAACCCTTCAATGGCACCCTATTCCAGTCAGAGTAAAAGCCAAAATTCTTAGTAAAACCTACAGGCTCCACGTGACCTGGTTCTATGTCTTCTCTGACTTCATTCCCAGTTTCACTCCTTTGTTGACTTCATTGCAACCACAGTGGTCTCCTTCCTGTTCCTCCAACATACTAGGCACTCTCCCAGATCAGGACCATTCTATTAATTATTCTTTTTGCTTGAACGGACACTCCCAAATACCCAGATTGCTTACCCTTTACTTTATTCAGGTCACTAGCACAGGCGGCTGCGACGGGCGCGCCATAGCACGGCCGAGAGGAGCCACCCCACGTCTGAGGTCAGGGGCAGAAGCTGGGAGGACCCCATGCCCGAAGGGCAGCGGCCAAGTGGAGTTACCCCACCTCCGAGATCAGGGGCAGCGGCCAAGAATACCAGACTGCCACGGCACAGGAACTGCCGAGAGGAGCTACCCCACATCCGAGGTCGGGGGTGCGGCCAAGAGAAGATTCCCAGCGTCAGAGGTCGGTGGTGGCGACGAGAGGAGTTACTCCACGTCCGAGGTCAGGGGCGGCGGCCGGGAGGAGCTACCCCACGCCCCTAAACCCGAGGCAAGGGGCAGCGGCCAGGAGGAGCTACCACACACCCCATGCCTGAGGCCAGGGGCGGCAGCAGGGAGGAGCAACCCACACCCAAGGCCAGGTGCAGCGAGGAGAGGAGTTAACCCACGTCCGAGGTCAGGGGCGGCGGCCGGGAGGAGATATCCCACGCCCCAAGCCCGAGGCCAAGGGCGGCGGCGGGGAGGAGCAACCAAACAACCGAGGCCAGGGGTGGTGGCCTGGAGGACCAACCCCACGTCCAAGGAGCCGTGGCTGTGCGGGCGCAGGAGGGCCTAGAGGAGCTATCCCACATTGAAGGTCAGGAAGGGCAGCGGTGAGGAGATACCCCTTGTCCAAGGTAAGGAGCAATGGCTGCGCTTTGCTGGAGCAGCCGTGAAGAGATACCCCACGCCCAAGGTAAGAGAAACCCAAGTAAGATGGTAGGTGTTGCAAGAGGGCATCAGAGGGCAAACACACTGAAACCATACTCACAGAAAACTAGTCAATCTAATCATACTAGGACCACAGCCTTGTCTAACTCAATGAAACTAAGCCATGCCCATGGGGCAACCCAAGAGGGCGGGTCATGGTGGAGAGATTTGACAGAATGTGGTCCACTGGAGAAAGGAATGGCAAACCACTTCAGTATTCTTGCCTTGAGAACCCCATGAACAGTATGAAAAGGCAAAATGATAGGATACTGAAAGAGAAACTCCCCAGGTCAGTAGGTGCCCAATATACTATTGAAGATCAGTGGAAAAATAACTCCAGAAAGAATGAAAGGATGGAGCCAAAGCAAAAAGAATACTCAGCTGTGGATGTGACTGGTGACAGAAGCAAGGTCCAATGCTGTAAAGAGCAATATTGCATAGGAACCTGGAATGTCAGGTCCATGAATCAAGGCAAATTGGAAGTGGTCAAACAGGAGATGGCAAGAGTGAATGTCGACATTCTAGGAATCAGCGAACTGAAATGGACTGGAATGGGTGAATTTAACTCAGATGACCATTATATATACTACTGCGGGCAGGAATCCCTCAGAAGAAATTGAGTGGCCATCATGGTCAACAAAAGAGTCCGAAATGCAGTACTTGGATGCAATCTCAAAAATGACAAAATGATCTCTGTTCATTTCCAAGGCAAACCATTCAGTATCACAGTAATCCAAGTCTATGCCCCAACCAGTAATGCTGAAGAAGCTGAAGTTGAATGGTTCTATGAAGACCTACAAGACCTTTTAGAACTAACACCACAAAAAGATGTCTTTTTCATTATAGGGGACTGAAATGCAAAAGTAGGAAGTCAAGAAACACCTGGAGTAACAGGCAAATTTGGCCTTGGAATATGAAATGAAGCAGGGCAAAGGCTAATAGAGTTTTGCCAAGAAAATGCACTGGTCATAACAAACACCCTCTTCCAACAACACAAGAGAAGACTCTATACATGGACATCACCAGATGGTCAACACCAAAATCAGATTGATTATATTCTCTGCAACCAAAGATGAAGAAGCTCTATACAGTCAGCAAAAACAAGACCAGGAGCTGACTGTGGCTCAGACCATGAACTCCTTATTGCCAAATTCAGACTTAAATTGAAGAAAGTAGGGAAAACCACAAAACCATTCAGGTATGACCTAAATCAAATCCCTTATGATTATACAGTGGAAGTGAGAAATAGATTTAAGGGCCTAGATCTGATAGATACAGTGCCTGATGAACTATGGTTCATGACATTGTACAGGAGACAGGGATCAAGACCATCCCCATAGAAAAGAAATGCAAAAAAGCAAAATGGCTGTCTGAGGAGGCCTTACAAATAGCTGTGAAAAGAAGAGAAGTGAAAAGCAAAGGAGAAAAGGAAAGATATAAACATCTGAATGCAGAGTTCCAAAGAATAGCAAGAAGAGATAAGAAAGCCTTCTTCAGCGATCAATGCAAAGAAATAGAGGAAAACAACAGAATGGGAAAGACTAGGGATCTCTTCAAGAAAATCAGAGATACCAAAGAAATATTTCATGCAAAGATGGTCTCGATAAAGGACAGAAATGGTATGGACCTAACAGAAGCAGAAGATATTAAGAAGAGATGGCAAGAATACACAGAAGAACTGTACAAAAAAGATCTTCATGACCCAGATAATCACAATGGTGTGATCACTGACCTAGAGCTAGACATCCTGGAATGTGAAGTCAAGTGGGCCTTAGAAAGCATCACTATGAACAAAGCTAGTGGAGGTGATGGAATTCCAGCTGAACTATTCCAAATCCTGAAACATGATGCTGTGAAAGTGCTGCACTCAATATGCCAGCAAATTTGGAAAACTCTGCAGTGGCCACAGGACTGGAAAAGGTCAGTTTTCATTCCAATCCCAACGAAAGGCAATGCCAAAGAATGCTCAAACTATCGCACAATTGCACTCATCTCACACGCTAGTAAAGTAATGCTCAAAATTCTCCAAGCCAGGTTTTGGCAATATGTGAACCATGAACTTCCTGATGTTCAAGCTGGTTTTAGAAAAGGCAGAGGAACCAGAGATCAAATTGCCAGCATCCGGTGGATCATCGAAAAAGCAAGAGAGTTCCAGAAAAACATCTATTTCTGCTTTATTGACTATGCCAAAGCCTTTGACTGTGTGGATCACAATAAACTGTGGGAAATTCTGAAAGATGTGAATACCAGACCACCTGATCTGCCTCTTGAGAAATTTGTATGCAGGTCAGGAAGCAACAGAACTGGACATGGAACAACAGACTGGTTCCAAATAGGAAAAGGAATACATCAAGGCTGTATATTGTCACTCTGTTTATTTAACTTATATGCAGAGTACATCATGAGAAACGCTGGACTGGAAGAAACACAAACTGAAATCAAGATTGCCGGGAGAAATATCAATAACCTCAGATATGCAGATGACACCACCCTTATGGCAGAAATTGAAGAGGAACTGAAAAGCCTCTTGATGAAAGTGAAAGTGGAGAGTGAAAAAATTGGCTTAAAGCTCAACATTCAGAAAACGAAGATTATGGCATCCGGTCCCATCACTTCATGGCAAATAGATGGGGAAACAGTGGAAACAGTGTCAGACTTTATTTTTCTGGGCTCCAAAATCACTACAGATGGTGACTGCAGCCATGAAATTAAAAGATGCTTACTCCTTGGAAGGAAAGTTATGAGCAACCTAGATAGCATATTGAAAAGCAGAGACATTACTTTGCCAACAAAGGTTCGTCTAGTCAAGGCTATGGTTTTTCCTGTGGTCATGTATGGATGTGAGAGTTGGACTGTGAAGAAAGCTGAGCACCGAAGAATTGATGCTTTTGAACTGTGATGTTGGAGAAGACTCTTGAGAGTCCCTTGGACTGCAAGGAGATCCAACCAGTCCATTCTGAAGGAGATCAGCCCTGGGATTTCTTTGGAAGGAATGATGCTAAAGCTGAAACTCCAGTACTTTGGCCACCTCATGCAAAGAGTTGACTCATTGGAAAAGACTCTGATGCTGGGAGGGATTGGGGGCAGGAGGAGAAGGGGACAACAGAGGATGAGATGGCTGGATGGCATCACTGACTCGATGGACGTGAGTCTGAGTGAACTCCGGGAATTGGTGATGGACAGGGAGGCCTGGCGTGCTGCGATACATGGGGTCACAAAGAGTCGGACATGACTGAGCAACTGATCTGATCTGACTCAGAATTCTGCTTTTGTGTAAGAGTTTTACTGGTTACTTCATTTAAAATTTCAACCCAGCTCTTTTGCAGATATTAATATCCTCTCTTCCCACTTGATTTTTCCTCTTAGCTCATATAACTCTCTAACACTTTACATATTTTACTCATCCAATACCCAATTAACAGCCAAATTATGTACTTTAATGAACTTAGGAATCTGAGGAAGGGAGAGATTTGTAATATCCAGGAAAGACTTCATAGAATAGGAGGGTGTGAGTTGCCTTTGAAGAAATGGGTGGGATTTGAATAGTCAATAAGGGAAAGGGATGAGAATTACATGTGAAAGAAGAAATTAACTATTTTCCAGAGATTTGAGATGCAAAAAGTATTATAGTCTCTTAAGAAGTAGGGCATTGCAATACATTTTTGGACCTTTCCTTGAACACAAGGACATTTTCTGTTTCTGTTTCCTTCATATCTAATCCCAGTACTGGGCACAGAATAGAAATTCAATAGCTGTCAGATGAATTATTAAATGAATAAATCGATGGATTGATGGATGCATGCATGTATGAATGGATCAAAGGATGGATGAGTGCATAGGTGATACAGACTCATGGATTCAGCTACTTTCTGTTTATATGACATTGAATTCTGATGCATTTTAATAATAAAGATAATTCTTCACTCAGTGATCATAAGACTGACTTAGTATTGACCCACACAGGAAGGAACTTTAAACGAATAGACTATAAGAATTTTTTCATTGAAGTAACACATACATGACATTAAAGTTGCCTTCTTAACCATTTGTAAGTGGTCAAGCAGAGTTAAAGGTATTCACATTTCTTGCAATAGATTTCTAAAGCTTTTTCATCTTGTAACACTGAAACTGTATACCCAGTAAATATTAATTACTCTACCTCCCTTCCCCCACTAACTCACAGTAATCACCTTTCTACTTTCTATGATTTTGACTATTTTAGATAATTCATATAAATGGAATCATACAGTATTTGTCCTAAAAAGTCTATAAGAAGTTGTAACCTCCTCTTGTGCTACTTTGACAGGAGCAGTCATTGGAAAACATTCTACCTTGGAAGCTAAAGTTCCTGTTGTGCAATTCAAAACTGGATTGAGCAACAAGAACTGATTATTAATTTCTTGGTCGGATCTTCATATTTATTCAATACGATAATGATATTCTCATTATATAAATGAGGCAAGTCAAAGTATCATATTTATTAATTCTAAGATATTCATTTCCCCCCACATTTTAAAATTACTGAAATAAAGGTGAATTATAATCCATGGACAAGTGTCTTGCACCCGGGGCCTAATGATGTGAGACATAGCAAAAAGAAATACAGGAATGTCTCACACATTGCATTGGGCATCCATCCACTAAAAAATAATTTATCAGAAATTCAGATTTAACTGGGCATCCTGTATTTAATCTGGCAACCCTAATCTCACTTGATCCTTGAAATAAAGGAGTTCAATGGACTGGCTTTGACTTCCCAAAGATCCTCAGTGAGGGGAGCTGGCTAGGGAGATGTGAGATGCTCCAGTTCATCAGGAGCATAAACCCTCGGGACAGTGCCTGACCCAGTATCTTGGGAGCTCCCTTAATCCAGCTCTTGAGTCATGTTGGAAGTGTACCAAATCCTCAATTTGGCTGAATGCCAAATAGCCTAGTGTTAAAATAAATAATAGGCTGAAGCCAAATATTGTCAACTTAAAATGAACTTCTAGGACAGGTTATTTTCTTTAAAAACTCACAGCCCAAATGGAATTAAATAGCAAAATGGAAATATAGTTTTTGAAGATATTTTGTTCAATCTCATAAATGATACAAATCTAATAATTATGCAAACTCTATAAACATGATTTGTAGATAATCTCAATTATTCAGCCTTCTATTCTCATTTAAAATTGTACAAACATTTATTGCCTCAAGAAGAATAATTTATTCTTCCTAAAGTTACCCAGCATTCATGCTTAATATTCCTATTAGGCTGATTTATTTCTTTATTGATTTAACTATTTAAAAGTTTTTAATAATTAATTTTTTACCTAAAATTGTAAAAACCTTTCACAGTTGTTCATTATAATAGTATTTTACTCTTTCAGTAATAAATACAAATTTCAGCTGAATGATTGAATTTTAGCACACAAAGCTCACAAGGAAATTTTTATTCAATATTTTATCTAGATGCTTATTTCAATTTGAAAGCAAATATTCAGATATTAACAATAAATCCAAAAGAGTAACTGTTTTATTTAACTGATTTTTTTAAAAAACTTAAAGTGTGGTCCTGAATTAGCAGCATCACCTGGCAGGAATGTTCAGGATTTCAGGTCCACCCTGCTGCTGCTGCTGCTGCTGCTGCTGCTGCTGCTGCTGCTGCTAAGTCGCTTCAGTCATGTCTGACTCTGTGCGACCCCATAGACGGCAGCCCACCAGGCTCCCCCGTCCCTGGGATTCTCCAGGCAAGAACACTGGAGTGGGTTTCCTTTTCCTTCTCCAATGCATGAAAGTGAAAAGTCAAAGTGAAGTCGCTTAGTCGTGTCCAACTCTTCGTGCCCCATGGACTGCAGCCTACCAGGCTCTGCCATCCATGGGATTTTCCAGACAAGAGTACTGGAGTGGGCTGCCATTGCCTTCTCTGCAGGTCCACCCTAGACTTACAGAATCAGGATGTGAGGGAGGGCTTGTGTTTAACAATCCCTCCAGGTGATTCCAATGCACAGTGAAGTTTGAAAAACTCAGGCCTTGAAAAACAGTCTCCTGGCCACTGATAGGATCTCAGAATCATCTCAAGCCTAGGGAATTAGAATCTGCATCTCAACAAGATGCCCAAGGGATTTGTGTGCACATTAAAGCCTGAGCCCCACTCTTTTAGAGTTTTAGTTTTAAAATATACCAAAATGAACCCTGTGCTTCATCATGTCTAAGCAGCTGAGAGTGATGAAAGACCAGTGGCTTTGAGTGGTCCCTGTGCTCAGACTGACAGCTAAACTCAATTCAACCAGTAGTGGTGGTGTTCGGTTTCTAGGTTATGTCCAACTCGGTGACTTCATGGACGCCCGCTTCTCTGTCCTTCACTATTCCTGGAGTTTGCTCAAACTCACGTCCATTGAGTCAGTGATGCCATCCAAACATCTCGTCCTCTGTCATTCCCTTCTTTTGCCTTCAATCTTTCCCAGCATCAGGGCTTTTTCCAATGAGTCAGTTCTTCACATCAGGTGGCCAAAGTACTGGGGCTTCAGCTTCAGCATCAGTCCTTCCAATGAATATTCAGGACTGATTTCCTTTAAGAATGACTGCTTTGATCTCCTTGCAGTCCGAGGGACTCTCAAGAGTCTTCTCCAACACCACAGTTCAAAAACATCAATTCTTCAGTGCTCAGCCTTCTTTATGGTCCAACTCTCATATCCATACATGACTACCAGCAAAACCATAGCTTTGACTGTACACACTTTTGTCAACAAAGTGATGTCTGCTTCTTAATATGCTGTCTAGGTTTGTGATAGCTTTCCTTCCAAGGAGCAAGCATGTCTTAATTTCATGGCTGCAGTCACCATCTGCAGTGATTTTGAAACCCAAGAAAATAAAGTCTATCACTGTTTCCACTTTTCCCCCTTCTGTTTGCCATGAAGTGATGTGACTGGATGCTGTGATCTTAGAGTTTTTGAATGTTGAGTTTTAAGTCAGTTTTTTTCACTCTCATCAAAAGGCTCTTTAGTTCCTCTTAGCTTTCTGCCACTAGATTGGTATCATCTGCATATTTGAGGTTGTTGATATTTCTCCCAGCAATCATGATTCCAGCTTATGATTCATCCAGCTGGGCATTTTGCATGATGTACTCTGCATATAAGTTAAATAAACTGGGTGACAATATACAGCCTTGAGGTACTCCTTCTCCAATTTGGAACCAGTCCGTCGTTCCATATCCAGTTGCTTCTTGACCTGCATACAAATTTCTCAGGAGACAGGTAAGGTGGTCTGGTATTTCCACCTCTTTAAGAATTTTCCAGTTTGTTGTGATCCACAGAATCAGAAGTTTTGGGATAGTCAATGAAGTAGAAGTAGATGTTTTTCTGGAATTCCCATGCTTTTTCTATGATCCAGCGGATGCTGGAAATTTGATCTCTTACTACTCTGCCTTTTCTAAATCCAGCTTGTACACCTGAAAGTTCTTGATTCACATACTGCTAATGCCTAGTTTGAAAGATTTCAAGTATTACTTTGTTAACATATGAAATGAGCACAATTGTACAGTAGTTTGAACATTCTTTGGCATTGCCTTTCTTTGGGATTGGAATAAAAATTGGCCTTTTCCAGCCATGTGGCCATGACTGAGTTTTCCAAATTTGCTGACATATTGAGCTCAGCACTCTAACAGCATTATTTTTTAGGATTTGAAATAGCTCAACTGGAATTCTATCACCTCTACTAGCTTTGTTCCTAGAAATGCTCTTTGAGGCAACAAACACTCCAGGCAGTCTGGCTCTAGGTGAGTGACCACATCATGGTGGTTATTCATGTCATTAAAATCTTTTTTGTATAGTTCTTCTGTGTAATCTTGTCACTTCTTCTTAACTCTTCTGCTTGGTAAGCAGATGTCCATTTCATCCCATTCTTTTGTTCTGTCTACATTGTTCCTTTTTAATCCTTGGTTGGCATTTGTGTGTGCGTGTGTGTGTGTGTCTGTGTGTGTGTGTGTGAAGTCTCTCAGTCGTGGCCAACCCTTTGCGGCCCCGTGGACTGTAGCCCGCCAGGCTCCTTTGTCCATGGGATTCTCCAGGCAAGAATACTGGAGTGGGTTGCCATTTCCTTCTCCATAACTACTGCAAAAACTCTTCTACCTTCTGTCTAGCCCTTACCCCTGGTTTTGTTACACAGTGATAACTAGCTGATATAATGTCCCTTATAATAGCTTTATCAATGTCATTATAAAGGCATATCCCCCAAACATCTTGGGAGATGGTATATCTTCGAATTTTTTAAGAGGCTTCTTTGAAGCAGGAGTCCCAGGTCTGGCTATGTGGTCAAATCACCTCGTAACTTTAAACTTTAAACTTCTGATATTCAAGAAGCCCTCCAGACAAATGTGAATTTCTGAGTGTGGGCTACAAGCATTAATCTCTTTCTAAAGGATGCACCAAACTAGAGAACCAGCTATCTACAGTTTGGTTAAATTACCATCCCTCCTCTATGCAACATGGCTTGTGCAGCTAAGCTTGACATTTATGGTAATGGAAGTTCAAGCAAATGAAATACAGAGGTTTCTTAGTTTGCAAAGTCTCACAATCTTTTTATTATCACACAGAGGAGACTTTTAAGTGGGAGGCAAGTAGGTTCCACCAAGATCATCACTCTAATAACCCTCTCAATTGAGGAATCCACAAAATGGATTCAGGGAACTGAGTTTTATCACCTGCTTCAGACATTAAAAATAGGCACATCAAACGTTTGCAATAACATTCATATTTTATCCTCCATTCTTCCTAATTATGTGACTCACCCCAAACGTGTTGAGTTGCATCCTGTATCTACCTCCTTATCTCACCAGTAGGAAAAAGACCTGATACGTAGGGTTCAGAGTCCTGTAGTCAGCCTGGAATTAACTTTTAAGCTTGAATTCCAAGTTAAATATTGGTTCTGATCTCTCTATACAGGCTTTTGGGAGAAAATATCCATTTGAAACACTCTTCTGGCCATAAGACTGCTGTTTAAATTTAACCTAAATCTCTCTAGTAGCTGAATAAGTTCATTTCCACTCCTGGAGAGGAATTCTTGTTTACAGCTCCACAATCCCAGATGTGCTTTGGAACTGGAAATTCGGGAAGTGTAGAAAGTTAATGCAGTGCATACCTGGCATATTGTATTACATCTCCAGGGAGGTCCAAAGCAGCATCCTGTAATAAACACATTTAAATCTCTGCAAGGAAACATAAAAATTCACAGTAAGAGAGATAAATAGACACTATAAACAGTTTTATGTGAGTTCTGATTTTGTCATTAAATTTAAAGGAAACTTAGTTTTCAGAGCTCTTCCTATTTGGGCACTATGAATAAGAGATTGTAGACTGCAAGCTGCTGTTTAAAAAAAAAAAGCTTTAAAAGTGAATTTCAGCTGGGAAAAGCTGAAGGGAAACAAATGAACAGGAACAGTGGTATACACTGGAAAAGCTCATTTAACAGATTTCTTCCCACAAACAAGCTGGATTTGTAATGAAAATTGTATGATTCCTCAGGGACCAACCTTAGAGACCCAACCAGGAGATCTTGCAATAAAAGAAGAGACTTATTTGGATTGAGAGATGGGTTTTAGGGAGAGATGAAATGAGGGGAATATTAAAAAGCTTTGGGAGCACCTAGAAATGGCATCTTGCATGTGGGCTAATAATTTTCAATGATGATTCATTCCCCAAGAAGTTTACAGCGTTTGTTTCTTTCTTTTTAAAGTTCATCTACTTCAGTGTGGTTAATGGTGGGTGGTTCAGGACAGATCCATTGTTCTTGCAGCTTTTGAGAAAACTCAGGAATCCTTTTCAGATCTTCTGATTTTTGCTTCCCAAGTTCTGCTCACTGACTTTCTCGGCCAGAAGAAGGAAGGGGTCCCTTGAGTCTGTGATTGTTTAATTGGCTTTTGCTCAAGGAACCTCACAGGTTAATGAAAAGAAAATAGAAATTGGGAAGCTGTAGCCCTCCTTTAAGAAACATGCTACTTTTTTTTCTAAGTGTTATTTCTGAAGATTTTTCTTTTGACATCATCTTTTAAAGAATGGATCTGAGCTAAGATGTGTCAGATCAAAGACAGATTAAAAATTCATAAACAAATCATCTATTTTTTTCTCAAATACTTTACTGACTAGAATAACCAAGCACTTCAAAAGTATTAATCACTTTTAAGAGTCTCAGGGGGTTTTGTAATGTAAATTTTATTAATACATAGCATACATACAGTAAACTGCACAAATTACAAGCAAGCAGATAGACAGCTTATCACACAGCTTACATGCTCTGTAGCCAGTGTCCAGACTAAGAAATAGACCATGACCAGCACTCCAGCAGTCTTTCCTATGGCCCCCACCCCAAGTGGTGGCACCATCCAAAATTAAGACTATAGGTTAACTTTGTTTGGTTTTAATTTCACTTTTTTTTTAAGTTTTATTTTTTTTAATACATTTGATTTACAATGATATGTTAGTCTCAGGTATACAGCAATGTGATTCAGTTATAGATATATAATATTCTTTTTCAGATTCTTTTCCCTTTTAGGTTATTACAAAATATTGAGTATAATTTCTCTTGCTATACAATAGGTCCTTATTGGTTACCTATTTTATATATAGTAGTGTGCATATGTTAATCCCAAACTCCTAATTTATCCTCCCTGATTCCCCTCTTGGTAACTATAAGCTGGTTTTCCATGTCTGTATTTAATTTCATTGTCTTTAATTTTATTTCCTTTGCTCAACATATTTTTGAGGTTCATCCACATTGTTGCCACAGCTGGAGTTGCACTAGTTGCACTGCTGTGTGGTTTCCGTTGTATGATAGGCTGCTACCATTCATGGCCTTTGGTTTGGGATTGCTCTGGGTTACAGTGACTAGTACTGCTTTAAGCTCTCTCGTGCACGTCCCTCAGTAAGCATGCAAATACTTTCCTGTTGTGTGCCTACAAGTGGGATTCCACAAGTGGGTCATATGGCATACAGACCTTGAGCTTTAGCAGACGCTGCCAATGGGTTTTCCAAAATGCTCACACCAGCAGTACATGGGTATTCCATGGTGATTTTGAAATAGATTTCCATGTATGGTAATATTTTTCAGTTCAGTGTTTGAAGTTGTTCCTCTGTATTCCATCTGTAAGGATACTCAAAATTAAACTTCAAGACTTTCCTTATGTCTTAAAATAATCTCATGGTTTAAAGTAACCCCAAAGGTTGCATTCCTTTACACTAACAATACAATATCAGAAAGGGAATGTAAAAAAAAAAACAAAACAAAAAAACCTTTTAAAATTATATGAAGAAAATAAAATACTTAGGAATAAATTTGACCAAGGAGGTAAAAGACTTACATACTGAGAACTATAAAACATTAATAAAGGAAATAAAAGAGGATATAGATCCATGGAAAGATATCCCGTGCTCCAGAATTGAAAGAATTAACATTGTTCAAATGATAATACTACCCAAAGCAATCTACAGATTTAAGGCAATCCTTATCAAATTACCCATGATGTTTTTCACAGAACTAGAACAAATAATCCAAAAAATTATTTGGAACCATAACCCCCCCCCACCCCACGAAGATCTGCTAGAGCAATCCTGGGGGGCGGGGAATAAAAAGGCAGGAGGCATAACTCTCCCAGATTGTGGACTATATCACAAAGCTACAATAATCAAAACAGTATTTTTTTTTTAAGGCATATGGATCAATGGAACAGAATATAAAGCCCAGAAATAAGCCCACACACCTATGGTCAATTAATCTTCAACAAAAGAGGCATGAATATAAAATAGATACCCTCTTCAGCAAATAAGTGCTGTGAAAGTTGGACAGATGCACTAAATCAATGAAGTTAGAATACACCTTCATGTCACACACAAAAATAAACTCAAAATGGCTTAAAGACTTAAACATAAGCCATCATAAAACTCCTAAAAGAGAGCATAGGCAAAACATTCTCTGACATAAATGGTATATCAGAGATATACCATGGTCAATTTCCCAAGGTAATAGCAATAAAAACAAATATAAACAAATGGAACCTAACCAAACTTAAAGCTTTCTGCATGGCAAAGGAAACCACACACACACACATACAAAAGACAATTTACAAAATGTGAGAAAATATTTGCAAATGATACTGAAGACAAGGATTTAATCTCCAAAATACACAAACAACTCATACCACTCAAAAACAACAAAAAAATAACCCAACTGAAAAATGGGCCAAAGACTTTAATAGATATTTCTCCAGAGAAGACATACAGATGGTCAGTAGGCACATACAGATGGTCAGTAGGCTCAACATCACTAATTACTGGAGAAATGCAAAGCAAAACTACAATGAGGTACCACCTCACAACTGTTGGAATGGCCAGGATTAAAAAGTCTACAAGTAGCAAATGCTAAAGAGGGTTTGAAGTAAAGGGAGCCCTCCTACACTGTTGGTGGAAATGTAAGTGGGCACAGCTAATGTGGAAAACAGTATGCCAGTTCTTCGGGAAACTGAAAATAGAATTACCATATGATCTAGCAAACCAACTTTGGAAAACACACAGACAAAGCTATAATTCAAAAAGATACATGCACCCCTATGTTCACAGCAGTGCTGTTCACAATAGCCAAACATGGAAACAATTTAAATGTCCATCAACAGATGAATGAATAAAGAAGATGTAGTAGATATATATAATGAAATACTACTCAGGCATTAAAAAGAATGAAATAATGCCATTTGCAGCAACATAAGTGCAACTAGAGATTATCATGCAAAGTCAAGTAAGTAAGAAAGAGAAAGGCAGACATCATATGGTATCACTTTCATGTGAAATCAAAAATATGGTGCAAAAAAACCTATCTACAAAACAGAAGCAGACTCATAGAGAACAGATGTGGTTGCCAAGGGGAAAGAGGGTAGGGCGAGGGGTGGGCTGGGAGTTTGGGGTTGGTAGAGCAAACCATTGTATTTAAAATGGATGAACAAGGTCCTAATGTATAGCACAGGGAACTATATTGAATGTCCTCTGGTAAACCATCAGGGAAACGAATATTAAAAAATATGTATGTGTAAACAGAGTCACTTTGCTGGACAGAGATTGGCACAATATTGTAAATCAACTGTGCTTCAATTAAAAAAAAATAAAGTAATTCCAGGTTTCAAATTAAAAGTCCCTCACTCACTGTTTCATTAGCATCACAGCATGCTGCAGCCTTCCATATTCTTCAATGACTAGCTTTTGTCAGCCAAAACAGGTGTACTGATTTAACCATTTCTGAACTTTTAGAGAGCAGTTTAAGGGACTTATAATTTGAGGAGCAATATTCAGTCTTAAAAGTTAATCAATGAGAAGTTGGAAAGTTAAATGAGAAAGTGTACTCAATTCTAGCAAAATCTAACATTGACCCTAACTTGAGACTGTCAAGGTACCAGGGTGATTATCACATGCAGTTTCTATGTCCCATTATTTTGTGGCCACATTTATGTACATTCATAAGGCAAAGAATATGTAGACTCTGCACATAACTTATAAAACGTTTCATGTCATGTTTCATGTAGTCGTGGCCTCATTTTATGCATGGGTATATAAGCGAATAAGATAACACCTATTCGTTAAGTGCTGACTATGTGTCAAGGAGTGTGATCTAGGCTTTAGACTCTTGTTCCCCAAAGTGGATCATGGCATGGACATCATCTGGGAGCTTGCTAGGAAAAGAGATGCTCAGGTCCCACCCAGATATGAGCAGGAACCTTCCTTTTAACAAGAGGTCCAAGGGATTCTAATACATATTAGAGTTTGAGAAGTGCTTGATTTAGACACTTTATCTGAATTAGCCCTTCTTAAATTCTGAAAGAGATGGGAATACCAGACCACCTGACCTGCCTCTTGAGCAACAGTTAGAACTGGATAGGGAACAACAGACTGGTTCCAAATAGGAAAAGGAGTACGTCAAGGCTGTATATTCTCACCCTGATTATTTAACTTATATGCAGAGTACATCATGAGAAATGCTGGGCTGGAAGAAGCACAAGCTGGAATCAAGATTGCCAGGAGAAATATCAATAACCTCAGATATGCAGATGACACCACCCTTATGGCAGAAAGTGAAGACGAACTAAAAAGTCTCTTGATGAAAGTGAAAGTGGAGAGTGAAAAAGTTGGCTTAAAGCTCAACATTCAGAAAACGAAGATCATGGCATCCAGTCCCATCACTTCATGGCAAATAGATGGGGAAACAGTGGAAACAGTGTCAGACTTTATTTTTCTAGGCTCCAAAATCACTGCAGATGGTGACTGCAGCCATGAAATTAAAAGACGCTTACTCCTTGGAAGGAAAGTTATGACCAACCTAGATAGCATATTCAAAAGCAGAGATACTACTTTGCCAACAAAGCTCCGTCTAGTCAAGGCTATGGTTTTTCCAGTGATCATGTATGGATGTGAGAGCTGGACTGTGAAGAAAGCTGAGTGCCGAAGAATTGATGCTTTTGAACTGTGGTATTGGAGAAGACTCTTGAGAGTCCCTTGGACTGCAAGGAGATCCAACCAGTCCATTCTGAAGGAGATCAGCCCTGGGATTTCTTTGGAAGGAATGATGCTAAAGCTGAAACTCCAGTACTTTGGCCACCTCATGCGAAGAGTTGACTCATTGGAAAAGACTCTGATGCTGGGAGGGATTGGGGGCAGGAGGAAAAGGGGACGACAGAGGATGAGATGGCTGGATGGCATCACCGACTTGATGGACATGAGTCTGAGTGAACTCCGGGAGTTGGTGATGGACAGGGAGGCCTGACGTGATGTGATTCATGGGGTTGCAAAGAGTCGGACATGACTGAGCTGAACTGAACTGAAGATCATGTAAGGGTGCTAGGAGCAATATTCCTATCCTATTCTATTCTAATTATTTATGCCAGTTTTGTTGAGACATAAAGGACATATGACACTGTGTAATTAAGGGATACAACGTGTTGATTTGTACATTTTTATACTATAAAATGATCACCACCAAAGTGTCACTAACATCTGCATTATATCATCTACTTATTTCATTTCACCCTCTCAGCAACTTTCAAGAATATATATATTCAGATCATCTGCCAATTTTTGTCAGATCTGCTGCTGAGTTGTATGAGTTCTATTTTTTTTTTTTTTTTTAGCCATACTGTGTAGCATGCAGGACCTTAGTTCCCCAACTGAGGGTCAAACCTGTCCTCTCTGCATTGGGAGTGCAGAGTCTAAACCACTGGACTCCAGGGAAGTTTGTATGAGTTCTTTATATATTCTAGCTGTCAACCATTCCCTGTTCTTTATTTCATGAATGATTAGCTGAGATTAGAACTTTGTCCCCTTGAACTTGAAAGTGAAAGTTGCTCAGTCGTGTCCGACGCTTTGTGACCCCATGGATTACAGTGAGGAGGACATAACCTGGGCTTCAGCATCAGTCTGTGTTAAGTCCGTCCTTAGCACACTTGGCAGCCTCTGAGCTGCTGCTAAGATGCTGAAAAATTCTGAAAAGTGTGAGAATATTTAAAGTAGAAATCCTCTAAGTGCCTAAGTGCATGTGAGGTTGCAGAATTGATCTAATAAGCATTGGATGGTTTTGAACTAAGATATATAATACAGAGAGCTTAACTCATAGCTCAGTTGGTGAAGAATCTGCCTGCAACGCAGGAGACCTCAGTTGGATTCCTGGGTCAGGAAGATCCCCTGGAGAAGGGAAAGGCTACCCACTCCAGTATCCTGGCCTGGAGAATTCCATGGACTGTATAGTCCATGGGATCACAAAGAGTTGGACTCAACCGAGTGACTTTCACTTTCATATAATACAGATGCTCTTTAAAGATTTGCATTTTATTTAATAGCATCATTTTGTCCCTCTAGAAGCCTGCTTAACCTTTGAACACAAAAGGTGTTATGGAAAAAATATATATGTATTTATTCAGCTTCATTTGTCACAAGGAAGAAAAAGCAACCACTTTCCTGTACTTTACTAAAAGATATTCTTTCTACAAAATAGAAATCTAGAAGTAGCAGGGAACAGAAACTTCTATTTACCCTATCTTCCATTTTTGCCATAATAAGCAATCCTAAGATTAATTTCAAAAAATCTGACCATCCTTCTTTGCATTGTATCTGTGTGCGGGTCCAATATTAAGTGGTTAGAGAATAGAGAATAAACACACAAAAAGTCTCTATTAACGCTTATTTAAAAAATGGTTTTTGGCTTGTGGTTTTTGGTTTGTTTGTATTAGCTTGAGTTTTTAAATCCTGGCAACTGAATGTACTATGTGATGGTCTTCTCATAGAAAATGTACAATCTACTTAATGAATTAAAATTAGAAACTTGCAAGGGGAAAGTGAAAGTGAAGTCGCTCAGTCGTGTCCGACCCTCAGCGACCCCATGGACTGCAGCCAGCAGGCTCCTCCATCCATGGGATTTTCCAGGCAAGAGTACTGGAGTTGGGTGCCATTGCCTTCTCCGTGCAAGGGGAAGGGCTCTGTAAAAATCAGGACTAAGATATCAGCAGAAACTGAAATACAAAAATATATTAATTATATTGTTTGTGTAAAACTCTATGAAGCTATTATTATAATTTTTATAACCAGAGGTGTCAATTTAGAAATGTTCATGGCTGTAGAGATTTTTATTCTACATATAGACTATGCAGAAATATCACCTACTTACTCTTCAGTCATTTTCACTACCCACTACCAACCTGTTTTCACTGTAATACCAAGCTTTATTTTCATGTCTGTATTTTCTGGTTTGCCTCTAGAGAATAATTAGGCAGAACTAACAACACTGAAGTTAATTAAAAGATTGCTTGCAATATATTTCAGAGGCAGCAAGAAATAACACCAAGCAAAGTATAGAGCTTTACGCACTATAGCAACAGAGTGGCTGGACTTTGAACCTAAAACAATTGGGTTATTTTTCTAGTATGAATAGACAGGTTATCGCAAAGTTGTCGTCATGTTTCCCCCAAATAATCTTTTTCTGTTGAGTCAATGCATAGGACCTCAAGACCACTGCTCCTGATGTTTTACAAATTAGTTATAGACTGAGGTAACACAAGGTCAAAATAGCAGTACTTATTTTATGAAGATGTAATTGACATATACATTGTATAAGTTTAAGATATACAATGTAATGATTTCACAAGCATATATATTGTGAAATAATACCACCATTACCACCATAAAGTTAGTAATTACCTCCGTAAGTTCACATGCTTATCTTTGTGTGTATGTTAAAAACATTTAAGATTTACCCCCATAGCAACTTTCAAATATATAATATGGTATTACTAACTGTAGTCACTACGCTGTACATTAGATCCCTACTATTTATTCATCTGAAAACTAAAAGTTTGTACTCTTTGTCCAACATTTCCCCATTTTCTCCATCCCTGAGCCGCTGGCAATGATCATTCTACAGTCTCTCTGTATGAAAAATGTCTATTCAGGTTCTCTGAACTGGATTAAATTATATTATTTAGCTTATTTGTTTATGTTTCTTGCTATTGAGTCATATGAGTTCCTTACACATTTTGAATATTAACCCCTCATCAGACAGTTTGCAAATATTTCCCCCAGTTCCTTAGACTGCCTTCTCATTTTGCTGGTTGTTTCTTTTGCTGTGAAAAAGCTGTCAGTCTGATGGAGTTACACTTGTTTCTGATTTTGTTCCTTGTGCTTCTGGTGTCATATCTAAAATACCATCGCAAAAACCAATGTCAAGGAGGTTTTCCCATATTTTCTTCTAATAGTTTTTTAGTTCACATTTGAAATTTAAGCCTTTAATCCATTTGGAGCTAATTTTTGTGAGTGGTATAAGACAGAGGTCAGATTTCATTTTTTTCCAAGTGATTATTCATAAACTTGTCTCTTAGAATTGTTTTTACTGCATCTTGTAAGTTTGGGTATGTTGTGCTGCCATTTTTATTTGTTTCAAGATATTTTTTATTTCCCTTTGATTTCTTCTTTGATTAACGTTTTGTTCAGGAGTTGTATAATTCCCACATATATGTGAATTCTTCAATTGATCTCCTGTCATTATTTCTAGTGTTATAATATTTTGGTCAGAAAAGATACTTGGTATATTTCAGTCTTCATAAATTTCCTAAGACTTGCTTTGTGACACAATCGGCCCTGGAGAATGTTCTATGTGTACTTCAGATGAATGTATAGTCTGTTGCTGTAGGATGAAATGTTCTGGGTCTGCCTTTTAGGTTCATATGGTCTAAAGTACAGGTCAGGTTCAATGCTTCCTTACTGATTTTCTGTCTGAATGATCTATCCATTGTTGAAAGCAGGCTATTGAAGTCCCCTACTATTATTGATTGCTGTCTATTTCTCCCTTCAGATCTGTTACTATTTGTGTAAACTTACGTCCTCTGATGTTGGGTGCATATATATTTGTTGTTATGTATATTTGCCAGCGTTGTTTAGTTGCTAAGTTGTGTCTGACTCTTTTGCGACCCGAAGGACCCACCAGGCTCCTCCATCCATAGGACTCTCCAGGCGAGAATACTGGAGTGGGTTGCCATTTTCTTCTTCAGGGGATCTTCCTAACCCAGGGACGGAACCCATGTCTTCTGCATTGGAGATGGATTCTTCACCACTTAGCCACCAGGGAATCTCACATATATATTTTAAATTGTTGTGTTCTCTTGATGAACTGACCTCTTTATCATCATATAACAACCTTCTTTGTTTCTTGTTACTTTTTTTAATCTATTTTGTTTAATATGAATATAGTTACCTCCTATTCTTTTTTGACTTCC
Organism: Bos indicus; assembly: GCF_029378745.1. Taxonomy (NCBI): domain Eukaryota; kingdom Metazoa; phylum Chordata; class Mammalia; order Artiodactyla; family Bovidae; genus Bos; species Bos indicus. The sequence continues at coordinate 3,486,834 of NC_091772.1, read as the reverse complement.
AATTTCTTGGAAAATCTCTTTCAATTCCTCCACCTTGAACTTACATGTGTCCTTAAAACTGAAGTGAGTCTTTGTAAGCAATATATATTTGGGCATTGTTTTTTTGTTTTAATCCATTCAGCTACTGTATACTTTCTGATTGGATCATTTAATCCTTTTACACTTAAATAATTATTAATAGGTAAGGACTTATAGTATGATTTTTCTGAATTGTTTTCTGGTTGTTCTGTAGTTTTCTTGTTTCTTTATTCCCTTGATGTCTTCCTTTGGTAACTGATGATTTTCCGTACTGGTAGTTTTTTATTCCCTTCCTTTTATCTTTTGTGTACCTACTGTAGATTTTCGCTTCATTTTCACCATAAGATTTATATAAAACACTCCCAGGTGGCACTGGTAAAGAATCCATCTGCCAATGCAAGAGAAGCAGGAGACACAGGTTCAATCCCTCAGTCATAAAGATCCCTTGGAGCAGGAATGGCAACCTACTCCAGCGTTCTTACCTGGAAAGCTCCATGGACAGAGAACCTGGTGTCATACAGTCCATGCGGTCACAAAGACTGAGTGACTGAGCACATAGTCATAATAGTCTATTCTACTCTAATAACAACTGAACTTCAATTGCATACAAAAATTCTACCCTTTTACTTAACCACACACACATTTTGTTTTGAATGTCACAATTTACCTCTTTCTATATTGTATATTCATTGACACATTGTAGCTACAAGTTATTTTTATAATTTTTTCCATTAGATTTTATATTTGGAGAAGGCAATGGCAACCCACTCCAGTACTCTTGCCTGGAAAATCCCATGGATGGAGGAGCCTGGTAGGCTGCAGTCCATGGGGTCACAAAGAGTCAGACATGACTGAACGACTTCACTTTCACGTTTCACTTTCATGCATTGGAGAAGGAAATGGCAACCCACTCCAGTGTTCTTGCCTGGAGAATCCCAGAGACAGAGGAGCCTGGTGGGCTGCCATCTATGGGGTCACACAGAGTCGGACATGACTGAAGTGACTTAGCAATGGCAACAGTAGGCTTTATATTAGAGTTAAGTTCTTAGCACACCAACATAATACAGTATTATAGTTTTCTATATTTGACCATATATTAATACTTATCCTTACAGGTGTTTTATATTTTCATATGTTTTAGTGTTACTAATTAGAATCCTTTTTTTCATCTTGAAAAGCTCCTTTCAGCATTCTTAAAGGCAAGTCTAGTCATGATGAACTTCCTCAGCTTTTGCTTGTTTGGGAAAGTCTTTATTGCCACTCCATTTCTGAAGGACAGCTTTGCCAAGTAAAGTATTCTGGATAGCAGTTTTTTTCTTTCTACATTTTGAATATATTACCATGTTTCCTGGACTATAATTTGCCTGCTGAGAAATCTGCTGACATAGTGGTTCTCTGTATATGACATTTTTTTTCTCTTGCTATTTTTCAAATTCTCTCTTTCTTTGAACAGTTTTATTATGCTATGTCTTGGATAATATCTTGCAGGTTGAAATTTTAGAGGGAAACTTTGTGCTTCATGAACTTGGATTTCCAAATTTCTCCCCAGACTTGGAAAATTTTCAGTCATTATCTCTTTAAGTAAGTACTCTGCACCTTTCTCCCTTTCTTCTCTGGGTCTCTGGTTTTGATAATGGTAACCCAATGGAGATCTTGATGTCACATTTGACATAACTTTAGCAATATTTCAAAGGGTAAATATTATTATCCTCATTTTATTGAATCTAAAACTAAGGTCCATTGTCCCACCTAACAGTTTATGATTAGAAGCTATAGAGATAATACTCGAATGCAAATTTTCCATTTAATTTATTAGTATCTTTTTTCTTTTTTTTTTTTTACCAGATGTGGCTCTAACAAAGAAGACTCAGATGACCATTATATCTACAACTGTGGGCAAGAATCCCTTAGAAAAACTGGAGTAGCTCTCATAGTCAACAAGAGTCCAAAATGCAGTACTTGCATGCAGTCTCAAAAATGGCAGAATGATCTCTGTTCATTTCCAAGGCAAACAATTCAATATCACAGTAATCCAAGTCTATGCCCCAACCAGCAATGCCGGAAAAGATGAAGTTGGATGGTTCTACAAGACCTCTAGAACTAACACCCAAAAAGATGTCCTTTTCATTATAGGGGACTGAAATGCAAAAGTAGGAAATCGAGAGATACCTGGAGTAACAGGAAAATTTGGACTTAGAGTACAAAACAAAGCAGGGCAAAGGCTAACAGAATTTTGCCAAGAGAACGCACTGGCCATAGCAAACACCCTCTTCCAACAACACAAGAGAAGACTACACATGGACATCAACAGATGGTCAATACCGAAATCAGATTGATTATATTCTTTGCAGCCAAAGATGGAGAAGCTCTATACAGTCAGCAAAAACAAGATCGGGAGCTGACTGTGGCTCAGATCATGAACTCCTTAATGCCAAATTCAGACTTAAATTGAAGAAAGTAGGGAAAACCACTAGACCATACAAGTATGACCTAATCACATCCCTTTCAATTATACAGTGGAAGTGAGAAATAGATTCAAGGGATTAGATCTGTTAGAGTGCCTGAAGAACTATGGACAGAGGTTCCTAATATTGTACAGGAGGCAGTGATCAAGACCATCCCCAAGAAAAAGAAACGCAAAAAGGAAAAGTGGCTGTATGGATGTGAACTATAAAGAAAGCTGAGCGCCGAGGAATTGATGCTTTTGAACTGTTGTGTTGGAGAAGACTCTTGCGAGTCCCTTGGACTGCAAGGAGATCCAACCAGTCCATCCTAAAGGAGACCAGTCCTGGGTGTTCATTGGAAGGACTGATGTTGAAGCTGAAACTCCAATACTTTGGCCACCTGATGCAAAGAACTGACTCATCTGAAAAGACCATGATGCTGGGAAAGATTGAAGGTGGGAGGAGAAGGGGACGACAACATTGAGATGGTTGGATGGCATCACCAATACTATGGACATGTGTTTGAGTAAGCTCCGGGAGTTGGTGATGGACAGGGAAGCCTGGCGTGCTGCTGTCCATGGGGTCACAAAGAGTCGGACATGACTGAGTGACTGAACTGACTGATGATTTATGGCAATACAGTTTGTATTGGCTTTTGTTTTTATTTTTTCAGATTCCCAGAACATTATAAATTTCCCCACATAGCAATTTCATATGCCTTTGCAGAATCTCTGTCCATAAAAATTATTATTGCTTCAGATTTCCAATTGTTTAGGAAGAAGAATTTTATTTTATTAAGTTATAAATGAGTAATGAATTATTTAAGAAACAAAGCAAAATGAAACACTGAGTTAGAAAGAATGAAAAGCATATTGAGCTTCCTGAGAGGTGATTTGTGCCTTATTGTTCAGGTTCTAAACATACTAAATACAGAAAACAGAGTCTGCAACTGTATCATGGAAAATATTCATGGACTAGACAGAAAAATATTAATGCATAGAAAGCTCACAGCATTTATTTTTGTAGTCAGAGCACCTGTGTGCTTTAGTTTCTAGATGAGCTATCACTATTAAAATTGTTTAATCTTCCTGGAGCTCTGTTTTCTCATCTGCAGAACATAGAAACAATAAAGCGTATTCTTCTCTTGGGGTTGTAAAGATCAAATGAAATAATAGCCACTACTATTGACTTTTGTGCTCCTCCCAGTATGCTCTGTGGGCAGGCTCCACCACTGTACTCCTACAATTCTGCACTGTTTCAACATGTGAGTCTTTTCCCCACACCACCAATCTGGGTATCCTATAATCCCACTCAATTCTGACACTATTTACCTGGGGAGAGCATCAGATTCCACAAGTTAAAGGCTCAGTCCCCAAGACAGACTTCCACTTCAGATACCAATCACAGTCCATTTTGTTGCCTTTGTTTCTGAACAACTGGCTGTAAATTATATAGCCAACCACACTCAAACACAACCCAATCCTTGTGTTTGATTAATTTGCTAGAGTGGTTCACAGAATTCAGGAAACCAGTTTACTCACTGGATTACTGATTTATTACAAAGGATTTTAAATGACACAAATCAACAGCAAGATGAAGAGATTCATAGGGTCAACGTATGGGAGACATATGAGGAGTCTGTGCTCTCTGACCATGCCACTGTCCCCAAATTTTTACTTGTTCACTGGCCTAGAAGCTCTCTTTCCTTCTTTTTTTTTCTTTCTTTCCTCTCTTTTTCTGTCTTTCTTAATGGAGGCTTCTTTACATAAGCATGGTTAATTAAATCATAGGCCATGGATGATTAAACTCAATTTCCATCTCCTTTCCCCTCCCCCATGGTTGCTAGCGGTGGGTGGAGGGCGCAGGGGACTGAAAGTCCTGACCCTCTAACAAGCTAGAAGCCTGCATTCTTAGGCTGTTGTTTTTGTTTAGTCACTAAGTCGTGTCCAACTCTTTCGGACTCCATGAACTGCAGCATGCCAGTCTTCCCTGTCCTTCACTGTCTACCAGAATTTGCTGAAACTCATGCCAACTGAGTTGATGATGCCATCCAACTGCCTCATCCTCTGTCCCCTTCTCCTCCTGCCCTCAGTCTTTCCCAGCATCAGGGCCTTTTCCAATGAGTCAGCTCTTTGCATCAGATGGCCAAAGTATTGAAGTTTCAGCTTCATCCTCAGACCTTCCAGTGAATATTCAGGGTTAATTTCATTTAGAATTTACTGGTTTGATATCCTTGCTGTCCAAGAGACTCTCAAGAGTCTTCTCTAACAACACAATAGTAAGCATCAATTCTTTGGCACTCAGCCTTCTTTACGGTCCAATTCTCACATCTCTCTCTCACATTCTTAGGGAACCTAGGGCTTTCTGAAAGTCACCTCATTAACATAATAAAAGATACCATTATGGTTCTCCACACTTAAACTACAAGTCTTTTAGGAGCTCTGTACCAGGAAAGTGAAAAGAACACCAAATGTATATTTCTTATTATTAATATAAATCACAATATTATAGATCCTAAGTCAGCATTCTCAGCTGTCATTTTCAGCTTAAGATTCCTTCCATGTAGCAATGCCAATAGGAAAATAGTCAGACCATGTGGATATAGCATCATTAGATTTGTTATAGACTGACCCTGACCAAGGCCAGGGAGAGAAATATCTTTTGGGCCTAGAAACTCCTGCACAAATAGGTTCAGTTTAATCCCTTTATAAATAACTTAAGAGTGTTTTCATTTTGACTTTATCCTTTGTGATCTAAATGCCAAGGTGGCCCTAGAGGCCACTGCTAGGTCCACCTCTAATTACTATTTACTTCACTTGGGTATGTTTTTTCTCATTAACAGATGGGAGAAGCCAGGTCCTCACGGAGGCAGCCCCCAGTGGGTATGTGTTCACGCTCGGTGGAACTCCCTGCCCTACTGGGTCACATTCCGCCTATGTTTCTGGCTCAGATCACTTACATGATTTCAAGAATATAAAAAATTCCCACTTTTCCCCTCTTCATAATATTTGTTTCTTCACAAAGTTTTGGTGACCTGAATACATTGTCCTGAATTCACTGGTTTCATAGATTCCATTTTTACAGCTGACCTCAATATCTTTCCCTCCTTTGCTACAATAAACTCCCCAACAGATCCTCACAGGCTCCTTATAGTGAAAAGACCATGAATAAACATGAGACCCTTTGCTAATGTGTCTAACATTAGACACATTGCTAATGTTAGATTTGTGTTGCTAATTTCAAACCTAAAACATGAGCAAGGGTGAGCTAGTTATTCAGACAAAAGTTTGGGCTGCATTTTGTCTTTCTTTTCTCCTGGATTTTGCTCCTGCCCTTCTACGTCCTTCAGGGTTCCCTTGTGGCTCAGCTGGTAACGACTCCACCTGTGGGAGACCTGGGTTCAATCCTTGTGTTGGAAAGATCCCCTGGAGAAGGGAAAAGTTACCCACTCCAGTATTCTGGCCTGGAGAATTCCATGGACTGTATAGTCCCTGGGGTTGCAAAGAGTCGGACACGACTGAGCAACTTTCACTTTCTACATCTTTCAAGGTCCTCTCCTGTTCCTCCAAAGGTTTAAATTCTACCAATCCCGATATTTAAAATTGCCTATAAACACTTCCTTTATTTGTATAGATTGTCTCTGGCATGTATTGTTTGTAGAATACATTTATTAATTTGCTCAAGAATGGCTTTGCAATATTACTTTGCTTGCTCTCTGTACCACATATTTATCTTTCATAATGTTCAGTTTCAAGCTAATGGCACTTCTCCCTGCCTAGAATTTTAACCTTGAGAACAAGAACTGTTGATTATGCTTCTAGGTAATAGCACCCTACTCCATCTAATGCCTTCATTTAGGAGGTCTTTCAGGAATTATTGCTTGTATTTTTGTTTTAAACATATATTTCCTACATTTTGCCAAAGGAAATTAAATTGAGCTGGTACTTTAACCACTTCCAACTCTTTTACTCTGTGTATGTATGTATGCATAAGGTTTTTGTCTTTTTATACAGTTCATGAGGTTCTCATGGCAAGTATACTGGGGTGGTTTACCATTCCCTCCTCCAGTGGATCATGTTTTGTCAGAACTTGCCACTCTGACCCATCCATCTTGGGTTGCTTGACATGGCATGGCTCATAGTTTCATTGAGTTATGCAGGACATATTAGCGATACATGACCAGGTAGTGATCTGTGAAGGTGTCTGTTGTCACCCTGTTTTTTTAACCTATATGCTGAGCACATCATGAGAAATGCTGGGCTGGATGAATTACAAGCTGAAATCAAGATGGGTGGGAGAAACATCAACAATGTCAGATATGCAGATGATACCACTCTAATGGCAGAAAGAGAAAAGGAACTAAAGAACCTCTTGATTAGGGTGGAGGAGAGTGAAACAGCTGGCTTAAAACTAAATATTAAAAAAAAACTAAGATTATGACAACCAGCCCTGTTACTTCTTGCCAAATAGAAGGGGAAAATGTGAAAGTACTGACAGATTTCCTCTTCTTGAGCTCTAAAATCACTGCAGATGGTGACTGCAGCCATGAAATCAGAAGATGATTGCTTCTTGGCAGGAAAGCTATGACAAACCCAGACAGGGTGTTGAAAAGCAGAGACATTACTCTGCCAACAAAGATCTGTATAGTCAAGGCTATGGTCTTCCCGGTGGTCATGGAGGATTGTGAGAGTTGGACTGTAAAGAAGGTAGAGCACCAAAGAATTGATTCCTTTGAACTGTGATGCTGGAGAAGACTTCTGAGAGTCCCTTGGGCAGCAAGGAGATCAAACCAGTGAATCTTAAAGGAAATCAACCCTGAATACTCATTGAAAAGACTGATGCTGAAGCTGAAGCTCCAGTATTTTGGTCACCTGATGCGAACAGCCAACTCACTGGAAAAGTCCCCGATGCTAGGAAATATTGAGGACAGAAGAAGAGGGCATCAGAGGATGAGATGGCTGGATGGTATCACCGATGCAATGGACATAAACTTAGGCAAACTTCAGGAGATGGGTACAGACAGGGAGGCCTGGCGTGCTGCAGTCCATGGGGTCGCAAAGAGTTGGACATGACTGGGTGACTGAACAGCAACAACATATAAAGATTTACTTTTTAATTGAAAAGTTAATGAAGCAAAGTTGTTGTGTGGGTGGTGATGATAGATGATGGTGGTACCTGGTAGAACTTCCAGAAATTAGGAATAATTATCATCCATGTTCAACAAAAGCTTCTTATGTATCATGCTGCAGTATAATTTTTAAAAATACATTTTATTTTTGTCTCTAGTTCCTGGTACAGAGCTTCAAAAACCACTGGAATTTCCTCAATGATAGGAGTATCTTTTGCTATTCATAATGAGCCGCTTTCCACCGCTTTCCACTGAGTTTATGCTAATGAAATGACTTAAGATGGGGGCTTTATAGAGCTTCAGGATGGGGGCTTGTGACCAGAAAAATCAAACACCTGATTGGAAGGTTGAGACTTTCAGCCCCATCTCCCAACTACTAAGGAGGGGAGAGTAGCTGGAGATGGAGTTTAATCATGTGGCTAATGATTTAATCAAGTGGGTCTACTCAATAAAACCTCAATTAAAAAGCTCAGCAGTGAGGCTTGGGTTTATACATGTAATGTGCTGGTAGCGTAGTGGACCCTAACTGCACAGGCGTTAGGTCCTACACTCAGGACCTGCCAGACCTTGCATCCCATGTGTCTCTTCATCTGACTATTCATTTGTATACTTCCTAATAAAATGATCATTGTAAGTATATTGTTTTGATGAATTCTACAAGTTGTTTCAGTTAATTATCAAACTTGAGCGGGCATAGGAAGCTGTGAATTTGTAGCTTTCAACCATAAGTGTAGGTGGCATGGGACCCTGTGGCCATGCAGCTGGCATCTGAGGGTGGGGAGGGGGCAGTCTCATGGGACTGAGCCATCAACCTGGGAGGTATGTGCTCAGTTCAGTTCAGTTCAGTCACTCAGTCGTGTCCAACTCTTTGCGACCCCATGAATCGTAGCACACCAGGCCTCCCTGTCCATCACCAACTCCCAGAGTTCACTCAGACTCATGTCCATTGAGTCACTGATGCCATCCAGCCATCTCATCCTCTGTCGTCCCCTTCTCCTCCTGCCCCCAATCCCTCCCAGCATCAGAGTCTTTTCCAATGAGTCAACTCTTTGCATGAGGTGGCCAAAGTACTGGAGTTTCAGCTTTAGCATCATTCCTTCCAAAGAAATCCCAGGGCTGATCTCCTTTAGAATGGACTGGTTGGATCTCCTTGCAGTCCAAGGGACTCTCAAGAGTCTTCTCCAACACCACAGTTCAAAAGCATCAATTCTTCAGCGCTCAGCCTTCTTCACAGTCCAACTCACACATCCACACATGACCACTGGAAAAACCATAGCCTTGACTAGACGGATCTTAGTTGGCAAACTAATGTCTCTGCTTTTCAATATGCCATCTAGGTTGGTCATAACTTTTCTTCCAAAGAGTAAGCATCTTTTAATTTAATGGCTGCAGTCACCATCTGCAGTGATTTTGGAGCCCCAAAAAATAAAGTCTGACACTGTTTCCACTGTTTCCCCATGTTTTTGCCATGAAGTGATGGGACCAGATGCCATGATCTTCGTTTTCTGAATGTTGAGCTTTAAGCCAACCTTTTCACTCTCCTCTTTCACCTTCATCAAGAGGCTTTTTAGTTCCTCTTCACCTTCTGCCATAAGGGTGGTGTCATCTGCATATCTGAGGTTATTGATATTTCTCCTGGCAATCTTGATTCCAGCTTGTGCTTCTTCCAGCCCAGCATTTCTCATGATACATTCTGCTGCTGCTGCTGCTGCTAAGATGCCTCAGTCATGTCTGACTCCATGTGACCCCATAGACGGCAGCCCACCAGGCTCCCCCTTCCCTGGGATTCTCCAGGCAAGAACACTGGAGTGGGTTGCCATTTCCTTCTCCAATGCATGAAAGTGAAAAGTGAAAGTGAAGTCGCTCAGTTGTGTCCGACTCCTAGAGACCCCATGGACTACAGCCCACCAGGGCCCTCCGTCCATGGGATTTTCCAGCCTGCATATAAGTTAAATAAGCAGTGTGACAATATACAGCCTTGACGTACTCCTTTTCCTATTTGGAACCAATCTGTTGTTCCATATCCAGTGCTAACTGTTGCTTCCTGACCTGCATACAGGTTTCTCAAGAGGCAGATCAGGTGGTCTGGTATTCCCATCTCTTTCAGAATTTTCCACAGTTTATTGTGATCCACACAAAGGCTTTGGCATAGTCAATAAAGCAGAAATAGATGTTTTTCTGGAACTCTCTTGCTTTTTCGATGATCCAGCAGATCCTTGGGCATGGGGTCCTCCCGGCTTCTGCCCCTGACCTCGGACGTGGGGTAGCTCCTCTTGGCTGTGCTAAGTGCGCCGGTCGCAGCCGCCCGTGCTAAGTGCACCAGTCGCATCCGGTATGTGCTAGCTCCTGGTAATGCACATCAGAATGCAACTGGATTATTGGACACCCAGCTGGTATCAGAAAGTTAGTGTCAGAAAATCCTTAGCACTGGGCTAAGCACTTTCTGTATATTTTCTCATCTTGGCTTCACTACAGTAAATCCATGAGGTAAGTGTGGCTTTTGTTATCCTCTTATGCAAATGAGGAAATTAAGGCACACTTCTCCAAGATCAGAGGCCTGGTTTCTTTTCTTTTCTTTTTTTTTTAAGGTTTAACATACATTAGATTTACTATATTAAAAATCTTTAAGTAATACTTCAAAAAATAGTTTCAAATCTAAATGGCACATTTAGTTATTAAGATTTCTTTTCTGGGGGATTTAATCTGATTTTACTTAACTGAAGGATAATTGCTTTACAGAACTTTGTTGTTTTCTGCCAAATATCAACATGAATCAGCCACAGGTATACATATGTCCCCTCCTCTTGAACCTCCCTCCCATCTCCCTCCCCACCCCACCCCTCTAGGTTGTTACAGAGTCCCTGTGTGGGTTCCCTGAGTCATCCAGCAAATTCCCATTGGCTATCTATTTTACATATGGTAATGTAAGTTTCTATGTTACTCTCTCCATATATCTCACCCTCTCCTGCCCTTTTCCTGGGTTCATAAGTCTGTTTTCTAGGTCTGTTTCTCCACTGTGGCCCTGCAAATAAATTCATGGGTACCATCTTTTTTAGATTCCATATATATGTGTTAGTATGTGATATTTATCTTTCTCTTTCTGACTTACTTCACTTTGCATAATAGGCTCTAGGTTCATCCTCCTCATTAGAACGGACTCAAATGCATTCCTTTGCATGACTGAGTAATATTCCATTGTGTATATGTACCATTACTTCTTTATCCATTCATCTGTCGATGGACATCTAGGTTGCTTCCATGTTCTAGCTGTTGTAAATAGTGCTGCAATGAACACTGAGGTACGTGTGTCTTTTTAAATTTTGGTTTCCTCAGGATATATCCCTAGCAGTGGGATTGGTGGGTCATATGGTGGTTTTATTTCTAGCTTTTTAAGGAATCTCCATACCATCTTCCATAGTGGCTGTATCAATTTACATTCCCACAAAATTGGAACCCAAAGAAGGTTCCCTTTTCTCCACACCCTCCCCAGCATTTACTGTTTGTAGACTTTTTAATGATGGCCATTCTGACCAGTGTGAGGTGATATCTCATTGTAGTTTTGATTTGCATTCTCTAATAATGAGTGATACTGAGCATTTTTTCATGTGCTTGTTAACCATCTATATTCTTCTTGGAGAAATGTCTGTTTAGGTCTTTTTCCCACTTTTTGATTGGGTTGTTTGTTTTTCTGCTATTGAGTTGTCTGAGCTGCTTGTATATTTTGGAAATTAATTCCTTGTCAGTTGTTTCATTTGCTATTATTTTCTCCCATTCTGAGGGTTGTCTTTTCACCTTGTATAGAGTTTCCTTTCCTGTGCAAAAGGTTTTAAGTTTAATTAGGTCTCACTTGTTTACTTTTGTTTTTTATTTCCATTACTGTAGGAGGTGGGTCATAGAGGATCTGGCTCGGATTTATGTCATTGAGTGTTCTGCCTAAGTTTTCCTCTAAGAGTTTTACAGTTTCTGGTCTTACATTTAGGCCTTTAATCCATTTTGAGTTTATCTTTAAAGTGTATGGTGTTAAGAAGTGTTGTCATTTCATTCTTTTACATGTAGCTGTCCAGTTTTCCCAGCACCACTTATTGAAGAGGCTGTCTTTGCCCCATTGTATATTCTTCCCTCCTTTGTCAAAAATAAGATACCCATAGGTGTGTGGGTTTTTCTCTGGGCTCTCTGCCTTCTTCCATTTGTCTATATTTCTGTTTTTATGCCAGTACCATACTGTCTTGATGACTATAGCTTTGTGGTATAGTCTGAAGTCAGGAAAGTTGATTCCTCCAGCTCCATTCTTCTTTCTCAAGACTGCTTTGGCTATTCAGGGTCTTTTGTATTTCCATATGAATTGTGAAAAATTTTTTTCTAGTTCTGTGAAAAATGCCATTGGTAATTTGATAGGGATCACATTGAATCTGTAGATTGCGTTTGGTAGTATAGTCATTTTCACAATATTGATTCTTCCTACCCAGGAACATGGAATCTCTCTCCATCTGTTTATGTCATCTTTGATTTCTTTCATCAATGTCTTATAATTTTCTTTATACAGTTCTTTTGTCTTCTTAGGTAGGTTTATTCCTAGATATTTTATTCTTTTTGTTGCAATGGTGAATGCGATTGATTCCTTAATTTCTCTTTCTGATTTTTCATTGTTAGTATATAGGCATGCACATGATTTCTGTGTATTGATTTTGTATCCCACAATTTGCTAAATTCACTAATTAGCTCTAGTAATTTTCTGATAGTATCTTTAGGGTTTTCTATACATTATAATGTCATCTGCAAACAATGAGAATTTTGCTTCTTTTTTTCTGATCTGGATTCCTTTTTTTTTGTTTTCTCCTCTGATTGCCAAAGTAGTACTTCCAAAACTATATTGAGTATTAGTGTAGAGAGTGAACACCCCTGTCTTGTTCCTGATCTTAGAGGGAATGCTATCAATTTTTCACCATTGAGAATAATGTTTGCTGTGGGCTTATCATATATGGCCTTTACTATGTTGAGGTAGGTTCCTTCTATGACCATTTTTTAAAGAGTTTTTAACATAAATGGGTGCTGAATTTTGTCAAAGGCTTTTTCTGCATCTATAGATATTATAATACGGTTTTTATCTTTCAATTTGTTGATATGGTGTATCACATTGATTGATTTACATATATTGAAAACCCTTGTATCCTGGGAATAAACCCAACTTGATCATGGTGTGTGAGCTTTTCAATGTGTTGCTGAATTCTGTTTGCTAGAATTTTGTTGAAGACTTTTATATCTGTGTTCATCAGTGATATTGGCCTGTAGTTTTCTTTTTTGGTGTTGCCTTTGCTGGTTTTGGTATCAGGGTGATGGTGGCCTTGTAGAATGAGTTTGGAAATGGTCTTTCCTCTACAATTTTTTGAAAGAGTTTTAGGAGGATAGGCATTAGCTCTTCTCTAAATGTTTGATAGAATTCACCTCTGAAGCCATCTGGAGGCCTTGTTTCTTGATGTGAAATTCCAGTGATGTGATTCATATTGCTCCTAAAACTACAGTCTCATAAGCTGAGGATAACCCATTTGGCAGTATGGAAGTAAAAGTATGCTGGACCCCTCATGCTCATTTGCATAACGTTTTGGCCCTATCTTTTATTCCACCTATTGCTACAGTGTGTTGGAGAAGACTCTTGAGAGTCCCTTGGACTGCAAGGAGATTCAGCCAGTCCATTCTGAAGGAGATCAGCCCTGGGATTTCTTTGGAAGGAATGATGCTAAAGCTGAAACTCCAGTCCTTTGGCCGCCTCATGTGAAGAGTTGACTCATTGGAAAAGACTCTGATGCTGGGAAGGATTGGGGGCAGGAGAAGAAGGGGACGACAGAGGATGAGATGGCTGAATGGCATCACTGACTCGATGGACATGAGTCTGAGTGAACTCTGGGAGTTGGTGATGGACAGGGAGGCCTGGCGTGCTGCGATTCATGGGGTCACAAAGAGTCGGACACGACTGAGTGACTGAACTGAACTTGGCCCTATCTTTTATTCCACCTATTGCTACAGTGACCAGTTCAGGACATTCCTTGATCATCTTTGGGGAATGTATTTCATTAAGACCAGCCACTCCCTTTTTATGCAAGTACCTTAGGGAACAGGTCAGCATCTACACGTGTGCAACCAGATGAGAGGGGATGTGGACTCTTAACCAATGAGTAATGGAAGCCAATGGGTGGGTAAATGGTCCCTATTTTGTCCCTGTGATATATTTTATAAGATTCTTCAAAAAAGTCTTATGTGGTCAAGCACCAGTTGCCACATAGTGGTGTCTTACTTGATATTCCTGTTTTGTTTCTCTTTCCTGCCCTGGGGTCCTCTTTCTATACCATATTCCTATTCCCTGAGATTATTTTGCAAATATACTATCTACATTTTTGCAGGCTGTGCTTGCCAGAGAAACCAGCTGAAGACAAAATACTGCTAAATTCAGTCAGAGAAATACTGATGACACCTTAATGACACAAAGGCACAGAGGTAAATAGGCTCTCACTGAGTTTAATGCTCCTGCACAAACTCTGATTTGTAGTGAAATAAAATATGGTGAAACTAATTAAAAGTGTCTCACATCATGGAATTTTTTGAAAGGGATTACTGTGAAATAATATCTGAAATGATGAATGGTATCACAACTGAAAAATTAACAGCAATGAACTGTGTTCATTAGAACTCATGGAAAAACTAACATGAAGAGATTTCAGAGTAGACAGGACATTATTTTATGTGAGTTTAAATTCTGTTCTATTTTAAATAAAATTTCAATTTTATATTATTCCAAGTCTGAGAGATCTAGAATAAAAATCTTTAAAATAGTGTTATCTGGCTGAAGAAGGTCAGTAGCTGTATCACAGTGATGTTTGCATCCTCACTTCATTTGGGGTCTGACACAAAATAGACATTTAACAAAATGTGTGTTGAATGGACAGAATTTTAAAACTGATAATCAGAGGTTATAGTGGGTTAAATTGGGGTACCAAAAATGTATGTTCACATTCTAACCCCAGGGTACCTGTAAATGTGAACTTATTTTGAAAAATATGTCTGTAATAATTAAGGGAAGGATCTCAAAATGAGATCCACCTGGGTTAATAAAGTGTATCCTAGATCCAAGGGCAAATATCCCTACAGGAAGAGAAGAAGAAACCGACAGAAGGGAAGACCATGTGAAGTTGGAGGCAGAGACTGGAGTTATGGAGCCACAAAGCAACAGAGAGGCAAGAAAAGGATTTATCTCTAGAGCCTCTGGAGGAAGTGTGACCTGCCAACAGATTGGTTATAGACTTCTGGTCTCCAGACTTGTGAGAGAAAATTTCTTTGGTTTCAAGCCACTGTTGTTGCTGCTCAGTGGCTAAGTCATGTCTGACTTTTTGGTACCCCATGGACTGCAGCACTCCAGGCTTCCCTGTCCTTCACTAACTTCCAGAGTTTGTGCAAATTCACGTCCACTGAGTTGGTGATGCCATCTTTTCCTCTGCTGCCCCCTTCTCCGTTTACCTTCAGTCTCTCCCAGCATCAGGAGTTTTTCCAATGAGTCGTCTCTTCACATCAGATAGCCGAAGTATTGGAGCTTCAGCTTCAGCATCAGTTGTTCCAATGAGTATTCAGGGTTGATTTCCTTTAGGATGGAGTAGTTTGATCTCCTTACTGTCCACGGGACTCTCAAGAGTCTTCTCCAGCACCACAATTTGAAAGCATCAGTTCTTCATTGCTCAGCCTTTTTTATGGTCCAACTTTCACATCTATACATGACTACTGGAAAAACCACAGCTTTGACAATTCAGACCTTTGTCGGCAAAGTGATGTCTCTTCTTTTTAATACACTATCTAGGTTTCTCATAGCTTTTCTTCCAAGGAGCAAGCATCTTTTAATTTCATGGCCGCAGTCACCTTCTTCAGTGATTTTGGAGTCGAAGAAATTAAAATCTCCCACTGTTTCCATTTTTTTCCCTTCTATTTAATATGAAATGATGCTATTTGATATGAAATGATGCTGTGATCTTAGTTTTTTGAATGTTGAGTTTTAAGCCAGCTTTTACTCTCTTCTTTCACCCTCAACAAGAGGCTCTTTAGCCTCTAAGTTTGTGGTAATTTGGTAATCAGGCCATTAAGTCTGTGGTAACTTGGTATGGCAGCCCTAGGAAACTCATACAGAGGTATTAAAATAAAACAAAATATGTGACAAAAGTTAATGGCACCTAAAAGATGGCTCCAACCATAAAATCATTCCACAAATATTCATTGAGCATGTAGTATGTGCCAGGCATTTTTCTAGAAAAACTCAGTGGGCAAACTTGATGGAAACCACTGTAGTCATGGCATATATGTTTCAGTAGTATTCTTCCTGATCAGAGGAGCCAATTTATTTAAAACTCCTTTACCTTTAACCAAAATGTTTTTGCGTCTGTACCTACACATCAGAGCAAATTATTAAACACAGCTAGTGGTAAAGACATCACTCAGCGAATAGAGATTACATAACAGCTTGGAAAGAAATTGTTCTCCATGGAGAATGCAAGCACTAGATTTTCAGATAGGAGATATTATTTTTTAACAATGATAACAGAAGGAAGGCATTCAACATTTAAAGACCTCTAGATTTCTGTTCAACTGAAAGTTTAGACTTGGTTTGTCCACTCAGCTGCAGTAGAATGTTGACCTCCTGTGAACAAGGACAAGGGATTCAGCTATAAAGATAAACAGTATTCCAGTTTAGGGAAAACGATCAATAAAATTTTTCTCAAATTTATTTTTCAACAATGCTTTTGAAAATACAATATTTCTTAAACTTTCAAGCCATTGATTATCAGCCAGGAGATCCAGTCAACAGCTAGAGGAATGAGCACGACAAACCAATACTGAGGGATAGGTTTAATTCAAAAGCCTGTGCGTGTCTAGTTGGATTTTATACTTGTGATTGAGATATACTACTGCCTTTCATACTGCATAAATTTAATTAAATTAAGGATTTCCTTCAAGATAAATGTAAAAAATCAAGCATATAATTTTAGCTAAATTATTATCTATATGATTGGAATAAGACATACCAAAAGTTCATCAAATTCTGGGAAAAGGTCTTTGGTTTCCAAGTACTTAAATACTAGAACATTAATGAACAAGCAGAGCAAAGCTCTAAAATACTGGAAAGAAAATGCATAAGGTGAGATATCAAATCCTATAAAACTAATAATTCAGTGCTTACACATAAATTAGAAAATGTCTTTACATTTCAACACATCTGTATTGAACATAAATGTATTTAACTTATATGAATTCAACTTGGCAAAAACACACACCTTTCAATTAGCACTTGCCATTTCATTGACTTGGGGTAAGCCCACAGTCAGTGTGAGATGGGAGTCTTTGTTCTCTCAGCTTCCTGAGTCCCTGAACTCCGTGTGTGTGAGCTGAATACAATTCTTGTGTTTAAAGGTGCATAATTTTTCATACAACATGTCACCTATTGCCAAGCCAACTATCATCACCGGCCTTAATCCATGCCTTTAACTGTATTAAATTCTTTGAAGAGGATATAGACTGTCTTTAGGGGTAATTTGAGTGTTTTTTTAAAAAGTAAATTGATGCTGGAGTTTCTGTCTCATAAAGAATTGAACCTCAAAAAGAAAAAGGCAGAAAGAGAATCTGTTTGACGTGATATTAAACAAAACCAAAAATATGAAAAATGATGACTGTAGCCATAGCAGACAGCTTGACTACAATCTTTTTTTTTTTCTCATTTGCAGCATGTGAATTTTTAGTTGCATCATGTGGGATCTAGTTCCCTGACCCGAGATCAAACTCTGGCCCCCTGCATTGGGAGCACAGAGTCTTAGCCACGGGACTACCAGGGAAGTCCCTTGACTGCAATCTTATGAGAACCCAAGCCAGAATCACCCAGTTAAGTTTCTTCTGGAGAAACACCAGGAAATAAGCATTTGTTGTTTTAAGCTGCTAAATTTGGGGGTAATTTTTTGTACAGCAATAGATAACTAACAGGGTAAATATTTAGATTTGAAGAAAATATAGCCTTTGAATATTTTGAAATCAAGAGGCTTCCCTTGATATATATGCAAAAAGCAACTACAAAACAAAGTGAGAGATGCCATATTCGGGCAGGTCACTAGTAAGCCAAATAAGACTTGGGAGCAAAAATTCCATTTCATTCCAGATCACTGCTGCTGCTAAGTCTCTTCAGTCGTGTCCGACTCTGTGTGACCCCATAGACGGCAGCCCACCAGGCTCCCCCGTCCCTGGGATTCTCCAGGCAAGAACACTGGAGTGGGTTGCCATTTCCTTCTCCAATGCATGAAAGTGAAAAGTGAAAGTGAAGTCGCTCAGTCTTAGTGACCCCATGGACTGCAGCCCATCAGGCTCCTCAGTCCATGGGATTTTCCAGGCAAGAGTACTGGAGTGGGGTGCCATTGCCTTCTCCGTGATCTCCAGATCACTAGAGGACTATATACGCTCCACTAGGTAAACCATTACCTTCTCCCAACAAAGAAATGCACTACTTTAAGTCCAAGGCAAAAAAGGAAGAATTATGACTTCCCTAGTGGTGCAGTGGATAAGAATTCGCCTGCCAACGCAGGGGACATCCACATGCCATGGAGCAACTAAGCCCATGCACCAAACTACTGAGCCCATGTGCTGCAACAACTGAAGCCTTCACTCCTAGAGCCTGTGCTCTGTAACAAAGAGTAGCCCCCACTCGCCTCAACTAGAGGAAACTCATGCAGCAATGAAGACCCAGCACAGCCAAAAATAAATTAATAAATAAAATTTAAAAAAAATAAAGGAAGAAATAGAGGAGGAGCTGGGAAGCACAAAGAAGGGCCAATGACTTTTATCAATTATCTGCTACATCCTGTGTGCTTTATGTACATGACCTTAGGCAGTCTTCATACCATTGTATTAGAAAGGTGTCATTTTCTTTATCTTATAGTTGGGCATCTGAGGCCCAGTAAGTGATGGGGCTGAGTATATGGACTGCTGGGTCCAAAAGCTCATTTTTGTTCTACTGCACCAGACTGCTCTCGTCCTTATCCCTCAAGTTCTAGTGATTCCCAGTGGAATATCAAGACATGCAAAGCCTTTCCTTTTGGAGTATTCACAGCATTTGCAAAAGTAATCAGTAAGACTACATTGAAAGTCAGACTCCCTAGCCTGTAATAGACAGTGGCTTGAATCTTCTTACTAGTGAATTTCCATCAAACCCTTGTTACAGTTGGGCCAATATTTCATGAAGGTGGGAGAATTAAGCAATGGGGAACCATGACCTAACCAATAGGTTGTGTTCTCAGTTCCTTAACTTTATAGACAAACAATTCTTTTCAATTTTATTAATCTTGCTGAAGTAATCTAGATAGAAATGTTCACTGACTGAAATCTTTGCCTGGAGAGTTTTTGTCATGTTTGAATTTCTAAAAGCCTTTGAGCAATTAAGAATAAGCAAAAGATGTTTCTCTTCCAAGAAAAAAACATCGACAGCTGAAACTTTTTTGGGAACATAAACTTTAGCATCAGTCTTATTGCTAATAATCTGTAATTCTATGAAATTAGACATGTAAAAACTGAACTGAAAGGAAAATGGTTATTACCAAATGAGGAATGGTTAAATTGGCGCAGATAATTATTTAGCCAGAATAGTGAGCCATCTACTTCTGCACCTTGAGAGGTGCTAGAAAAGATTATCCTACCAATGACTCCTTCATTGTCTTGTTAAAACACCTACAATTCCTATGATTGGAGTCATTCTTTTGTGTTTCTTCAAGGGGCTTAATTCTGAATTTGAATGGGTAAGGGTCACATGTTCAGAAAGCAAAACAACAGAAAACACCAATCTAGGGACTTCAGGTATGAGCAAGTCTGTATAAGCAAGCCTCTTTCTTCTTTAATTCCTGAAAATTGTATAATATTTTCTAGAAGAATAAAAAACTTCTACTCCCTCATAGATGTCATCTTCTGTGAAAGTAGGAGACAATACGATCCACAGACTATGAAATAAATAAAGCAACAGAGATGAGCAACAGCTGCAAGAAGGAAGAGAAGGAAGAAAGCAAGAAATTAGTAAAAGGACCCGGAAAAAACAGATCTCAGAAAGCACTGTAAGAATACACTTTTAGAAGGTGATGCACTCATATGAAAGGACTATGGACAATACAGAAATTTTACAACCTACAGAAGTTGAAGCTCAGATGGTAGTTAAATGTGATGATTTTCTCATCCATAGTGACTCTGACTTAAATAACATCATTAAAAGCTGGACGACTGCCACTATGGTGTTTAGCTTCCCTGGTGGCTCAGATGGTAAAGCGTCTGCCTACAATGCAGGAGACCCGGGTTCAATCCCTGGGTCAGGAAGATCTCCTGGAGAAGGAAATGGCAACCCACTCTAGTATTCTTGCCTGGAAAATCCCATGGACTGAGAAGCCTGGTAGGCTACAGGCCATGGGGTTGCAAAGATTCGGACATGAATGAGCAACTTCACCTTCACTTTCAATCAAAGAATAGATGCACACGTTTTTAACAATGCAAAGATAACAGTAAGAAAGGTAATATTATTGATATGAGTGGTAGAGGAGAGAAAGGGTTGTGGAAGAAAGAGAAAATGCTATTTTTATTATTTCTCATGCTGCTGCTGCTGCTGCTGCTAAGTCACTTAGCAGAGGACTATTAGGTACTAGCTAAATGCATTAGTAAGAGTAATCACCAGAACAGAACTACAGATCTTCCTAAAACTCAGAGCTACAGACAGAAAACAAACCAACAGGCTATACAGAGAAAGTCTTTACAATATATAAAAGCAGAAAATAAGACGACAGAATGATAGAACCAAGAACAAACATATGCCATCTCAGTATTTATAAACGGGTTTAACCGACATATTAAAATAAGAATTTCAGATTAGATTGAATTAAAAATATGTGAATTCTATGTCACATAAGAGACACGCCAAACAAAGTGATTCAGGACGTTTAGAATAGAAGAGTGGGCAAAATCTAGTAAAAAAGGACACATTTTAAAAAATGGAGGGATTAGGATCATGGTATCAGAAAAGTATGACTCAGCTCCAAATTCAGCACTTTGTAGTTTTGAAGAATCCAAAAAACATACCAGTTATAAATATCTATGTATCAAATAACATAGCAACTACAATCATAGAGCAAAAATATAGATGATAAAAAGAGAAATAGAAGCATGTTGTAGTAAAGGACTTCAAATTACTCTGGAGTTTATAATAGCTTGAGTGGATAAAAAATATGAAAGGATAAATGAAGGTCTAAATAGCATAGTTTTAAAGTAGAACTGATTGATATGTATCAAGTTATACCCTGAAAATAGAGCACATGTATTTTTTCCTCAACATCCCATGAAATACTCATAAAAATGACCACATTAAAAAAAAAATCAGGACACAAAAAACTCAATAAATTCCAAAAAGTAGAAATACTTGAAAAGACTTTAATAACCAGTTTCTTCAAAATCCCAAAGTTTTATATTATTAATCATTCTCATTTAAACTGTAAAATATAGAATACACAGTGGTAGAGGAACATACAACCTGACCAAATCATAAGTACAGTGTTAGCTTGCATCCAAATGCAATTTTTTTTGTGGGGGGTGGATATGTCACGCTGCTGGCAGGATCTTAGTTCCTGAGCAGGGATTGAACCCATGCCCACCACAGTGCAAGTGTATAGTCTTAACCACCAGGGAAGACCCTCTAAGTATTTTCTTTTAAACAGTATCTACTATTAAAGTCAGATACACAGCTAAACAAAATAAACACATAATTGTATCATAATTTGAGAAGGTTTTGGGTTCTAGAAAACACATATTGTCATTAGTTACTGGCATAGTTAATTTATGTGGATAATCATGAAAAGTTTGCTCCCACACTTGCTTTCTTCTTTGTGGTTGTCTTGCTTAAACAACCTCAGAATCTCCTGTACCACTGAAACTGAAGAAAAGAGAGGGCCTATTCTTAAGAATTTCATTTCTAATGATTGCTATTATGATTTACATATGCTTATTGGGGATAACTTGGAGAAGACAGATTTTTAAAAGGTATAAAATCAAAATTACCTAGTGCCATTTATATAGCTGTAATTCCTGTATATAAGTGGCTTCTATATACTTCAAGAAAAGAACTGGATTATAAAGTTGGGCACCATTGTAGTGTGTGTAGAATAGTTTTATTTTCCTTTCTTCCTTTTCAACAAAACATTTTTACAACACCAAAGAAATGAAGTGTTTAATATTATATTCATATCATAAGGAATGATACTGGATATCTGTGGTTTTAAGACTTAACTGAACAGAAATGAATTTAATAATAAAAGCATATAATATGAAAATAATCATCAACTATGCTTTCCTAATACTGTTTACTGTACCTGAAATGATTATTAAACTGTAAAATATTTGATTTTTAAATAAGAAATACTCAAAAGAGTTTAGTGAGTGAATGAATGTCTCTTGAGTTTTATTTTGGGTTCTCCTAAAAATCAGGTCCTGAGACAAGGATTTGAGAGTAGTTTGGGAGTTAATTTGAGTGTAAATTGGCAAGGTTTCAGGATTATTTAGGAGGTGAAGGAAATACACACTGGCAATCTTCTAAGATGGGGAAGAAAGAGTCAGTGATGTGTCTCACTGAGTCAGTTACCATTATGGAGAACTGGAGCTTAATTTTGCTGGGGAAATTCTGTAAGCTAGTGAAGAATATGTCAGGGTTATCCTACCTGAGGGTCAAAGGAACTGGGACATTTATACACTGACTGGCAGAGGGGGCTCCAGAGGACAGTGAAAACCCTGGGGAAAGAAATGCAGAGACTGGCTGTTGAAAGCTGGGCCAGTGTGCACCAAGCCACTCAGAGGAGTAGGGGGATGTGGGCAAGACAGCAGCAGCATCCGATCTTTGGTGTGTAGAAGCACAGTATCAGTAACTGAGGGAATCTAGAAATCAAAATGGAGAAGGAAATGGCAACCCACTCCGGTATTCTTGTCTGGGAAATCCCACAGACAGAGAAGTCTGGTGGGCTATAGTCCATGGGGTCACAAGAGTCAGACAAGACTTAGCGACTAAACAACAACAAAACGAAATCAAAATGGATAAGTTTTTCTGAGCACACAAGTTGGATTGAGCACATGTATAAAATCAGAGATTTTTTTCTTTTTTTTTTTTTTTAGACCTCCACAGAACAGTGTATTTTATTACATGAGGTAGTAATCTGCAAAGCTTCCTCTCTTTTCTATTTTTTTTTGTCCTTGCCCTACAGACTTTCCCAATTGGAGGCCCCTCTGCCAGTGGGTGGATAAACATCCCAGTCATTTCCACTAGACCAGGCTGTGTAGTTCTTCAATCCTCAGTCTTCATTTGACTGTGCTAGAGTTCTTTGTTAGAATAGTTTTCACAATCCTTTTTGAATCTGAGACCCCAGGATGTAGTATTAAGATTGGCTTCAGTTCAGTTCAGTCGCTCAGTCGTGTCCGACTCTTTGTGACCCCATGGACTGCAGCACGCCAGACTTCCCTGTCCATCACCAATTCCCAGAGCTTGCTCAAACTCATGTCCATTGAGTCAGTGATGCCATCCAACCATCTCATCCCTTGTCGTCCCCATCTTCTCCTGCCTTCAATCTTTCCCAGCATCGGAGTCTTTCCCAATGAGTCAGTTCTTCGCATCAGATGGTCAAAGTATTGGAGTTTCAGCATCAGCATCAGTCCTTCCAATGAATATTCAGGACTGATTTCCTTCAGGATTGACTGGTTGGATCTCCTTTTCGTCCAAGGGACTCTTAAAAGTCTTTTCCAACACCAGAGTTCAAAAGCATCAATTCTTCAGTGCTCAGCTTTCTTTATAGTCCAAAACTAACATCCATACATGACTACTGGAAAAACCATAGTTTTGACTATACGTACCTTTTTCAGCAAAGTAATGTCTCTGCTTTTTAGTATGCTGTCTAGGTTGGTCAAGATTGGTTTGGTTCTCCTGAATTTTTCTTTGTTATTTGTCCCTGTTTTGTTTTTTTTTTTTGGTCCTGAGAACACTATTATTTATTTATTTACTTGTCCTTGCTGTTTTTAAAGAGATTTGCATTGATTTTGTGATGTGCTGGTGGATGCCTAGAGGAACTTAATTAAAAATAGACTGTGAACAATTTGGTAATGTGAGGAATGTAATATGGGGTATAAAGTGAAGAATATTTAGCACACAAATATTGAGGACACTTGGCAATTGCCATGGACTCATCAAGGAAGGTTGTTTCTCTACTCTGAGCACGAGTTAAGTCTCAGAGCTGGCTGATTCTGGGGCTCTATGGGAGAGAGGATGGGATGACTGAGATAACTTGAGGATAACCCAAGGGGCTCACAGTCATGGTTAACTACCAGTCAGCACTACCAGTTCACAAACTGCTCGTGCTGGCTGAAACTCAGCCCTGCGGATAACCTAGGTGAAAATGTTGTCAATATTTATTTCTTAGAATTGAGGTTAAGATGGCATTTTGCCTACTCCTGTTTGCAGATGGGACCAGGGAGTCTACAGAATCTCACCAGCGTCTGTAATTCACACTGGTTGTGGTCTAGCGACAGTAGGCCTCTAAAGAAACAACATGGACTAGATTAATCTGGATGGCTGTCTGAAAACCTTTGCTCCAACACCATTTCCAAAAATACAACCGGTTCTGCATGTTTATTTATCTCCTTTTGTATACATGGTTACCAAGGCAAGATTACTTGCTACTTTTCCTTTTAAGTGCTATCTCCAGATGCCTGAAGGAAAATACCAGAATATGGATGAGCAGAATACCAACATCTGGGCTGGTTTTTCTTTTCTTTCTTTTTTTTAAATACTCAAATCTCTTTTATTGGGTGGATGGGGAGAGGGGTCGCTCTCATCGCACAGCCTGTTCATTGGTACTGCCTCCTGGGTCCTGTGGCTCCATCACACCTGGTAGCTCAGGTGGGCTGGAGAAGGCCTCGGTGGGTGCGCAGGGCCTCAAAAAACCTGCCCAGAAGGCTAGCCCCACTGTGGCTAGGGCCCAGGGCTATGCTGTCTGGCTGGTGAAGCCACACTCGCCCAATGCCCTGCCTTCGTCCAGAAGCTAGGGCTCCTTGTACACAGCCACTCTGGTCCGGCGGCCGCTCCAGGATGCCTTCGGTGATGCGCTTCAGCTGGAACACTGCGCTCGACACTTGAGCATTCGTGAAGATAGCGCTTCATGGCACGCAGCCGAAAGACCCCGGAGCCGAAAGACCCCTCAGCGTTGCACCCGGGAGGCGGCCTCTTCTGGTTCACGTGCCTGCGTGGCCTTGCTCTGCCAGGTTCCCAAGTCCCTGCAGCCGGTGTACCGGCCTCTGGCCTGCCCCGCTTCTCTGCTTCTCTGATGTTACCTTTATTTCCATACATGAAAGTGAAATAGAATTAAAGTAGCTGTTCAGTTCAGTTCAGTTCAGTAGCTCAGTCGTGTCCAACTCTTTGCGACCCCATGAATCGCAGCACTCCAGGCCTCCCTGTCCATCACCAACTCCCGGAGTTCACTCAGACTCACGTCCATCGAGTCAGTGATGCCATCCAGCCATCTCATCCTTTGTCGTCCCCTTCTCCTCCTGCCCCCAATCCCTCCCAGCATCAGAGTCTTTTCCAATGAATCAACTCTTCGCATGAGGTGGCCAAAGTACTGGAGTTTCAGCTTCAGCATCATTCCTTCCAAAGAACACCCAGAGTTGATCTCCTTTAGAATGGACTGGTTGGATCTCCTTGCAGTCCAAGGGACTCTCAAGAGTCTTCTCCAACACCACAGTTCAAAAGCATCAATTCTTCGGCACTCAGCCTTCTTCACAGTCCAACTCTCACATCCATACATGACCACAGGAAAAACCATAGCCTTGACTAGCCGGACCTTTGTTGGCAAAGTAATAGTGCATGCTAAAACCATTCATTAAATGTATTTTTTCCCCAAAAAGCAAGCCATAGGGGAATTTGAAAATTCCAACTCCAGTTCGGCTCACAGCAATGACTATACCGACTGTACCGACTTTCAGGAGAGGCTGAACCTTTGAAGGAGAGCCGAGTTCACGCCAATCAGCAGGCAGTGGCAAAATGAAACGGATTTTCTTTCACATTAGACTAGATGGTGTAGTGACAAGCTGCAAAATATGCTGTTTCATTTTGGATCATGTTTTTCTTTTTTCCTACTCTTTGATTTGACTTGAAAGTCAAACTGAATGTCAGAGATAAAAATGTCATGCAGATCATAACTCAGTTATCCTGGGTTCATTGGAGATGGACACAGCTGAGACTCTTGACAAGGTACAGAGAGGTCAGTTCAGCTATGCTGTTCCCCAGCCATCCCCTGCCATTCCTCACTCCAAAAGAGTAGTTCACTTTATTATGTCTAGTTCAATCTCAGGTAAAAGGTTCAGCTGGGCTCCTAGAAGCTTAGAGACAGTCAATTTATGAAAGTATTAAAAGATAATTTTTTAAAAAATCCTCATAAGTATAAAAAATGTGCACACGTCAAAGATTTTATTTAATTCGTTAATTAGTGAGAGAACTGCTAGGATGTTACCACCAGTTCAAAGGAGACTCCCAAAAAATACACGTGTGTAGGCTATCAGGAATGTTGCAGTGAATTTGGATTTGCTTCATTGGTGCCAAAATCGCTTCTTCCACAGAGAGGGAGGAAAATTAATAGAACCTCCTCCAAATGCATTTGCATATCTGTGGACAAGAATCATTTTTATCTCTTTCAGTTGTCTATAACTTAAAGATCTGTGGAGAACATTAGTACAATGACAGATGTAAAGGCCCTGCAGAATCAGATAACTTGGAGACAAACATTGCTAGTTTTCCACTGAAAACATCCGAGAATGTTTTGGCTGTATTTCAGTCCTTCATAACTTCTTCCTACAAAAGAAAACTTGACTAACATCATGTCTGTCTCTCTAAGGTTCTATAAAACAGAAAAGGCAACCGTGCTCTCCTCCTGCGTCTCTTTGCCAGAAACAATCAAAACAGGACAACAGACGGACTGAATAGCAGGTACTTGGTAGCTGGAGAAATCAAAGGGAAGGAGAGTAAACTTTAAAATACCCTTTGCTTAATCATTGTCTTTAGAGCATATTGCTTTGTGTTTCACGGTGTGGAAAATTTTAAGAGAAACACTACATGAATGAGATGTCCTTCAAGCTACACTCTTGATTTCACAAGTTTCAACATTTTGGAACGTCAGGAAAAGCACTGTGAATCCTTGAACCTTGAATCAAATGCTTTGGAGAATAATGTGAAAGTCTTATGACAATTTTCATGAGAAATTAAAAGACACCAAGACACCACACTTCATTCTGTCTAGCAAGCCTTCTTGACTACTTTCTTACACCTCTTCCTCTAACCCCCAAATCCCACCTCTAATGGCTGTTCCTGAATCTCTTCTCTCTCACTTGTGTTCAGTTGTGCAAACTCTTCTCCTTATTATTTCTTTTTTTAAATAGAGATAATAACTTCATCTTCTCATCTTCAATTTTTCTGTTTCTACTGTGTCTCTCAGCACAATGTCCTGCCAAACAAAACCAAGCAAATCCTATATCCTCGGAAGTGAATGAAGAGGGATACCACAAAAACTTGTAATTTGATATGTTCCTTCTTGTCACACTTTATTTCCATCTAAAGATTAAGTCTCTTTGCTATATGTCTTGGAATATAAATAGCTGCCACATATCATACTTTTAAGTATGTGCACCATACTAGATAACAATTTTTATAAAAATGGTAACTTTTCTGAGAAAGGATTCTTGAGCTTTTTCTAAATGTTAACTGGATTTCTCTCGACAGTCTCAAAATTCAGCAAGCAGATGGACTGTATTAGTTTTCTAGGGCTACTGTTGCAGAGTACCCCAGATTGGATGGCTTAAACAACAAAAATTTATTCTCTCCTAATTCTGGAGGCTAGAAGTCCAGGATCAAGGTGTTTCCGGGTTGGTTTCTTCTGGGCCCCTCTCCTTGAGTTGTAGATGTCTATCTACATCTCCCAGTGTCTTCACACGGCCTTCCCTCTGTGTCCCAATCTCCTCTGCATTTAAGGACACAAGTCACATTGGATTAGGGCCTACCCTAATGATCTTGTTTTAACTTAACTCTTTCTTTAAAGACCCCCATCTTCAAACACAGTCACATTTTGGGGTAAGAAAGCTAAGATTTCAATATATGAATTTTGGAGGGCCATAATTCATCCCTTAACAAGGACTGTTCTTTCTATTTCAGTAGAAGACAAATGCCAGGTATTCAGGGACTAAGTGACCTCTGCGCAATGTAAGGAACACAGATAGATCTCTAATTCTTAGGACTCATTTTAAGGTCATTCTTAGGAGAAGACCTTAAAATTTCAGAGTTGGCATTAGAGAAAAAGAAAGCAATGCTCTTTTCTTTGTCTTTAATTTAAAGATATAAATGATGGATATATGCCAAACTTATAAATATGCTTCAAGGTATCTAAGTTAGCTATTTCCATAGCTGGTCTAAATATTCATACAACAGTATTATAGGTATTTTGTGTGTGTGTTTTGACAATTGTACTGAGATATAATTTACATACTACAAAGTTCACCAGTCTAAAGTGTACAATTATCATGAGTACAATTATGTAGAAAAGGATTCTGCACTCTATGCTGATTATAATCTCTATGATATCTCTGCAAGATTGACATCACTGGCATTTTTAGATGAAGACATGAAGTTTAGAAATGGAAATAATTTTCTCAGATTCTCCAAGCTAATAAGTAAAAGAATTAGTCATTCAAACCCAGGTTTATGTGGGTCTAAAACCTAGGCCCTCTATACCATACCACTCAGCTTACCCTTCCCCATTTTACCATAGGTAATATTCTTTCATTGTATGGAAAT